>NC_091772.1:17573603-18198603 GCF_029378745.1 Bos indicus
ATGACATACGGGGTTTTTTTCATTTGAAGGAATCATAAGAGAAACCCTTTTAATGAATTAAACCAACTTGTGATCCTAAGTCAGAAGATTAATTTCTGCTCTAGGTTAAGATTTTTTTTGTTATTTTCTTATACAAGAGTAGATCTTTAATTACTATTTTACTTATAACCTTTTAATTTAAATTTCTAAAAAATATCTTGCTGAGCAGTTATACAAAGCTTGGAGATGATGGAATTCCAGTTGAGCTCTTTCAAATCCTAAAAGATGATTCTGTGAAAGTGCTGCACTCAGTATGTCAGCTAATTTGGAAAACTCAGCAGTGGCCACAGGACTGGAAAGGGTCAGTTTTCATTCCAATCCCAAAGAGAGGCAATGCCAAAGAATGCTCAAACTACTACACAATTGCACTTATCTCACATGCTAGTAAGGGAGAAGGAAATGGCAACCTACTCCGATATTCTTGCCTGGAAAATCCTGTGGACAGTGGAGCCTGAAGGGCTGCTATCCATAGGGTCGCACAGAGTCAGACACAACTGAAGCGACTTAGCATGCATGAATGCTCTGGAGAAGGAAATGGCAACCCACTCCCATATTCTTGCCTGGAGAACCCCAGGGACAGAGCAGCCTGGTGGGCTACCATCTGTGGGGTCGCACAGAGTCAGACACGACTGAAGCGACACAGCAGCAGCAGCAGCAGCAGCACACACTAGTAAAGTAATGCTCAATATTCTCCAAGCCAAGCTTCAGCAATACATGAACCGTGAACTTCCAGATGTTCAAGCTGGTTTTAGAAAAGGCAGAGGAACCAGAGATCAAATTGCCAACATCCGCTGGATCATGGAAAAAGCAAGAGAGTTCCAGAAAAACATCTATTTCTGCTTTATTGAGTATGACAAAGCCTTTGTGTGGATCACAATAAATTGTGGAAAATTCTGAAAGAGATGGGAATAGCAGATCACCTGACCTGCCTCTTGAGAAACCTGTATGCAGGACAAGAAGGAACAGTTAGAACTGGACTTGGAACAACAGACTGGTTCCAAATAGGAAAAGGAGTATGTCACGGCTGTATATTGTCACCATGATTATTTAACTTATATGCAGAGTACATCACGAGAAGCACTGGCCTGGAAGAAGCACAAGCTGGAATCAAGATTGCCGGGAGAAATATCAATAACCTAAGATATGTAGATGACACCAGCCTTATGGCAGAAAGTGAAGAAGAACTAAAGAGCCTCTTGATGAAAGAGGAGAGTGAAAAAGTTGGCTCAAAACTCAACATTTCAGAAAACTAAGATCATGGCATCCAGTCCCATTACTTCATGGCAAATAGATGGGGAAACAGTGGATAGACACTATTTTTTTCGGGCTCCAAAATCACTGCAGATGGTGATTGCAGCGATGAAATGAAAAGACGCTTACTCCTTGGAGGAAAGTTATGACCAACCTAGACAGCAGGTTAAAAAGCAGAGAAATTACTTTGTCAACAAAGGTCCGTCTAGTCAAGGCTATGATTTTTCCAGTAGTCATGTATGGATGTGAGAGTTGGACCAGAAAGAAAGCTGAGTGCAGCCAAAGCAATCTTGAGAAAGAAGAATGGAACTGGAGGAATCATCCTGCCTGACTTCAGACTATGCTACAGAGCTACAGTCATCACAACAGTACGTATTTCTTTTTGTTCCTGGCTATATCCTGCCTCTGCTTCTGCCATCCCTGTAGAACTATGCACCTGCACCCTGACACTATTCTCAGAAAACATGGAGTGTATCAACTTGTCAAGTGTCTGGTGGTTGTTAGGCTAGGAAACCCAGACTCAAGCAGTTACCTCTGTCACTGTCACTTGGGGGGTGACCTTAAAATTTCTCAGTCGTTGATTTTGTCACTGGTTTATCTTTGCCCTCAGGAAGAATTCCAGCCACCCACCTCAGTATGGGTCCTGCCAAAGTAGTCGGCCTTCTCTCTCTACCACCCTCCTCTGCCCTCAGCTCTGCATCTAACCAGACAGACTGTAGGATCCCACAGGTGGGGTTCCCACCTCCGGTCTTTGTACGTGCTTTCCCCCCCCCCCTCCTGTCTTTTTCCTGTCCTTCAGGTATCTGCTTCCACAGCACCTCCACCAAAAAGCTGACAGGATTGACACAAAGCTGGCTGTCCCTTCTGAGTGTTCCTTGTGCCATCCTTTGTATCTTAGTATTTATGACTCTGTATGGAAATTGCCTGTTTGTCTGTTGTTCCAGTTTATGGGATATCATTTTTCAGGGTGGACTGGGTCACCTTCATCTTGTAATTCCAGTGTTTGTCACAGCACCTTTGCACATAGTTATTGAGAAATGAGTGAAGAATGAGAAAACCAGAAGCTCTGATACTCAGCCACATGTGGGACCAAGGGCAGAGTATGTAATTGTAATCTTGTATTTTGTTTCCTGTCACCTATAGATATGTTTCATTTTTCGGAACATTTAGAAATAGCTCAAGTTTGTTTTGTTTCTTTTTTTATTTTTAACTAATACTGAACTCAAGTATTTGAGATAAAGAATGTAATCCTTTTTCTTTCCAGCTGCTGCTGAATTTGAATCTGAGTCCTATGAGGTGTCTCCTCTAGGATCTACAGATGGGTTGAATCTGTACAGGTTTTGAAGAAAAAAATATATGATCTGAAAGATAAATAGTAAAAATTTCCCTTCTGGACTGTTTCTGGACTGTTTAGTTGTTTCCCATTAAACATGATGAGAAAGTCTTTATTAAGGGGAAATCTTTTTGTGTGTATGATGAAAATGGATATGTTATTTTAAAAATACTAATTTTACGTATATTTATACTACCTTTAAGCAGTAGTACTTTTGATCCTAAGTGTTTTGTCTGCACCTAACTTACTTTAAAACCCAGCACTATTACGTTTTCCATATTCAAAGTGAAAGCATTAGTCACTCAGTCACGTCCGACTCTGCGACCAATGGACTGCAGCCCACCAGACTCCTCTGTCCTCCACTGTCTTGTGGAGTTAGCTCAAATTCATGTCCATTGAGTCAGTGATGCTCTCCAACCATCTCGTCCTCTGTTGTCCCCTTTGTCGTCCTGCCTTCAATCTTTCCCAGCATCAGGCTCTCCTTTGATGAATCGGCTCTTCACATCAGGTGGCCGAAGTATTGGAGCTTCACACTCAGCATCAGTCCTTCCAATGAATATTCAGGATTGATTTCCTTTAGGATTGACTGGTTTAATCTCTTTGCAGTCCAAGGACTCTCGCCAGTCTCCTCCAACACCACGGTTTAAAAGCGTCAATTCTTTGGCCATCAGCCTTCTTTATGGTCCAACTCTCATATCTGTACATCACTACAGGAAAATAGTGTCTATGTTTTAACCCCAATCTCCTAATTTATCCCTCCCTTTATGTTTCCCCTTTCATAACCTTAATTTGATTTTGAGATCTGTGAGTTGGTTTCTGTTTTGTAAATAAGCTTATTTTGATTAGATTCCACATGTAAGTGATGTGATATTTGTTCCTCTCTGAGTGACTTCACTTAGTATTGTAATTTTGAGATCCTTCTGTGTTGCTGCAAATGGCATTATTTCATTCTTGTGTGTGGGGAGTGTGTGTGTGTGTGTGTGTGTGTGTGTGTGTGTGTCTACACTGCATCTTCTTTATCCATTCTTCTGGTGATGGACACTTAGGTTGCTTCCATGTCCTGGCTACTGTCAGTAGTTCTGCAGTGAACATTGGGGTGCATGTACCTATTTGAATTATGGTTTTCCCCAGATACATGCCCAGGACTGGGATTGCTGAATCATATGGCAAGTTTATAGTTAGTTTTAAAGAAACCTCACAGAGCTCTCCACAGTGGGTGCACCTAGTTGCATTCCATATGCAGTGTAGGAGAGTTCCCTTTTCTCCACACTCTCTCCAGCATTTATTGTTTGTCGATTTTTTGATGGTGGCTATTCTGATTGGCGTGAAACGATACCTCATTGTAGTATTTCTGCATTTCTCTAATAATTAGTGATGCAGAGCATCCTTCCTGAGCATCCTTTCATGTGCGTTTTGGTTGTCTGTGGGTGTTCCTTACAGAAATGTATATTTAGAGCCTACACGCATTTTGTGATCAGGTTGTTTGTTTTTTGATATTGAGCTCTTTGAGCTGTTTGAATATGTTGGAGATTACTCCCTTGTCAGTTGAATCATTTGCAAATAGTGTTGCCCATTATGTGGGCTGTTGTCTGTCTTGTTTATGATTTCCTGCGCTGTGCCAAAGCTTTTGAGTTTAATTAGATCCCATTTGCTTATTTCCGTTTTTAATAGTCATTATTCTAAGAGATGGATGAAAAAAGATACTGCCTTAATTTACGTCAGAGTGTTGTGCCTATATTCTCCTCTAAGAGTTTTATAGGGCCTGTCCTTATATTTAGGTCTTTAGTCCATTTCGAGTTTATTTTTGTGTATGTTAGGGAGTGTTCTAATTTCCTTCTTATACCTGTAGCTGTTGAGTTTTCTCAGCACCACTTATTGAAGAGGGTGCTTTGCTCCTTTGTACAGTCTTGCCTCCTTTATCCTAGATTAATTGACCATAGGTGCGTAGGTTTCTCTCTGAACTTTCTCTCTTGTTCCATTAATCATTCAGTATATTTCTGTTTTTGTGCTAGGTCCAGTGTTTTGATTACTGAAACTTGCAGAGTAGGCTGAGGTTGGGGTACCTGATTCTGTCAGCTCTTGCTTTTCTTTCTCAAGATTGCTTTGGCTATTTGGGGTCTTCTGTTTCCATACACACTGTAAAAGTTTTGTTCTAGTTCTGTGAAAAATGCCATTGGCAATTTGATAGAAAATGCACTGAATCTGTGGAGAAGGCAGTGGCACCCTACTGAGGTACTCTTGCCTGGAAAATCCCATGGACAGAGAAGCCTGGAAGGCTGCAGTCCATGGGGTCGCTGAGGGTTGGACATGACTGAGCGACTTCAGTTTCACTTTTCACTTTCATGCATTGGAGAAGGAAATGGCTACCCACTCCAGTGTTCTTGCCTGGAGAATCCCAGGGAAGGGAGAGCCTGGTGGGCTGCCATCTATGGGGTCGCACAGAGTCAGACATGACTGAAGTGACTTAGCAGCAGCAGCAGCATTTAATCTGTAGATTGCTTTGGGTAGTATAGTTATTTTGACAGTTATATAGTTTTAATGCTGCTTTGACTTCTGTGTTTATTTCAGTTTTCTGTTTTTCCTTCTTAGTTTAGGTAAGGGTTTATTGATATTGTTTGTTTCTTTCAGAAAATGAACTTACAGTTCTTGCACATGCACACTTGTCAGGCTGGCCCACCAAGCCCCTGTGCGCATGGGTAGTGTGTTTTGAGGTGTTGCTTAGCAACGGTCATTCTGGGATGAAAGATTCTAAACCGTTGAGCTTCCCAGCTGGGAGGTGGTGGCAGCTGCTGTAAACTGCTGTAAACTGTAAACTGCTGTAAACTGTAAACTGCTGTAAACGGCAGAGCTGTAAACTGTAAACTGCTGTAAACTGTAAACTGCTGTAAACGGCAGAGCTGTAAACTGCTCTGGTTTACCTGTAGTGCTTGTGTTGGGTTTACGAGACTCTGAAGAGCTGAGCGGGAGGTGAGGTGTGGTTGGAGCTTGTAGGCTCTGTGACGAAGAAGATTTTTGGCTTCAGGAGTAAGAAGGGCATTTCGCCCTTTGGCTCCTCCATCAACCTGGTGAGAGAGAGCAGTCATAGAATCAACTTCCAGCCCAGGAACTGCATCCGAAACGAGGATCTTGGAAAGATCCACAAAGCTGCCAGTATAGGCAACGTAGCCAAAGTGCTGCAGGTTCTGTTGCTCGGAAAGAGTGGCCTGAACGACAGGGACAAGATGAACAGGTAAGCGGGGTGGAAGGGCCTGGTAGGGGTCCCTCCTGTGAGTTTCCCCTCCAAGGCTCTTGGACGCCTTCCTGGGATCCAGCACCCCAAAGACTTTATAGGCAGCAAAAAGCCTTAGCTGGTTTCAGACTCATTTGTAATTCCCCTCATAGGGCACTTTGCTGATCGTTTTGGAGTCATTTAACTGAATGTCAGTAGTCACAGAAATGAAATGAAATATGAATAGCATCTGTTTTTTCTGTCTTCCTCCTCCTTTTTCTTTGCATGGGTTAGCATGATGTACTCATGAGTAAGAGCTCTCAAGTTCTGTAGCCTTCAAGAAATCTTCTGGAACCTCCTGGCTCTCACGTTTTTTCTCATGTGATTTATGAAAACACTTCTTCATGGATCGCCTATTGTGGATCATGGCAGTGGACAGATTTCTGATGTTGTCAGCGTCTTATTTTTCATGTACACATTTTTATTCTGTAAGGTTATATATTACAGAAAACTGCCTAGTGAGCAAAATAATTCCCATGACACGTCAACTTCTGGATTAAAAATTCTTCAGATCCAATTCAATATCCGTTTTATATCAGTGTACACTTAGGTATATATGTTCTTTCTGAAGGACCTTAGAAGACAGCTTTGAAGTAGGAAGCTGGCTGTGTCCTTCAATAGGAAGACATTTTCTTAGGATGTATGGTCTTTCTATACTTAACCAAATCAATGTATTGTGATTTTAAATTTTGGGTTATCTATGCTGCCTTTAATTGTGATGAAATTAAAATTTTACATGGTAGACTAAGGCTTGCCCTTCTTGATATCAAAATATGCTGTAAGTGCCCACAATGTATTCATTTACTAACAACTGAAAGGGGGATAGATAAATGAATGGAACAGAATAGAAAATGCCCAAACACCCAAATGTATGTAAAGCTTTAGAACTTGATACTGGTGACATTTTCTGTTAGAAAAGATAAATTGTGTGTAGATGATGGAGAAATAACCTGATAAAAGAGAAAAGTAACTAGATTTTTATCTCACCAAAAAGTTTCAGATGGAGTGTGGGTCAAACATTTTAAATATGCACAGTGAGAAAAGTACCAGAAGAAAACTCAAATTCCTATTTACACATTTTTTTTCTGCTGACAGAGACCTTTTTTTTCTATTTCTATTGTTTCTTAATCTTAATTTTTTTTAATTGGAGAATAATTGCTTTACAATGTTGTGTTGTTTTCTGCTGTATACAATCATAAATCAGTTCTAAGTATACATATATCCCCTTCCTGGTGAGCCTCCCTCCCACCCCAAAGACCTCGCTAAGAATTATTTCAAAATTCTTTTTTTGAAATAATGGAGTTTCCTGGATTTCAGCACACACACAAAAAAAAAACCCAAAAAACAAAAGAAGGAAATCTGGAGGTTGAATTAACATTTTAACAACACACAAAAAATTAAAACTCTGTCGATCAAGCTGCCTATAGACAAGTCAGATTAGCAGACAGGGCTGGTATTTTTGACACTAATAGGGATGTAGCAGAGATTAAAAATAATTTGTCACTTTCATTTTTTTTTAGAATTTTTTTTGAGGATTGATATCTTCTGACAACTTTCAGCCCTTTCATAAGTCAAGGGAATCTTGGGAGTTGCTTGGCAGTCCAGTGGTTAAGACTCACTGTTGTGGGCCCAGGGTTCGATTCTTGGTGGGGTAACTAAAATCCTGCAAGCTACCAGGATATATGTACACCATAAGGAATATAGGCAACATTTTATAATAACTTTAAATAGAGTATAATCTATAACAATTGAGAATCACTATGTTGTGTACTTGTAATATATAATAATATATAATATGCATCATCAGTGCTTTCAAAACAGCAACCTTAAGCAAAAAGACCTTATGATAATTAGACCAACAGGAAAAATAAGCAAGGAACAAACAAAAATGCTACTAATTATAGTTGTACAGACATTATGAATTATAAATTTCATTCCAATGTCAGAGGTGTTAAAATGTGAGAAAATGAGGATATTAGAATCATCGAAGTACAATGCTGTCTGTAATCCTCAAAATATATCTGCAAAGGAGGTGTCATATCCTTTGACTTCATTGAGATGTTGTCCTTGTAAACTAGTAGTACTAGTAATAAATATGATAATATGACCTAACAGTTACTGAGCTGTTGTCTGTGCCAGGAACGGTTCTGCACCCTTTGCATGGCCCTCATGTAAGCATCACAGTGCTGTCCTGTGAAATAACTACTACTCCCTCTCCATTCTGTTGATGAGGAAATTGAAGCACAGAGAGGCTGAGCAACGGCTAATGAGGGACAGAGTGAAAGTCAAATACAAACCCAAGTTGAGCTGAATCTCAAGGTCATGCTCGTTCTATTCAAGTAGATGGTTCTTTCATTACTGTGGTAAGAAGAGCTAAAGCAAATATAGACTGTTCTTACTCCAGAAGAAAACGAAATATTTGTTTTAAAGTGATAGGAATAGCATGCTATTGAATGTTTTCAATCACAAGGAACGATTGTTTGCTTTGAAACAGTAACACTAGAGTTTCCTAAAAACTGCTCTTGCTTTTGTAGGACTGAGCTCCACGTGGCCTGTGCCAATGGCCGTTCAGCGGTGGTCACTCTCCTCCTGGAGAGAAAATGCCTGCTTAGCCTCTGTGACAATGAAAAGAGGACAGCGCTGATGAAGGTATGGGGCAGCGAACCGTGTCCACATGAGATGGGTGTGATTTCCTGAGACTAAAAGTGAATTTATCTCATTGAAATATAGCAAACTGGTGAAGCTTGTGGACTGTTTACTTTGAATTCCTAGAATTCACACTCTTGTTTCTTGCCACAACACTAACAGGCCATAGAATGCCAAGAGGAGGAGTGTGCGACTCTTCTGCTGGAGCATGGTGCTGACCCAAATGTCATGGATGTCTGTGGCAACACCGCTGTCCACTACGCTGTCTTTTGCCAGAATGTATCACTCGCAGCAAAGCTGCTTTCCTATGACGCCGATATAGAAGCCAGGCACAAGGTATCGGTCACCTAACGTTATTTACCAAATATTTGTGAATCATTTTTTTAATATACATGTGTTTTATTTACAACAGTATGTAAATAGGTAAACTGAATAGTGTCCATGAGGCCCTGTTATCATGGAAACAGTTCCAAACCCGAGTCAAGGGGCGGGGATGAAAAAAGTCGGCGCCCCCAGAAAAGGCAGAGCTCTGTCTGCCAGCCACCCTTCTACCCTAGAAGGAAGGCTTTCCCATTAGAAGGTGCGTGGGAGTGGGTGGTAGGCTCTGAGCCCACAGGAAATGAAGGCCTGAGGGGAGTGAAGTGACATGGGCACTGGCTGTTTACAGGGGCTCAGGGAATGTGAGCCCCTAGGGGTGGGCAGAGGAGGAAGGAGACCCAGTGCCCAGCAGGGAGGCCTGGGTGAGTGCAAGTGGGCCTGGGAGGCAGGCCTGGAGCGCTGAGCCCTCCAGGACCCCGGGTTCTGAGATCCAGCCAGGTGGGTCAGGTCATGTTTGACACCCAGCAAGGGCATTCTCTTGTGCTTGTGACCACTTGGTTCACCAGGTACCCCTCGGGGTCTTCCACGCTCAGCCCTGGGGAGCTGCTCTGCGGGGTGGCAGCTGTGCATGGGGAGCTGCCCCTCCTGCTCTTTGTTCAGGAAGCATGTGAAGTCCAGCCTCTGCAGCCCCGCCAGGAACTCCCTCCACTCTCATAGGTGGGCTCAGTTTTCCGTGTTTGGAAGCTCCAGCCTTCCCTGAGTGAAAGTATTTTGAAGAAACCAAATTGTCTACGATTTCACTTTAAATCATGATATTTCTCAAGCATTAGAGAGTAAAGCATTCCTTTATGTGTTTATGGCCGGTATTTGTGATAACACTGCACTTGTTAAAGGTAAAACATTTTCCAAATAATTTCCCCAACTTAAGTTTTTTTTTTTTGTAATCACTCTAAAATAACACAGTAAAGCACAATTTGCCTCAGTAGACTTTGTCTTAAAATTCAAACTTAACGAAAGCATTTTACAACATAATAGAAATCTTGCTGCTGTTGACAAATTCCCATTTTATTAAAAATGGTTTCTATAAACACGGTTTCTCTCTCACTGCCCAAGTCTTAAGAGGGTAAAAGGAAAGAAATGGAGCAGGCAGGTGAAAAGTGCAAATCGAGCTGGAATTTTGGCAGTTGGGAAATGCCAAGAAGAGGATTTATTTATTTTAACATTTATTTATTTGGCTGTGCTGGGCTTAGTTTCAGCATGTAGGATCTAGTTTCCTGACCAGGGGTCAAACCCAGGCCCTCTTTACTGGGAGCACTGAGACCCAGCCACGGGACCACCACGGAAGTCCCAAGATTTTGGTTTGTGCTTTTCATTCCCTTCAGTGTATATATTTCTGTGAGGCGCTTTTCAGTTTTCAGGAATAATAGTTGTTATTTTGAAAAAGAGTGTGAGTGAATTGTAAACTTGCCTAGGTGCCAGTTTTAAGAAGACTCTGAGCAGAACAGACTGGCAGTGAACAGGTGGCGATTAAATGGGAATTAAGAGAGAAGAACAAATAATTAACTGATACATTATCCTATTCTGGCAGAACCATCCACTTAGATAAGAGTCTAGACTCTGCTCTCCCATCTAGAATGTCTTGATGGGAAGGAAGTAAGGGGTTTATAAATAATGAGATCAGGTTGCCTTTTGGGTTTACTAGTCCCTGTTCTACCAGTTTACCCAGGAAATTTTTAAAAATTGCAGTTTTGATGACTCTTGCCTCTTACACTTTTCTTTTTTATTCATACCTTCACATAAGAGAAGGAATTGGCCGTGTGAGTAAGAGATGAGACTGGAGTGGTTACTGCATTAAGTCCCAGCTATATTCTGCTGGTGAACCACAATTATTTGGGAAAACGTATTGAAAAAATTTACAAGCCTAGGCTGTTCCCTGAAGATTTTGACTGAGTGAATCGAGGAATGCTTGGACGTGTGTGTTTAGAACTATTCCCTTGAGATTCTTTTTTTAAAAACATATATTTATTTTAATTGGAGGCTAATTACTTTACAATATTGTATTGGTTTTGCCATACATCAACATGAATCTGCCACAGGTGTACACATGTTCCCCATCCTGAACCCCCCTCCCACCTCCCTCCCTGTACCATCCCTCTGGGTCATCCCAGTGCACCAGCCCCAAGCATCCTGTATTATGCATCGAACCTGGACTGGTGATTCGTTTCATATATTATACATGTTTCAATGCCATTCTCCCAAATCATCCCACCCTCTCCCTCTCCCACAGAGTCCAAAAGACTGTTCTATACATCTGTGTCTCTTTTGCTGTCTCGCATACAGGGTTATCATTACCATCTTTCTAAATTCCATATATATGCATTAGTATACTGTATTGGTGTTTTTCTTTCTAGCTTACCTCACTGTGTATACTAGGCTCCAGTTTCACCCACCCAATTAGAACTGATTCAAATGTATTCTTTTTAATGGCTGAGTAATATTCCATTGTGTATATGTACCACGGCTTTCTTATCTGTTCATCTGTAGACGGACGTTTAGGTTGCTTCCATGTTCTGGCTGTTATAAACAGTGCTGCGATGAACATCGGGGTACACGTGTCTCTTTCAATTCTGGTTTCCTCGATGTGTATGCCCAGCAGTGAACCACAATTATTTGGGAAAACATATTAAAAAAATTGGCAATCCACTCCAGTATTCTTGCCTGGAAAATCCCATGGACAGAGGAGCCTGGCGGATTTAGCCTGGCAGGCTGCAGTCCATGAGGTCTCAAGAGTCGGACACGACTTAGCAACTAAACTAGTACTACTAACTATTAAAAAAATTTACAAGCCTAGGCTGTTCCCTGAAGATTTTGACTGAGTAAATCGAGGAACGCTTGGACGTGTGCGTTTAGAACTATTCCCTTGAGATTCTTATCCAATCCTTTATGAATAACTATGGAGTGAACACATGTAATTTCTAAATGACACCCTTCATAAAAGAAAGTAGTCTCCTGAAGTGTTGGAGTTTGATCAGTGCTAGCTACTTCCATCAGCTCCCTCCTTTCCAACAACATTAGCCAGACTTTTTCTCTGCCCCTGTGTTTGAGATATTAAAAGGAGTATCTTTGGCAATATCTATGGGCTTTCCTTTTCCTTCCAACCACTCTTCATTCAGTGACACTCTGAGAGTCTTTAGTGATTTCCTCATGGCGAAGTCACTTTGTAGAGTCTGACCCTTTAAGGATTTTACACCTTCTCTTACCATCCAGGTCATTAGGTCAATAGATGTTTGTTACTAACAGGGTTTTCCTGACTGCAGTAATAGTAACTCCTGAGCCTTTTTTGGTGTCAGCTGCAGGACAGACTCTTGCAGTGTGTCTGTTAGAATTGCTGATCCCTGGCATAAGCAGATGAGAGCTTTAAAACCTGTGAAGTTAGTAATAGTACAGAGAGGAATTGTTTTAAGCATTTATTTCCAGCAGGCTTGGAAACTCATTATCCATTTGATTAACAATCTAGAAGAATTCTAGAGATAGATTGTAGTTTCAACAGGCAGTGGAAACATTCTTGACTGTGAATTATGAGTCTTTTTAAAAGAATTTATGTTTACTTGAATTATGAGTCTTAATAGCCATATTTATTACATATTGGGACCCACTTTTTTTGTGAAACATATGATACTAAAGAAAGGAAAGGTTTCACATACAAATATTTGCTTTATACCCACCTGTTTGGAAACAGCAAACATAAAACCAAAAGAAGGCCATAAACCAAACATGGCCCTTGGATATGTTTAGTTACCTCCACACATTGAGTCAACATTTCAAATTTAGGAGGCTCATGCAGAAGTTCAGGCTTCTCCAAGGACCAAATCTGGACGCCCTTGAGCCCATCCTACTGTTTGGTCTGCGTGCAGAGGCCACCCCTTCTGTGTGGGACATGTGTTTTTGGGATAACCGGTCTCATCTGACTTTATCACTTAATCAGGTCATCAGCTTTCCATCCATAAGCATTTGAATTTCCAATTTTTGATTGGTAGTTTATTTTGATAAATATTTGAAGCTTTTAAGACAATCTAATCTATTGTTGATTTCATGTTTTAAAAAAATATCTTAAGAATGGGATTGAGTTTTTAAATTAGAATTTTTAAGTTGATTGTGGCGGTTTTGCACTGAGTAACTCTCACAAACACACAAGATTATAAGAGACAGCTCAGGGAGATGTGGTGGAAGAGCAACTCCCCGAGAAAATGTTGAGCATGTATTTATTGGTAATTTTATGTTGCAGTCTTTAACTAAGAGCAGTAAAGCAAGACAGACACCAGAACCCTGGGATTTTGGAAGCTTCTTCCTGGTGGTCTGGAGGTAATCACATGAGAGTCATCAAGAACGGTCTTTGAAGATAAGGTGGGGAGGGCGCTCATTCTGCATGCAGTTAGCATCTAGCTAATGCTGACCTCTCAGCCCGAACGTCCAACTTAAGGAAGGGCAGTGGAAAGAGCAAGCAAGGAAGAGAGAATGAGTAAGATTAAATTCCAGGAGACTTTTCTGAGAAAGCAGTAAAACAGGGTTCCCACAGTTGATTTTTTGAAAAAAAGAAAATGTTTCTTTCTTTGCATGTTCATGTAGAGAATAATATTCCCACTGGAATGTCTGTAAACCTTTTGAGTTTACTCATGGTCATCCTTGGATAGGTTATGCATGCTACAGATAGTATTATATATTTCTGCCTCAGCATTGTCCCTAAAATATGCAATTGATACAGTAGCTAAATGATACCCACACCCCCTGCATTGGGAGCTTAACACTTAGCCACTGGACCACCAGGGAAGGCCCAGAGGAGGAGCAGATTAAAGAGAAAGAAGGTGCACAGGGTGATGAGGAGGAAGGGGCCTCTCTTTCATTTACTTTCTGGTTTTTATTTTTAAGTTCGGAGAATCTATTACATGATTTTAATTTCAATTTAGAAATAGGTTAACTGTGTACATTAGAAATGGTTTTCCCTGTTTTACAGGATGACCTGACACCACTGTTACTTGCTCTACGTGAAAGAAGAGGGCAAATGGTGGAGGTTTTAGTGAAGAAAGAAGCAAATATACATCGGTTGATAAGATGAAAAGGTACCGTTGTTCTTTTTCTTTTAAAAACCTTTAGTGCTGTTCTAGGATCGTAATATCAAGATTAAATGAATAAGAGGATTCATTTGTGATCAACACATCATCACTTAGGTAGAAAGTCAATTATTCTGACTGGGAATCAGGAACAATATATAGCAGGAATGTATAGCAGGATTCATATTCCTTTATAATATTGACTGATGTCATATGCAACCTGTTTGGTTAATCTTGTAATAGCTGAGGGAGTTGAAATTAGTTTTATTGGTTTTATGAAATATGGATTCTGCTTTTTAGTTTACCTCATGACAGTATCGAGTTTCTTAATTCTTTTAAAAGAATTCTTTAACCTCTACTTTATATGTATGTATTTTTATAAGATGCATAGTAAACCTAAAAGACTTGATTTTATCTTTTGGATAACTCTTGGCTTTAAATTACTTTGTTTAAAGAATGCTGATGTTATTAGGTTTCAAAAGAGTCAGATATAGCGACTAAATAACAACAGCCACAAAAAGGTGATTATGACTCACAGTCACCAGATCCTGTGGACTCATCAGGATTTATCCTTTCTCATTTTAGTACATTTTGATATTTTCATTTTTAATGCAGGTAGAAGGAAGAAAGATAGCTTTGATTGGATAAAGGCTTTAACAAAGACAAGTTAGAGGTGGACAATACAGATGAAAATGATGGGCTTTAGATTCAAACTAGGTTCAATTCCTAGTTTTCCTACCAATTAGGGTTATTTATCATTAGCAAATAAGTTTCCTAATATGAAAGGCAAATAGTAATGCATCTTTCAAAGGTGCCTGTGTGTAAGAAAGATTTTATATATATTATTTCATTTTCAGTGCCTAGCACATGCTTGTCCACATCATTAACTGCCACCATGATTATTTATATTCCCATTATTATCAATATTTTTGAATTAATCCTGCAAGTAGCCTTTCCTAGTCAACCTCTAGCTGACTTTGAAGCTGAATATATCAGACTAAGGAGGAAATGGGGAATTCATCCCTTAAATAGTCACCTGCCTCAGATAAGTGACCTCAGCATGGTTTCTTGTCCATCGAGGACTTTATTATTATTTTTAAAAAACATTTATTTATTTGGCTGCATGGGGTCCTAGTTGTGGGAACTCTTAGTTGCAGCCTATGGGATCCATTTCCATGACCAGGGATGGAACCTGGGCCCTCTGCATTGGGAGCCTGGAGTCTTACCCCCTAGCCCACCAGGGAAGTCCCCATCAGGGACTTATGAAATAGGAAGTGCTGCTGCCTGGCATCCCAGTGGGACAGGAGGCTTCTTTTCTGTCCCTTCATTTTAGCCTTGGAGGTAATTTACAAAGATGAACACTTGAGCCTGTAAATGGTCAGTCCTTCATGAAAGGGCAAGGCGTTCACTTGGTAAAGCATATCAAATTAACTGTTTAAGTAAGTTAACTCAACTTCCTAAGGCTGAAGTCATCTCTCTATTGTTTTAGAACAGCCCTCATGCTTGCTGTCAAGTATGAATCAGCAAATGTTGTCAGACTTCTTCTGCAGCAAGGTGTTGACATCTTTTCTCAAGATGTTTTTGGATGGACTGCGGAAGAATATGCTGTTATTAGTGGTTTTGATATGTAAGTGTTCACATTAAAATACCAGTTCTCACTAAACTGCAGCCAAAAATAATTTTAACTGTTACTTGCTACGTGACCAGTGAGAGTTCCAGTTTGGTGCAGGCAGTTTGGAGAAAGGTGGTGAGATGTTCCCCCTCAAGAGCTGAAAGCAAGCAAAGGCCAATTAGTGATTCTTGGCTGTGGGCTTGGGGTGCTTTATCTCAGGACATGTAGACCTTGATCCTTAGAAAGGTTGACATTAGCCATTTCATTCCAAGTGTGACCTCTCAGTATGGGGTATGAACACTGTCACACTTGTGATATTTCTAACTAGTTCCTTGGGTTTTGAAATATTTAGTTCAGCAGCAAATCCTGTGTTTTCCCTTGAGGACTTGCCTCTCTATACACTTCCGCTTGAATTTTCCAAGAACCCAGCGGATTCCCTAAGATCAATGAGACAGTCCTCTTCCACACGTCATTTGGAGGGGAAAAAATAGTTCCTTCTCACCATTCTGTTGCTTGCATTGATTCTACTGCCGCAGCACTGCTGCTACAGCTGGTCTTGACAGGGTCTGCTTGGCAGCTGGATCTGGAATCTGGATGTGGCTCTATAAAGACCTTTAATAAAATCATTTTAAAAGGAAAAAAAAAACTCATCCTGCAGTGGGCTCATGATTGACCTTTGCTCCGGAACTTTAAGGTGATGCACACGTAGACTTCAGAGTGAGAGCTCCTTTGTGGTCGTACATACGCTTGTTGCTCAGTCACTGTTGCAAAGCACCAGCACCCAGTTCGGGCAGCTGGGCTGCCTAGCTTGCCCCCTCAGTCAGAGACCTTATGTGGAGCCCATGTGTAGGCCTAGATCTTCACGATGAGGTGCCCTTGAGGCTCTTATTTATCTTTTCTGCTAGCAGATGTCGGGGGGGGGACCATTTTAGGCTGTCAGAGAGGGTCAAGTGCTCCTGCAGGGATTGAGCAGACTTCCCTTTCTCCTTTATATCTAGACTTGAACCTCAAGGTGGCTTTCTGTTCTGTGGGGGCACCTTTTCTTAGGTCACAGGTTCCCTGTCATCCTTCCCAGAGTAGTGGGTGCCAGCTTGCCTGAGATTCCCTAATTATGCTTGGACCCTCATGGGATCTGTTTCCTGTAATAATGAAAATCTTCCAGTGGATTCCTATCTGCCTCTCCCTTAAATGTTTTCAGAATCTGCCCCATAAGGAACCCATTTCAGCAGAAATCCCTAAATCTCAAGTAAGATAGTTGGAATTGAGAGAGGTAAGCCCTGTCTAGAGCTTGCCAGTGTCCACTGTAAGAGTAGGGATGTGTCTTCAAGTGAACTGGAGAGGGACATGGAGATTAAGCATCATTGTCAGAAAGATCTGCTGGTTCAGAGTCTGAGCAGGTAGAGAAGGAAGAGTAGTGGTCCAGGCCAGGTCTTGATTGTGATTAGCTTTCGTGTGATTAGCTGCAATGATGGGGGATCATTGTGTTCTCTAATGTAGTGAATGCATATGTTATAAATAAATTTAGGTACACATTATTTAAGAGCTGAGATTCTCTATATTACAAACCACAGAGAACAGCTGATCACCAGAATTAATAATAGTTTCATGCAACACGTGAATGTTAAACGTATGAAAAAGCACACATCGGGTTTTACTTGGAAAGTAGTTCCAGCAATAAAGTTCAAGAACAAATTATTTCATTCTTTGACTGTCTCGGCAAGCATTTGCTGGGTATATTATCTCATTAAATCCTCTTAATCCTCTTGTGAAATCAGGCAGTAAGATCCCAGTTGTGTAGAGGAAGACTGTGAACTGAAGAGAAGCAAATCCTGCAGGAACAAAGTGCAGTTGGTTATAGAGCTAGGATTTGCAAGCTCGAGAGAGTTTTCATATGCCAAGCTAAATCTAGTTAGTTATTGGAGCTGTACTGCCCTGAGCTCAAGACTACTTCATCTTCCTTTTCTTTCTTTCTGCAAGGAGATCCAACCAGTCCATCCTAAAGGAAATCAGTCCTGAATATTCTTGCAAGGACTGATGTGGAAGCTGAAGCTCCAATACTTTGGCCATCTTATGTGAAGAACCGACTCATTGGAAAATACCGATTCTGGGAAAGTTTGAAGGCGGGAGGAGACGGGGACAACAGAGGATGAGATGGTTGAATGGCATCACCAACTCAATGGTGATGCATTTGTAAAAACATTTTTTACATTACATGCATTTGTAAAACCTTCAGGAGTTGGTGATGGAAACGAAAGCCTGGCATACTTCAGACCATGGGATCGCAAAGAGTCACACACAACTGAGCAACTGAACTGAACTGATGTTGATATTTTCATAAAATTTGAAAAACAGTGTAGATGCATGAAAATATATGAATAAAATTATATGAAACAGAGGCTTTGCTCATAGTATATCCTTAAGACTACTGATATATTACTGATCTATTGTATATAAATTCTAAATATATGTGTTTCTCCACATACCTTATTATACTTATTTTTTTTTCTGTAAAGTTTGTTCTTGACTAGGAATGTCTCACTTTTTCCTTTCTTCTTCCTCCTCTACTTTAAAATTTTTTTTTTTTAATATTTACTGTTAACCTAATTTTTCCTTGCAGAACACATTTCTTCAGGGTCTGTTCTTTCAGTCCATCTCTCTCTGCCTCTATTGTGAACATGTTTGCTTATGGCTTTCTGTTTAGAGTGTTTGTGGCTTTCTTCATGGTGCTTGCCCTACTGCTTTACCCTTGTTTTTTTTCCCTGTTTCTTAGAAGGAGCTGAATTTTTTCCCTGTTTCATTGGCCTCTAGCTGTTTGACAAACAGAATAGAAGTAGCTTATCCTGTTTGCAGTTCTAGCCCATCTAAATAAGGTTCTGCTAAAACCTAAACTTTCATATTTCCCTTCCCAAGTGGTAATCCATGTATATATTAATCATAGAAGCAAATTTAAAAATATAGCAATTAATTTAAATGTCTTAGTTTTTCAGTAGTGCTCTAAACTACCGGGGATAAATTATTACTCTAGAACATTTTGGTAGAGAAAGTAATGTAGTGGGTGTCCTAGTATTTGTATTGCAGTCAATTAGGGGTAAGGAGAGGAGCATCTGGGGCTTCTGATGTCATCTGTCATAATCCTTTCCCCATGAGCAGGTCAATCAGTGGCAGAAATGGGATTTGAATCCACCTCTGAATGACTCCAGAGCCTGTGCTCTTTGTGTTAGATCATAGAGGAATGGGGGATATTATAATTCTTTTATTCAGGTTGATACTTGTTATATTCTTCAAGCTCTTATTTTCTTTTCCAGCATGTCCTGAAACCAAAGTTAACAAAGCTAATGAAGGCTTCTCAGCAATCCAAGAGAAACAGGAAGTTATTTGAAGACTGGCCTCCTGGTATTATTCCTTGATTTGAAATGACACATGTTCTCATGTACTCTCTCCTGTTTTCACTGTAGTAGACGCAAAATGTGGCATTTTTAGACCAGAGAGTACAGCTTTCTCTGAGGACAATAATTCTGATAGTAACGTTGAAGATGTGGTTGAAACATTTCCCAAACCATCACCCTGGTGTGAGGGCATCTGTCATCCTGCCTTCCCATCGCCTGAGCCTGTTCCAAAACTTCTCATGTCTGTAGCAGGCCTCGGTCGTACAAAGGGATGTCGTTCTATTTGTAACTCTTCTTTCCCTGTACTTTTTCACATACCATCCCCCTGATCCTTATGATGACAAAAAGGATCCCACCACAGAAATAGAAGCCCTCAAAGTCATGATACGAAATGGTGTGATAACAAGAGCCATACATGTGCATGATTCAGATTTATAAAGATTGGCATACTAAGTATGCCCTTATTAAAAGAATTACAGAGTGCTCAGGAAAAACAACTAGATGAATAGGAAGATGGGGAGGAGGATGAAGGGGAAGAATTCCTTTAAGAAGGACAAGATGAATATAAGATGGAATGAGGGTGAAGATGAGGCAGATTATTATACAAACGCAACAGAAATAGTGGGGGTCAGTCAGACCAGGAACTCTATATGATAAATATGCGAGAAATTATTCCAGTTTCCACTTAAGAGAGAGTGAGGTCATGAAAAAACAATGCTCATACACTTTTGAATGACATATAGCTGATTTTTATGAAAAACTGAAAGAAAATGTGTTCCTTATTTTTTTGGTGATTGTTTTCGATGATGGTGGTGGTTCTTGTTTTTTCCTTCAGTTGACATGTAGTCAGTTTAACACATTGTGTAAGTTTCAGGTGTACAGCAACGTGATTTGTTTATACTTGTGTATGTATATATGTTTTTTGAATATAGTTCCCTCTGGATGTTCATTTAAATTTGAAGTGATTTCTCATTTTAAAGAAATTCTCACTTTGAAATTAATGAAGTGATGTCTTCTATTTAACCTAGTAAAACTTTCATTTAGAAACAATTCAAAATGAGCCCTGTTTCAGGCCTTCGGAGATATATTATGAATTAAGAATTTTTGGCCCTTCTGTTTCTTGTGGTTTCTAACTTCAGTTCGGTTCAGTTGCTCAGTCGTGTCCGACGCTAGACACTTAATGTACTTACCTAATTTATCTTACTGTTTGCTATAACCTTGGTGGGTGTTTTAAATCTTTCTGAAAATAAAGAGGAAACAAGCATTTTATCCTTTTTACTAAAATTATAATTTATAATTTTATAAATGAAATTCTTAATCTCTCTTCATTGAGAAAATTTTCAGCTGCAACAATCTAAAAGAAGAAATGTAGAACTATATTTTTTCCTCTGGAGAGATTCTGATTTCTTTTTTCCAAATGTCAGCAAATAATGGGTAATTACATACATTAAATGAATGAAATCATGATTTATGCTTTTTTCTTATATAGACTACTTGTTATTATAAAATCATAAGGAAAAAAAATTACCACCAGAGTTTATAAAATTTCTGTGGAAGATATTTTTTATTTTAAAAATGTCTCTAGCAACATGTACATTCCATGTTATTTTCAAGAAACTTTATTAATTTCAGTATTTATAGGTGTTAAATTACCATGTCAATTCTCTGTTATACATGTGAAACTAACATGTAAATTCTTCCATATTGAAAAGTTAGTCATTGTGGTTACTTGATTTTTTTCATTTGTTTTTTCTTTCCCGATGTGAATATTGAGTCCTGCTTGATCATCATAAATGTATTTGAAAACTTTTAAACTTTCAACTTGGATAATCATAGTTTTACTCCTTTCTTTTATATCGAGATCATTCCTTTAATCTTTACCTGCCATTCCAGAAGACAGATAAGAAGTTAGAGTCGTTAGTGTGCTGTTTACTGGGAAAGAAGCAGTAAACCATGTGAATGTTCAAATAGGGTTGTAGAAAATTCATTTATTCTTACATGAAGGATAATTGCTTTCTGGAATTTTGTTGTATTCTGTCAGACATCAACAAGAATCAGCCATAGGTACACCCATGTCCCCTCCCTCCCAAACCCCCCTCCAATCTCCCTCTCCATCCCACCCTTCTAGATTGTTGCAGAGCCCCTCTTTGAGTTCCCTGAGTGATAGAGCAAATTCCCATTGGTTACCTATTTTACATATGGAATTGTAAGTTTCCATGTTACTCTTTGCATCCATCTCACTCTGTCCCCTCTTCCCCTTCCCCCATGTCTCTAAGTCATTCTCTCTGTTTCTCCATTGCTGCCCCGCAAATAAATTCATCAATACCATCTTTCTAGATTCCATACATGTGCATTAGTATATGATATTTATATTTCTCTTTCTGACTGACTTCACTATGTTTTATGAACCTAGGCTCTAGGTTCATCCACCTCGATAGAACTGACTCAAATGCATTCCTTTTTACAGCTGAGTAATGTTCCTTTGTCTATATGTACCACCACATCTTCATCCATTCATCTGTCAATGGCCATCTAGGTTGCTTCCATGTTCTAGCTATCATAAACAGCGCTGCAATGAACATCGGGGTGCATGTGTCTTTTTCCATTTTGGTTTCCTCAGGGTATACTCCTGGGAGTGGGATTGGTGGGGCATATGGTGGTTTTATTCCTAACTTCTTAAGGAATCTGCATACCATCTTCCATAGTGGTTGTATCAATTTACCTTGCCACCAGCAGTGCAAGAGGGTTCCCTTTCCCCTACACCCTCTCCAGCATTCATTGTTTGTAGACTTTCTGATGATGGCCATTCTGACTGGTGTGAGGTAGTATCTTGTTGTGGCTGAGTGGTAAAGAATCTGCCTACAGTGGGAGACCTGGGTTTGATCCCGGAGTTGGGAAGGAGGGCTTGGCAACCTACTCCAGTATTCTTGCCTGGAGAATTGAATGGAAAAGGGAGCCTGGCAGGCTTCAGTCCATAGGGTCACACAGAGTCAGACATGACTGGAGCGACTAAGCAGCAGCAGCAGCAGCAGACTTTTGGATGGTGGCCATTCTGACTGGTGTGAGATGGTATCTCATTGTAGTTTTGATTTTCATTTCTATTGTGGTTTTTTACCACATCGATGTTGATAAGATAGTGCTTGAAGCTTGAATGTATTACTACATTTGGATTGTCAGGTTGATGTGCAAGGAACATTTCAAAAGAAGCAAAAACATGGGAAATAGTAATAAATATGTGGGCCTTTAATAACAGCAGTTAGCTTTAGTGATGTTTTAGTAAGTGCAAACCATTTTGCATAGCTTAAGTAGCACGTGCAGAGTACCTTTATGGCCGCCATACTTGAAGTACCATAAAGTAACGGTGCCCTGTTTGAAGGTGGCAGCTATGGAAGGAGATAAGAAGGACCTGGTCTCTTAGATGTGGCAGCCACTGCTTGATGATGCAGCACCTTGTTTGAATTCAGCATCCTGGTTCTGTCACATAACAACTGTGGGATCTTGGCAAAACCTGTCTTAACCAGGTTAAATGTAGGTTATTTCTTCAAAAGGGATTAGGGACTCTTCATGCAACTCATTGTTATCATTCATTCTAGCAGAGTGTCTCTGAGATCCTTCCATAGAAGTATGTGGATCATTTACCTGGAACTGCCGGTCAAAGAGGAAAAAAGACATTAAATGGACAAATAGAAGGTAAGAACTGTGTTTTACAGAAAAATCATTTGACAGAACGTTGATTGAAAATGGGAATGCTGATACATTCTAAGAGGCAAAGAAAATCACTTGTCAGATGGGTAGTGAGAAAAAAGATGAGAAGAGGAGGGCAATTATGCATCTTATCATGTGTCTACCACAGATTACATTGAGAATCCAGTTTAAGGAGCTAAATTATTAGTTCTTAGACTTACTTCACGGTCCAATGTTTAAGACTTTGTCCGGTTAGGACACTCCAAAGCAGGCAGTGCAGTTTTGATCCCTGCTCAGGGAATTAAGATTCCATGTGACACATGACCAAAAACAAATGATTAGTTCTTTTTCAAAATGCTCTACAACCTAAGGAAGGTCAAGATATAAGAGGCAAGAGGGAATGAAGGATGAGAGAGACAGAGGGTACAGGGAGGAAATGAAGAAAAGGAAGCACAGGTCTGTGGGGGAAGGGGGCAATAAATAATGAAGGTCTTTAGATAAAGGGAGAGTATTTGACATGGATGATGCATTTGAAGTGAGCTTCTGGCACCAAAACTTGTCAGAGAAGAACAGCAAAGTTCTCACCTCTTCCTGTTTACTCGTTATTAGGAAGACGTTCAGAACTGTGGTCCCTGGGTGTGCAGAGCTGTGTGTCATCCTCTGTCAGGAAGCGTGGACATAGGTGCTCAGCTGTAATGTGTGCAAATTGGTGTCATATGAAATGTTGCTGCTTTCCAGCATGGTGCCACATGGGACTAAAGAGAACTGGAAAGAAGGAGAGAGCAGGGGGCGTGATGGGGAGACCAAGGAACCACAGCCTCAGAGAGAGTCCACTGGAAGGTTTCCAACTTCTAATGCCATTTCAGTTTGGGGGGACGTGTTCGCGTGAGGAAGCAGAGGCTGAGATTTCAGGAGAATGAATTAAGTTGAAGTCATGTAGAAGCAGACTCCGTGTAGACCAGAGTTTCTCAAATTTTAATTAGTCTCTTGGGGACCATGTGTGAAGTGCACATGCTGAGCAGGAGGTCTGAGGTTCTGTGTTCCTAACAAGCTCTCTGAGTAGCAAGGGTGTAGCTTTGCATATAGAGAAATCTGGAAGAAGAGCATTGGATAGTGCAGGACAGAACAGGATCAAGGAAAAGCAGTATTTTGTGTTTCTGAGCATGTTTATAGCCAGAGGGAAGCAAAGAGTTGAAGTAGCAGTTATAG
Organism: Bos indicus; assembly: GCF_029378745.1. Lineage (NCBI taxonomy): Eukaryota > Metazoa > Chordata > Mammalia > Artiodactyla > Bovidae > Bos > Bos indicus. Next base: position 17,597,458 of record NC_091772.1, read on the forward strand.
GTGTAAGATACCATTGCTAAGCAAAGAGGGAGAAAAAAATGGTAGGTGTCAGGGAACATTTAACTTTAGGACTCCTGTATGTTGTTTTCTGTTTCTCATGAACCCTCTGTTCCTTATCAGTTCCTGGTATACAGGAACGAGTGGAGCCACACGCTGTTCCTAGGACTGAGGTCATGGGATGGAATGCATACGTGGATTTCCTTCAGTACCTTCTACCCTACAGTAACACTGTTTAGTCACGACCCTCTTACTCAAGATACGGATTGTCTTCTGGCCTTGTGACGATTGTTATTCTTTGTTATTCCCTTGGTAACGGTTGTTCTATGTCTGGTTTTTGTTCTTTCCTTAACTTTATTTTTTTGCCTAAACCTTCCTTCTATAACAATATATAAACTCACACAAACATGAATAATTCACCCTTGTTCCACTAGAGACTTGGGTCCCCTGTGTCCTTCTTTCTCTCTCTGGCTAGGTCTTTGGAGTATGGAGTCCTGCCGAGCTCACTTTCCTGCCCAGGCTTTCAAGACCTCCTTGAGAAGGATGCCCTGTGTCTTAGTGAGCGGTACTAGCCCTATTCTAGGGCTTTATTGGTTTTCCATTAACCCAGGGAATATTAGTCTCTCTCTTTTGCTTTCTTTTCGTTGACTCCGGTCCACCAGGCCCCAGTCTGTAAAGAAGACCACAGGTAGGGATGATCCATAGAAAGGATGTCAAGGGGGAAGATTTAAGTCCACAGATCTAGAGATTACCATTTAGAGAGGAGAGAATCTAGTGAAAGGACAAAGGGAGGAAAGGAAGGCCATAGGGAGGGGAGTTTGGAGTTGATGAGGACACTTGAGAGAACTCCTTCTAGATGACTTCAGTGTATTTACCCTGAAAAGAGATAAGATCATTATTGCTCCAGAGAATCCTGGAGCTGGGAGGGGGTGCTAGAAGTGGGGGAAACTGCAGCCCCTCTGAGTAACTCTTAGGCATCAAAGATATATGTTGTACTGGTATTTGTTATTCAAATCAGATTAATTTGTAAAAGGAGGCATTGACTTTTTTTAATAAAGATAGCTGATTCTTTGAAAGTTGTTTCATAGAAATCCTCTGAAGCATTAGCAAGATATACCAAACCAAACTAAATTTTGAAGCCAAACAGATTAATAAGATTCATTCCCTAAATGTAGAAATACTTTTAATAAATACTACACTGATTTTGAAACATGCAAGATTTTTAATTTCTAATAATTCTTTGGCAATTAAATATATTATTCCTTTTTGATAACTGTATTTCAATATTGAGAATTTATTATACATTATTTCCTAGATGTGTCTTATATACCTTCTTGCATGAGTGGATTGAGAAACTTTAAGATGGCTAGACCAGAGGAGCCAAGACAAGTAGGCGTTCCAGTAGCCCACACGGATATGGAAAAATAATGAATATTTTTATGAGCCATTTTTCTACAAGTGTATATCCAGGCTAATCAGTTCAGTACTCTGTCTTTGATGAGAAATGAATTATACATTCTGGTGAACTGTCATCCCAGCTGTGCACTTCTTAAATGACTGGACAGATTGAAGAACATGATAAATACTTATCGTATAATGGTGGAAATGATAACTGCTGTGTTACATTCAAGATGTGCTGTTGCATTTTACCATCAGCTTTCACGTTTATGTTCTAGGGTTCATGACTTGCTCCTCTGATTCAGATCCACTTTCTCCTCATCAGTCATCACGTTCACATTGGTCTATGTGCACTTTAATGTTTTATAAAGCCATTGAAAACGTAATGTTACTTTTGAAATCTTAACTGCACGTTTTGGTGAGCCTGTATTCCTGTTTTTTCTTCACTATCTTTAGTGGGTTCCTATGTCTGTCTTACCAGTGTCCTAAGATCCCCTAATAACAAGACACTAAAACAATGTATTCCATGCCAAGGCTGAGCTCAAGGATTCTGCCCGGTACTAACTCTGCATGAATGTATAGCTGGCTTTCATATTTACATGTAATTAACTCTGTGTCCCTTTTCCCTCTTAGAGTCTCCTGGGAAATATCCTAATGTGAAGGTAAAAACGTTTATGATTTTATCTTGAATTCTGAACTGTGGATTGTCTCCTATGTACATTATTTAGTAATCAACTTGTTTCCAAACCCCATTCAGCCAGCAGTCAGAATGAAAGATTCTGTTCCTAATAAAACAGTCAGAATGAAAGATTTCCAAACATCCAGTTCAGGTAAATTTTGCAGTACACAGTTAACTCTGGAAAGAGGACACTGAAATATTTGAAATGCTCAGTCTTCATACTTCCAACATTTTCTTTGCAAATTTAATTGAGGAATTGGACACACATAAGGCAAATGTTCGGAGACGGCAATGGCACCCCACTCCAGTACTCTTGCTTGGAAAATCCCATGGATGGAGGAGCCTGGTAGGCTGCAGTCCATGTGGTCGCTAAGAGTTGGACACGACTGAGCGACTTCAGTTTCACTTTTCACTTTCATGCATTGGAGAAGGAAATGGCAATCCACTCCACTGTTCTTGCCTGGAGAATCCCAGGGATGGGGGAGCCTGGTGGGCTGCCATCTATGGGCTCGCATAGAGTCGGACAATGACTGAAGAGACTTAGCTGCAAGGCAGATGTTATTGTTGATACCTGTGTTTTGAAACAAGTTATTTATAAACATAATAACAAGAAAATTTTAAATTGTAAGCTTTAACTCAAGATGTTTCTGTATATGCTTTGACACTCTGAAGTTCTCAGTTTGGAATCTCTATACTTCTCAGGAAATCTCAGAGATTAAATTCTGGACTCTAAGTTTTTTCCAATGTCCAATACTTGTTTGAACTCTGAACTTTCCCTAGAGTAAGACTTTACTTGCGGATATGTCAGTTGTATTTCAGCTTATAATTATTTCATTATAGTGTTGTTACACAGATGAATGTGGGCCACTCAGATGTTTTGATGTGCAGACTGTGTGTGTGTGTGTGTGTGAGTTTGTAGTGTCTGATTATTAGAAGTAGGGGAAGTAACCATACTTTAATGACTATTTGATAGACATAATCTTTTGAAACAGTGATTCTGAAAGTTGTTGGCTTTAGGATCCTTTTATACTTCTAAAAATTATTGAGAATTCCAAGGAACTTTTGTTTCTGTCTGTTGATATTTACTATATGGGAGTTCAGTTGAGTTCAGTCGCTCAGTTGTGTCCAACTCTTTGCCATTGCCTTCTCCGCCTATATCCGAAGTATATACAAATATAGGTAAGTCCTGATATATATTATATATACATATATTCTAATACATATATACATATCATATTGGTGAAATAGGCAATGGCACTCCACTCCAATACTCTTGCTTGGAAAATCCCATGGACGGAGGAGCCTGTTAGGCTGCAATCCATGGGGTCACTAAGAGTCGGACACGACTGAGCGATTGCACTTTCACTTTTCACTTTCATGCATTGGAGAAGGAAATGGCAACCCACTCCAGTGTTCTTGCCTGGAGAATCCCAGGGACGGGGGAGGCTGGTGGGCTCCTGTCTATGGGGTCGCACAGAGTCGGACACGACTGAAGTGACTTAGCATATCTGTTCATCTGTTTTTCTGACAGTGCCTGACTAGCACAGTATCCAATCAAACCCCTTCACCTGTCGTTTTAATATTGTATATGTGGAACAGGCCTGACCAGAGATATGTAGAAAGGCTGAGCAGAGACCAACAACTTAAAAGACATTCTTCCCATTATATTGTATTTCCCAGTTGTATGGTGCCTTTCTTGGAGGTTCTCAATGTGGTATGTAAATATTAATTCAGTCTTCCTTCTGTCCCCTTGGGAGGCAGGAAGCCAGTATTATTTCACAGACAAAGAAGCTGAGTCCCAAGGGTTAAATGCCTTGCCCTGGTCACATAACTACAGGCAGTTAGGGATGCTGGGAATGGGGCTTGGGGTTAGGAATCCCTGCCTGGTGTCCCTTGGCTCCCAAACAGAGCCTTCCTGAAAGATAATTCTGTGTTCAAACTCTGTGGGAATCTTGTTCTGTAACAGGGAAGTTATGGGACTGCTGACATGCCACATACATTGTCCTTCCCCTGCAAGTTCATAGAGTACATTTTCAGAAGGCAGGTTTAGGACATGTAGGCATTGTCTATAATAGCTTCAATCCATCCAATCTGGGGACTGATATTTAGCCTAAACAACCATTCCGGTGCTGAATCCATGGCAATTCTATCAGGAGAAGATAGAAACGAGGGATGGACTCTTGATAGACATCTCACTCTATAGTTTTCCATGTCTGCATTTCAGAAAAAGAAAGCTAAGAGTGGAGTTGACAAGCATCTCTCAAGAATGCATCACTCTGTTAGGTGTTAAACCCTGCACTCATATTTTTTCCCTCTCTGTCACAGTGAAGACTTGGCCAGATCCCTTTTCACAGTTGGCAAAACAGAAACAGGGGGACTAGTTGATTTTTCAAGAAGCTGAGCTAAGGGTCTAAGAATTCCTGTTGCAGTTTTAAGTCTATCAAACCAAATCCCCACCATCCTCTCATGTAAGTTTCTAGATGCCAAATGGAAGTGGTTAGGCATAGACTGAGCATCTTGACACTGTTGTCAATCACATGTACGTTTCAACAAATAACTTGCAACATTTCCCTGTCAACTGCCATGTGTCAGCCTATTCTAGGCTCTGGGGATACAGAAGTGAATAAAACAGAGCATCCTCCTTTTGGGGGGAATATCCACCAAAAGTCAAATCAGTGCCATCAACAGGTTGGGGAAAGAAAGGCTTGCCTTGGAAGACACAGCCTTTACCTGGGGAAGAATGGCTTGAGAACCTTGTTCATCGTCCTCTGAAACACCTTCACTTTAGTCCATGGAACTGACCACAGTTAAGAGTTAGCATGGTGGGGCTCAGATGAGTCTCTAAGGAACCAAGTTCCCCTTTATATTTCAGAGCATAACCAACCCTCAGACTGAGAGCAAGGTGGGTTTCATTGACATCAGTATCACATTGTTCCCTTTCACATCAGTGTCCTTGGAAGCAAATGGAAATAAGCCACAGTTGAGAAGTGGAGAGAGGGTATCTGTGTGAGTATTCTAATACTGCTCTGACTTTCCCTGAGATATTGTCAAGGAGCGGTTCTTTCCCACAGGAAGTGAAGTCTCCCGGGGAGGTAGTAGAAGCCATGCAGGCGGAATGGGACACAGTTCTTAAAAGGGAAGAGCCCTCCTGCTAAAGAGAAGACCCACAGCTGGGTGCACTCTCTAGACTGTGAATTCACACACTGTGTATCCTAGACCAATTCTCACCTCCAAGCACTTGCCTGAGTCCTCAGCTCTTCAGTACCTTTCCTGAGAATGTATGAAGCTGACTGAATAGCACACATGGGAAATTTCATTAAGACCCAAGCATACAGACCACTGTGTGTTTTCAATTTGCTGGTTCAGTGTTTTTGCCAGCTACATAGAAGAGTTAAAATCCTGTTGGAAAGCTTGCTGAGAAACAGGCTCTTATTCCGAAGGAAGGGTCCCACAGGATTTTTGGCTTGATGGGACACTGTGATGACTGTTGAGAAATGAATAGAAAAGTTGGAAGCAGTTCGGGGATTCTTTACTGTGAAAGCATTGGAATAACAGGGTTAATAAATATAACTGAAACATAAATAATACTAGATTGCAGCCCCTTTTATGGCATCAGGAAAAAGTCCAACAGGTTCATTTATAGCAAAACCCCAAAGGCATCACAGTTAGAATGTTTTTTTCCCCCTGATTTTTTTTAGTTGCCTTCTGCACGTATTAACCTTTCTATCTGTGTTCTCATTGCAAAGGCATAATGTGGTCAGTATTTCAGCAACTTCTACCTCTAAGATAAAGTACATTGCAGAAGAATATCTTTTTTTTTTTCCAAATTTTCCATTACTGACTTTTTTCCATTTAAAAATTCTATGACTTCCTGCCAGTGACACTTCTTTACACATTACAGCCTTTTAAAATAAGCTTTCTAAATTTGAATTTTCACTGAAAATGTGAAACTTAGCACCTGTCATTGTCATATATATATATATATGTATATATATAGACATAGATATATGGAGAAGGCGATGGCACCCCACTCCAGTACTCTTGCCTGGAAAATCCCTTGGATGGAGGAGCCTGGTAGGCTGCAGTCCATGGGGTCACCAAGAGTCGGACACGACTGAACGACTTCACTTTCACTCTTCACTTTCATGCTTTGGGGAAGGAAATGGCAACCCACTCCAGTGTTCTTGCCTGGAGAATCCCAGGGATGGGGGAGGCTGGTGGGCTGCTGTCTATGGGGTCACACAGAGTCAGACATGACTGAAGTGACTTAGCAGCAGCAGCAGCAGCAGCAGCCATATATATATATATATATATACACACACACAATGCAGTCTGTAAGATATATGTAAAATATAATATATAAAAATTATATAGAGTCCCTTGAAATAAAGAATTCCAATGGTTTCAGATGACCTGGTGTATTTTCTCTCGTCCACTACTATGATATTCATCTGAAATTCAATTATTATTATAACTGCAAGAAATAGAGGACTAGGATCTTGCCTCCGGGAGCTCCCATGTCAGTACTTTTATCCACCTTCCCTGGTCTCATGCTCCCTTGAGCTCTCCTTTCTCTTTCATCTCCAACTTTCTATTCTTTTTTTATAGTGTTTTTTCTAAAATATTTTCTCATTACCTTTTTTCTGAAGTATGTTTCATCACTTCCATTCTTTACTGTATAATCTTTTTCAGAAGACCAAGTACACACTCACGTCCTCTGTGTTCAGGTGCTGTTTGACGGGGCTATCTCTGTGTTTGACTCACATTTCCATATTCCACAATATTACCACATGCCAGGAGAGGCAACCATTTTCCTGTCTGCTTCTCATTTTGACCCACGCCACACCAAAATGAAGCAAAGGGAAGGGTCGCAGACAGACCACTGAATGCTTTAAGATGCTGGCCTTTTAAAATTACATTTCACGTTTTCCAAAGAGGAGCCCGTGCATCAGAGCTCTGGCCAGTCATTTGGCTCCTTCTGCAGGACACAAAGAGCCACAGGCTGGGAAAATCAGATCTGATTTAATGAATCTGATTTAATCTGATTTAATTCAAGGGGGCCACCACATACCTAGAACCACTCTGAATAAACCGTTTCCTGCTGTCAAAATTACTAACCCAAAGCAATCTACAGATTCAATGCAGTTTGTATCAAATTACCAATGGTGTTTCTCATAGAACTAGAACAAAACAGTTTACAGTGTGTGTGGAAATACAAAACACCCTGAAGAGCCAAAACAATCTTGAGAAAGAAGAGCAGGAGCTGACAGGATCAGGCTCCCTGACTTCAGAGTATACTACAAGCTACAGTAATCAAAGGGAGTAGGACTATACAGTGGAGAAAAGACAGCCTCCTCAATAAGCAGTGCTGAGAAAACTGGACAGCTACATGTATAAGCATGAAATCAGAACCCTCCCTAACACCATCCACAGAAACAAACTCAAAATGGATTAAAGACCAAAATGTAAGGATAGACATTATAAAACTCTTAAATGAGAACATAGCCAGAACACTCTGCCACAAATTATAGCAATATCTTTTTTGACCCACATCTTAAGAGTAATGAAAATAAAAACAAAAATAAGCACATGGGATCTCATTAAACTTACAAGCTTTTGTACAGCACAGGATATCATAAACAAGAGAGAAGAAAACCCACAGAATGGGGGACAATATTTGCAAATGATGCAACTGACAAGAGATTAATCTCCAAAAGATTCAAGCTTTCCAGGAGTCATGTACATATGTGCGAGTTGGACCATAAAGAAGCCTGAGCGCTGAAGAACTGATGCTTTCAAACTGTGGTGCTGGAGAAGACTCTTGAGAGTCCCTTGGACAGCAAGGAGAACAAACCAGTCAATCTTAAAAGAAATCAACCCTGAATATTCACTGGAAAGACTGATGCTGAAGCTCCAATACTTTGGCCACTTGATGCGAAGAATCAACTTATTGTAAAGGACCCTGATGCTGCGAAAGACTGAGAGCCGGAGAGAAGGGGGTGACAGAAGATGAGATGATTAGATGGCATGTTTGATTCGATGGACGTGAGTTTGAGCAAACTTTGGGAGATGGTGAAGGACAGGGAAGCAAGTCGTGTTGCAGTCCATGGGGTCACAAAGAATTGGACACGACTGAGCAACAAAACAATAACATGCAGAGGTTCACAAAGAAATGTGACTGTAGGGGGTGACTACAACTGGGGGTTGGTATCAGTCAGTTCAGTTCAGTAGCTCAGCCGTGTCTGACTCTTTGTGACCCCATGGACTGCAGCACGCCAGGCTTCCCTGTCCATCACCAACTCCCGGAACTTATTCAAACTCATGTCCATCGAGTCAGTGATGCCATCTAACCATCTCATCTCTGTCATCCCCTTTTCCTCCCACCTTCAATCTTTCCCAGCATCAGGGTCTTTTCCAGTTAGTCAGTTCTTCAAATCAGATGGCCAAAGTATTGGAGTTTCAGCTTCAGCATCAGTCCCTCCAATGTATATTCAGGACTGATTTCCTTTAAGATTGATTTGTTGGATCTCTTTGCAGTCCAAGGAACCCTCGAGTCTTCTCCAACACCACAGTTCAAAACATCAATACTTCGGTGCTCAGCTTTCTTTTCAGTCCAACTCTCACATACATACATGACCACTGGAAAAACCATAGCTTTGACCAGACAGACTTTTGTCCGCAAATTAATATCTCTGATTTCTAATATGCTGTCGCGGTTGGTCATATATTTTCTTCCAAGGAGCAAGCATCTTTTAATTTCATGACTGCAGTCACCATCTGCAGAGATTTTGGAGCCCAAAAAGATAAAGTCTTTTACTGTTTCCATTGTTTCTCCATCTATTTGCAGTGAAGTGATGGGACCAGATGCTACCTTAGTTTACTGAATGTTGAGTTTAAGCCAACTTTTTCACTCTTCTCTTTCACTTTCATCAAGATGCTCTTTAGTTTTTTTTCACTTTCTGCCATAAGGGCAGTGTCATATGCATATCTGAGATTATTGATATTTTCCCAGCAATCTTGATTTCAGCTTGTGCTTCATCCAACCCAGCATTTAGCATGATGTACTCTGCATATAAGTTAAATAAGCAGGGTGACAATAAACAGCCTTGACATACTCCTTTCCTGATTTGGAACCAGTCTATTGTTCCATGTCCAGTTATTGTTTCTTGACCTGCATTCAGATTTCTTGGATGCAGGTCTGGTGATCTGGTATTCCCATCTCTTTAAGAATTTTCCAGAGTTTGTTGTGATTCACACAGTCAAAAGCTTTGGTGTAGTCAATAAAGCAGTAGATGTTTTTCTGGAACTCTCTTGCTTTTTTGATGATCCACTGAATGTTGGCAATTTGATCTCTAGTTCCTCTGCTTTTTTTAAGTCCAGCTTGAACATTTGGAAGTTCAAGGCTCACATATTGTTGAAACCTGGCCTGGAGAACTTTGAGCATTACTTTGCTAGCGTGTGAGATGAGTGCAATTGTGCGGTAGTTCGAACATGCTTTGGCATTGCCTTTCTTTGGGATTGGAATAAAAACGGACCTTTTCCAGTCCTGTGGCCACTGCTGAGTTTTCCAAATTTGCTGACATATTAAGTGCAGCACTGTAACAGCATCATCTTTCAGGATTTGAAATAGCTCAAGCGGAATTTCATCACCTCCACTAGCTTTGTTCATAGTGATGCTTCCTAAGGCCATGACTTCACATTCCAGGATGTCTGGCTCTAGATAAGTGATCACACCTTTGTGGTCATCTCGGTCATGAAGATCTTTTTTGTACAGATCTCCTGTGTATTTTTGCCACCTCTTCTTAATATCTTCTGCTTCTGTTAAGTCCATACCATTTCTGTCCTTTATTGTGCCCATCTTTGCATGAAATGTTTCTTTGGTATCTCTAATTTTCTTGAAGAGATTTCTTATCTTTCCTATTCTATTGTTTTTCTCTATTTCTTTGCACTGATCACTGAGGGAGACTTTCCTATCTCTCCTTGCTATTCTTTGGAACTTAGTATTGAGGAGGGTATATCTTTCCTTTTTTCCTTTGCCTTTAGCTTCTCTTCTTTTCTCAGCTATTTGTAAGCCCTCCTCAGACAACCATTTTGCCTTTTTGCATTTCTTTCTCTTGGGGATGGTCTTGATCACTGCCTCCTGTACAATGTCATGAACCTCTGTCCATAGTTCTTCAGGCACTCTATCGGATCTAATCACTTAAGTCTATTTGTCACTTCTACTGTATAATCATAAGGGATTTGATTTAGGTCATACCTGAATGGCTGCAAAGAATGTAATCAATCTGATTTCAGTATTGACCATCCGGTGATGTCCATGTGTAGAGTCTTGTCTTGTGTAGGTGGAAGAGGGTGTTTGCTATGACCAGTGCGCTCCCTTGGCAAAACTCTATTAGCCTTTGTCCTGCTTCATTTTGGACTCCAAGGCCAAATTTGCCTGTTACTCCAGGTATCTCGTGACTTCCTATTTTTTCATTCCAGTCCCCTACAATGCAAAGGACATCTCTCTTGGATGTTAGCTCCAGAAGGTCTTGTAGGTCTTCATAGAACGTTCAACGTCAGCTTCTTCAGCATTAATGGAATTACTGGGAGTTGATATACTACTTAATAAATGATAGGGAGTAGGCAAAAAAGGCATCTTCTGAATAACAGGTGACTTGAACGAGGCACTTATGGGAGAACAAATAACACTTAGGAAGGATAAATGGTACCTTAGGAGGATATATGGGAGTTAGGGGAGTTTTGTGATAATGTCTGTTTGGTGCTTTTTCCAAAAAAAAAAGTCTTCCAAGACTTTTTCCACAAAGCAAAGCAAAAATAGATAGATTGGTAGATAGGTAAAGATAAGGTGAAAAGTCTTAGGCAAATCTTATTTACCCAGAGGAACTTTCTCTAATTTTAACACTGTCTCCAAAAGTAAATCAAAATTCAATTAAAACTGACTGAAATGCATTCCTTTCTATAGTTGAATAATACACAGCTTCTTTCTCCATTCATCTGTTGATGGACATCTAGGTTACTTCCGTGTCCTAGCTACTGTAAGTAGTGCTGCAATGAACACTGGGGTATATGTGTCTTTTTGGAATTTGCTGTATGATGCAGGGAACCCAAAGTTCGTGCTTTTTGACAACCTAGAGGGGTGGAGTGGGGAGGAAGGTGAGAGGGAGGTTCAAGAGGGAGGGGCCATACGCATACCTATGACCAATTCAGGTCAATGTTTGGCAGGAACCATCACAATATTGTAAAGTAATTATCCTCTAATTACAAATAAAAATTATAAAAAGTTAATTCACTTAAAAGGCAAAAACTCAGGCAAATCTTATTTCTCCATGAGGAAAGGCCTATGAATCTGTGCTTAAAGTTACATATAGTAAGTTTTATGCCACTATTAACAACTGTAACACATCAAAACATTGACGGAAGCCATAACAGCTGTATCTAAATCTTTAGGTCTATATATAGTGATAAAAACTGGAAAATACCAAAAAGCTATCAATAACACTACTAAATATTAATGACAAGACTGGCTCTTTGGGTGCTGTTTAAACAGCTGGTATTAGGGCTCAGTGTAAGTTTGTAAAGGGCATCCCTGGTGGCACAAATGGTAAAGAATCCACCTGCAATGCACGTGACCCGAGTTTGATCCCAGGGTCTGGAAGATCCCCTGGAGAAGGGAATGGCTCCCCACTCCAGTATTCTTGCCTGGAGAATTCCATGGACAGAGGAACCTGGTGGGCTACAGTCCATGGGGTCGCAGAGTCAGACACGATTGAGTGACTAACACTATCACTTAGAATATGGAAAACTCAACAGTGCTGATACTTAAATCTGCTAAAAAGTAAGTTAGATGCAGAGAAACATCACTTAAAATGCTATATAAATTTTCATCATACACACATAATACAAAAATATTTTCCTTTAATAAAGATTTTCTCATCATGTTTAATGGGAAACAACGAAATGGCATGGAAATGGTCCAGTAGAGAAACTTTTACTGTTTATCTTTCTGAATCATGTATTTTTCCTTCCAAATCTGTATATCTTGTTCTTCTGTTTACAAAAGTAGGTCATCACACACATTTGACCCATCTGTAGATCCCCGAGAAGACACTCTAAAGGCATCAGATGCAAACTGAGCATCAACTGAAAGAAAAGGAAAGAATTATATTCTTTACCTAAAACACTTGGGTTAACTAAGATTAGTAAACAAACAAAAAACCCTGAGACCTTTCCTAGTATTCTGAAAAATGAAATATATCTATAGATGACACAACACAAAATACTAATCAAGAGTACAATTTTCTAATCTGCTTATGGTCGCATGTGGGGCTGAGTATCAGAGCTCCTGGTTTTCTCATTCTTCATTCATGTACTCAGGCAATTGAATTGATGAATACTCATGTATTCATGCAAAGGTTCTGTGACAAGCGCTGGAATTACAAGATGAAGGTGACCCAGTCCACCCTGAAAAATGATATGCCCTAAACTGGAAAAACAGACAAACAGGCAATTTCCATACAGAGTCACAAATACTAAGATATAAAAGACGGCACAAGGAACACTCTGGAGGGGAAGCCAGCTTTGTGTCAATACTGCCAGCTTTTTGGTGGAGGTGACATGTATGTAGCTACCTGAAGGACGGGAAAAAGTGCAAGAGACGGAGGGGAGAAGCCCGTACAGAGACCGGAGGTGAGCAAGCAAATGTGTGGGGTCCTACACAGTCTGGCTGGTTAGATGCAGAGCTAAGCGGCAGAGTAAGCTGGTAAAGAGATAAGGCCAACTACTTTGGCAGGACCCAAATTGACGTGGGTGTTTGGAGCATTTCCTGAGGGTAAAAGATAAACTGGTGCTGTATCTAGTGACAGAGAAATTTTAAAGTCACCACCAAGTGACAGCTACACAAACGTGACTGCTCGAGTCTGGGTTTCCTAGCCTTAACCACTACCAGACACTTGAGAAGCTGATGAGCGGCACGTTTTCTGAGAATCGTGTCAGGGTGTAGGAAGACAGCTCCACAGGGATGGAGGAAGTAGAAGAAGGATACAGCTAGAAATAAAAAGAAATACACAGACCTTCAGAGACTGTTTTTCAAGCTATGGTACATGATGGATAAATGGAGAAGGATATTTTTCACTATGACTGCTCATGCTTTCACATTTTTCATTAGCTATGTATATAAAACCATATTTAACACAGCATCTGTTATCCAAACAATGGCAAGAGACGCCATTTATTGTTTACCGTGTATTTCAGAAATCAATGTCTAAATTTAATTCATACATTTTGGCAACATACCTTCTCTTAGTGCTCTAGCTATACTCCTGTCCAACTCCCGCCGCATCTGAAATAAGTCAAATATTTATCTTTAAGATAAACAAGTTATATGTTTATAACTTATTAAATGTGACTTTTAAGTAATACTTTTAGAGACTAGACCTAACCTGAAGACTACCTCAGTAGAAAAAAAATCACATAAATAAAAGAAAATGAATTCCTACTTATTCTGCTTATAGATAACACAGAACATATATATGGAATGCTATTTAGATTAATCTGATAAAAAGTACAATAAATATCAGTCTATCGAGTACACATAATTTCAGAGAATTAGGGAATGACCCATAATCCTCGGAATGACCCACAAGATTACTATCTTCTCCCCTAAAAGCTCCTGGCCTAAATATGTACTTCCGAGACTTTATTTTGATTTCTAGGTGAGGATCCTGTTCAAATGGAGGAAGTAGTTTGAGTCGAATGTTAATAAGGAGAACACATCTGTGATTTTCTTTAAATTTTTCCATTTAACGAAAACACAGAAAGGTGAGAAAATTATATACAAGAAATCAATGTGCCAGCAAGATTTAATTCTGAAGACGTTTAGCAAGAAGGATTCTCTCATCAGTGTTAGTTTCCAAACTACGTCCCATAGAAGGGGAAGGTCCCCCAGGCGTCACTGCAGGGTTGAGGAACAGAGAAGTCACAGCTGCAGGGGCTCTGCCCACTCTTGAGCTAAACGGTTCTATACTTGTCTCCACTTTATGTAACACGGTTCCACGCAGAAGTTTTTTTTAGAAGAAAGGTTGTTTTCTTTGCAGAAAAAACTTTTGTAAGATATGAGAATCATTGATTTACTCAAAGTTCCTAACTCTACAAAAGAAGTAACAAAGCCAGTGGCATTCTTACTGAGTCCTGTGCCAGCTACTTCCTCAGGTTAAGGAAAAACACATAGATTTTTAACTATAACATGGACAAAATGAATATATAAATCCTTCTTATGTAATTAAACAATGCTTGTGGCATGACATGACTTTCTAACTAAATTATGTGCTTTAAATGCATAAATAAGAATAACTCAATATCAAACTCCTATTTGTAGCAGTTGATATAGTTAATTTAGAAAGGATAAATATTTTTTAAAAACAGGACAGGGAACTTGAAGGAGAAAATCTTTATTTGAATCAAGCAGGCCAAAACTGAAGAGATTCGTCTTTAAAAGGATGTTCATTTCCTCCAGATAAAACCTGGTAAACTAAAATCAGTCAACAATGAATTATCCACATTTTGGGTTATTTAGAACAAAATTTAAAACACGCAACAGATCTCTCTTTACTGTCTACTGCTGCTGCTAAGTCGCTTCAGTCGTGTCTGACTCTGTGTGACCCCATAGACGGCAGCCCACCAGGCTCCGCCGTCCCTGGGATTCTCCAGGCAGGAACACTGGAGTGGGTTGCCATTTCCTTCTCCAATGCATGAAAGTGAAAAGTGAAAGGGAAGTCTCTCAGTCATGTCCGACTCTTTGCAACCCCATGGACGGCAGCCTACCAGGCTCCTCTGTCCATGGGATTTTCCAGTCAAGATTACTGGAATGGGGTGCCATTGCCTTCTCACTTGTGTTTAGGGGTAGATAAACTGCGGTGGGTGCAGCAAAGCTCGGAAATGATTATGAACCACTGCCAAAGTGAAATCAATTAGAAAGTAAGTCAAACATCTTAAAGTATACTTTCAGTTACTAGGCAATAAGATTTCATTTCTAAAGCAGAATTTCAATGCAGCTTTTCAAGAAATTTAAAAAGTATCTCTTGAAAATGAGAGATCTAGGATAAAAAAATCATTAAATGTCTCCTTGATTAGCACAGTTAATGACGGCTTTTACTTAGTGTGCATAAGTCAAATAAATAACTCAGAAGTTCACCAAATTACAAACAAGGATCATTAATATCAGAAATCTGAAACCCAGTGGAAAAAAGATAATAGAACTAACCTTGGTCAAGTAAGTCTCCATGCTATTATTCGAAGGGCGTGGAACTGAGGTAGAAAACCTTAAGTTTGCTCTTGGAGTAAGATTTCCGTTGAGCACTACAGGATTATTGAAATTTCCAACACAAGGGGGCTCCAGGACTGGCCTCGTGCTAACAGTGTTGAAGAAAGATCTGTTCTGCTGCTTCTCCACCTGAAGTTTGGCACTGACCACTGCCAGCCTCTGATGAGTCCTGGGTAAGATGGAAAACACCAATTTCATTCATGTTTCCCTAAATTATCTGCATTTTTTAAGTTGCCATATAGTAAATGGAATTCCCATTAAATTATTTGAACACTGAAAACACAGAGCAGACCTCCTGTAAACAATAACAGTTGTAACCTTGCTCTAAAGAAGTACACATGTGTCTGGGGCTCCTCAAGTAACAAGGCACAGTTGGGAGAGGAGAGAAAGGGCATCAGAGAGAAAGGGAGGTGGTCTCACACGGACACCTGCTGCCTCTGGGACAAACCTGCCTCCAGGAAACAGTTCAGGGATGAAGAAACACCCCATCCCACAAAGCCACGTTCAAGTGCTTCCTTTCACCACCCTTGTATACATGTTTCACTCATGACCTCAGAGAAATTCAGCTTTTGGCTCTGAGGTATCACCTAGAGCCACAATCACAAGGGAGGACGAGAAAGTCAAAGGGTAAGGCTGAAAAGAGCTAAAACAGCCCCAGGAACAATTACAAGTATCCCCTGCTTTTCCAAAGTTCACTTTATGTTACTTCACTTCTACGAAGGGCCTATGTCAGTACCTGTTTTTGATGATCAAAAAAAAAAAAAAAATCTGAAGACAATTTCTGGTCTCATTTAAAAAGCCAAAACTCTAAACAGTGTTCAGTGTACGTTTTACAGTGAGAGGCATCGCACTCCCCAAGCAGGGAGACTGGCCGCACTGAGCTCCTTCCCGGGAAGCCACACCCCACATCTCAGCATCAAGTCGCCACAGCCCTAAGCCCCGTCTGGGAGCACTTGTGCTTCACTTGTGCATATTCATTTCATGTATCGACTAGCAGAATGTGTCCTCAGGTCCCTGCTTCTTTGCTTTATGCTGCTTTGGCTTATGAAAGGCTTCCTAGGAGCGCTCTGCTTTCAGATAGTGGGGAAGCCTGGACTGGGCACTGCCGGTGGGATCTGCCCTTTCCATCCTCCACACCCCTCACTCGGGTCACTACATTACTTTTAGCCACTTTGTGACTTACCCTGCCTCTAACCCATGTGTTCATTTCCCCTATTTCATAAGCACGCCTGTACATAGTGCGGGAAGCCTTGACACAGTGCTAACAGTCGGTCTTAGGGCGCCCCCTTAGCAGTGGCCAGCTAGTTAGCTTTCCCTTCCTACGAGTCTCACGTCCCCACTTGGGGAACACATGTATACTTGTGGCGGATTCATTTTGATATTTGGCAAAACTAATACAATTACGTAAAGTTTAAAAATAAAATAAAATTTAAAAAAATTAGGCTTTAGGGACAAATCAATGAACTAAATTTTGTTTCTGTGATTCTGTGTTTTGACTTACTTGTCTAGTTTATCTTCCAATGACTTTATGAGTTCACATTCTACTAGGTAGAGTTGCTTATATTTTTCCAACTCTGCTTTATTAGAATCTTCTTGCAAACTTTTCATTTTGGAGAGTTCAGATTCCAAGTCTTTAATTCTGACTTCCATCTGTTGAAATCCAGCTTGTGTCTAAGGCAAATTGAAAAAGATAACATTTTTAAAATAATCATTAACCTGGAAAATTATATTTATTCCCTTTAGTTTTGAGTCAGTGATTCAGAGAGCGATTTCAAGGGTGAAAAAAAAAAAAAAGAGCGGAAGTTTAAAACAATTATTGTTAATGTGAAGTGAATTAAATCTGAATTATAAAATTAAAGTGGAATCACTGTTACAGTAGTACTTATATAATCTGATAATGTAAAGAATAAGAGGATCAACTTAAAATTTTAAAAATTGAACAAGATAATTTAAGAATAATTCAAGAGGATGGTACCAGTTCTAAACCACAATATTTTCTTTTCTTCTTAATGGTCTTGTTTTTTACCAATTGGTCTTATAAGTAAAAGGATTCTCTAGTGAGAATCATTCTGAAAGGTCAATTTAGTGATAACTGTGATGGAAACTGAAATATTAAAAGGGAAAACAAGCGCTCCCCTTCCTTCCAGAAATCTACAAAACTAACTGCTCTAAGGGAGGCAGAGGAAACACCTACGCGGTACACATCCAAAATGTACTGTGCAGGGAGAGTGAACTCAAGCACAGGACAGACCAACAAAGTAATCTGCAAAACATGGTGACTTCTCTTAATTTCTCTACGAGATCCTGTCTCGCTCTTTCTTCACTCTCCTGTTGATATTGCTCTACTTGACCGTGTTCTATCATATTCACTTCTGTATGACTTCTGAGGGTCACTACTTCTTGTTCCAACTTCTTTCTCCTCTCTAGTTTTTTACATTTCTTTTGCACTAGTTTCATAGATAATAACTCCTGTTGAAAAACTTGATTTTTTGCATCCAGGTGCAGACCTTTTGAAGATGCAGTTTCCAGCTCTGCTGGAAAATCATCAGTCTTTAAGAATAAAAGGATACTGTTTGCTAATGAAGAAAGTGGACTGAGCACAGCCTAACTCAAACCCAGGATGAAATAAATACGATGGTATCTGTATTGTAGAATGTAGGACCAGGGATTACTCAGAGAATCAACACCCAGCAAGGGTGTTCACTTGTGCTGGTGACCACTTGGTTCTCCAGGTACAAGTGGGTCTCCCACGCTCAGCCCTGGGGGGCGCTCAGCGGGGCTGCAGCTGAGTGTGGGCAGCTGATGATGGTGAAGCTGCCCCTCCTGCTCTTTCTCCTGTGGCTGCAGCTCGGGCAGGAGCTGCAGAGAGAGCTCCCCAACTCTCACAGGTGGGCTCAGTTTTCCTTGTTTGGAAGCTCCAGCCTTCCCTGAGTGAAAATATTTTGAAAGCACTTGATTGTCTAAGATATCACTTTAAATCATGATATTGCTCAAGAAGCATTAGGGAGTAAAGCATTCTTTTTTGTGTTGATGGCAGATATTTGTGATAACACTGCACTTTTTAAAGGTGAAACTTTTTCCAAGTATTTTTCCCTTATTGAAAAAAAAATTTTTTTTTCTAATTAGTCTAAAATAACACAGTAAAGCAAAATTTGCCTTGGAAATAGACTTTGTCTTAAAACTCAAACAAGCATTTGACAACATAATAGAAATCTTGCTTCTGCTAACACATTCCAATTTTATGAAAAAATGATTTATATAAAAATGATTTCTCTCTCATTGCCCAAGGCTTCAGAGGCTAAAAGGAAAGGCAAAGGAGCGGGCAGGTGAAAAATGCAGATCAAGTTGGGATTTTGGCAGTTGGGATATGCCAAGAAGAGGTGTTTTTTAAAAATATTTATTAGGCTGTGCTGGGTCTTAGTTTCAGTATGCAGGATCTAGTTCCCTGACCAGGGATTGAACCCAGACCCCCTGCACTGTGAGCACTGAGACCCAGCCACTGAACCACCACAGAAGTCCCAAGGTTTTGGTTTTTGGGGGGTTTTTTTCCCCTTCAGTTTATGTATTTCGGTAAGGTGCTTTTCAGTCTCAGGACAATAGTTGTTATTTTGAGAAAGAGATTGAGTGAATTGGAGACTTGCCTAGATACCAATTTTAGGAAGACTTTGCAGAAATCAGATCAGCAGTGAACAGGTGGTGATTAAGTTGGGAAAAAAAGAGAAGAACAAATATTTAACAGAAATATTATCCTATTCTGGCAGAAACAGCCAGTTAGAGAAGAGTCTGGACTCTGCTCTCAATCTAGAAGGTCTTGATGGAAAGTAAGGAGTTTATAAACAATGAGATCAGGTTGCCTTTTGTGTTTATTAGTCCCTGTTCTACCATTATTTACCCAGGAAAATTTAATTCTGTTTTGATGACTCTTGCCTCTTATAGTTTTCTTTTTTCTTCAAATCCTCAAGTAAGAGAAGGAATTGGCCATGTGGGTGAGAGATGAGACTGGAATGTTTGCTGTGCTAATTCTCAGCTAGAGTGTGCTGGTGAAAACCCCAATCACTTGGGAAAGTTTATAAAAAAATTTACAAGCCTAGGCTGTTCCCTGAAGATTTTGATGAAATAAATCGAGGAAAGCCTGGACATGTGTATTTAGAAATATTTCCTTGAGATTCTGATACGATCCTTAGTGAAGAACTGTGGAGTGATTAAGGATAATTTCTAAGTGCACCTATCTCAAAAATAAGTAATCGATAGAAGAGTTGGAGTTTGATCAATGCTGGCTACTTCCATCAGCTCCCTCCTTTGCAACAATATTAGCCAGACTTTTTCCTCTGCCTCTGTGATTGAGAAGTTAAAAGGAATATTTTTGGCAAAATCTATTGGCTTGAATAATATAACTCCTTTTTCTTCCAACCACTAATTATTCAGTGACACTCCAAGAGTCTTTAGAGATTTGCTCATGGCGAAGTCACTTCGTCTGTAGAGTCTGACCCTTTAAGAATTTTATACCTTCTGCTATCAACCAGGTCATTAGGTCAACAGATGTTTGTTACCAACAGTGTTTTCCTGACTGCAGTAATAGTAACTCGTGAGCCTTCTTTTGGTGTCAGCAGGACAGACTCTTGCAGTGCGTGTGTTAGATTTGCTGAGCCCTGGCATAAGCAAGACGACAGCTTTAAACATCAAAACCCATGAAGTTAGTACAGATGGGGATTCTTTTAATGATTTAGTTTCAGCAGTCTTAGGAACTCATTATCCATTTGGTTAATAATCTGGGAGAATTCTAGAAATAGATTGTAGTTTTAACAAGCAGTGGAAACATTCTTAAAGTGGGAATTTTGAGTCTTGTTTTTTAAATTTATTTTAATAAAATTATGAGTCAACAGCAATTTTTATTACATATTGAGACCCACTTTTCTTGTGAAACACATGATACTAAAAGGAAAGCTTTCACATACAAATATTTGCTTTATGCCCACCTGTTTGGAAACGGCAAAACGTGAAACCACAAGTGGGCTACAGAGCAAATGTGGTCCTTGGATATGTTTAGCTTACCTACCTCCACAGACTGAGTCAACATTTAAAACTTGGCAAACTCATGCGGAAGTCTGCATTTCAGGCTTCTTGGAGAACTCAATCTGGTCCCCCTTGAGCCCATTCTACTGTTTGCTCTGCGTGTGGAGGCCGCCCCTGTTTGCTCTGCGTGTGGAGGCCTCCCCTTCTGTATGGGGCGTGTGTTCACAGGTTTGCCAGCCTCACCTGGCTTTTTCACTTACTCAGGCCACCAGCTTTCCCTCCATAAGCATTTGAGTTTCCAATTCTTGTTTTATAGTTTATTTTGATAACTATTTCAAGATTTTAAATACAGTCGAATTAATGTATAATTGATTTCATATTTTAAAAGAATTTCTTAAGGATGGGATTGAATTTTTCAAATTAGAATTTTAAGTTGGTTGTGGCAGTTTCACACTGAATGAGTCTCCCAAACACACAGGATTATGAGAGAGAGCGCAGGGAGAATTCACGGAAGAGCAACTCCCTGAGAAAACGCTGAGTGCATATTTATTGGTAACTTACATTCTGAAGGAGATCAGCCCTGGGATTTCTTTGGAAGGAATGATGCTAAAGCTGAAACTCCAGTACTTTGGCCACCTCATGCGAAGAGTTGACTCATTGGAAAAGACTCTGATGCTGGGAGGGATTGGGGGCAGGAGGAGAAGGGGACGACAGAGGATGAGATGGCTGGATGGCATCACTGACTCGATGGACGTGAGTCTGAGTGAACTCTGGGAGTTGGTGATGGACAGGGAGGCCTGGCATGCTGCAATTCATGGGGTCGCAAAGAGTCAGACATGACTGAGCGACTGAACTGAACTGAACTGAACTGACCTTGTAATCTTTAACTAAGAGCAGTAAAGCAAGACAGAGACCAGAACACTGGGATTAAGGAAGCTTCCTCCTGGAGGTCTGGAGGTAATTACATGAGAGTCGTCAAGAAAGGTCTTTGAAGATAAGCGGTGTTGTTCTGTGTCAAAACAGCATCTAGCTAAAGCTGACCTGTCAGGTTAACTTAAGGGCGGGGGAAGGAACAAGCAAAGGAGAATGAGTAAGATTAAATTTCAGGAGACTTTGCTGAGAAAGCAAAAAACATGGTGCCCACAGTTGGTTTTTTGGAAGAAAAAAAAAAACACAAAACAACCTTTCTCTTTGCGTGTTCATGTAGAGGATAATATTCCCATTGGAATGTCTGTAAACCTCATGAGGTTACTCCTGGTCATCCTTGGATAGGTTATGCATGCTACAGATAATATTATATAGTCCTGCCTCAGCATTGTTCCTAAAATATGCAGTTGATTTAGTAGCTGATTGATTCTCTCTGGAGGAGTGTTGAGACTAGTAATAGGGCAAGTAAATACTACAATATTCGTGATAAATACTATGATAGAAGCAAAGATCCTTGGAACCAGTAAATGTTGAAAGTGAGTTTTAGAGAATGACTCTGTGGTTCATCTTTGGAAGAGGTCGAGGAGGAGCATTTTATTAGTTATCTTTTTGAAAGACGTATTTGGCTGCACTGGGTCTAGTTGTGGCACGTAGGATCTTCAGTTTCGGCACGTGGAATCTAGTTCCCTGACCAGGGATGAAACCTGGACCCCCTGCCTTGGGAACTCAAGTCTTAGCCCCTGGACCCCCAGGGAAGGCCAGGAGGAGGAGCATCTTGAAGAGATAGAAGGCGCGCCAGGGGATGAGGAGGAGGAGCTCCCTTTTATTTACTTTCTGAATTATATGTTTAAGTTCAGAGAATCTATTGCATGATTTTCCGTTCACTTTAGAAATAGGTTAACTGTGTACATTAGAAATGGTTTTTCCTGTTTTACAGGATGACCTTACACCACTCTTACTTGCCATAAGTGAAAGGAAACAGCAAATGGTGGAATTTTTAGTAAAAAAAGAAGCAGATATACATGCGGTTGATAAGATGAAAAGGTACAGTTGTTCTTTTTCTTTTTAAAAACCTTAGTGCTGTTCTTGAGTGCTAAGATCAAGATTAAATTAATAACAGGTTTCATTTGTGATCAACACTTCATCAGTTAGGTAGAAAATCAATTATTCTGACTGGGAATCGTGAAAAACTATATAGCAGGAATATATAGCAGGATTCATATTCCTTTATAATATTGAGGGATGTCATATGCAACCTATTCTTTTTTCTGGTTGATCTTGTAGTAGCTGAGGGGTTTCATACTAGTTTCATTAGCTTTATAAAATATGGATTCTGCTTTTCAGTTTACCTTATGACAGTATTGAATTTCTTAATTATTTTATAACGATTGTTTAACCTCTACTTCGTATATATTTTTCCTTAAAAGATGCATACTAAACATAAAGGACTTGATTTTGTCTTTTGGGTGACTCTTTGCTTTCAGTTACTTTCTTTGAAATATACTGATGTTATTAGATTGCAGAAGAGTCCTTCACAGTTTAGTGACTAAGCAGCAACAAAAAAGTGATGAGTAATCCCTGTCCCCAGATACTGTGGGCTCACCAGTTTTTATCCTTTTTCATTTCTAGTACATTTTGATGTTTTCATTTTAAATGAAGGTAGAAGGAAGAATGATAGGTTTAATTGGATAAACAGTTCCTTTAACAAAGATAAGTCAGAGGTGGATGATACAGACGAAAATGATGGGCTTTAGATTCAGACTGGGTTCAACTCCTAGCTTTCCTACCTATTAGAGTTATGACCTTGGGCACAGTACTTATCATCAGCAAATAAGTTTCCTGGTATAAAAAGGCAAATAGTAATGCATCCTTCAAAGGTGGCTGTGTGTATATATAGTATTTCATTTAGTGAAGAGCACATGCTTGTCAACATCATTAAGTGCCACGGTGACTATTTTTATTTCCATTATTGTTAATATTTTTGTTTTAAGCCTGCAAATAGCCTTTGCTTAACCCAACCTCTAGCTGACTTTGAAGCATAATATATCAGACTAAGGAGGAAATGGGGGATTCGTCCTTTAAATACTCACCTGCCTCAGATAAGTGACCTCAGCATAGTTTCTTGTCCATCAAGGACTTTGTTATTATTTTTTTAAAGCATTTATTTATTTGACTGCGTGCTGTCTTAGTTGTGGGAACTCTCAGTTGCAGCATGTGGGATGAGGTTCCCTGTCCAGGGGTGGAACCTGGGCCCCCTGCATTGGGAGCCTGGAGTCATAGCCCCTGGTCCACCAGGGGAGTCCTCATCAGGGACTTTTGAAATAGTAACTGCTGCTGCGTGCCATCCCAGTGGGGCAGGAGGCTTCTTTTCCATCCCTTCATTTTAGCCATGGAAGTAATTTACAAGGATGTACACTTGAGCATGTAAATGGTCAGTTCTTCATGGAAGGGCAAGATATTAACTTGGTAAAACATATCAAACGAGCTGTTTCTGTAAGTTAACTCAACTTCCTGAGGGTGACGTCATCTCTCTGTTGTTTTAGAACCGCCCTCATACTTGCTGTCAATTATGAATGTACCGATGTAGTCAGTCTTCTCCTTCAGCGAGGTGCTGACGTCTTTTCTCAAGATGTCTTTGGACGGACTGCAGAAGAATATGCTGCTATTAGTGGTTTTAATATGTAAGTGTTTACATTAAAATGCCAGTTATCACTAAACTGCAGCCAAAAAGAATTTTAACTGTTACTTGTTACATGACCAGTGAGAGTTGTCTGTTTGGTGCAGGCAGCTTCTATCCTGTGGGGGCACCTTTCCTTAGGTCATAGGTTCCCTGTCATCCTTCCCAGAGTAGTGGGTGTCAACTTGCCTGAGATTCCATAGTTACAGTTGGCCCCCTCATGGGATCTGTTTCCTGTAAGAATGAAAATCTTCCATAGGATTTATCTGCCTCAACCATAAATGTTTTCTGAGTCTCTGCCCCATTTACCAGAAATCCTTAAATCTCAAGTAAGCTAGTTCAGAGAGGAATTTAGAAAGGTAAGCCCTGCCTAGGACTTGCCAGGATCCATTGTAAGAGTAGGGTAACGTCTTCCAAGTGAATCGGAGATGAACATGGAGATTAAGCATCATTGTCAAAAAGATCTGCTGGTTGAGAGTTTGAGCAGGTAGAGAATGGAGAGAATGGAGAGTAGCGGTCCAGGCCAGGTCTTGATTGTGATTAGTTTTCTGCACTTGGTGTGATTAGCTGCAATAATGGGGGATAATTATGTTCTCTAATGTAGTGAGTTCATATTTTATAAATAAATTTAGGTACAAATTATATAAGAGCTGAGGTTCCCTAAATTACGAACCACAAAGAACAACTGATCACCATAATTAATAACAGTTTCCTGCAACCCTTGAATGCTAAACATATAAGAAAACAGACATTGGTTTTATTTGGGATTTCAAAGTAGTTCCAGCAATAAAGTTCAAGAACAAATTATTCCATTCTGCAAGCATTTTGGGGATATATTATCCCATTAAATCCTCTTAATCCCCTTGTGAAATAAGGCAGTAAGATCCCAGTTGTGTAGAGGAAGACTTTGAACTCAAGAGAAGCAACTTTTCTAGAAACAAAGAGCGGTTGGTTACAGAACTAGGATTTGCAAGTTTGAAAGAGTTTTCATATGCCAAGCTAAATCTAGTTAATCTTCTGAGCTATATTGCCCTCAGTTCATGACTACTTCATCTTCCTTTTCTTTCTCCTTTAAATACATACTAAGTAAAACTTTGTAGAACTTAGAAACTTGAAATGTATGGAACAATTGTAGTTTTGATATTATCGCTGACATTGTCTGTCTGAAATAATCTAAGAATTTAACATATTTTGTAGTTGTTTTTCATATTAGTGTTAAAATATTATTTATCACATTTTTAACACATAGCATTTGCGAACTGATCTCTGAATATAAAGAAAAAAGGCCTAAAACTACTCCCAAAAAAAGCAACCCAGGTACGTCATCTGATAATAATGAATTACTCTTGGTGATTCTACCATAGATAAAGTAGGAGTGAGGAAGTTTCAATAATGAAAGAACTATGATAAAATTAGTGTAAAATGCACGTGTATTTTATTTTTAAATTAATTTCTTAATAGTCTAGTATTCAGAATTGTTAAAGAAGTTAATTGTAGGTAATTTAACATCAGAGACAGTATTGTCTGAAAAGAATTCCATGTATTTAATCACAGCCGCTAAAATCCTGTATTAGATTTTTGTGTAAATTAGAAAAAATGTTTGTTAGTATGATATATATTTCATCTATAATCATATTATAACAAATTGGACTTCTTATAAAAGTGGAACTTTAACTTTTACAAATAGTTTGCATTTAGTGAATGAATAGTTATTAGTTACTGTGTAGTGATTAGTCTCATTAAAAAAGTTACCATCATTTAAACTGGGAACCTCAACAATCCCTTCCTGGTAGGATAAGAAATGATAAACAGTAAGAACTGCAATGCTGAGCCAGTGTGCAGCGTACCAGGAAGAGATTACTTTCGAAAGATACCTTGGAATAGTACAGATCAGAAAAGCAATGCCTAGTTGAGAACCACCGGTTATTTTGCCTATTGTACCAACAAGGTCTCTATTACCACCTTTATTCCTCACAGATCCAAAAAGAGTGAGATAGGTTGGCTTCATTAGAACCAGATGTTTCCTTCTGTGTGTTGGATGATTGTCACGATAGTATAGTTTTGTAAGCACAACATGTTCTGTTGCCATTCTTTAAAAGATTATCATAATAGATTTTCAAATAGATCAACTTGGGACTCTGCAGATTCTAATAAAAGACCCAAAACACTTCACATTAGCAAAAACACCACTATGTCCCCTTGATGTGGCATCTAGCACATTGTACAAGCTGTCTGAGAACACCTTTAAACTTAGTAGACCTCTAATCAAAAGGGGCTTCCCAGATGGCTCAGTAATAAAGAATCTGCCTGGCAATGCCTGAGATACTGGTTTGATCCCTGGATCGGGAAGATCCCCTGGAGAAGGAAATGGCAACCCACTCCAGTATTCTTGCCTGGGAAATCCCATGGACAGAAGAGCCTGGTGAGCTACAGTCCATTGGGTCGCAAAGAGTTGGACACGACTCAGTGACTGAACAACAACAACATCCATCAAAGAACTTCTGTAGGTTAGAGAAGATACAGAGATGACATAGAGTCTTGGTCTTCGATATGCTCAGAACAGAATAGAGTTGTCCCTGGTTACTTTCTATAGTTTTCTAAACAGACTTTTCAAGGAAATCATTCTTATTTATTTGCTCATTTGTTCACTGAAGAGATAACTATCAAGTGTCTTTTACGTACCAAGCATTGTTCTGATGTTACAGGGTGCAAACATTTAAAAATCACTGCCCCTGCCCTCCAGGCTTGAGCTTGGAGGACCCCTCTCCCTCCATGTGAGTCATCCCTCCAGCATCAGATCATGATGACACATGTGAAATGTTGTCCAACAGCACCAGAGTCTGTAGCTCCTTCCATCCTTCCCTTCCTCCCCTTATTCATCAGCTTAGGATCTGATGATGAATGCCTTCCAAGCTGAAAAAGCATTTCTATCAACATTTGCCATATAATGGGCAGGATTGATATAATGATATATCCCTCAGTAGAACAGAGCACTGTTTAGACCATCCTGCTCTAGGTGGTCCAGATACCCTTGAACAATGGAAGGAAATAGTCTCAAGAGAGTGTACTTTTCACATGTATTAGTACGTATACACATATATTTAAAACAGTAAGAAGTTCCGCTTGTGTGTACCCTACTGCCTGCTCACCACAAGTCTAGTCCTCATCCCCACCACCCAGCTGACCCCCTTCACCCATTTGCCCTCCCCCACCTCCCTTTCAAGAGATCATCCTTTCTAAATCTGGAATCACTACATCTCTCATACTTCTCTTACATCTGGAAAGAGGGCCAGGAAGACTTTGTTTCCTATGTTTTCCCACGCTCTGAAGTTCAGTGCCTGTGGACCAAGCTTCCCTGTGAGAGGGCGTTTTCATCCTGAACTGAAGAGCCAGAGAATTTGTGTTGTGTCCCAGCAAGACACCTGTTCCTCTGTTCACTGCTCCAGGCAATGGAAGTCCAGGAACACTGTGCTGTTTAAGCGTGCTCTTGTCAGCTTATCGTACTGATTCTATTAATGGTGCAGTATCATTTTCTGTCAGTCTCCAGGAGTTTGGTTAGGATTATGGTCATTGTAAACAGCAGTTCTTCCTTCTTTCTTTCTGTTCTACATTTGATGACTATAAGGAGAGCAATGGTTCTTCGGTATTAGTGGCCCATGAGGATAATACGATCACTACTCCCTCTAGTGTGGTCTCCAGGTGTGGTCCCAAAGGAATACTTTTAAACAAAACATCAGTCTTGAGGTTTTAATCGTCTGTATTTTTCTTTTGTTGATTTAAAATGTGTCTTACTTTTTTCTTTAATAGCGGCTAAGAGTTCTAAAGAAGACTCTTTAAGCAGGTAGGATTTAACGAATTTTTTAAAATTGTACGTGTTACTAAGAGAACACACAGAGAAGAGAAGCTAATGTTTGTTGAGTGTTCTACTCTGGGTTAGAGACTGCATTATGTGCTTAACATTTGTGACCTCATAGAGTCATCAGAACAGCTTTGTAAAGTAACTGCGTCCTATTTTACGTAATTAGGCAACTGGTTTGGGGAGGTTGATGAATGAACCATGATTCCATGGTTAAAATGAGTTGACCTATGATTTGACAGCTGGCCTGCCTGGCTCCAACATCCACTCTCCTGTCCCTCAGCAGAGATTGAGAAGTACCCGTGTAGCATATAAGTGAAACATATAAATTATTTCTTTGACTTGTGTCCATTTTAAGTTTTAGACATTGCGGGGAACTCCTGTATTCCTTTACAGTGAAGGGGAGGAATGGGGCCTTCTCCATAAGTGATTTCCCTGCTGAAGGACCAAGACTGCCATTTTTGATGGACACAGTTTAGGCTCTGAACCAGGGACAGACAATGGAGAAGGAGCAGTATGTCCTTCTGCTTTAAGTCACCAGGTTTATTGCAGTTTGGGCAAACAAAAGTTACGTCAGTCCATCAGTTAGATTTTCAGTTCAGCTATTAGGACTTGGTGAAAACATATTATTTTCAGGCTCTGCCAATATATTGGCTGTCAGTCTTTATTATGGAAACTAAGAATGAGTCTTACCTAGATATGTCCTAGGTTGGGAGAGATGGAAGCAGAAATAGGTAACTAAAATCTCTTTTGGAGACTTCTCTGGGGGTGCAGTGGTTAAGATGGTTAGTAAGACTTCTCCTTCCAATGCAGGTGGTATGGGTTCAATCTCTGGTAGGAGGAGCTGAGATCCCACATGCCTTGGGGTCAAAAAGCCAAAACATAAAACAGAAGCAACATGGCAACAAATTCAATAAAGACTTTTAAAATGGTCCACATCAAAATATCTTTCAAAAAATGTTTTAAAACAGAGGCCAAATTTTAATTATGTCAAGAAACTTCGTTTACTACATAGATAGCCAAACTTTCACTTGCTTCTTTTTTTTTTTTTTTTCATTTAGAGAAATGAACTCACTCATTTTCATTGTGTTTATGCTCTAAAGGTTTTCCAACAAACCTGGTGTGGATTCATGGCCTACATCAGATGATGACGTCTTAGGTTCTGAAACCAAGGTAAAGTGGTCTCTTGTGAAATTAGTTTTCATGCTCTGAATTCAGTTTCATGTAGTGTTTACTCTTAAATTCAGCAATGGTGTCCCTCTCACTGTTTTATGTTTGTAATGGAAAGTTCTTCAGGGCAAACTATTTTATAAAAATATGACTAGTTGATTTTTTTTTTTATTTTTAACTTTGCTAAATACTGAAGGTGGGGTGAAGAGAACAATGGGCTGGAAAATATAGAGTGACAGGAAAATTGTATTGGGAAAAGCTTTCCCACAGTGAAGGAAATATGAATTTTGGTCAAGGATAGAGTCTTACTGTGAATTTTAAACCATAAGGACATGACTTTTGCAACACTCATAGTGATGTCTTTAGTGGATATAATTACTTATTTTAATAATCATGGAATCTTCCTGGAGCCTTTCAGTTCCAAAACTATATAGCATATATCATCTACTTGCCCCCCCCCGACTACCCACCACCCCTGGACACTTTATTTTGGTTTCTTGGCATTGGCAACCCTCTCCAGTACTCTTGCCTGGAAAATTCCATGGACACAGGAGCCTGGTAGGCTGCAGTCCATGGGGTGGCAAAGAGTCGGACACGACTGAGTGACTTCACTTTCACTTTTCACTTTCATGCATTGGAGAAGGAAATAGCGACCCACTCCAGTGTTCTTGCCTGGAGAATCCTAGGGACGGGGGAGCCTGGTGGGCTGCCGTCTATGGGGTCGCACAGAGTCGGACACGACTGAAGCGACATAGCAGCAGCAGCAGCAGAGTTGTTAGGAGGGCCTTTTTTTTTTTTTTTTTTTTTTCTTTCTCTGTTTCTGTCTTGGCTCTGCATTAAGACTAAAATAAAAGTTGAAGTTACAGAGATTTAGAAATTAAAATTCTGTTTCTCCAAAATCCATATTATAAAGGGATTCCACTGTGTTTTCTCAAGCATTCCATTAAGAGTATATTCACAACTCTTCATCTCATTGAAGAATGCATGTTTGCCTAAAATAATAGCCAGCTATAGAAGCGGCTTCCCTTCCTTGTGGCTCAGACAGTAAAGAATCTGCCTACAATGCAGGAGATCTGGGTTCAATCCCTGGGTTGGGAAGATCCCCTGGAGAAGGAAACAGCTACCCACTCCAGTATTCTGGCCTGGAAAATTCCATGGACCATATAGTCCATGGGGTTGCAAAAAGTCGGACACCACTGAGCAACTTTCACTTCATAGAAGCAGAGACTTTTAATAACCGTAAGATAAAACTTACAACTTGAGATTTTTTTTTCTATTGTAGTTTTAAAAAAACCTACTCCAAGTTCTTGTGTCACATTCTAAAACTTCAGATTTCAGACATTTTGTATTACTGTGATTGAAGTATTCATCTTATAGCCCCGTATCAGTGTAAGCTAGTGGAGTTCAGGAAACAATTGTGCATCTCCTGGAGCATGTAGCATAGGTCTCGAGTGTAAGAATCATGTTAATAGTTTTTGAATGTGAATAAATGAAGAGAGAAATGGTATCCTATATAATGTTACAGGTAATATAGTTCAGTTGAGTTATGTTGAGGAAGGAGGTCCTGCATAACAAGGAAATAAATAAGAAATACGTGAAAAGTAAAAGGTTATAGTATTTTTTTCAGTGTCCACCAACTGTGAGATGAGAATTTTAGGTTAAAATTTTTGACCTTTTTAGCCCCATCTTGTGTTCCATTAAATGTTTCTTTTCAAGCCATACATTCTCCTCAGAATTTTGATTACCAGTTCTTTTTCCCAGTAAATAGTTAGGAATATTTCTTAATCAATTTTTCTCTCTCTCAAGTAATACTTTACAACATTCAGGTAGTGATAGATGACCATGTGTGGCTAAGCAAATGACATTTTTTATAGTGGCAAAATTCAACTCTAATATGGTAGTATTTATAAACAAAAAGTTTTAGAGTAATACTGACCGCTATACTAGGGATATATTATGAACAAAAGCCTCTGTCTTAAATATATGCTTTATATACAATGTATGTTGATATTTTCATAAAATTTGAAGAACAATATAGATGCATAATTTATATATTAATAAAAGCATATAAAACAGAGGCTTTGTTCATAGTATATCCTTAAGAATACTGATATATTACTGATCTATTGTATATGAATTTTAAATATATGTGTTTTTCCACAAACCTTATTATACTTATTTTTTTTCCTTAAGTTTGTACTTGACTAGGAACGTCTCTCTCTTTGCTTTCTTTTCCTCCCCCACCTCTTTTTTTTTTTTTTTTTTTTTACTGTTAACCTAATTTTTCCTTGCAGAATACTTTTCTTCAGTGTCTGTTCTTTCAGTCCATCTCTCTGTGCCTCTATTGTGAACATGTTTGATTATGGCTTTCTGTTTAGTGTGTTTGTGGCTTTCATTCACGATCATTTCCCTACAGGTTTACTCTTGGTTTTTTTTTCCCTTTTTCTTTGAAAGAACCAAATTGGAACAATCATTTGTCTTTAGTTGTTTAACAAACAGAATAGAAGTAGCTTATACTGTTTGTGCTTGTAACCTATCTAAATAAGGTTCTACTAAAATCTAAACTTTCATATTTCCCTTCCCAAGTGATAATTCATGCATATAGAAATCATGCAAGCATATGTCAAAGTATAGCAATTAATTTAAATGTCTTAGTTTTTCATTAGTACTCTAAACTGCCAGGGATAAATTTTTTTTCTAGAACATTTTGGTAGAGAAATAACCTAGTGGGTGTCATAGTATTTGTACAGCAGTCAATTAGGGGTAAGGAGAGGAACATCTGGGGTTTCTGATGTCATCTGTCATAATGCTTACCCTATGAGAAGGTTAGTCAGTGGCAGAACTGGGTTTTGAATCCACATCTGAATGACTCCAGAGCCTGTGTTCTTTGTGTTAGATCATATAGTAATGGGGGAGGTTATAATTCTTTTATTCAAGTTGATACTTGTTATTCATCAAGCTCTTATTTTCTTCTCCAGAAGAAACCAAAACCAAACTTAGCAAAGCTAATGAAGGCTTTTCAGCAATCCAAGAGAAACCGTAAGTTATTTGAAGACTGTCCTCCTGGTGTTATTCACTGATTTGAAATGACACAGGTTCTCATGTACTCTCCCCTGTTTTCACTGTATTAGAAACAGAACATGGCATTGTGAGACGAGAGAGTACCAACTTCTCTGAGAACAATAATTCTGATAGTGAAATTGAAGATGTGGTTGAAACCCTTCCCAAACCATCACCTGGAGTCCAGGGCTTCTCTCATCCTGCCTTCCCAAGGCCTGATCCTCTTCAAAAACCACTCAAGACTCTAGCAGGCCTTGGTCTTGCAAAGGTAAGTTGTTTTGTTTTTAACTCTTTTTTCCCCTGTACTTTTTTACACACCATTCCCTTGATCCTTATGATGACAAAAAGCATCCCACCGCAGAAATGGAAGACTTCAAAGTCATGATACAAAATGATGTGATAATAAGAGCAATATATCTGCATGATTCAGATTTATAAATGTTGCCATACTAAGTATGCCATTATGAAAGAAAAAAAATTACAAAGCAATTAGGAAAAACAGCTAGATGAATATGAAGACGGGGAGGGGGATGAAGGAGAAGAATTCATTTAAGAAGGATAAGATGAATACGAGACGAGACAGAGGAGGCGGTCCTAAGATGGCAGAGGAATAGGACAGGGAGACCACTTTCTCCCCCACAAATTCATCAAAAGAACATTTGAACGCTGAGTAAATTCCACAAAACAATTTCTGAATGCCGGCAGAGGACATCAGGCACCCAGGAAAGCAGCCCATTGTCTTCAAAAGGAGGAAGGAAAAAATATAAAAGATAAAAAGAGAGACAAAAGAGGTAGGGATGGAGCTCCATCCCGGGAAGGGAGTCTTAAAAAAGCGAGAAGGTTCCAAACACGAGGAAGCACTCTCACTGCCGAGTCTGTGGCGAGCCTTGGAACCGCAGAGGGCAACATAACCAGGAGGAAAAATAAATTAATAATTAAAACCCACAGATTACGTGCCCAACGGTAACTCCCCCAGCGGAGAAGCAGCGCAGACGCCTGCATCCTCCACTAGCAAGCGGGGGCTGGGCAGGGAGGCGTGGGCTGCATTGCTTAGAGTAAGGACTGGGCCTGAATGCCCCGAGGGCAATCTGAGGGAACTAACTTAGGCTAGCAAACCAGACTGTGGGAGAGCTACCACGCGAAAACCCCTAACCTAAGACACCACCAGGCCCACTCACAGAACAAAGGACTGAGCATAGCTAGCCGGCTGCAGGCCAACCCATCCCCTGCCTCCAGTGACAGGCAGGCAAAGGCAGCCAGAGCTGGAAGGGGGCAATCGCGGCCCCAAAGAGGCATTATCTACCAAACTGCAAGCAGGCTTCGTTGCTAACCAAGACTTCTTGGGATTCTGGACGGTCAACATCCGCCTGAGAAGGTGCACCGGTTGTACACCCAGAAAACCCAACGGCAGGGACGGGGGAGGCAATAAATCGCAGCAACCACACTCACCAAACATCTCATCACCTGAGCTGCTCGGACCTGGGAAGTGCACAAAACGCAGGCCCAACGGAGTCTGCACCTCTGAGGACTACCCGAGCGCCTGAACCTGAGCAGCTTAAACTTGGGAGGTGCAGGAAGCCAAGGGCCGGCCTCGGACGGTTCCTGGCAGAGCAACCTGGAGCCTGAGCAGTGTGGGCAGGGAGGGCACACGCGCCGTGAGCAGGGGCAGGCCCAGTGTGGCTGAGGCACTGCAAGCACACGCCAGTGTTATTTGTTTGCAGCGTCCCTCCCTCCCCACAGTGCGACTGAACAAGTGAGCCTAAAAAAAGTGTCCACCACCACCCCCCTTGTGTCAGGGCCGAAATCAGACACTGAAGAGACCAGCAAACAGAAGAAGCTAAAACAGAGGGAACCTCCTTGGAAGTGACAGGTGCAATAGACTAAAACCCTGTCGTTAGTACCGACTACATAGGGAGGGGCCTATAGGTCTTGAGAAATATAAGCTGGATCAAGGAACTATCTGAAAATGAACTGACCCCACACTGCCCACAACAACACCAGAGAAAGTCCTAGATATATTTTTACTATTTTTATTATCATTCTTTAATTTTTTTAATTTAAAAAAATTTTTAAGTCCTCTATTACTCCTTTAATTTTCATTTTTATAACCTACTATTACTTTGCAAAAAAAGAGAGAGAGAAAGAGACCCTATTTTTAAAGCAAATTTCATATATATATATTTTATACTTTTTGTACTTTTTTTCTTTAATATTGAATTTTTGAAAATCCAACCTCTACTCTAGATTTTTAATCTTTGCTTTTTGGTATTTGTTATCAATTTTGTACCTTTAAGAACCCAATCTTCAGTACCCACATTTACTTGTGAGCAAGATTACTGTCTTGACCGCTCTCTCCCACTTTGGACTCTCCTTTTTCTCCACCAAGTTGCCTCTATCTCCTCCATCCCCCTTCTCTTCTCTACCCAACAGTGTGGATCTCTTTGTGTGTGCCAGATGGTGGAGAACACTTAGGGAACTGATTACTGGCTGGATCTGTCTCCCTCCTTTTGATTCCCCCTTTTATCCTCCTGGACACCTCTGTCTCCTTCCTCCCTCGTCTCCATGTAACTCTGTGAACCTCTCTGGATGTCCCTCACTGTGGAGAAACTTTTCATCTTTAACTTAGATGTTTTATCAACGGTGCTGTATAGATGGAGAAGTCTTGAGGCTATTGTAAAAATAAGACTGAAAACCAGAAGCAGGAGGCTTAAGTCCAAATCCTGAGAACACCAGAGAACTCCTGACCCCAGGGAACATTAATTGACAGGAGCTCATCAAATGCCTCCATACCTACACTGTAACCAAGCACCACCCAAGGGCCAACAAGTTCCAGAGAAAGACATACCACGCAAATTCTCCAGCAACACAGGAACATAGCCCTGAGCTTCAATATACAATACAGGCTGCCCAAAGTCACTCTAAACCCACTGACATCTCATAACTCATTACTGGACACTTCATTGCACTCCAGAGAGAAGAAATCCAGCTCCACCCACCAGAACACCAACATAAGCTTCCCTAACCAGGAAACCTTGACAAGCCACCCGTACAACCCCACCGACAGCGAGGAAACTCCACAATAAAGAGAACTCCACAAACTGCCAGAATAGAGAAAGGCTACCCCAAACGCAGAAATATAAACAAGATGAAGAGACAGAGGAATACCCAGCAGGTAAAGGAACAGGATAAATGCCCACCAAACCAAACAAAAGAGGAAGAGATAGGGAATCTACCTGATAAAGAATTCCAAATAATGATAGTGAAAATGATCCAAAATCTTGAAAACAAAATGGAATCACAGATAAATAGCCTGGAGACAAGGATTGAGAAGATGCAAGAAAGGTTTAACAAAGATCTATAAGAAATAAAAAAGAGTCAATATATAATGAATAATGCAATAAATGATATCAAAAACACTCTGGAGCGAACAAATAGCAGAATAACGGAGTCAGAAGATAGGATTAGTGAGATAGAAGACAGAATGGTAGAAATAAATGAATCCAAGAGGAAAAAAGAAAAACGAATTAAAAGAAATGAGGACAATCTCAGAGACCTCTGGAACAATGTTAAATGCCCCAAAATTCGAATCATAGGAGTCCCAGAAGAAGAAGACAAAAAGAAAGGCCATGAGAAAATACTTGAAGAGATAATAGTTGAAAACTTCCCTAAAATGGGGAAGGAAATAATCACCCAAGTCCAAGAAACCCAGAGAGTCCCAAACAGGATAAACCCAAGTCGAAACACCCCAAGATACATCCTAATCAAATTAACAAAGATCAAACACAAAGAACAAATATTAAAAGCAGCAAGGGAAAAACAACAAATAACACACAAGGGGATTCCCATAAGGATAACAGCTGATCTTTCAATAGAAACTCTTCAGGCCAGGAGGGAATGGCAGGACATACTTAAAGTGATGCAAGGCAATAAGCTACAGCCCAGACTACTGTACCCAGCAAGGATCTCATTCAAATATGAAGGAGAAACCAAAAGCGTTACAGACAAGCAAAAGCTGAGAGAATTCAGCACCACCAAACCAGCTCTCCAACAAATACTAAAGGCCATTCTCTAGACAGGAAACACAAAAAGGGAGTGTAAACTCTAACCCAGAACAATAAAGTAAATGGCAACGGGATCATACTATCAATAGTTACCTTAAACGTAAATGGGTTGAATGCCCCAACCAAAAGACAAAGACTGGCTGAATGGATACAAAAACAAGACCCCTATATATGTTGTCTACAAGAGACCCACCTCAAAACGAGGGACACATACAGACTGAAAGTGAAGGGCTGGAAAAAGTTATTCCACACAAATAGAGACCAAAAGAAAGCAGGAGTAGCAATACTCATATCAGATAAAATAGACTTTAAAATAAAGGCTGAGAAAAGAGACAAAGAAGGACATTACATAATGATCAAAGGATCACTCCAAGAAGAAGGTATAACAATTATAAATATATATGCACCCAACATAGGACCACTGCAATATGTAAGACAAATGCTAACAAGTATGAAAGGGGAAATTAACAATAACACAATAATAGTGGGAGACTTTAATACCCCACTCACACCTATGGATAGATCAACTAAACAGAAAATTAACAAGGAAACACAAATTTTAAATGATACAATAGACCAGTTAGACCTAGTTGATATCTATAGGACATTTCACCCCAAAACAATGAATTTCACCTTTTTCTCAAGCACACACGGAACCTTCTCCAGGATAGATCACATCCTGGGCCATAAATCTAGCCTTGGTAAATTCAAAAAAATTGAAATCATTCCAAGCATCTTTTCTGACCACAATGCAGTAAGATTAGATGTCAATTACAGGAGAAAAACTATTAAAAATTCCAACATATGAAGGCTGAACAACACGCTGCTGAATAACCAACAAATCACAGAAGAAATCAAAATATGCATAGAAACGAATGAAAATAAAAACACAACAACCCAAAACCTGTGGGACACTGTAAAAGCAGTGCTAAGGGGAAGGTTCATAGCAATACAGGCATACCTCAACAAACAAGAAAAAAGTCAAGTAAATAACCTAACTCTACACCTCAAGCAACTAGAAAAGGAAGACATGAAGAACCCCAGGATTAGTAGAAGGAAAGAAATCTTAAAAATTAGAGCAGAAATAAATGTAAAAGAAACAAAAGACACCATAGCAAAAATCAACAAAGCCAAAAGCTGGTTATTTGAGAGGATAAATAAAATTGACAAACCATTAGCCAGACTCATCAAGAAACAAAGGGAGAAAAATCAAATCAATAAAATTAGAAATGAAAATGGAGAGATCACAACAGACAACACAGAAATACAAAGGATCACAAGAGACTACTATCAGCAATTATATGCCAATAAAATGGACAACATGGAAGAAATTGACAAATTCTTAGAAAAGTACAACTTTCCAAAACTGAACCAGGAAGAAATAGAAAATCTTAACAGACCCATCACAAGCCCGGAAATCAAAACTGTAATCAGAAATCTTCCAGCAAACAAAAGCCCAGGACCAGACGGCTTCAGAGCTGAATTCTACCAAAAATTTAGACACGAGCCAACACCTATCCTGCTCAAACTCTTCCAGAAAATTGCAGAGGAAGGTAAACTTCCAAACTCATTCTATGAGGCCACCATCACCCTAATACCAAAACCTGACAAAGATGCCACAAAAAAAGAAAACTACAGGCCAATATCACTGATGAACATAGATGCAAAAATCCCTAACAAAATTCTAGCAATCAGAATCCAACAGCACATTAAAAAGATCATACATCATGACCAAATGGGCTTTATTCCAGGGATGCAAGGGTTCTTCAATAACTGCAAATCAATCAATGTAATACACCACATTAACAAATTGAAAGTGGTCAACCACTTTTAAAAGAGTGAAACTAGAACAGTTTCTAACACCATACACAAAAATAAACTCAAAATGGATTAAAGATCTCAATGTAAGACCAGAAACTATAAAACTCCTAGAGGAGAAGATAGGCAAAACACTCTCTGACATAAATCACAGCAGGATCCTCTATGATCCACCTCCCAGAATATTGGAAATAAAAGTAAAAATAAACAAATGGGACCTAATTAAAATTAAAAGCTTCTGCACAACAAAGGAAACCATAAGCAAGGTGAAAAGACAGCCTTCAGAATGGGAGAAAATAATAGCAAATGAAGCAACTGACAAAGAATTAATCTCAAAAATGTACAAGCAACTCCTGCAGCTCAATTCCAGGAAAATAAACGACTCAGTCAAAAAATGGGCCAAAGATCTAAACAGGCATTTCTCCAAAGAAGACATACAGATGGCTAACAAACATGAAAAGATGCTCAACATCACTCATTATCAGAGAAATGCAAATCAAAACCACAATGAGGTACCATTTCACGCCAGTCAGAATGGCTGCGGTCCAGAAGTCTACAAGCAATAAATGCTGGAAAGGGTGTGGAGAAAAGGGAGCCCTCTTACACTGTTGGTGGGAGTGCAAACCAGTACAGCCACTATGGAGAACAGTGTGGAGATTCCTTAAAAAATTGGAAATAGAACTGGGACCCAGCAATCCCACTACTGGGCATACACATCGAGAAAACCAGAATTGAAAGAGACACGTGTACCCCAATGTTCATCGCAGCACTGTTTATAATAGCCAGGACATGGAGCAACCTAGATGTCCATCAGCAGACGAATGGATAAGAAAGCTGTAGTACATATACACAATGGAGTATTACTCAGCCATTAAAAAGAATACATTTGAATCAGTTCTAATGAGGTGGATGAAATTGGAGCCTATTATAAAGAGTGAAGTAAGCCAGAAAGAAAAACACCAATACAGTATACTAATGCATATATATGGAATTTAGAAAGATGGTAACAATAACCCTGTATGTAAGACAGCAAAAGAGACAAAGATGTATAGAACAGTCTTTTGGACTCTGTGGGAGAGGGCGAGGGTGGGATGATTTGGGAGAATGGCATAGAAACATGTATAATATCATATGTGAAACAAATCACCAGTCCAGGTTCAATGCATGATACAGGATGCTCGGAGCTGGTGCACTGGGATGACCCAGAGGGATGGCATGGGGAGGGAGGTGGGAGGGGGGTTCAGGATGGGAACACGTGTATACCCATGGTGGATTCATGTTGATGTATGGCAAAACCAATACAATATTGTAAAGTAATTAGCCTCCAATTAAAATAAATAAATTTTAAAAAGATGAATATGAGACAGAATGAAGGTCAAGATGAAACATTATTTAACAAACACAACAGAAATAGTGGGGGTAAGTCAGAGGAGGTGCTCTATATTATAAATATGAGATAATTATTTCAAATTCAACTTAGGAAAAAGTGAGGTTGTGAAAACTCAATACTTATATGCTTCTGAATGACATATAGCTGATTTTTATGAAGACCTGAAAGAAAATTTGATACCTAGCTTTTTTGGTGGTTGTTTTTGAGGTTGGTGGTTGTTTTTGTTTTTTTCTTTAAAGTGTAGTCATAAACTAACAATACTGTGTTAGTTTCAGGTGTATAGCAATGTGACCTGGTTACACTTGTATATGTATATATCTATACTGAATATAGTTCCCTCTGGAAGTTCATTTCAATTTGAAGTGATTTCTCTTTTTTAAAAAATTCTCACTTTGAAATTAATCAAGTGATGTCTTCTATTTAATCTAGCAAAACTTTCATTCATAGGCAATTCTAGATGAGCTGTATTTTAGGCCTTAGCAGATATATTGTGAAT
Source organism: Bos indicus (assembly GCF_029378745.1). NCBI lineage: Eukaryota > Metazoa > Chordata > Mammalia > Artiodactyla > Bovidae > Bos > Bos indicus. Next base: position 17,637,321 of record NC_091772.1, read on the forward strand.
TAAGAATTTGTGGCCCTTCTGTTTCTTGCGGTTACTAACTTACTGTTTGATACGTACTGAATGTACTTAACTAATTTATCTTACTGTTTGGTATAATCTTGGTGGAGGTTTTGAATCTTTTTGAAAATAAAGAGGAAATAAGCATTTTATCTTGTCCTTTACTAAAATTATAATTTATAATTATGTAAATGAGATTCTTAAACTCTCTTTATGACATGAGAAAATTTTAAGCTGCAACAGTCTTAAAGAAAAAAATGTAGAACTCCACCCCGCCCCACCCCCAGAGAGATTCTGATTTATCTTTTCCTAATATCTGCAAGTCACACACATTGAATGAATGAAATCACAATTCATGATTTTTTTCTTATGTAGACTACTTGTTACAAAATTATAAGGAAAGAATTACCAACAGAGTTTATAAAATTATCTCAGAAAGATAATTTTTTACTTTAAAAATATCTCTAGTAATATGTATATTCCATTTTAAGAATTTTATTAAAGAATAAAATTTTAACAAGTTTATTTTTAAGAAGTATTTTTTTAAGTTAAGAAGTTATTTTTAAGTTTTATTTTTAAGAAACTTTATTAGCTTCAGTATTTATAGGTGTTAAATTAGCATGTCAGTTCTTTGTTATACATGTTAAACTAAAATGCAAATTCTTCCATATCTAAAACTCAGTCGTTGTGGTTACTTGATTTTTTCAGCTCATTTGTTCTTTCCTGATGTGAATATTGAATTCTGCTGGATAATCATAGATGTATTTGAAAACTTTTAAATCTCCAACTTGGATAATCATAGTTTTACTACTTTTTTTATATCTAGATTGTTCCTTCAACCTTTACCTGCCATTGAAGAGGGCATAGAAAGAAAATTATTAGAGCCGTTATGTGCTGTTTACAGGAAAAAAAGAAGAAAATGATGAAATTTTCAAATGAGGTTTTTAGAAAATGTATTTATTTTTTAATTGAAGGATAATCACTTTACAGAATTTTGTTGTTTTCTGTCAAACATCAACAAGAATCAGCCATAGGTACACCCATGTCCCCTCCCTCCCAAACCCTCCTCCCATCTCCCTCCCCATCCCACTTTTCTAGATTGTCACAGAGTCCCTTTCTGAGTTCCCTGAGTCATACAACAAATTCCCATTGGCTATCTATTTTACATAAGGAATTGTAAGTTTCCATGTTACTCTTTCCATCCATCTCACCCTCTCCCCACTTCCCCTCCCCCCATGTCCATAAGTCTGTTCTCTATATCTGTTTCTCCATTGCTGCCCTGCAAATAAATTCGTCAGTACCACTGTAGATTCAGAATCTTTGTAGATTCCATGTATATGCGAATAGTGTATGATATTTATATTTCTCTTTCTGACTTGCTTCACTCTGGAGAATAGGCTCTAGGTTTGTCAACCTCATTAGAACTGACTCAAAAGTGTTTCTCTTTATGGCTGAGTAATAGTCCATTGTATACATTGTTCTAGTTCTATGAAAAATGCCATTGGTAATTTGAAAGTGATCACACTGAATCTGTAGATTGCATTTGGTAATATAGTCATTTTCACACTATTAATTCTTCCTACCCAGGAATATGGAATATCTCTCCACCTGTTTATGTCGTCTTTCTTTTCTTTCCTCGGTGTCTTAGAATTTTCCATATACAGGTCTTTTGTCTCCTTAGGTAGGTTTATTACCAGATATGTTATTCTTTGTGTTGCAGTGGCGAATGGGATTGGCTCCTTAATTTCACTTTCTGATTTTTCATTGTTAGTATATAGGAATTCAAGTGATTTCTGTGTATTGACCTTGTATCATACAACTTTGTTAAATTCATTGTTTAGCTTTACTAGAAAATAGATAGTTTCTTTTGGGTTTTCTATGTGTAGTATCATTTCATTTGCAAAAGAGAGAGTTTTACTTCTTCTTTTCAGATCTGGATTCTTTTTATTTCTTTTTCTTCACTGATTGCCATAGCTAGGACTTCCAAAACCATGCTGAATAACTGTGATGAGAATGGACAACTTTGTCTTGTTCCTGATCTTAGAGGGAATGCTTTTCATTTTTCCTCATTGAGAATAATGTTTGCTGTGGGTTTATTCTATACGGCCTTTACTATGTTGACGAAGGTTCCTCCTGTGTCTATTTTTTGAAGCGTTTTTGTCATAAGCAGGTGCTGAATTGTGTCAAAGGCTTTCTGCCTCTATTGAGATGATCATATGGTTCTTATTTTTCAATTTGTTAAGATGGTGCATCACATTGAAATTGGTTTGTGTATATTGAAGAATCCTTGCATCCCTGGCATAAACCCGAATTGATCATGGTATATGAGCTATTGAATATGTTGTTGAATTGTGTTTGCTAGAATTTTGTTGAGGATTTTTACATCTGTGTTTGTCAGTGATATTGGCCTGTAATTTTCTTTTTTGTGTTGTCTCTGCCTGGTTTTGGTATCAAGGTGATTGTGGCCTCATAGAATGAGTTTGGAAGTGTTCCTTCCTCTGCAATTTTTTGGAAGAGTTTCAGAAAAATAGGCATTAGCTCTTCTCTAAATGTTTGATAAAATTCCCCTGTGAAGCCATCTGGCCCTGGGCTTTTGTTTTGGGGAGATTTTGGATAACACTTTCTATTTCAGTGTTTGTAATTGGCTTGTTTGTAATTTTTATTTCTTCCTGATTCAGTTTTGGGAGGTTGAACTTTTCTAAGAATCTGTCCATCTCCTCTCGGTTGTCCCTTTTATTAGCATATTGTTGCTCATAACATTCTCTTATGATCCTTTTCATCTCTGTGTTGTCTGTTGTAACTTCTCCTTTTTCATTTCTAATCTTGTCAATTTGATTTTTCTCCCTTCTGTTCTTGATGAGTCTGGCTAGTGGTTTGTCCATTTTGCTTATCTTCTCAAAGAACCAGTGTTCAGTCTGATTAATCTTTGCTATTGTTTCCTTCATTCTCTTTTTGATTTATTTCTGCTCTGATCTGTATGATTTCTTTCCTTCTGCTGACTTTGGGGAGTTCTGGTTCTTTTTCTAGCTGCTTTAAATGTAGAGTGTTGCCTGTTCAAAGTTTTTCTTGTCCTGGAGGTAGGATTGTGCTGCCATCAACTTCTCTCTTAGAAGTGCTTTTATTGAATCTCATAGGTTTTGGGTGGTCATGTTTTTGTTGTCATTTGTTTCTAGGAATCTTTTGATTTCCCTTCTTATTTCTTCAATAACCTTTTCGTTATTTAGTAATGAATTGTTTAATCTCCCTGAGTTTGTGTTTTTTTACATTTTTCTCCTGTAGTTGATATCTAGTCTCATAGTGTTGTGGTCAGAGAAGATACGTGATATATTTTCAATTTTTTAAATTTACTGAGGCTTGATTCGTGGCTCAAGATGTGGGCTATCCCAGAGAATGTTCCATGTGCAGTTGAGAACAAAGTGTATTCTTCTGCATTTGGATGGAAAGTCCTGAAGATATCAATTAGATCCATTGGGTCTAATGTTTCATTGAAGTTTTGTGTTTCCTTATTGATTCTCTGTTTTGATGATCTGTCCACTGGTGTAAGTGGGGTGTTAAAGTCCCCCACTATGGCTGTGTTGCTGTTGAATTCCCCTCTTATGCCTGTTAGTGTTTGCCTTGTGTATTGAGGTGCTTCTATGTTGGGGGCATAAATATTTCCAATTGTTATATCATCTTCTGGGATTGATCCTTTGATCATTATGTAGTGTCCTTTGTCTGTTATAATATTCTTTATTTTAAAGTCTATTTTGTGTGAAATAAGAGCTGCCACACTGGCTATCTTTTGGTTACCATTCAAATGGAATATCTTTTTCCATCCATTTCCTTTCAGTCTGTATGTGTCTCTAGGTCTGAAGCGGGTCTCTTGTGGCCAGTGTATATTTGGCTCTTGTTTTTGTATTCATTCAGTTATTCTGTATCTTTTGGTTGATGAGTTGAATCCATTTATATTAAAGTAATAATCAATATATATGTTCCTGTTGACATTTTCTTAATTGTTTTGGGTTTGTTTTTGTAGGTCTTTCCTTTCTCTTGTGTTTACTGGCTGCAAATCCCTTTAGTATTTGTTGTAAGACTGGTTTGGTGGTGCTAAATTCTGTTAACTTTTGCTTTGTCTGTAAAGCTTTTGATTTCGCCATCAATTTTGAAAAAGATCTTTTCAAATAGGGTTTTCTATTTCTTTCTTATGTCATAGTAGTACTTTAAAATGCCTCATAATTCCAGCCTCACATAAGCATTTCTCTTCTACAAATTAAAACTTGTCTTTTAAGATCAATTTTAAAACAGAGTCCTCTTGTAGCATCTTGAATTGGTGTTTAACAATTAAACCTTTTCATTAAGCAAAATGCTTATTATGGTAATATGACAGAAATGAGCATTTTCATATATTTAGATGCTGTGAAATTTTTCTTTCTTCAGTAGTAGGTTTTTAAACTTGCTTGCTCTTTTGTGTAAGACAAAAAAAGAAAAAAATGTAGCTATTCTCCTTTAAAGAAAAAGGAGAATGAACCCTACTCCAACTAATGAATTAAATTACTTTGCCAAAGTCACGCTTTTAACTTACCTGATTCATTTGAGGAATTCATTTGGTAATTTTATCAGATTCAAGAGTACAGAATTGTATCATCTCTTTTGGTGCCATAAAATGTTAGGGAATGCCACTTTAGGGGCTTTGAACAACTCATTTAACCTTTTTTTTTTATTTTAAAGCTGTTATTGGTAAATAGTGGGGCAAAGGTAGATAGTTATTTCTATACCCTCTAGCTATAAAATTTGATGGTTACTGAATGTGGAATTGGGAAGCATTACTTATATTCCAGAATTCCACACTAACACCTCCTCAGTTTCATTCTGCTCCTTGTGTTTTGGTAAACTTTGGTTTATATATTTCAGTGAACACCATCAGGGTTTTGCTATCTCCTGGATCCAAATGAAAAAAGAATTAGAAAAGGCAGTGGGGAAAGAATAGCTTTAGTGCAGAAAGAAGAAAGTTTCCTTTCTGTCTCTGAGGCACTAAGGTGTCACATCCTCTACATCTGACTGTTTAATGGAAAATCCAGGTGGTAAAGACCGAAGAGGACAGATGTTGTGTGTTTTTATTTCTCTATCTCTGCCAGTCAGATGGGGAAGACTGGATGTGAATAATTGTATCTTATTAAAAAAGGCTTTCTTGAAATTTTGGGAATTTTGTTTCTTTCCCTCAGAAAGAAGCACATTTTACAAAAATTTCAGTGACTTGTAAGTGATAAAATTTATGTAAGCACAAATATATTTTTATCACTTAAAATCAGGGCCAATACTGAGTCAAATAATAAATTGAAAACAGAGTCTCTAGAATTAAGTAATAGCAATTATTCTTAGTGTCAAACTTTCATTAGAGGTTGAAGAAGAAAAGAAGCACAAAGATGCTGCTGATGAGAGTCGACTGATTGAGCAGAGAAAGAGTGGAGGAAATAACAAGCAGGCGTTTCCTGCTATGGAGAATAAAGGTTCTCATAGGTAAGCCTATATCAAAATTTAACAGTAGGTCATTTGTTACTTTCCTGTAAAATCATTTCTAACTTGAGCTAATGTTTGTGATTTATGAATTTTATATTTCACTAGGGATATAGTTATTTTGAATACTCTTGTCCTTTAGCCTCAATACTAGAGTTCCTTTGTTAACATACCACCGTGTTACAGTATTAGAGTATTCTGGAGTTGACTGCATACTTGCCTTAACCAGTGTGTTGTAAAGTTAAATTTATGTCACTAATGAGCATCCTTTCATTTCAGTCTGAGGGCTTCTCTCAGCGTTTCTCATGAGGCGGGACTAGTGGTGATGAACTCCCTCAGGTTTGCTTTGTCTGGGAAAGTTTTTATTTCTCCTTCATTTCTGAAAGACACCTTTTCTGGATAGAGTACTCTTGGTTGGCAGTTTTATTCTCCTAGCACTTTGAGTATGTCCATGGATGGAGCCAGATTGCTGTTGGTGGCGGGAGAGCCGATGAGGCACCTGCCTTTCATCCATGATGCTGATGTCACCCATGTGGGTGGTTTACAAGTAAACCGACCCCGCCCCGCCTAAATTTGATTTCTTCTTTCATGGTGAATGTGCCACATGTCATTTTAAAAATCATCTAAATAAGTGTTACCTTTTTCTTTGAGCGTGGGCTCCAGGGTGCTGGCTTCAGTGGTTGTGGAGCACAGGATTCATTGCTCTGTGGCATGTGCTATCTTCCCTGACCAGGGATCGGACCTGTGCCCCCTGCATCAGCAGGCAGATTCCTAAGCACTGGAGTACCAGGGAAATTCCTAAATTAAACATTACTGTATTTAAAAGCAAAACAAAAAAATATAGTGTAAATCTAATTATGACTCCCATGTCTAAGAGTCGTGGTGTTTAGGCAGTGGACTCCAGGTTTTCAGTGTAACCCTTGAGGTTCTTCCCAGTGTCTTTCCAGAGCATCTCTCTACTTTCTTCCATGTATTTTGTACTTTTCCTTCCAGGTTCCTAGGAAACAACCTAGATGCCGTGTGCCTGATCTGTGTACTCACATTCTAATCTCCCAGTAGAATGATTTCTCGCTTTTCTCTTCCTTTTGACCTTCTGTCTTCACTTCTTCTGCAAATCCTTCCTTATTTCACTTATCACTTTCATATGCCAACTCTTACATATCATATTGTACCATAATTATATATCTCTGTTTGAAGGAAGAATTTGTTTTCTTGCATATGGTTGGTACTTCATATGACTTAATATGGGTAAGAGTTGGAATTTTACAAGAATTGGTTTTTTATTCTTTATTAGTCGAATTATTTGAAAACATTGGCTTTTTTTGGACTTTTTAAAGTAGCGATCCTGGTGTGCACAGAAAGGGAGTAAAGAAAAAGAATGATGACAAATGGACACCGGAAGAACGTGTGATTGCACCAATATTTGAAAAGACCGATTCACTGACTGGTGGCCTGCTGCATGTGAATGATGACAGCATTTTAAGGGAAGTGGATCAAGATGATGGCAGGTAACATGGACAAATTCTTTATTTCTAGGGGAAGAAATATTAGCACTGAATACTTCTTCTGGAAATAGAGCAGCATAATATAGTATACAGGCCAAGAGAAGAGAATCCTCAACTCTACTGGATGAACACTGCAGAAAGGTTAAGGAGAGGATTCGTGGCTTTGGCCAGAAGTCATTTCAGTAAATAGTCCACTTGGAAGCTGGACTGTAGTGAATACACATAAACAGCTCCGTAGGGAATACTTACTGGGACAGGCAATGGAGACCTGGATGGTAACTGAAGAGGAATGTGGAGTTCAAAAGAGTTTCTTGTTTTATGTTAAGAGGGGAGCTTGTAGAGTGTGTATGCTCTTGGAAATGAGCCAGAGGAGGAAGTGTTTCCTGAGTTTAATCTTATTTGCATTTCCAAATTAGAAAGCTTATTGATTGTATGACATTATCTTTAAACTATTACAATGAGTTAATTGTACATTATTATTATTATACATTATTATTATGTACATATGTACTTCTGTTCATATGTAGATTTTGGTAAGGCCTTGTTCATTGGCTCTGAAGCATAATTTTCTTATGTAAATGAATACGTAGATGATTACTTAATTCTATAATACATAGATTTTTAAAAAATTATATAATCATGATTTACAAATACTTAGGTTATACTGAATAGGATTTAATCATTCCTTGATGATTCTAGTTGATAGTATCATCGTGGGTAGCTATGATTTTGTAAGGTGCTCTGAAACATCACATCATATTAACTTCATAGTTGTTTATAGCTTCCAGGGAAAAGGGGAGGATTTTGTTTATTTTCAATAGAAACAATTAACAATCTTTTACAGTTTATTACTTTGGATGATAAAGATCTAAATGACAAAACCATGCTTCCTGTACTAAAAGTTTCATTAACACATATTATGTGCTCAATAAGTGTATGTCAGATGCATAAAGAAACAGCAGAATGGTTGAATGAATGTGTATTGATGAATTTCTTTACAAAAAACAAATCTTTATTGAAGTAGATTTCCAATATTGCCTACATCTACAGTCTTTTTGTTTTGTTAGAAATATGTTTTAAGATTCAGAATTATCATTTGTAGTTATAGCTAGACATGAAATAATTCTATAGATTCATTTGGTATCATATTACTTAAAAAGACTTTTCAATATCAATTTCTCAGCATATTTTGGAACAGCAGTGTTCAGGCCAGATTTCCTGGGTTTGAATTCTAGGCTGTTGGTGAACTGCTGTGTGGTCCTGGGCAAGTTCTTCAGCCTTTCTTTGCTCCATTTCTTCCTAACTAAAGGATCTAATATATTACCTGTCTCCCAGAATGATCGCGAGGATTAAAACGCCTTTAAGACGTGTCAAATGCTTGTAATAATGCATAGCCATTGCATAATAAGCCCTCAAAAAGCTAATATCATGGTGATAAAAAATGGGTTTCTTTCTTATAAGGACTTAGGGAATACTTCCGAAATAGGTTTTATTGCCATAAAAGTTAGTTCTTATTAAAAATGACAACTGCAAAAAACCCTGGTATACTGCTTCTATCACATAACGCAAGTAGTGTTAGGTTTTTCCTTTTCCTTTGATCTAAATTTAATGTTTTATTAATATTACAGGTGTATTTTATTTGTCCTTTAATGCTACTCTTTTTTGTTGTTTCATCCTTTTATAGAAATTACTTATGAATGCAAAGATGTTATATAAAAAACAAACATTTAGGTATTGTTTATATTTTCAAGTTATTAAATTTTAGCCTGAAAAGAATCATTTGTTTTTTTTAGGCCTGCAAGGAAAACAGCATATGAAAAGAAGAAGGTATAGTAAAAATATATATATATTATCCTCTAAAAAATACTTTGTAAAAGGAATAGTGGCAAAATAGAAAATCTTCCTTTGCTGGAGACATTTACTTTGAAAACATAATTTAGAAACTCTGTTGATAAAGTTATCCTGTTGATAAAAACCTGTTCTTTTAAGAAGCCTCTGCTTTTGCTTTGATGAAGATATTTATCACCTTTGTACACTTGGTATATTTTATACATATTTTGAGGACTTTGTGAACCAGTATTTTTTATGTGTAGGTCAAAGAACAAATTAATTACGTGAACGACCTTGATAACCTAACTCAATCATCTGAAACTGCTTCTGAGGATGGCGACATGCTTTACTCTAAAAATTCCCTGTTGCCATCTGGCAGGTGGCTGAGGGTCGTGGACCCCCTCCCTCTGTGCCCGTCAGCCCTCCAGGCCACCTGCCCCATGAACAGCTCAGAGCTGGCTCCACTTTCCCAGCTGGGTTCTCCCTCACAGTAGAGTCCTCAAGGAAGGTGTGTTTAACTGGCATCCTCAAGAGATGCAGGAATGCTCCCTGTGGATTTTTTCCAGCAGTTGGTAGAAACCAAACACTCTTGAAGTTGATTGTCCTTCATTCTGCAGAGCTCCCAAGTGGCATCTCAGAGCAGAGGAATTCACTCCCCCACCCAATGTCCCTCTCAAACACGGACCGGGTCCCATCCCCGAGGTCCTAGCAGCAGATCTCCCACAACGAAAAGCTCTCAGGAAGAGCTCGGGAAAGTAGTATTTGTAATTCAAATCCATTGGTCTACAGCAGTCAGGTAGGGACACACCATGGCCTCATCCAAGGAGAGGCCTTTAATATTTTCCATAGGAATTGATCTCAAAATTGTTGCGACTGTCTTGCAGAACCGGGACCCTGATTGTGGTTTAGGCCAGGACCGTGTGTGCTCCACCAACGACTGCATTACCCGACCAAAAGTCTCTGTGCTCTGGAGCGAGCGTGTCGGTCACTCCATGCACATCATCACCTTCAGTGTCTAAATCAGAGTCTGTTCTTGGCTCCACTGTCATTTTTTTCACTAGTACCCTATCAACGGCCTTTTCATATCATTTACAGTTTTTCAATTAATAAAAACTGAGACATCAGTTGTAAAAATACTTTTGTACACTTTAAAAAGTTGTTTCTTTAGAATAAACTTATAAAAGTCCCCCTCCCACCAAGGAAAAAAAGTAAAAAAACCTCTTGCTACTAACAGTAGCTATTCTGGCATTTGGTCGTGATTTCCCCTCCTTGATAGATGATTTAGGTTAGTTTATCACTTCCACTAAAGGTAAGGAGGAAACTACAGGCAGTTCAGAGACCACACTTTGGAAGTCATTCTTGTACTTGTGAGAAAATGACCCTCTGCTCTGTGTAGTGTCCTGTGTCAGTACAAGGAACTTTTGAAAACTGTGATAGATGTGCCATAGTGTACATTTAGTGATCATTGTTTGTCATTGTATTTCCCCCATCTTAGTGTTTTAAACAGTATGAAGAGAGAATGAAAGTTATTGCAAAGAATCTCATGATTCTCTAAGAAGAGCTCTCTAAATTTTACCTTATTTATCATTAGTGTATATACCATGAATGAAATAGGAGGATTATTTTGTATTGATATGTTTGTACTAGAGAAGTAACTGTGGTTTGATGTAAGAGGACTAACAGAGTCAGAAGACCTGATGAAAAGCCTGCAGCTTACTTATATAATTTTAACGTCTTCCTTTCCAGAATCATTATAGCTAATGAGTTAATTGATGTTTGTAGAAGTGCTTAGTATAGCTGTCAATAGGTATAAGCCTTACAATTGCCTATTAAAATGTTAGAAAGGTAGCATATTCTTAAGAAAATAATTTTTGTATGAAATTTCATCTATTTAAATATATACAGAGCTAAGGCTCTTACTTGAAGTAGCTGTATAGGAGGTATCAGATGCAGTGGTTTTAAAGGTAGTGAGTGGTGTTGTTATGGAATTATAATTGATTTACAATATTGCGTTAGTTTCAGGTATACAGCACAGTGATTCAGACATATATGTATATGTGTTTGTATATTATATAAATGGGGCTTCCCTGCTGGCTCAGACAGTAAAGAATCCACGTGCAATGCAAGAGACCTGGGTTTGATCCTTGGGTCGGGAAGATCCCCTGGAGGAGGAAATGGCAACCCACTCCAGTATTCTTGCCAGGAGAATCACATGGACAGAGGAACCTGGTGGGCTACAGTCCATGGGGTCGCAAAGAGTTGGACATGACGGACTAACACACATACACACACACACACACACACACACACACACACACATATTCCTTTTCAGATTCTGCTTGTAGAATATTAAATGGACTTCCTTATGTTGTACAGTAGATCCTTACTGGTTATTTTATATACACTTGTCTATATATAAAATGGTATATGTTAAACCCAACCTCCTAATTTATCCCTTCCCCTACCCACTTTCCTGTATGGTGAGTAAGTTTGTTTCCTATGTCCGTGGGTCTCTTTCTGTTATGTCATAAGTTCCTTTAGATCCCACACATAAGCAACACGACTGGTCTTTGTCTGACTTACTTCACTGAGTGTGGGCATGTCTAGGTCCATCTTTGTTGCTGCAAGTAGCATTATTTCATTCTTTTTATGGCTTCGTACTCTTCCATTATATAAATATACCACATCAGATACGATTTTTAAGTGTAGTCAGATCTATAAATCTTTTAAGCTTTCTGTGTTTGTTGTAATTCAGAGAAAAGCCTTTCCAGTTCTGAGCTTCTTGAAAAGTCCCATGGGCTTTCTTTTACCTTTTATGGATTCATTGTCTTCAATTAAATTTTTGAACCTTTGGGAATTTCTGCTTGTATAAGGTCTGAGGTTTGTATCGAACCTCATTTTTCCCATTTGGAGATCCACTTGGTGCAGTCTTTTCACTGTATAAACATACAGGTTAGTCTTGCATTTCAGAGGAAATGATGAAATGTCATTTTATTGAGTACTAACTAAAAGTCTCCTTTGTCTCACTTAGGTTTCTGATAGTGGGAGAAAAGCAAAAGGTCTGTTGCGCAAAAACCACATGCAGGATGAAATTGCCACGGCAAGACTAGAAATAGACACAGTGAACAATCAGAACCAGGAAAAAGAAAAGAAATGTTTTGAGGGTATTGAAATTGTAAAAGGAGAGAATGATTATCCTCAAGAGGCAATAAAATTGAATAAGGAAACGTTGACAAAGCCCATATTCCAGCATACTGGCCAGCTTAACATTCCGATAGCTGAAAATACAATGCTAAACCCTGAGCTGGAAAATGCAAAACAAAGCAAACAAAGACTGGAAACAGAAGTGGAATCCTACCGTTCTAGACTGGCTCCTGCCACACATGATCATGATCAAGGTCAGACATCACAGAGAGACCTGGAACTTGCCTCCCAGAAAGCAAAAGATAAGAGGTTACGCTTGCAGGACCAAATGAAGTCCGATATGGCTAACCTGAAAAGTGACAATGAGATGCTTTCCCAGCAACTTTCTAAAGTGAAAAATAAATTCAATCAGCTAAAAATCAAGCTGCATCAGACGACAGATGATCTCAGAGAAAAGACTTTGATGTTAGAACGTGTCCAGAGAGACTTACACGAAGCACAGTGTCAAAAGCAGATTATTGAACACATGTTCAATGAACAAGGCAAAGTGAATGAATACCTTGGAAAGCAGGAATCCTTAGAGGAAAGATTATCTCAACTCCAGAGTGAAAACATGTTGCTCTGACAGCAACTGGATGATGCACAAAACAGAGCCGACAGTAATGAGAAGATAGTTATTAGCATCCAAGACCAGTTTCAGCAGACTTTGAGAAAACTTCAGGCTGAACATGAGGAACAAGGTCTGATGCTGGAGGAACGAAACAAGGAGTTAATCAACAAATGGAAGCATGTAGAAGAGAGAATGTGTCAGTATGAAAATGAGAAAGCAGAAAGAGAAGTAAGTATCCAGAAGGAGAAATAATTCTCAGATTTCCTGAAAGAAAATCCAAAGTGATTCTTAATTCTGGCTAAATGTTGAATCTAGCTGAATATAAAAAATACACGGGCTGTGAATCTATGGTCTCTAAAACAGACTAAAAGCACACCTTGTATCCAGCAAATAAAAATTAGACCCGAGAGATGCTTCACTTTGAGTAGAGACATCGTGTCGCTTATGAAATGTTTAAGAGATTAAATTCTAAATTTTTAATATAGACGGGTATTAGTAATTTACTATTCAGATAATAATTTTAATCTCTATGTAACCACATGTCAGTATCATGATGAAGCAGATAAAAGAAACGCTCAAACCTAAACTGAATATTTTGAAATTAAGCTTCAGTTACATGGATTACCCTGACAGTCAATTCCAGGTTTCCCAGATGCTATTACTTATATATCCTACTTTGGCTTCAGTAGCTTGTCATACCTTTCTGTCATATTTGTTGGTATAATTTTAGTTTTATTCATGTAAATTTGAATTAACTTGGAAAACATTTCAGGCTTGAATCATTTATTCTTATGCCTCTCAACTCTTTAAAGAGTTGTCATTAAATTGAGAATTCATTGACAAGTCATTTAAATACACTTGTCATTAAATCATAATTTGGGACTCAAGTGGTGAGCTTTAACCAAGCTCTTCTTGATTTAAACTTCCCACTGCTATTTATGCTATTTACTTAGAACATTTTTACAAACAATTTGCTCCTAATTCTCATTTTAAGGATCAATTACTGTCATTTGAATACCAGTTTGCCCAATAAAAATGGAGGGGCAGGATTCGTGAGCAGCAGGAATGGAGTGAGTCAGGGAGAGGGTGGTAGGGGCTGTGGTCTGGAGGCAGGTGGAGGCCAGGTTATCGAGGCTCCTTGAAGGCATGGGAGCAACCTCATTTTTTAAATTTCATTATTCTTTTATATTGGAATATAGTTGATTTACAATTTTGCATTAGCTTCAGATGTACAGCAAGTTGATTCAGGTATAGGTGTACATATATCCATTCTTTTTCAGATCCTTTCCCAAGTAGATGCCTGCAGAATATTATGGTTAGCCAAGGGTAAAGGTGGGGAGGAGGGATAAATTAGGAGTTGGGGATTAACACAGACACACGACTAGATATAAAAGAGATAAGCAGCAAGGGAATGGCCTCATTTTCCTTCTGAGGAAGGAATCTATTGGAAAGATCTGAGCACTGGATTGAATATGTGAAGATCTCTGATGTTAATCGAAGCCTCTAATAAAGAAAGAGGAAAAATGTTTCCACAGTGTGGAATTTTCCACTGCTTGTCCCACCTACACACCTGTTTCGTTCTGGACGTGAGGTGGTGAAGCTCTGCAGATTTATCGGGAGGGGCAGGGTGTGGACAGTGGGGCTGCCTCCTTCGTCTGAGGAACTTAATATCAGGAAGGCTGGTGGGGAGCCCTTCTGGGTCTGTAACCACATTCAGGGAGGAGAAAAGAAGGTGAGTTGCTGTCCATGGTGATAGTTTTCAAAGTACATGTGTTGGAGTCATCTGTTACTAACATAGTGTAATAGTAAAGTGATTTGATAAACTCAGTAACAAAGCATCTTATTAGGCAGTTGTGAGACACCTTCAACAAGAACTGACTGACACCTTCAACAAGCAGTCTGAGTTGGCGGAATCCCTGGACGTCATGTCATATCACTGTGCCAAGTTACAAGTTGAGGCACAGGATTTAAAGAGCAACTTACATCAACTCACAAGTCAGGTATGTGTGAAATTGAATGTGTCAACAGTTAATACATAGGATAAAGTGTTTTAGGACGCTCATTTTCATGGACAGCTTTCTTTTTTATTTTCATTACTAGTAATTTACTGTAATTTTATTAATCTTTAAGTGCACTCGTTTCTTAAACTCTGACTTTCATTCTGCCATTTGCATTTTATATATATATATATATATATATATATATTTCGTATATTATATACCCTTAGGAAAATGGAGAATTGTGCATCATTCTTCACACAGGTTGAGAGACTTTTTTTTTCTATTGAACAATATTTTATTTCTTGATCCCTGTATTACCATGATGAGGCAAGCCAGATAAAATCAGAGGATAGTGTTTAATGGAATGTTCCAGAAAATTATCATTTCTCATCTTCACTTTTGTGAATGGCTGTGGAGTTCTGTATATATTTATTTCATGCATTTCAGAATAACTTGTGCAGAAAGTGTATTATACAAACCAGTTGAAGTTAGGCACTGCCTTCTTTTCTTTTAATTTAAGATACATTGTAAAAGCATGGAGGCACTCAGATGGAGTATAACACATACATCGAATATAGAGAATTAAGACATTATCTAGATAGTGCCTTTGGAGTTTTAAAAAGCTATTGAGATATAATTCATGTATCATATAATTCACCCATTCCAAGTGTGTAGATCAGTATCTCTTAGTCTAGAGAGGTGTCACCTGTGACCACAGTCAATTTTAGAGCATTTCCATCAGCCCCCCAAACAAACCCTGCATCCCTTAGCTACCTCCCAAGGTCCCCCCCATCTCCCTCAGCCCCAGGCAACCCCCAGTCTAATATCCGTCTCTGGAGACATGCCTCTTCTGGGTGTTTTACATAAATGGAATCATGCAGTATGCTCCTTTGGGATTAGCTTTTCTCATTTGACCTCATGTTTTTGCGGTTCATCCATGGTATAGCACGGATCAGTTCTTCCATTTCTGTTGACTGTCAAACAATAAACAGTATGTGGCTATATTTATCCATTCATAAGTTGATGGAGATTTGGGTTGTTTCCACTTTGCAACTATTAATAATGCTGCTGTGAACATTGGTTTATACATTTCTGGATGGACATGTTTTTATTTTCCTGTGGTTGGATTTTATCCTGAGTTAACTGGCTGATTTCACCTTTTCTTGGCCTTTGCTCAGACTGTCCTGTCTGCCTTCACAGTTTCTTTTCCTCTTGGGTAGTCCATTTATTCAGACCTGGCGCCCAGTCTCTCCTCCTCCATGGAGCTTTCCTGACTGTCCAGCTCTCATTGAGCCTTTTCTCTTCAGCCCTGTTATGTAGTATGTGAAGAACAATTTAGCCCTTAATTTTGCATTGTTGTCATTTTTTTCATGAGGGAGAATCTTATCTAGGTATACCTTGTTCTAACAGGGAATATTTATGGATATGCACAGCACTTGTCTTGCATAAATGGAAAACAGTTTAGTTTAACAACTGTTAGGACACAATTAAGTACTTCATCCCATGCCAGTTATTTTTTCTTGAAGATGTTTGTATAGTAAAACTTTTATTAAAATGTATTTTAAGCAACTCAATGTAAAATTGAAAGCGCTTAGTCTAATAGAGGAGAATTGTTCAATTAAATGCTCATCTTTCTCCCTGACTCTGGGAGAAAAGTGTAAATTTGCCTTCCTTCATTATGTAGGCAGAAGTGGGATTTACAGATTTCTAGCCTTTCACCAACTGTAAAGTTCTGGGAATAGCTTCGCTGATATCTGTACCTCGTAACCTTAATTTTCTCACCGGAGTACTGGCTAGACATTAACAGTTGTGAGAATGAATTGACTCAGAACTTTGATTTAGCAGTAGAGTTATATTTCCATGGCAGTGACTTCATCCTTCCTCTGTCGGTCGTGTAATGTTCTGTACCACTCCATCCAGGAGGTGCTATTTGCATATTAACCGGTGGTCATTGTCCACTGAGTAGTACAGAGAGGAAGGAAGTTGCAAATTACTGTAAGTGGAGAAAAGTACTAGAGTACTAGTTTGTTAGTGGAGTCAGTGAACATTTTTGAAGTCTGAATGTGTGTGTTCTGGGCCTCATGCTCCCCCTTACTGCCCCTGGCAATGGTATGGAGAGTGAGTTCACTGTGATTGTGTAGAAGACCATTTCCGTTGGCATGCCGTCTGCCTGAAGTATCAGATTGTTTTGCAGATAAAATACAGCGACCGTAATAACGCCAATTACAAAGAGCTCTTAGTATCTGCCACGTCCTCTTCTAAATACATTATGTATGCTGCTGCTGCTAAGTCGCTTCAGTCCTGTCCGACTCTGTGCGACCCCATAGACAGCAGCCCGCTAGGCTCCTCTGTCCCTGGGATTCTCCAGGCAAGAATACTGGAGTGGGTTGCCATTTCCTTCTCCAATGCATGAAAGTGAAAAGTGAAAGTGAAGTCGCTCAGTTGTGCCTGACTCTTAGCAACCCCATGGACTGGAGCCTACCAGGTTCCTCCGTCCATGGGATTTTCCAGGCAAGAGTACTGGAGTGGGATGCCATTGCCTTCTCTGACATTATGTATAGTCCCCAAATGAATCTTCCCAGCATCCCACTGAGGTTGATGCTACCATTATCCCCATTTTATGGATGGAGAAACTGAGATACAGTAAGGTTAAGTAATTTGCCCCAGGACTCACAGCTCAGAACTGATGGAATTGGAACACAGGCCCACGGATTCTGGCTCCCATGTACCTACTGCCTCTCACACTAGTCCCTGAAGCATCTGGTTCTCACCAACAGTAGTGCTAGCTCTCAGAATCGCTGGAAGAGCTGTGGTCATTCACAAATGTGGATGTTTAAAGTGATGGCTGATGTGGAGCTTAGAATAAATAAATATATATATATATGTTTATCGTCAGGTAATTTTCTGTCTTTCCCCATTTGGCCAGTTTATAAATTTGTGTATTTATTTGAGAAAATCTAATTTAAAGCATGAATGATTTTGTGTTTGAGTGCTAAAGGGGAGGTCAGTAATGTACAAAGGGCAGACAGTAAATATTTTCACTTTTTGGACTGTAAGGTATCTATTGTAACAACTCAACTCCGCTGTATGGCAGGAAAGCAGCTGTAAACAATATGCAGATGAAAGAGACAGAAACTGACATTGGCAGATTCACTAGGTCATTAGTAATTAAAACAGTTGTTTTTCTTCCTTTTTTTTTTTTCTTTCTTTTTAGTTGCAAGAAACACAGGATAAAAATGTACAGAGGCCGTGAGATGTGCTGGAAAAACACAGGATCACATCCTAAAGTATGATTTAAAGCAGCACAGAAAACAACTTAAATATAAAGCAGATAAACAGTATAATATGAGAATTAGATCAGTAATGATAATAAAAAACATCATTGTGAAGCTGGGTAACATTTCAGCTTTGAGCTGTTTTGAGATGCATAATTTTCCCCCATTATTTCCATATTTTGCACATTATCCACAAGTGAAAAGTGAAAGTGTTAGTCACTGAGTCGTGTCCGACTCTTTACAACTCCATGGATATAGCCCACCAGGCTCCTCTGTCCATGGAATTCTCCAGGCAAGAATCCTGGAGTGGCTTGCCATTTCCTTGTCCAAGGGATCTTCCTGACTCGGGGATTGAACCTGGGTCTCCTGCATTGTCGGCAGATTCTTTACCGTCTGACACCAGGGAAGCCAATTATCCACAAAACACAACTAGAAAAACAGTGCGGTTGCCAGATCATTTACTTTTCAAAATTCTAACAACCTATGTAATGGAACCTGCAGATGTTTGTTCAGAAACACTGTGGTATTTTAAAAATACCTTTTAAAAGTCCCTGTGAAGGACTGCCGTGACAGTCCACTGGTTAAAACCATGCCTTCCAATGCAGAGGGTTTGATCCCTGGTTGGGGAGCTAAGATCCCATGTGCCTCCCAGCCAAAAAACCAAAACATAAAACAGAAGCAATATGGCAGTAAATCCATAAAGACTTTAAAAATGGTCCACATTCAAAAAAATCTTTAAACAAAAAACCCTATGTGTGAGAATCATTGTTTTAAAATCTGCATTTTAGGCTTGAAATTGAAAATACCGAGTTACAAACTACAGTCAAAAAGCAAGCGGGCAGAATCAAACAGCTTCAGGAAAACCTGTTAAGCATAAGATCGGTAAGTCAACCTCTTAATTTCTGTCATACTGAGGAAGAGTTTTAACTTTTTAATAGTAATATATAAGAATATTTTGGACAATGTGAAAAGTCTCATTGATTAAAAAGTTTATGGTATTTTTACTGATACTGCTTGTTACTAATAGCCTAATTACTCTTTAGAGAAGAAATGGACTGAATTCATAAAATTAATGATTTTTGTAGTAAGATTTTAATTTAAAAGATTGTGACAATCCAGTCCAAAAGCAATATTTTATATAGAAAATATTTTGTGTGTTCATTCCTCTGTCAATGAAATCAGGGTTTTTCCACTTTCTGGCTGTTATTAATAATGCTGCCTTGAACATTGGTACACAAACATCTGTTAGAATCTAGAAATTTGAGTAATGATTTGATTGAGAATTCTGAGTATCTCTTGTAATCCTAACCCTTCTGTGAGATTTTTGAGAATGAATCATTTTTAATATTGTAGCTTATTCTCTTCACCAGGAATGAATACTACGTCTGTATAGACAGTGTTTCTGAAAGAATGCTTTTTCCTTTGTTGGATTTTTTTTTTTTTAAAGAGCTGGGGTATGCATGGGGATTTTTCAAAGATTGCTTTAGTAAGATGATATTTATCCTGGAATATCTTGAACCACTGATGAAAATTATTTTAGAGCATCTTTAGAAAGTAAAATGTAAATATAGCCACACTTTAAAAAAATTTCACTAGCATTTAGTATTTTATGTGTCAGTTCAGTTGCTCAGTCGTGTCCGACTCTGTGACCCCATGGACTGCAGCACACCAGGCTTCTCTGTCCATCACCAACTCCCAGAGCTTGCTCAAACTCATGTACATCGAGTTGGTGATGCCATCCAACCATTTAATCTGTCGTCCCCTTCTCTTCCTGCCTTCAATCACGCCCAGCATCAGGGTCTTTGGCAATGTCTCAATTCTTCACATTGGAGCTACAGCTTCAGCATCAGTCCTTCCAATGAATATTTAGGACTGATTTCCTTTACGATTGACTGGTTTGATCTCCTTGCAGTCCAAGGGCCTCTCAAGAGTCTTCTCCAACACCACAATTCAAAAGAATGAATGCTTTGGTGCTCAGCTTTCTTGATGGTCCAAATTTCACATGCATCCATGACTACTGGAAAAACCATAGCTTTGACTAGACAGACCTTTGTCGGCAAAGTAATGTTTCTGCTTTTTAACATGCTGTCTAGGTTGATCATAGCTTTTCTCCCAAGGAGTGAGGGTCTTTTAGTTTCATGACTGCAGTCACCATCTGCAGTGATTTTGGGCCCAAGAAAATAAAATCTGTCACTGTTTTCATTGTTTCCCCATCTATATGCCATGAAGTGATGGGACTGGATGCCATGATCTTCGTTTTTTGAATGCGGAGTTTTAAGCCAGATTTTTCACTTTCCTCTTTGCCTTTCTTCAAAAAGCCTTTTAGTTCCTCTTTGCTGTCTGCCATAAGGGTGGTGTCATCTGCATATCTGAGGTTATTTATATTACTCCCAGATATCTTGATTCCAGCTTGTACTTCCTCCAGCCTGGCATTTTGCATGATGTACTCTGCATAGAAGTTAAATAAGCAGGTGACAATATACAGCCTTGATGCATCTTTTCCCAATTTGGAACCAGTCCATTGTTCCATGTTTGATTCGAACTGTTGCTTCTTGAGCTACATACAGGTTTCTGAGGAAGCAGGTAAGGTGGTCTGGCATTCCCATCTCTTGAAGAATTTCCACAGTTTGTTATGATCTACACAGTCAAAGGCTTTGACATAGTCAATAAATCAGATGTTTTTCTGTAATTCTCTTGCTTTTTCTATGATTCAACAGACGGATGTTGGCAATTTGACCTCTAGTTCCTCTGCCTTTTCTAAATCCAACTTGTGCATCTGGAAGTTCTCATTTCACGTACTGTTGAAGCCTCACTGGAAGAATTTTGAGCATTACTTTACTAGCATGTGAGATGAGTGCAGTTGTGCAATTGGTTGAACATTCTTTGGCATTGCTTTTGAGATTGGAATGAAAACTGACCTTTTCCAGTCCTGTGTCCACGGCTGAATTTTCCACATTTGCTGGCGTATTGAGTGCACCACTTTCAAAGCATCATCTATAGGATTTGAAATAACTCAATTGGAATTCCATCACCTCCACTAGCTTTATTTGTAGTGACACTTCCTAAGGCCCACTTGACTTTGCAATCCAGGATGTCTGGCTCTAGGTAAGTGATCACACTGTTACGGTTATCTGAGTCATGGAGATCTTTTTTGTATAGTCCTTCTGTGTATTCTTGCCACCTCTTCTTAATATCTTCTGCTTCCGTTAGGTCCAACAATTTCTGTCCTTTAATGTGCCCATCTTTGCGTGAAATGTTCCCTTGGTATCTCAAATTCTCTTGAATAGATCTCTAGTCTTTCCCATTCTATTGTTTCTCTTTATTTCTTTGCCTTGATCACTGAGGAAGGCTTTCTTATCTCTCCTTGCTATTCTTTGGAACTCTGCATTCAGATGATTCTATCTTTTCTTTTCTCCTTTGCCTTTAGCTTCTCTTCTTTTCTTAGCTATGTGTAAGTCCTCCTCAGACAACCATTTTGCCTTTCTGCATTTCTTTTTCTTGGGGATGGTCTTGATCACTGCCTCCTGTACAATGTCACAAACCTCCATCCACAGTTCTTCAGGCACTGTCTATCAGATCTAATCCCTTGAATCTGTTTGTCACTTCCACTATATAATCATAAGGGATTTGATTAAGGTCATACCTGAGTGGTCTAGTGATTTTCTGTACTTTGTTCAATTTAAGTCTGAATTTGGCAATAAGGAGTTCATGATCTGAGCCAGTCAGCTCCTGGTCTTTTTTTTTTTTTTTTTTTTGCTGATTGTACAGAGCTTATCCATCTTTGGCCGCAAAGGATATAATCAGTCAGACTTTGGTATTGACCACTTGGTGATGTCCATGTGTAGAGTCGTCTCTTGTGTTGTTGGAAGAGGGTGTTTTGGTATGACCAGTGCAGACTCTTGGAGGGCACAAACAAAGCCTTGTGTGCACCAGGAGCCAGGAGAAAGGAGCAGTGTCCCCAGAAGAGACTGAGCCAGACTTGCCTGGGAGTGTCCAGGTGTCTCCTGCAGAGGGGTGGGTCGACAGTGCCCTGCTGGGGGTCAGGGGCACTGAATACAGCAGTGCATGAACAAGTCCTTTTGAAAGAGGTGGCCATTACTGTCATTGCCCCTACCATAGTTTGACCTCAGGCCAAACAACAGGGAGAGAACACAGGCCCACTCATCAACAAAAACTTGGATGAAAGACTTACTGAGCATGGCCCTGCCCATCAGAATAAGACCCCACAGTCAGTCTCTCCCATCAGGAAGCTTCCATAGGCCTCTATCCTTATCCCTCAGAGGGCAGACAGAATGAAAACCACAATCACAGAAAACTAACCAAACTGACCACATGGATCACAACCTTGTCTAACTCAATGAAACGACGAGCCATGCCATGTCGGGCCACCCAAGGTGGAAGGGTCATTCTGGAGCACTCTGACACAACGTGGTCTGCTGGAGAAGGGAATGGCAAACCACTTGAGTATTATTGCCTTGAGTACCCCATGAACAGTATGAAAAGGCAAAAAAATAGGATACTGAAAGATGAACTCCCCAGGTTGATAGGTGCTCAATATGCTACTAGAGATCAGTGGAGAAATAACTCCAGAAAGAATGAAGAGATGGAGCCAAAACGAAAACAACGCCCAGTTTTGGATGTGACTGGTGATGGAAGTAGAGTCTGAAGCTGTAAAGAACAATACTGCATGGGAACCTGGAATGTGACGTCTATGAATCAGGGTAAATTGGAAGTGGTCAAACAGGAGATGGCAAGAGTGAACATTGACAATTTAGGAAAACTTCTCAAGCAGAGTTGGAAAAATATAAGAAACTCTACCTAGAAGAACTAAAAGTTAGAAAGTCATTGGAAAATAAGCTAGACACGTAAGTCAAAACACACAATCACAAAATAAATTTAGTTCATTAATTTGTTTCTAAAGCCTAATTTTTATAGAGCCAGGTTCCTGAGATGAGTAGGAAGTGAAAGCTAACTAGATAGTCACTGCTAAAGGCACCCGAAGTCAAACTAGTAATACTATATCCTTGTAAGTTTTCCTACACTATATAAAATCATGGTTGTGAAATCGGGGGAAATGAACATGGGGGTGACTGGCAGGGTAATTCACAAAGTGCCTAAAAATAACATGGCGACCTGACTCAGGGCGGGTGTGGAAGATGCAAAGGGCAGATCGCAGCACCTCCAGTGCCTAGTCCAGGTTTCCCTACTATCTGAAAGCGGAGCATTCCTAGGAAGCCTTTCATAAACCAAAACATCATAAACCAAAGAAGCAGGGACCCGAGGACACGTTCTGCTTGTAGATGCATAAAATGAATATGCACAAGTAAAGCACAGGTGCTCCCACACAAGGTTCGGGGGTGTGGCGACTTGACGCTGAGAGGTGGGGTGTCCCTCCCGGGGAAGGAGCTCGGTGGGGCCGGTCTCCCTGCTTGTGGAACACGATGCCTCTCACTGATGCACTGAACATCGTTTCAGCTTTTTTCCTTTTTAAATGAAACCAAAAATCCTCTTCAGATTTTTTTTTTTATTATTATGAAAAACAGGTGCCTATGTAGGCCCTTCGTAGAAGTGAAGTAACATAAAATGAACTTTAGAAAAGCAGGGGATGCTTGAAATTGTTCCTGGAGCTGTTTTAGCCCTTTTCAGTCTCACCCAATGACTTTCTCATCCTACCCTCGAGATTGTGGCTCTAGGTGATTCCTCAGAGCCAAATGCTTAATTTTTCTGAGGTCACGAGTGAAACATTTATACTAGGGTGGTGAAAGCAAATACTTGAACGTGGCTTTGAGGGATGGGGTGTTTCTTCATCCCTGAACTCTTCCCTGGAGGCAGGTGTGTCCCAGAGGGCAGCAGATATCATTGTGAGGCCACATCCCTTTCTCTCTGACGCCCTTTCTCTCCTCTCCCAACTGTGACTTGTTAGTTGAGGAGCCCCAGACACATGTGTACTTCTTTAGAACATGTTTACAACTACCATTGTTTACAGGAGGTCTGCTCTGTGCTTTCAGTGCTCAAACAGTTTAGTGGGACATTCCATTTACTATATGGCAACTTAAAAAATGCAAATCATTTAGGGAATTGTGCTGTAAAGAGCAATATTGCATAGGAACCTGGAATGTTAGGTCCATGAATCAAGGCAAATTGGAAGTGGTCAAACAGGAGATGGCAAGAGTGAACATCGACATTCTAGGAATCATCGAACTGAAATGGACTGGAATGGGTGAATTTAACTCAGATGACCACTATATCCACTACTGTGGGCAGGAATCCCTTAGAAGAAATGGAGTAGCCATCATGGTCAACTAAAGAGTCCGTAATGCAGTACTTGGATGCAATCTCAAAAACAACAGAATGATCTCTGTTCGTTTCCAAGGCAAACCATTCAATATCACAGTAATCCAAATCTATGCCCCAACAAGTAATGCTGAAGAAGCTGAACGGTTCTATGAAGACCTACAAGACCTTTTAGAACTAACACCCAAAAAAGATGTCCTTTTCATTATAGGGGACTGGAATGCAAAAGAAGGAAGTTAAGAAACACCTGGAGTAACAGGCAAATTTGGCCTTGGAATACGGAAGGAAGCAGGGCAAAGACTAATAAGAGTTTTGCCAAGAGAATGCACTGGTCATAACACCCTCTTCCAACAACACAAGAGAAGACTCTACACATGGACATCACCAGATGGTCAACACCGAAATCAGATTGATTATATTCTTTGCAGCCAAAGATGGAAAAGCTCTGTACAGTCAGCAAAAACAAGACCGGGAGCTGACTGTAGCTCAGACCATAAACTCCTTATTGCCAAATTCAGACTTAAATTGAAGAAAGTAGGGAAAACCACTAGACCATTCAGGTATGACCTAAATCAAATCCTTTATCATTATACAGTGGAAGTGAGAAATAGATTTAAGGGATTAGATCTGATGGACAGAATGCCTGATGAACTATGGACGGAGGTTCGTGACACTGTACAGGAGACAGGGATCAAGACCATCCCCATGGAAAAGAATTGCAAAAAAGCAAAATGGCTGCCTGGGGAGGCCTTACAAATAGCTGTGAAAAGAGAAGCGAAAAGCAAAGGAGAAAAGGAAAGATATAAGCATCTGAATGCAGAGTTCCAAAGAATAGCAAGAAGAGATAAGAAAGCCTTCCTCAGCGATCAATGCAAAGAAATAGAGGAAAACAACAGAATGGGAACGACTAGAGATCTCTTCAAGAAAATCAGAGATACCAAGGGAACATTTCATGCAAAGATAGTCACAACAAAGGACAGACACGTATGGACCTAACAGAAGCAGAAGATATTAAGAAGAGGTGGCAAGAATACACAGAAGAACTGTACAAAAAAGATCTTCACGACCAAGATAATCACGATAGTGTGATCACTCACCTAGAGCCAGACATCCTGGAATGTGAAGTCAAGTGGGCCTTAGAAAGCATCACTACGAACAAAGCTAGTGGAGGTGATGGAATTCCAATTGAGCTATTTCAAATCCTGAAAGATGATGCTGTGAAAGTGCTGCAGTCAATATACCAGCAAATTTGGAAAACTCAGTAGTGGCCACAGGACTGAAAAGATCAGTTTTCATTCCAATCCCAAAGAAAGGCAATGCAAAGAATGCTCAAACTACCACACAATTGCACTCATCTCGCACGCTAGTAAAGTAATGCTCAAAATTCTCCAAGCCAGGCTTCAGCAATATGTGAACCGTGAACTTCCAGATGTTCAAGCTGGTTTTAGAAAAGGCAGAGGAACCAGAGGTCAAATTGCCAACATATGCTGGATCATGGAAAAAGGAAGAGAGTTCCAAAAAACTATCTGCTTTATTGACTATGCCAAAGCCTTTGACTGTGTGGATCACAATAAACTGTGGAAAATTCTGAAAGGATTTAGAATAGGATGGGAATACCAGACCACCTGACCTGCCTCTTGAGAAACCTGTATGCAGGTCAGGAAGCAACAGTTAGAACTGGACATGGAAAAATAGACTGGTTCCAAATAGGAAAAGGAGTACGTCAAGGCTGTATATTGTTGAGATAGAGACAAAAGTGAGCTTCATTTAAAATTTTTTCATGTTTGCTTGAACTACAAATTTAGAAACATTCTACAATTGCTCAGAAAAATATTTTTTGTAAATCTCCTTGCTTCTCATGAGGAGGGTAGGAGTATAAGTCCTCCCCTTGAAACTTCAGGCTAAGGAA
The DNA here is from genome assembly GCF_029378745.1 of Bos indicus. Lineage (NCBI taxonomy): Eukaryota > Metazoa > Chordata > Mammalia > Artiodactyla > Bovidae > Bos > Bos indicus. The sequence continues at coordinate 17,663,378 of NC_091772.1, forward strand.
ATGAAGTTCATCTGTAATTTCTGACCAGATTTATAGTTGAGATTACACTCATACTTTTTGTATATAGCAATTAACGATGAGAGCTCGGATAGAAGTAGGCTAAATAGTAAAGAGAGATCTTATTTGTGTTTTAAATTTTGTCCTAAATAACTCAAAATGTGGATAATTCATTGTGCTGACTCATTTTAATAAACCAGGTTTTATCAGGAGGAAATGAACATCCTTTTAAAACTCATCTCTTCAGTTTTGGCCTGCTTGATTCAACTAAAGATTTTCAAGTTTCCTGTCCTGTGTTTAAAAAATATCTATGCTTTAAAAATTAACTATATCGACTGCTACAAATAGGAGTTTGATATTTATTTTTGTTCACACATTTAAGACATATAATTTAAAACATTTATTAAATGCCACAAGCATTACTGAACTATGTTAACAAGGTTTTACATATTCATTTTCTCTATGTTATAGTTAAAAATCTATATGTGTTTTCTTAATCTGAGGAAGTAGCTGGCATAGGACCCTAGACTCTTTTGTAGAATTGTAACTTTGACTACATCAATGACTCTCGTACCTTAAAAACAATCTTTCTTTTAAAAAAAACCTTCTGCACAGAACCATATTATATAAAAGAGACAAGTATAGAGTCATTTAGCTAAAGGAGTGGCCAGAGACCGTGCAGCTGTGACTTCTCTGTTCCTCAACCCTTCAGTGACCCCCATGGGACCTTCCCCTTCTATGGGACATAGTTCAGAAACTAACACTGTGAGAGAATCCTTCTCGCTAAACACCTTTAGAATTAAAACTTGCCGGTACATTGTTTTCTTGTGTATGATTTTCTCACCTTTCTATGTCTCGCTAAATGGAAAAGTTTAAAGAAAACTGCAGATGTGTTCTTCTTATTAATATTTGACTTCAAACTACTTCATTTGAACATGATCCTCACCTAGAAATCAAAATAAAGGTCTTCGAAGTACATATTTAGGGCAGGAGCTGTTAAGGGAGAAGATGGTGATCTTGTGCATCATTACCAGGATTATGGGTCATTCCCTAATTCTCTGAAATTATGTGTACTCAATAGACTGATATTTATTATACTTTTTATCAGATTAATCTAAATAGCATTCCATATATATGTTCTCTGTTATCTAAAAGCAGAATAAGTAGGAATTCATTTTCTTTTATTTATGTGATTATTTTTCTACCTAAGTAATCTTTAAGTTAGGTCTAGTCTCAAAGTATTATTTAAATGTCACATGTAGGAAATTATATGTCATTCCTATGATAATATCTCGTTTAACTTAAACATAATATTTGACTTATTTCAGATGCAGCAGGAGTTGGACAGGATATAACTAGAGAACTAGAAGAAGGTATGTTGCCAAAACGTATGAATTAAATTTAGACATCGATTTCTGAAATACATGGTAAACAGTCAGTGGCATCTCTTTCCATTGTTTGGATAACAGTTGCTATCTTAAATATTTTTTCTTACATATAGCTAATGAAAAATGTGAGAGCATGAGCAGTCATAGTGAAAAATTCCTTCTTCCTCATTTATTCACCATGTTCCATTGCTTGAAAAACAAGCCCAAAAGGTCTAGGTATTTCTTTTATTTCTGCTATTTCCTTCTTCTGCTGCCTCCATCCCTGTGGAACTATCCGCCTACACCCTGACACTATTCTCAGAATACGTGGAGTTCATCAGCGTCTCAAGTGTCTGATAGTGGTTACGGTTAGGAACCCAGGCTGAAGCAGTCATGTTTGTGTAGCTGTCACTTGGTGGTGACTTTAAAACTCCTCTGTCGTTGACTTTGTCACCAGTTTATCTTTCACGCTCAGGAAAAGCTCCAAACACCCACATCAGTTTGGGTCCTGCCAAAGTAGTTGCCCTTATCTCTCTACCACCCTCCTCTGCCCCTCAACTCTGCATCTAACCAGCCAGACTGTGTAGGATCCCACAGGTGTGCTTCCTCACCTCCGGTCTTTGTACATGTTTCTCCCCTCTACCTCTTGTACTTTCTCCTGTCCTTCAGATAGCTACTTACATATCACCTCCATCAAAAAGCTGGCAGTACTGACACAAGGCTGGCTGTCCCTTTTGAGTGCTCCTTGTGCCATCTTTTATATCTGTCTTAGTATTTATGACTCTGTGTGGAAATCGGCTGTTCATGTATTTTTCCAGTTTAGGGCATATCATTTTTCAGGGTGGACTGGGTCACCTTCATCTTGTAATTCCAGTGCTTGTCACAGCACCTCTGCACGTAGTTATCGAGTAAATGAATGAAGAATGAGAAAACCAGAAGCCCTGATACTCAGCCACACGTGCGACCATGAGCGGATTATATAACTGTAATCTTGTTTTTTGTGTTGTGTCATCTATAGATATATTTCATTCTTCGGAACACTTGGAAAGGTCTCAATTTTGTTTTGTTATTTTCTTAACTAACACTTAGTTAACTCAGGTATTTTAGGTAAAGAATATAATTCTTTCCTTTTCCTTCCAGTTGATGCTGAATTTGCATCTAATTCCTTTAGAGTGTCTCCTTGAGGATCTACAGATGGGTCAAATGTATATGAGGACCTACTATGGAAAACATCACAAGAATATGTACAGACTTTGAAGAAAAAAGATATGATTTGAATGATGAGTAGTAAAAGTTTCCCTACAGGACTGTTTACATGAAGTTTTCATTGTTTCCCATTAAACCTGATGAGAAATTCTTTATTAAAGGAAAATATTTTCATATTATGTGTGTATGATAACAATGTATATGGTATTTTTTTTTTTTTGTATATGGTATTTTAAGTGATGTTTCTCTGCATCTAACTTAGCAGACTTAAAAGCCAGCACTGTTGAGTTTTCCATATTCAAAGTGATACTGTTAGTCACTCAGCCATGTCGACTCTTTGTGATCCCATGGACGAGCCCGCCAGGCTCCTCTGTCCATGGAATTCTCCAGGCAAGAATACTGGAGCAGGGAGCCATTCCCTTCTCCAGGGGATCTTCCAGTCCCAGGGATCAAACCCAGGTCACCTGAATTGCAGGTGGATTCTTTACCATTTGAGCGGCCCTTTATGAACTCAAACCCTAGTATCAGCTGTTTAAACAGCACCCAAACAACCAGACTTGTCATTAATATTTAGTGGTGTTGATTGATAGCTTTTTTGTATTTTCTAGTTTTTATCACTATATATAGATCTAAAGATTTAGATACTTATGGCTACCATCAATGTTATGGCTACCATCAATGTTTTGATGTACTACAACTTAACAGTGGCATAAAACTTACTATATGTAACTGTAAACATGGATTCATAGGTCTTCCTCATGAAGAAATAAGTTTTGCCTGAGTTTTTGCCTTTGCAATGAATTAACTTTTTTAAAAAATTTATTTTTAATTAGAGGATAATTACTTTACAATATTGTGATGGTTTCTGCCATACATTGACTTGAATCGGCCATAGGTATGCATATGTCCCCTCCCTCTTGAACCTCCCTGTCACCTTCCTCCCCATTCCACCCTTCTAGGTTGTCACAAAGCACCAACTTTGGGTTCCCTGCATCATACAGCAAATTCCAAAAAGACACATGTACCCCAGTGTTCACTGCAGCACTATTTACAATAGCTAGGACATGGAAGTAACCTAGATGTCCATCAACAGATGAATGGATAAAGAAGCTGTATATTATTCAGCTATAAAAAGAAATGCATTTGAATTGGTTTTAATTGACTTCTGATTTACTTTTGGAAACCGTGTTAAAATGAGAGAAAAGTTCCAAGCGCCAGACATTTTCGCAAAACTCCCCTATCTCCCATATATCCTCCTAAGGTACCATTTATATTTCCTAAATGTTTTTTGTTATAAGTGCCCCTCCTTCCCCAAGTCACCTGTTTTTCAGAAGATGCCTTTATCTCCTACTCCCTGGCATTTACTAAGTAGTATATCAACTCCCGGTTGTAGTCACCCCCTCAAGTCACATTTCTTTGTGAACCTCTTCACGTGGTTGTTATTGTTCTGTCGCTCAGTCACGTCCATCTCTTTGCGACCCCATGGACTGCAACATGCCAGGCTTCCCTGTCCTTCACCATCTCCCGGAGTTTGCTCAAACTCAATGTCCATTTAGTCGAAGATGCCATCTAACTAGCTCATCCTCTGTCACCCCCTTCTCCTCCGGCCACAATCTTTCACAGCATCAGGGCCTTTTCCAGTAAGTCAGCTCTTCCCATCAAGTGGCCAAAGTATTGGAGCTTCAGCATCAGTCCTTCCAATGAATATTCAGGGTTGATCTCCTTTAGGATTGACTGGTTTGTTCTCCTTGCAGTCCAAGGGACTCTCAAGAGTCTTCTCCAGCACCACAGTTTGAAAGCATCAATTCTTCAGCACTCAGCCTTGTTTACGGTCCAACTCTCACATGTGTACATCATTCCTGGAAAGCTATTTAAATGTTTTTTTCTCATGGTTATCTGCTTTTGTCAATTTAATTGGCAGATTCCCAATAACTGAACCTAAGAGGGTGGAGGAAGTATTTTCCTCACCAACAGTTCCAAGAGCTGACATGTTAGTAATGCTCACTTAATCCTTCATCCCCTTGTCTTTCTGTCCTCTCAGTGATCTGACTCGGCAGAACTCCAGTTTCATATGAGACTGATGATCCTTCTCCCCCATCACCCTCTCCAAGGGTCTCAGTGCTGCACTGCCCAGTGATCCTGCTACTTTTATTAATTTGTATCTTCTGATAAGGATTTCAGATCTCTTCTCTACGAACTTCTCACCATGCTTCTCCCCTCTCACTTGTACCAGACAATCTGAGGTCCCACAACAAACTTCTTGAAAGGTTCACCCGTATCCCTAGCAGTTCTAGACTGTCTTCCCTTTCTTTCCTCAAAACTACTCCCAAGTCACTGATGACTACCACATCGCTGAATCAAAGCCACACCTTTCCTGCCCTTGTCTATCTGAATTCCTCCTCTTGGCGTTCACTCTAACTGACCTTTTGGAGACACTCCCTCCTTTTGGCTAGGCTTTCAGTATTCATTCCTTTTATCCTGAAGGCACGGACAGGTCATTGTGATCAGAGACACAGTTCTTATTAAGTATCTCACAGTAAACATACAGGTGTTGCCCCCTCGCCCAGGACTGCCCCTGGGGCCGTGTGTTGAGAGCAGGTCAGTTGTTCCACAACAGCAGATGCAGAACGGAAGAAAACCTTGTCCCTGCTGCTGAGAAGGGCCTTCTCCTCTCCTGGGAAGGATGTCCTCCTTACTCTGGCCTTTGGTACGTAAGTAAAGGATCACCCACCCCAAAAAGGGTCCTTCTGCCCAGCGTTTCTCCGCCAATGGAATGAGTTGAGAAGCAAAGGAACTGAGAAGTGGGAGCACCCATTGTGCAGTCCACACTCTCCAACAGGCCATGGGCGGGGCTGTTCCGTAGGGCTTTCATCAGCGGGGGAGTGGGTGGAGTTGGTGGGGTTCTGGGGAGCAGAGACAGGCGCAGCTGCTCCCAGTAATGGGGCTCACAAGGCTCATTGCCATCTTGCATTAAGGTGGGTGCAGCGTCTCCGCACACGGCACCCCCAGCCCAAGCAAGAACATCGGCCAAGCTGGTTCACACCAGGAACTGGGGTTTGAAGAGCCGGAAGCAAGGCCTCTGCAGGAAACACCCAGCAAGCAAGAGAAACCAGACTACGCACAAGGGAAAGGAGGTTAGTATTTTTATTCCTAATATTGTTTGTTTGTTTGTTTAACCTGGTAACTGTTTATGGGCTTTGCTGATAACAAAATCTCTCCAGGAGCCTGACCTGGAGTCTCCAAGGTTCTGGGCCTCATCCCTTTTTGAAATATAGATTTTTAGGGAGATGGAGCACCTTTGGGGGACCTACTCTGGGTTGTAGGTCTCTCCTGCTCCTTGGGGAGATGAGACTATGAATTCTTTCAGATCAGAGCTATTAATTAGATGAACGGTTGCAGATGTCTGCGCTGAAGAGTCTCAGAAGATCTGGGCTTTTTACAAAACCACTGAGAAATCCCAGGGAAGTTTATTTCCCCACAATTTCCCTCCTTGTTCCTAGAAGAGTTTTAGGCTGCAATTCAGCCACTGTAACCAGTCCAAGGAAACTTGAAGTTGATGGGCACCAAATCCTTTTGGCTTGTCTTGGGCAACATTTAATCAGCAAGACCCTTACTGAGCAAAAGAAATTGGTCTCAGCCAAAGTCCCCCAAGTCTTAGATTCAGGAATCTAAGCCAAGTCCCCCAAAATTTTAGGGACTATTTTGGGAAGCAAGGTGGCTTCCTCCTTGTGTTTCCGTATTAACCTTTTCTACCTGATCCAGGGCATTGTAGGGAAGCAAAATTTGTCACTCCCAAATGTGTCTCTTTGGCAAGAGAATGATTTTAGGCAGAATATTTTTAAGAAACAAAAGACTCAAAGCCTTTCTTTTGACCGCCTCCTTAAATGTTGAATAGTTTAGATAAAGGGGCTGGCCCAGGAAGACAGCTACTATGAGAGATACTGAGAAAAAATGTGGGCCAGGTGTGGTCAGGGGAACTCCAAATATTTACAGAGAGTTCCAAACACTTGCTTTTCCATCTCCATGTGAATCACCTTCCTCCACATTCTAGTCCCAAACCAGTACCCACAGCATCCTCCTCTGTCTCTAGCTGAAGATGGCATTTAAGGTGAGGGTTTCAACCATTCTGGTGAGTTACTCACATTTTCTGGTTCTCACCCATGTATACAGAAGTATACATGTTGTTAACCTTTTGTTTGCTTTTCTCCTGTTAATCTGTCTCATGTTAAGTCGCTTCTTAACCAGCCAGATGAACCTAGAAGGATAGTTTTTGTCCTCCCCCACAGGACACACCTGAGTACAGGGAGCTATGCTCATTTACAACTGGCAGAGACTGCCTCGTCTGCAAGGAAGAGATCTCTGGTAAACTGTTACGTATACAGCAGCACCAGCCAGTGAGCTGACGCTCACTTGAAGGCCTTAGACATAAGTAGCACCATCCTGTTACCAAGTCCTGTTGCTTCCTATAGGATGGGCCGATAAATCAAGAGATGAATTATTGGGGCAAGGAATAGCAACTTTGTTTGGAAAGCTGGTAGATCAAGTTAATGGTGGACTCATGTCCCATAAGAACCATCTTTCCTGAGTTAGAATTCAGGCTTGGTTTACACTAAAAGGAGAAAGAGTAAAGTCAAACCTTTCCTGGTTCCCATCAGCTTCTGAAGGGAATGTGTTAATCCCCTTCCTGCAGTCATTGACAGGTGGGCTTGGTCAGGTTGTTTCCTGGGAGGTAAATACAGGTGTTTAAGGTTAATCCTTATTATGCGGGAGGCAAGGCTCCCAGCGAAGAGCAACCATGTATCATATAAGCATAAAGGCAACATCCCTTTAGTGCTGAACTTGTAATAGAATACAAAAGGGTCTTCCCTGTTACAGTTGTTCACTTCAGCAGAAGTCAGGGACAGATTTCATACTGCCTTTTGTGAAAGAAAAACCATGGAGTTGGTAACGTTCCCTAATTTGAACAAACTCCATGAGATAGTGAAGGATAGGAAAGCCTGGCGTGCTGCAGTCCATTGGGTCACAGAGTTGAACATGACTTAGCCACTCAACAACAATAATGCTCCCTAAAGAGCTCTCTGAAACAGAGCCAGGAGGCCATTAATGAGTGTGACACAGGCATGTCTCAGCCTAGATGGAATCTGACCTTCCGATCATTTGTTGTCCTAATGAAGTCCTTCAGAATATCTGCCAAAAACTCAAGCTACTTCTTGGACCACCCCTCCCCTAAATAACTTGTGATTCTGTAAGGACAAATATTTCCTGGCTTGTATCAGAGTCGTTCACAGTTCTCATCAGGCAATTTTTGACAACCTGTGGCCTTTTGTCTTCATAAACCCCTGACTCCTTTTTGGAACACTCTTTCAGTTTAACCTGAATCTCTGTTTCCCAAATTGCAATTTTTCCCTTCCAGTTTTATTGAGATGTAATTAACATGCAGCAGTGTATAAGTTTAAGGTGTAGAGCATAATGATTTGACTTACAAGATGACTACCACAATGTATTTTACTATAATAATAAACATAACTATATTCCTGCTGCCTGGATATAGTGAAACATAACTAGAACCACACTGCTAGAATACAGTAGAATTTTTAAGGTTCTCCAGAGGGGGAATAAAGACAGTAGGGGATTCACTATTTATCTATCCGTCTGTCAGGAGACCTGAAATCTGTAGAGTGAGCCAGCAGACTGCAGATTCAGGGAAGAGTTGATGTTGCAGTCTTGAACCTGAATCCCCAGAACAATAGTCTGGAAACTCAGCCAGGGTTTCTATGCTTCAGACTTGAACTCTTCCACTTTTCGGTTGCTGTTCAGTCACCAAGTTGTGTTCCACTCTTTGCGACCCCATGGACTGCAGTCTTCAGGGCTCCTCTGTCCTCCACTGTCTTTTGGAGTTAGCTCCAATTCATGTCCACTGAGTCGGTGACGCCATCCAAGCATCTTGTCCTGTGCTGCCCCTTTCTCCTCCCGCCTTCAGTCCTTCCCAGCAGTAGGGTCTTTTCCGAGCAATCGCTCTTTGCATCAGGTGGCCCAAATATTGGAGCTTCAGTTTCAGTATCAGTCCTTCCAATGAATATTCAGGGTTGATTTCCTTTTGGATTGACTGGTTTGATCTCCTTGCAGTCCAAAGGACTCTCAAGAGTCTTCTCTAGCACAATTTGAAAACATCCTTCCACTGTGAGGAACCTCAATATTTGGGCTTGCAGTCTTCAGCTGATTGGATGAGGCCCATGGACATTATGGGGGGAAATCAGTTTTATTCAAAGTTACTGCTTTAAATACTAATCACATCTAAAATATACCTTCACAAAAACATCTAAACTGACTTTGCAAAAAATGAATGCATTTCTTGGTAAACTAGAAAAAGAAAAATATGTGGCTTAGGTTTCCTAAGGACAAAAATAATTTTTTTAAAAAACGTATATTATTGGAGCATAGCCAACGAACAATGTGGTGAGTTTCAGGTGCACAGCAGAGTGACTCAGCCACACATATACATGCATTCATTCTCCCCCAAATTCCGGGAAGGGTTCTTAAAGGCACCGTTAGGGGTGAGGGTGTGAGATGCCTGATAGCTGGTGTACATCCTTCTGGATTGGTTGGTGGTGAGCTAAGTGGGTGGTTTTAGGAGTCAGTATCATCAACCACCAGGTTTCAACTGGTCTGGGGTCTACATAGGTATAGTCAGCATGCGGTTAACTTCTTCCACCTGGTGGGGGTTTCAGTATCTGCAGAACTCCAGGATATGGCTCAGAATGTTATCTACAGCCCTTGAGGAGGAGCTGACTTTGATGTTTTAACTATTGTTATTTTGTCTTGGACCGTTTTATTTCAGCATTTTCGCACTTCTCTGATTACGTTTGCTCTTTGGGACTTGGGCAAAGCCTCAGAGGCTAAAGCTTTTCTACCAGCAAGAGGCAGGTGCCATGGGGAGGTCCTCACAGTGTTCTGCTCCATGTCCATTAGGTTTTCTTTTTAGTGTGTCCTCCTTTATTTTAAATAGATTCAAGAGGTGGGGGGAATGTTCCTAGTTAGGAGGTTTTCATTCGTTACCCACCTAGTCTGAAAAGTCTAGAAAAACCTATCTTCTTAAAATACTCTGTGTATCATATTCCCCCACCTCGGCTATTGAGTGAGTATCATGTCCTTCAGAAGCTGCACACCAAACCAACCAAGTCCAGAGTCTAGTCTCTGTGCTGGATGCTAGAAATTCGAAAACCAACAAAATGTGGCTTCTTCTCTCTCGTGGGTTGTTACTGGTTGTCATTGGGCCCCTCAATGCTCATGACCCACTGGACTGAATAAAGGTACTTCAGGAAACTGCAAATTTAATGGAAGGAAGTCATAGGAATGACCCCTTAGAATCTGAGATACTTATTAGGAGTTGGAGAGATTTGTTCTAAAGAGATATAAAGCCTTGTTCCAGCAGGAAGCAATTTTTGAAAAATTTCACTGAAGTATATTTGACTCACAGTGTTGTGTTAGTTTCAGGTGTCCAGCAAAGTGAATCCGTTCTATATACATACATATCTCCATTCTTTTCAGCTTCTTTTCCCATAGAGGTTATTATATAAAACTGAGTAGAGCTCCCTGTGATATACAACAGGTCCTCGTTGGTTATCTGTTTTATGTGTTATTGTTGTTGTTCAGGGGGTCAGTCTTCTCCAAGTCTTTGTGACCCCATGGACTGCAGCACACCAGGCTTCCCTGTCCTTCACCATCTCCCAGAGCTTGCTCAAACCCATGTCCATTGAGTTGATGATGCCATCCAACCATCTAGTCCTCTGTCATCCCCTTCTCCTCCTGCCTTCAGTCTTTCCCAGCATCAGGGTCTTTTCTATTAAGTTGGCTCTTTGCATTAGGTGGCCAAAATATTGGAGGTTCAGTGTCAGCATCAGTCCTTCCAGTGAATATTCAGGATTGATTTCCTTTAGGATTGACTGGTTAGATCTCCTTGCAGTCCAAGGGACTCTCAAGAGTCTTCACCAGCACCACGGCTCAAAAGCATCAGTTCTCTGGTGCTCAGCTTTCTTTATGGTCCAACTCTCACATCCATACATGACTACTGGAAAATCAGTTCAGTTCAGTCATTCAGTCGTGTCTGACTCTTTGTGACCCTATGGACTGCAGCAAGCCAGGCTTCCCTGTCCATCACTAACTCCTGGAGCTTGCTCAAACTCATGTCCATCGAGTTGGTGATGTCATCCAACCATCTCATTCTGAAGTCCCCTTCTCCTCCTCCCTTCAATCCTTCCCAGCATCAGGGTCTTTTCTAATGAATCAGTTCTTCACATCAGGTGGCCAAAGTATTGGAGCTTCAGCTTCAGCATCAGTCCTTTCAGGACTGATTTTCAGTCCTGAATATTCAGGACTGATTTCCTTTAAGATTGACTGGTTTGATCTCCTTGCAGTCCAAGGGACTCTCAAGAGTCTTCTCTTTTGAACACCACAGTTCAAAAGCATCAACTCTTCAGCTCTCAGCTCTTCTTTATGGTCCAACTCTCACATCCATACATGACTACTGCAAAAACCATGCCTTTGACTAAACAGGACTGCTTTGGTATTAACTACCAACACTGTTTCATTTTTTTGTTTCTTTAATTTTTTATTTTTTATTGGGGTATAGCCGATTAACAATGTTGTGATAGTTTCAGGTGAACAGTAAAGAGACTCAGCTATAGATATAATACATGTATCCATTCTCCCCCTTGGAGAAGACTCTGGAGAATCTCTTGGACAGTCAGGAGATCAAACCAGTCAATCCCAAAGGAAATCAACCCATAATATTCATTGGAAGGACTGACGATGAAGCTCCAATACTCTGGCCACCTGATGTGAAGAGCTGACTCATTGGAAAAGACCCTGATGCTGGGAAAGAATGAAAGCAGGAGGAGAAGGGGATGACAGAAAATGAGATGGTTGCATGGCATCACTGACTCAATGGACATGAGTTTAAGCAAGCTCCGGGAGATGGTCAAGAATAGGGAAGCCTGGCATGCTGCAGTCCATGGCGTCACACAGAGTTGGACACGAATGAGCAACTGAACAACAATTCTCCCCCAAACCCCTCTCTATCCAGGCTGCCACATAACATTGAGCAGACTTCCCTGTGCTATACAGTAGGTCCTTGTTGGGATAGCTAGTGAGTTTGAGACAGTCATGTACACACTGCTGTATTTAAAATGTTTTGCTTTTTTTAGTTTTGGTAATGTAGTAATGAGAGTGAACGAAAAATCAAAAAGGAGAAACCAAGATACATGAAGGCTGGAATCTTGAAGAAGTGCTTCACAGAGGGAATGAATCCAGGGTAGAAGGGACATGAGAAAGCCAGTAAGGTGAGAACGGGCAAAATGTCTTGCTGTAACGGCACTTCCTAAGCACAGAGTCAAATGAGACTTGGCCTTCTGATGGTTGTTTGGGGAGGCTGTTTCTTTATCCACAGAACTGTTTTTAAAAAGGTATTACGCCTCCACTATCTTTGGACCAGCAGAAGAAAATGTCTTGGGCTCAGTCACGGCCAAAGCCCAAACCTCAAAACGTAAGCAGGCGTATTCCCCCATGCCAGTGGGCAAGATGCACTTTACTTAGCTGTATCTTTCTGATGTTCTTCTTGTTTATGTAAGATCAGGAATCCCTTGTGGATTCATTCAGGAACTTTATCATGGTGTGAAACTTCAGGTGTTCAAATGTCTACAGAGGTGGACAGTCAGTACTGAAGATTGTGTGCATCTGTTAATAACAGAATGCAACTGCTTTATATAATGGTTACAGGTGAGCATGGTGACTGTGGAGGTCATGTGATAAAACTTCACAGAGGACCCCACACACCTGTGCTCATCTATGTACCTGTGAAATGGTAGTAAGGGCCCTGATAGTAGCAATGTCATAGCAGTGTCAGTTTCTTCTTGTGACTGTACTCTAGTTGTAAGACATTAACTTTGGGGCAATACAGGGAAAAGGTGCATGGGACTTCCCAGCTGTCTTTGCAAATTTCCGATAAGCTATAACTAGGAATTTCAAAACAGAAAATTAGAACAATGTCATCTGTGCAATAATCATTTAGCGAGATGTTTCCAGAAAAACATGACACCTGGGACCCTTGCTACCGGCAGTAAGTGAATGAGTGATAGTCGCTCAGTAGTGTCCAAATCTGAGACCCCATGGACTGTAGCCTGCCAGGCTCCTCTGTCCATGGAATTCTCCAGGCAAGAATACTGAAGTGGGTTGCCATTTCCTTCTCCAGGGGATCTGAACATGTTCATTACAGCTCTCTGCTCTATCATGGGAGGCAGTCTGAAACAGAAGGCTGGAGCAGTTAACCCCACAAGGACAGCAATGATGTTCTGTAGGGGAAGCCTGAGAGGCTATGGTGTGGAGGCTGACCAAGCGTGGGAATCTGCAATCGGCAGGAAAGGGTGGGGGTCTCTCTACAGGGCCCACCACTTACCAGTCGGCCTTCCAAGCAGTCGACGGCGGCCCCCGGGCCAGCAGGTACCGCACACAGTCCGGGTGTCCCATGGAGGCAGCCTCGTGCAGAGAGAGCCCGCTTGTAGTCCTGGTGGACGGCTTCGATGTCCAGGTCCCAGATAGGCCAAGATGTCCCAGAGGCTGTGGCACGTAGCGTGTGCAGGAGGGTATCTCCGGCAGGTCCCGCGCAGCCCGTGCGCCCAGCCGCGTGCAGCTCCTCTCATCCAGCACCAACCAGCACAGCCGCCGCTGAACCCGGAGCGCGGTCATGGCCATGGACTCGGGTCCGGCGGGAACGCTTGGCGACCCTCCCCAGGGCTCACCCCGCGATCCTCTCCACCCTGCCTGTCAGGACCCTTCCCCAGACGCCCCGACCTTCCCCCATACCCTCAGGTTCCCAGCTGACCACGCATTATACTTGAGGGCCTTTGTACTCTGTGTTTGCAGATTCCCTTTTCATCCTCGTGAGCCTCTCCGTGTGATGAAACCCGACTTCCACCACTCCACTGCCATGCGTTTCTTTTGTGTTCCTGGATCCTGCTCACCTTGTGAGGCTGATCTCTTCATAAAGCCTTTTTCATCATTCCTAACTGGTCACTTGTCTTCACTCCCATAGCATTTCATAAGTGCGTTTGTGTAGCACCTGTCATGCCTTATGTATAGTAACTTGTGTGTGTTTTGAGAGCTACCTTGTGGACAGGTGAAATCATTCATTTTTAAATCTGTAGTGTCTCAAGTAGCATGTGACCCCAGAGATGCCAAGAGAGGGAGCCCTCGAGATGTTTTTTATGAATCTGGGGCATCATAGGTACTTACACTTGGTTGTGGGATGAATTGACGGTAGAAAAAGCCTTTCAAATCTTTAGAAATACAGTCTAGTCCGTACATCACGATCATTTTCTTGTTTTTCCTTTCTTTCTCCATTCCTGAAACACACATAGGGAAAAAAGCTCTCTCCATCCTTGCTTGCTGTAGTAAGTGGTTGCTGTTCCACGAGAGGAGCAGGTATTTGTAGGCATCAGAGACCCTAACTGGGGACCTCTGAGAGTAGGCCTTTGGGTTTGTAGGGAAAGAGGGACTTGGCTCTACATTGAGAGCAAGTCCTTGGAGGAGCTAGCACGTTTGCTTCTCATTCAGCTCAAACTTCCAATGAATTCAAAAATATTTAGAGCTTTTTCCATTTTGAGTGTATAGTATCTAGTGATGTCATGTTTACACTTTCCTGATGGGCATCCCTGGTGGCTCAGACAGTCGAGAATCTGCCTGTAATGCAGGAGATGCAGGTTCGATCCCTGGGTCAGGAGGACCCCTGGAAGAGGGCATGGCTACACACTCCAGTATTTTTGCTTGAAGAATTCCATGGACAGAAGAGCCTGGTGGGCTCCAGTCCTTGGGGTGGCAATGAGTCAGACACGACTGAAGGATTAACACTTCCACTCTCCTTACACTTACGTTTTCTAAGTACTGGAAGTTGGAGCTTTGGTTATGATGTTCCACAGTGGTTTCTGAAAAAGGACAGAGAATTTAAACCTGAGGGTTTTAGAAGCTGCTTTGAATCCTTCTGTTGGATTTGGAAGGGAGAATATTTTTTTTTTTTTTTTGCCACACAGCGTGTGGGATCTTAGTTCCCTGACCAGGGATCAAACCTGCATCCCCTGTAGTGGAAGCAAGCATGGAGTCTTAACCACTGGGCCACCAGGGAAGTCCTGAGAATATTACCTTCCATAGAGAGAACTCTGGACTTGAGGAGTCAGAAGGCCTAAGTTGTATCACCTACAACTGTTGTGATTTCAGGCAAGTTTTCGCCATTACCAGCTCCACACGCACAGCTGCAACCCCACCGAGCAGCAACCCGGGGCTGAGCGCGGGAGACCCCGAGGTGTACATCGCGAACCAAGCGGTCACCAACACAAGTGAACGCCCTTGCTGGGAGTCAAACATGACCTGACCCTCTTGGCCAGATCTCAGAACCAGGGTCCTGGAGGGCTCAGGGCTCCAGGCCTGCTGCCTCCAGGCCCACTTGCACTCAACCGGCTCCCCTCATGGGCACTGGTTCCTCCTCCCACCCACCCCCAGGGGCACCCATTCCCTGAGCCTGTGGAAGCAGCCACTCCTCACATCACTTTACTCCTCCCAGGCCTTCATCATTTGTGGGCTCTGAGCCTACCACCCACTCCTGGGCACGTCCTGATGGGAAATCTTCCTCTGGGGTAGACGGCTGGCTGGGAGACAGAGCTTTGCCCTCTCTGTGGGCTCCAACATTTTCCCCCACCCCCTGCATTGGTTTTGGAGTTGTTTCCATGGTAACAGGGCTTGATGGACACTATTCAGTTTACCTGTTTACATAGTTAGAAATAAAACACTTCTAGTTTAAAAAAATGCTTCGCAAATATTTTGTAAATATAGTTGAGATATACCTTGTTCCTGGCTTCTATATTGGCGTCGCAGGAAAGCAGCTTTGCTGTGAGTGATATATTCTGGCAAAAGACAGCATAGTGGAGAGCGGTGTTCCCACAGACGTCCATGACATTTGGGTCGGCACCATGCTCCAGCAGAAGAGTCGCACACTCCTCTTCTTGGCATTCTATGGCCTGTTAGTGTTGTGCCAAGAAACAGAGTGTAAATTCTAGGAATTCAAAGTAAACAGGCCACAGGCTTCACCAGTTTGCTATATCTAAATGAGATGAATTCACTTTTGTCTCAGTAGTTAGATCACATCCACCTCGTGTGGACACGGTTCGCTGCCCCATCTACCTTCATCAGTGCGGTCCTGTTTTCATTGTCACGGAGGTTAAGCAGGCATTTTTCTCTCCAGGAGCAGAGTGACCACCGCTGAATGGCCATTGGCACATGCCAAGTGGAATGCAGTCCTATGAAAGCAAGAGGAGTTTTCAGTAAACTGTAGTGTTACTGTTTCAAAATAAACAATTGTTCCTGTGATTGAAGACATTCAATAGCGTGATATTCCTATTGCTCTAAAACAAATATTTCGTTTCCTTCTGGAGAAAGAACATTATATATTAGCATTAGCTCTGCTTAACACAGTAATGAAAGAACAATTTACTTGAATAGAATGACCATGACCTTGAGATTCAGCTCAACTTGGATTTGAATTTGACTTTCACTCTGTCAGCTGTCGCTCAGCCTCTCTGTGCCTCAATTTCCTCATCAACAAAATGGAGAGAGAGAAGTAGTTCTCTCACAGGACAGCACTGCGATGCTTAAATGAGATCCATGCAGAGTTTAGAACTGTTCCTGGCACAGGTTAACAGCTCAGTAACTGTTAGGTAATATAATCATACTTATTACTATTACTACTATTTTACAAGGACAACATCTCAATGAAGTCAAAGGATATCACACCTCCTTTGCAGATACATTTTGAGGATTAGAGACAACACTGTACTTCAATGATTCTAATACATTCATTTTCTCACATTTTAACATCTCTGACATTGGAATGAAATTTATAATTCACAATGTCTGTACAACTGTAATTTGTAGCATTTTTGTTTGTTCATTTCTCATTTTTCCTGTTGATCTAATTACCATAAGGTCTTTTTGTCTAAGGCTGCTTCTTTTTAATTAAAGTATAGATGATGCATATTACATATTATTATATATTACAGATACACAACATAGTGATTCACAATTTCTATAGGTCGTACTCCATTTAAAGTTATTATACGATATTTGCTATATTCCCCATGTTGTACAATACATCCTGGTAGCTGGCAGGATTTTAGTTCCCCCACCAGGTATCGAACCCTGGGCCCACAGCAATGAGTCTTAACCACTGGACAACCAAGGAACTCCCTAGATTCCCTTGACTTCTGAAAAGGCTGAAAGTTGTCAGAAAATATCAATCCTCAAAAAAAATTCTAAAAAAAATTGAAAGTGAGAAATCATTTTTATCTGTGCCACGTTTCTACTAGTGCCAAAAAGACAAGCCTGTCTGCTAAGCCGACTTGCCCATAGACAGCTTGATCTACAGAGAGTTTTAAATTTTGTGTGTTGTTAAAATGTTAAATCAACATCCAGATTTCTTTTCTTTTCTTTGTGCCGAAATCCATGAAACTCCAGAATTCTTACTTTTGAAATCATTCTTAGAAAGGTCTTTGGGGTGGGAGGCTCACAAGGAAGGGGATATATGTATACTTACAATTGATTTATGATGTTATACAGCAGAAAACAACACAACATTGTAAAGCAATTATTCTCCAATTAAAAAAAAATTAAGGTTAAGAAACAGAAATAGAAAAAACAGAAGGTCTCTGTCAGCAGATTAAAAATGTATAAATAGGAATCTGAGTTTTATTCTGGTACTTTTCTCACTGTGCATGTTTGAAATGTTTGATCCATACTCTATCTGAAACTTTTTGGTGAGATAAAAATTGAGTTACTTTTCTCTTTTACCAGGTTATTTCTCCACCATCTACACACAGTTTATCATTTCTAAAAGAAAAGGTCATCATTATCAAGTTCTAAAGTTTTACATACATTTGGGTGTTTGGGCATTCTGTTCCATTCATTTATCCATCTTTTCAGTTGTCAGTAAATGAACACTTGGTGGGCACTTATAGCACATTTTGTTATCTAGAAGGGCAAATCTTCCTCTACTATACAAAACTTTTAATTTCACCACAACAATTAAAGACAGCATATGTAACCCAAAATCTTTAAAACCATGAAATATTGATTTGGTTTAAATATAGAAAAGACCATACATCCTAAGAACATGTCTTCCTATTCAAGGACACGGCCAGCTTCCTACTTCAAAGCTGTCTTCTAAGGTCCTTCAGCAAAGAACACATATACCTAAGTGTACACTGATATAAAGTGGATCTTGAATTGTATCTGAAGAATTTTTAATCCAGAATTTGACTTGGCATGGCAATTATTTTGCTCACTATGCAGTTTTCTGTAATATATAACCTTACGGTATAAAAAATGTGTATATTAAAAAATAAGACGCTGACAACATCAGAAATCTGTCCACTGCCATGATCCACGATAGGCGATCCATGAAGAAGTGCTTTCAGAAATCACATGAGAAAAAATATGAGAGCCAGGAGGTTCAGAAGATTTCTTGAAGGCTATATAACTTGAGAGCTTTTACTCATGAGTACATCATGCTAACCCATGCAAATAAAGAGGAGGAGGAAGAAAGGAAAAACAGATGCTATTCATGTTTCATTTCATTTCTGTGATTACCAACATTCAGTTAAATGACTTCAAAACTATCAGTAAAGCTCTATAAGGGGAATTATAAGTGGGTCCAAAACCAGCTAAGGCTTTTTGCTGCCTATGAAGTCTGCGGGGGTGCTGGATCCCAGGAAGGTATCCAGGAGCCTTGGAGGGGAAACTCACAGGCGGGATCTCTGCCAGGCCCTTCCACCACGCTTACCTGTTTGTCTTGTCCCTGTCATTCAGGCCATTTTTTCCAAACAACAGAACATGCTGCACTTTGGCTACATTGCCCACAATGGCAGCTTTGTGGCTCTTTCTGAGGTCTTTGTCTCGGATGCGGTACCCGGGCTGGAAGTTGATTCCATGACTGCTGTCTCTCACCGGGTTGATGGAGGAGCCTAAGGGCGACTTGCCGTTCTTACTCCTGACGCCAAAAATCTTCATTGCAGAGCCTACGGACTCCAAACACACCTCACCACTCCGTCGGCTCTTCACAGTCCCCTAAACCCAACACGAGCACTACAGGTAAGCCAGAGCTGTCCCGCCACAACCTCCCAGTTGGGAAGCTCAACGGTTTGGAATCTTTCATCCCAGAATGATGGTTGCTAAGAGACACCTCTAAACACATTGCCCGTGCGCACAGAGGCCTGTTGTGCCCGACTGCCCAGTGCTCATATGCAAGAACTGTAAGTTCATTTCCTGAAAGAAACAAACAATATCAACAAACCCTTACCTAAACTAAGAAGGAAAGAGAGGAAACTGAAATAAATACAGAAATGAAAGTGACATTATAACTGTGTAACTGTCAAAATAACTATAGTATCCAAAGCAATCTACAGATTCAGTGCAATTTCTATCAAATTACCAATGGCATTTTTCACACAATTAGAACAAAAAATTTTACAGTGTGTATGGGAACAAAAGACCCCAAATAGACAAAGCAATCTTGAGAAAGTCAAGCAAGAGCCGACAGAATCAGGTACCCTGACTGCAGACTACTCTGCAAGCTTCAGTAATCAAAACACAGTACTAGCACAAAAACAGAAATACATTTAATGATCAGTGGAACAAAACAGAAAGTCCAGAGAGAAACCTATGTACCTGGGGTCAATTAATCTAGGATAAAGGAGGCAAGACTATACAAAGGAGAAAAGACAGCTCCTTCAATAAGTGGTGCTGAGAAAACTCAACAGCTACATGTATAAGAAGGAAATTAGAACACTCCCTAACATCATACACAAAAATAAAATGGACTAAACACTAAATATAAGACAAGTCCTGTAAAACTCAGCAGAATATAGGCAGAACACACTCTGACATAAATTACAGCAGGATCTTTTTTCATCTACCTCTTAGAGTAATGAAAATAAAAACAGAAATAAGCAAGCGGGATATAATTAAACTTAAAAGCTTTTGCACAGTGCAGGAAATCGTAAATGAGACAGACGACAACCCACAGAATGGGACACAATATTTGCAAATGATGCAACTGACAAGGGATTAATCTCCAACATATTCAAACAGCTCAAAGAGCTCAATATCAAAAAACAAACAACCTGATCAAAAAACGAGTATAAGATCTAAATACACATTTCTGTAAGGAACACCTACAGATGACCAAAAAGCACACGAGGGATGCTCAGAAGGGATGCTCCACATCACTAATTATTATAGAAATGCAGAAATACTATAATAAGGTATCATTTCACACCAATCAGAATAGCCACCACCAAAAAATACACAAACAATAAATGCTGGAGAGTGTGGAGAAAAGGGAACCCTTCTACACTGCTTATGGAATCCAACTAGGTACACCCACTGTGGAAAACTCTATAAAGGTTGCTATGGAAACTAAATACAGAGTTGCCATATGATTCAGCAGTCTTAGTCCTGGGCATATATCTGGAGAAAACCATGATTCAAAAAGGTACATGCACCCCAATGTTCACTGCAGAAATATTTACAGTAGCCAAGACATTGAAGCAACCCAAGTGTCCATCAACAGAAGAATGGATAAAGAAGATGCGGTATACACACACACACACACACAACGAAAATGGAATATTACTCAGCCATAAAAAGAAATAATAATGCCATTTGCAGCAACACAGATGGATCTCGGAATTACAATACTAAGTAACTCAGAGAAAAACAAGTATCACATCACTCACATGTGGAATTTAATAAAAATAAGCTTATTTACACAAACCAACTCAAAAGATCTCAAAATCAAATTATGGTTATGAAAGGGGAAACATGAGGGGAAGGATACATTAGGAGATTGGGATTAACATATATACACTATTTCCTAGTAGTCATGTGCGGATATGAGAGTTGTACAATAAAGAAGGCTGACTGCCAAAGAATTCATGCTTTTGAACTGTGGTGTTGGGAGTAGACTCTCGAGAGTCCTCACACTGCAAGGAGACTAAACCAGTCAATCCTAAAGGAAAGCAATCCTGAATACTCACTGGAAGGACTGATGTTGAGGCTGAAGCTCCAATACTTCAGCCACTTGATGTGAAGAGCTGACTCATCGGAAAAGACCCTTATGCTGGGAAAGATGGAAGGCAGAAAGAGAAAGGGGACAACAGAGGACGAGAGG
Source organism: Bos indicus (assembly GCF_029378745.1). Lineage (NCBI taxonomy): Eukaryota > Metazoa > Chordata > Mammalia > Artiodactyla > Bovidae > Bos > Bos indicus. The sequence continues at coordinate 17,684,213 of NC_091772.1, forward strand.
GTTGGATAGCATCACCAACTCAATGGGCATGAATTTGAGCTAACCCCACAAGATAGTGGAGGACAGAGGAGACTGGTGGGCTGCAGTCCATTGGTCACAGAGTCAGACACGACTGAGTGACTAACACTTTCACTTTGAATATGGAAAACTCAACAGTGCTGGTTTTTAAATCGCTTAAGTTAGCTGCAGAGAAAATACTTAGTACCAAAAGTACTTGGATACTACTGTTTAAAAGTAGTACTAATACTACTTAAAAGTAGTATTTTTAAAATACCATATAAATTTTCATCATACACACAAAAAGATTTCCCTTTAATAAAGATTTTCTCATCATGTTTAATGAGAAACAACTAAAATGTCATGAAAACAGTCCAGAAGGGAAATTTTTACTATTTATCTTTCAGATCATATATTTTTTCTTCAAAATCTGTACATATTCTTGTGATGTTTTCAAAAGCAGGTCCTCAGACAGATTTGACCCATCTGTAGCTCCTAGAGGAGACAATCCATAGGACTCAGATTCAAATTCAGCAGCAGCTGGAAAGAAAAAGGATTACATTCTTTCTCTAAAATATTTAACTCAGTAAAGAAAAACAAAAAAACAAAAATCTGAGATATTTCTAAGTGCTCTGAAAAATGAAACATATCTATAAATGACAGAAAACAAAATACAAGATTACAATTTATATATAATCAGCCCACGCTCCCACATGTGGCTGAGTATCAGAGCTTCTGGCTTTCTCATTCTTCATTCATTTACTCAATAACTATCTGCTAAGGTGCTGTGACAAACACTGGAATTACAAGAGGAAGGTGACCCAGTCACCCTGAGAAATGATAATGCCATAAACTGTAAAAATAGATGAACAGACAATTTCCATACGGAGTCATAAATACTAAGGTATACAAGATGGCACAAGGAACACTCAGAAGGGACAGCCGGCTTTGTGTCAATGCTGCCAGCTTTTTGGTGGAGGTGCTGTGGAAGTAGCTACCTGAAGGACAGGAAGAAGTACAAGAGACAGAGGGGAGAAGCACATACAAAGACCAGAGGTGAGCAAGCGAATCTGTGGGATCCTACACAGTCTGGCTGGTTAGATGCACAGCTAAGGGCCAGAGTAAGGTGGTAAAGAGATAAGGCCAACTACTTTGGAAGGACCCAAATTGATGCAGGTGTTTGGAGCTTTTCCTGGGGGCAAGAGATAAACTAGTGACAAAGTCAATGACACAGAAATTACTAAGTCGCCCACCAAGTGACAGCTACGCAAACATGACTGCTTGAGTCTGGGTGTTCTACCTTAACCACTACCAGACACTTGAGACGTTGATGAACTCCATGCTTTCTGAGAATGGTGTCAGGGTGCAGATGGACAGTTTCACAGTGATGGCAGCAGTAGAGAAAGGATACAGCCAGAAATAAATAGAAATACATAGACCTTTTGAGATTTTTTTAAAACTATGGAACATGATGAATAAATGAGGAAGAATACTTTTCACTGTGACTGCTCATGCTTTCACATTTTTCATTAGCTATGTATAAGAAAAAACATTTAACATAGCATCTGTTATCCAAACAGTGGAAGGAGATGCCATTTATTGTTTACAGTGTATTTCAGAAATCAGTATCTAAATTTAATTCATACATTTCGGCAACATACCTTCTCTTAGTTCTCTAGTTATACTCCTGTCCAACTCCTGCCGCATCTGAAATAAGTCAAATATTATTTATCTTTAAGTTAAGCAAGAGATATTATCATAGGAATGTTATACAGCTTACTAAATTTAAATAATACTTTGAGAGCCTAGACCTAACTTGAAGATTACTTAAGTAGAAAAATAATCACATAAAAGAAAATGCATTCCTACTTATTCCGCTTATAAATAACAGAGAACATATATATGGAATGTTATTTAATCTGATAAAAAGTACAATAAATATCAGTATATCAAGTACACATAATTTCAAAGAATTAGAGAATGACCCATGATCCTAGGAATGACCCACAAGATTACTATCTTCTCCCCCTAACAGCTCCTGCCCTAAATACATACTTCTGAGACCTTTATTTTGATTTCTAGGTGAGGATCCTGTTCAAATGGAGGAAGTAGTTTGAGTTGAATGTTATTAAGGAGAACACATCTGCAATTTTCTTTAAACTTTTCCATTTAACAAAAACACAGAAAGGTGAGAAAATTATACATAAGAAAACAATGTACCAGCAAGGTTTTATTCTAAAGGTGTTTAGTGAGAAGGATTAACACATAACTGTTAGCTTCCGAACTATGTCCCATAGAAGGGGAAGGTCCCACAGGGGTCACTGCAGGGTTGAGGAACTGAGAAGTCACAAGTGCAGGACCTCTGGCCACTCCTTTGGCTAAAAGGCTTTATACTTGTCTCCATTTTATATAATATGGTTCCACATAAAAGTTGTTTTTTTTTTTAAAGGTTATTTTCTTTGGGTGAAAAAAAAAAAAACTTAAGGTATGAGAGTCATGCTTTAGGCAAAGTTCATAATTCTACAAAAGAAGTAACAAAGCCAATGACTTTCTTACTGAGTCCATAGTCCTATGCCAGCTACTTCCTTAAATTAAGAAAAAACACATAGATTTTTAACTATAACAGAGAAAATGAATATGTAAAACCTTACATAGTTCAATAATGCTTGTGGCATGACATGACATAGTAGCTTTCTAACTAAATCATGTTTTAAAGGCAAGAACAAGACTAAATTATTGTCAAACTCCTATATGTAGCAGTCAGTTGATATAGTTAATTTATAAAGGATAATTTTTTAAAAAACACTCAACAGGGAACTTGAAGGAGAAAAGTCTCAAGGTGAGGACTTATACTCCTACCCTCCTTATGAGAAGGAACTTCTCCGATAGTGTGCCCACAGCACCGTGAACTTGGGTGTACAGTAGGCAGCCTGCCCCTGGAACAGGGGTCAAGCATTTGCTTCCTCCTCTTAGGCCTGCGTGGGGAAGTGTCTGACTTGGGATGAAGTGTTCGGAGGCCCACTGTAACCACACAGCTAAAGCACGTCCTCCAGTTTCACAGCTCTCAAGTACTAAGACCCAACGTAGATGCAGTGCTGTCAAAGAAACCTTACTTGGTCTCCTACGATGGCAAGAAGCCAAATGAGAAAACAGGTTGAGACTGCATTTAACAAGGGCTACTTCTCTGTGCACCACAAACATCAGGAAAACACCATCAAAACCATAAACCTGTGTGCACTGACTGAAATGGATATTTTAATCACAATGATTAAACAGTAAAAACTGGTTGCAATTTAAAGACTCCCCATCATTGCTATCTTAGATACCATTCATCCAGGTGATGTCAAGATAGAGATAAAGTGAGCTTCATTTATAATGTTTAAATGTTTGCATTAACTACAAATCTAGAAATATTCTACAAATACTCAGCAAGATTTTTTTTTAATTTTAAATAAAAATGCTATAGGTAAAATAGCAATTAAAGAAAATGACAAAAATGTCATTTTTGTAAGAAATGACAAAATGTAAGAAAATGACAAAAAATGTTAAGCAAATACTAGAAATTAATGTTTTGGTTTAGTATTTTAAGTTTACTTAATTCATAAAAAGGATTTATCTAGGATTCCTTTAAACAAAAAGCATCCATATGTGGTTAGTGTTTAGATGCCAGTGATTCACTTATGCTTAGAGGCAGAAAAACTTCATTGGATACAGCAGAGTGTGGAAATGATTATGAACCATTGCCAACTGAAGTCAATTAGAAAGGAAGTGAAACATCTGAAAGAATACTTTTGGATACTAGGTAATAAGATTTCATTTCTTAAGTAGAATTTAAACACAGCTTTTCAAGAAATTTAATAATTTAGTAAGTATCTCTTAAAATGAACTCTGGGACAAAAAAATCATAAAATTTCTGTCTCCTTTATTAGCACAGCTAATTATGACTTTTACTTTGTGTGCATTAAGTCAAATAAACAACTCAGAAGTTCACCAAATTAAAAACAAGGATCATTCATATCAGAAATCTGAAACCCAGTGGAAAAAAGATAATAGAACTAACCTTGGTCAAGTAAGTCTCCATGCTGTTATTCGAAGGGCGTGGAATTGAGGTAGAAAAACCTACGTTTGCTCTTGGAGTAAGATTTCCATTGAGCACTACAGGATTATTGAAATTTCCAACACAAGGGGGCTCCAGGACTGGCCTCGTGCTAAGAGTGCTGAGTAAAGATCTGTTCTGCTCTTTCTCCACCTCAAGTTTGGTGCTGATCACCGCCAGCCTCTCATGAGTCCTGGGGAAGATGGAAAACACCAATTTCATTCATGTTTCCCAAAATGATTTGCATTTTTAAAGTTTCCATATAGTATATGGAATTCCCAATAAACTGTTTGAGCACTGAAAACACAGAGCAGACCTCCTGTAAACAATAACAGTTGTAATCTTGCTCTAAAGAAGTACACATGTGTCTGGGGCTCCTCAAGTAACAAGTCACAGTTGGGAGAGGAGAGAAAGGGCACCAGAGAGAAAGGGAGGTGGTCTCACAGTGACACCTGCTGCCTCTGAGACACACCTGCCTCCAGGAAACAGTTCAGGGATGAAGAAACACCCCGTCCCACAAAGCCACGTTCAAGTGCTTCCTTTCACCACCCTTGTATACACGTTTCACTCATGACCTTGGAGAAATTAAGCTTTTGGCTTTGAGGAATCATCTAGAGTCACAATCTAGAGGGGAGGACAAGAAAGTCAGCGGGTGATTGAAAAGAGCTAAAACAGCCCCAGGAACAATTACAAGTATCCCCTGCTTTTCCAAAGTTCACTTTATGTCACTTCACTTCTAGGAAAGGCCTACGTTGGCATCTGTTTTTGATAATCAAAAAAAAAATTTTTTTTGAAGAGACTTTTTGATTTCATATAAAAAGGTTCACTGTATGTTTTACAGTGAGAGGCATCATGCTCCCCAAGCAGGCAGACTGGCCCAACTGAGCTCCTTCCCTGGAAGCCACATCCCACGTCTCAGTGTCAAGTCACCACAACCCTGAACCCTATCTGGGAGCACCTGTGCTTCACTTGTGCATATTCATTTTAGGCTTCAACTAGCAGAACGTGCCCTCGGGTGCCTGCTTCTTTGCTTTATGCTGCTTTGGCTTATGCAAGGCTTCCTAGGAGTGCTCTGCTTTCAGACAGTGGGGAAACCTGGACTAGGCACTGGAGGTGCCATCTGCCCTTTGCATCCTCCACACCCCCACTCAGGTCACCATACTATTTCTAGCCACTCTGTGAATTATCCTGCCTTTCACCCCTGTTTTAATTGCCCCCAATTTGACAAGCATGCCTTTTATGCAGTGTAGAAAAACTTAAAAGGACACAGTATTAATAGTTTGTCTCAGGGCGCCCTCTAGCAGTGACCATCTAGTTAGCTTTCACTTCCTACTCATCTCATGAACTGCGCTCTATACAAATTAGGCTTTAGAGACAAATTAACGAGCTAAATTTTCTTTCTGTGATTCTGTGTTTTGACTTACTTGTCTAGTTTACCTTCCAACGACTTTCTAACTTCTAGTTCTACTAGGTAGAGTTGCTTATATTTTTCCAACTCTGCTTTATGAGAATCTTCTTGCAAAGTTTTCACCTTGGAGAGTTCAGATTCCAAGTCTTTAATTCTGAGTTCCATCTGACTTCTTATGGAAGCATTATTCTTCTCTTGTAACTGCTCTAAGTTCTCCTGAGATGCTGCTTGTATCTAAGGCAAATTTTAAAAGATAGTATTTAAAAAATAATCATTAACCTGGAAAATGATATTTGCTCCCTTTAGTTTTGAGTCAGTGATTCAGAAAGCAATTTTAAAGGTTAAAAAAAAAAAAAGAGCAGAAGTTTAAAACAATTATCGTCAATGTGAGGTGAATTACATGTGAATTATAAAATTCAAGTAGAATTATTGTTATAGTGGTGCTTATGTAATCTGATAATTCAAAGAACAAGAGGATCAACTTAAAATTTTAAAAATTGAACAAGACAACTTAAAAATAACTCAAGAGGATGGTACCAGTTCTAAACCACAATATTTTCTTTTCCTTCTAGTAGTCTTGTTTTATACCAATTGGTCTTATAAATGAAAGGATTCTCTAGTGAGAATCATTCTCATAGGTCAATTTGGTGATAACTGTGATGGAAACGGAAATATTTAAAGGGAGAAGGAAGTGCCCCCTTCCTTCCAGAAAACTACCAAACCAACTGCTCTTAGGGAAGTAGAGGAAACACAGAAGCTGTATAGATCCAAAATGTAATTTACAATGAGGTGCATTCAAGCACATAACAGACGAACAAATTAACCTGCAAAAATAGGTTGACTTCCTTTAATTTCTCTACGAGATCCTGTCTCGCCCTTTCTTCAATCTCCCGTTTATACTGCTCTACTTGACTGTGTTCGATCATATTCATTTCTATATGACTTCTGAGGTACACTACTTCTTGCTCCAACTTCTTTTTCTTCTCCTCTAGTTTTTCACACTTCTTTTGCATTCCTTTCATAGATAATAACTCCTCTCGAAGAACTTGATTTTTTGCATCCAGGTGCAGACATTTTGAAGATGCAGCTTCCAGCTCTGCTGTAAGATCCTCAATCTGCAAGAATAAAACAATACTGTTTGGTAATGAGGCAAGTGGACTGAGCACAGCTTAACTCAAACCCAGGACCAAATAGATACGATGGTATCTGTATTGTAGAACGTAGGCCCAGGGATTACTCAGAGAATCAAGAAAGAAGTTCAAACCACCAAGAGTCACAAAATATATTCTTCACTGTCCTCATCTTTGTCACACTACATGTGCACTTGATTTTACACTCTTTTCTATTTTTTCTCCATAAAATGACTACAAGTCACCTCTTAGTAGAATGTCTCTTACTCCCTCCCCTCTTCTTAATGCCCCATGTTTTAAAGAAGTTTGAGGGATACTGTATTGAGTTATCTAGGGCTGAGTTAATAAACGCTTCCCAAAAGAAGATTGTGAAAATAAGACTTTAATTAATAAATCTTGTAAATATGGATTCTAATCCCATAAGTCTTTTTCTGAACTATGAATAGTTTTTGCTAATTTGAACTGCATTCCAAAGAAAAATAATTCAAAAGGTTAAAGAAATCCCATCTCCTAATCACTTAGTGAGATGATCCATACATTTTTCTGAACAACAAAAAAAATGCCTCAATTTTTGTAACCATTTGTTACTTTTCACAGAACAGAACATACCAAACAAAACAACAACAAAATCTGCGGGAATTTCAGTGACACCGAGTTGGAAAGAACTTTCCTTTAGACAGAATGATTACTCAGTAAGTCGAAGTGAGTGGAGGTGGTGGCATTGAAACTGTCTACAAATTCTTTGACACTTTTCTCTGAAATTCCCTCCCCTTAAATATGTGCTGGCCTCAGTAACTGATTTTTACTGGACAGAGTCTGGGGAAACTGACTTTTGCTCTATGGGAAAGCCCACCCTTACCATTAGTCACTACGCTGCGAAGAAGCCCAGACCACATACTGAGCACCTTGTCAGTGTCCCCACTGACCACCCCCAACTAATGCCCCATCCAAAAGCCAGCTCCAACTGCCAGACATGTGCATGAACTAATCTTCAGATGACTCTGGTCCCCACCTTCACGACATCCCAGCTGATGCTGACTGGAAAAGAAACATGCTGGCCTCACTCATTGAGCCTTGCCCCAACACAAATTTGTGAACAAAGTAAATGCTGTTTTGAGCCACTAGGCTTTGATGTGCTTTATTATACAATTTGCTGGCAATAAATACCTGGCACAGATACTGATATCAAAAATGCCATTAAAAAAGAACTAAAAGATGTGAGAATGCCTTTCAACCTGGAGGTAGGTGAGATCTGAATGGATGCAGAGAAAGAAATGAAAACCCAAAGGGCTTCATGACATTGTAAACTGAATCTTGATGGCCCTTAAAGAGTCTGCTGGTGACAGCTTCTAGGCAAGAGAAGAAAACGACACTGAAACACAGGGGAAAGGAGACTCTTGCTATGAACCAGCTGAAAGTAACATCAATGACAGGGATAAGCTATCAAAAAAAAAAAAAAAAGCGGGGGGGGAACTATTAAATATAAAGGAACCAGGCTCAATTATATTTGGGTTCAATATCTGTTATCTCCTTTACAGCATCTGCACATGTCCAGTGGTCACATGATGCTAAAAGAAAGAAACAGCTTCTGGGCTAAGATCAAATCTAGGGTGCTGCCAGGAAAACACGGACTAAAGGTGAAGCCTGTAGACTGTAAAACCCTTCATTAGGACCATGGGAAGACTTAAGGTGGTGCCTCAAATTCCTTTAAAGATCTTAAGGGCACAAGAATTTTAAAGGCATCATCCTACAAAGCTTCACAAGAAGCCCAAGGTGCAGAGCTTCTCTCAAAAAAGATTTGTGAGGGTAGCCTCTCCAATGACGTGAACCCCAATCCAATTCACAGGACACTGAAAGCTTTAAAGAGAACCTTGGCAGCAAAAAAAAACAGTGCTCGGCCTAAGAGAGACCAAGACATACAAATGAGAATAGGCCTTTGGGATTTTCTTAGAAGTTCAATAAAGAGGAAGCTGGCTTAAGAAACATGACTCAGCAACAGACAGAGGTCATTTCTTATGAAAAGGACAGCACACAGAGCTCAGAGGGTAGAGCAAAAGAGAAGCACTCCCATGGGCAGGACCAAGTCCTCATCACAGAGCTGGCAGCACCAAACTGGACCTCAGAGCTGCTATGGACTACAGTGCCTCCCGTTTCCCATTTCTGAACAGGAGAGGCTAGTCATTCAGCAGAATAGTGGGGGTGTGGGTGGAAGATAACTTGTCCCTTTAGTTTTCAAGTCTTAGTACTGAGAGGGTTGTGCTCACAGGGTCACACTCTAGAAATCACATCCAGAAACCTCATCCCCATGTGCCATCTGTACCTGATGAAGATGGTAAGACCTCTACTTGAGCCTGGGCCTGACACTGTTAACAACTGAGACTTGTGAGGGAATGGGTGGGGAAAAGGGTATTTTTCATTGGAAGGAATATAAAAAATTGTGGCCAGTGATTAACTGTGCTAGTTTTTAAATGTACCCATTAGTTTTTAAAAATTTATTCTGTAAAAAAGGTAAAATATAGGCCAAGTATAAGTGACTTGCTCCTATTGAACAGAAGATGATGAAAGTGATGCTGTGTGAACTGCAAAGCGAGGTTAGACAAGGCAGCAGAGCCTCTGCCTGGCTCTCAACCTGGGAACCAGGCTCCATGTTGCGAGTAAGCCCAGGCTGCAAAGAGAGCCCAGGTGTTCAGGGTACGTGTTTCACTTGTCTGCCTTCACCAAAGTCCAGCCAACCACAGATACCAACTATCAGACATGGGAATGAACACACCTTCACCCGATTCCAGCCCCCAGCCCTCAAGCTGCCCCACCTGAAGCCGAGGGGACGAGAAGCCAGCTGTCCTGGCAACCTTTTCCTAAGTAGATTTTGAACAAAACTAATGTTTTTTATTGAAGCCACTAAACTTAAAGCTGATTAGGAAAAAACAGAAAAATGGATTTTTGAAAAAGAGAAAGAAACATAACTTAAATGCAGGTAGGAACTGGTCTCCTATAAACTGGAATATAATAAAGGGTGAGATTTTTAATGACAATGTTGATGAGAAGAAGCATATAACTAGAAGAAAGGCTTAAGGACTATTCAGGAAGAAGTTTTTTCAGGGTTCCCTTCAATTACAATTTCTTACAAATAGGCAGGTGTGACTCCTTAGAATTTCTGCTCAACTTTGAAAGCAATGAAGACTAGTAAGCAATGAGACATATGATTTGAACTATAAGAAATAACTAGAAATAGTTTAATTACCAAAATCAGACTTTTGACCTCATCTCAATTTACTGAAATTCTAAAAGAGATGGGTAGCTCTGAGTAGTTACTAATCTAGAACTCAATCTTCATTGTCCTCTCCTCAGAGAGAGAAATCAAACACCACGAGATGCCACTTCATACTTGCTAGGATGGCTATACTCACAGAGACAGGTAATCACTGGTGTTGACAGGAATGTATAGAAATGGGAACGTTTTACATACTTTGGATAAAAATATAAAATGATGCAGCCATGCTGGAAGACAGTATGGCAGGTCCTCAAAAGGTTAAACAGAGTTGCTGTGTAATACAGCAATTCTATTCATAACTGTATTCCCAAAAGAAATGAAAAAATATGTTCACACCAAAACTTAGACATAAATGTTCACAGTAACATTACTGACATTAGCCAAAAAGTAGAAACCACCCCAAAGGTCCATCAGATGATGAATGGATAAATAAAATGTGGTACATCCATACAATAGAATATTATTGAGCAATAAAAAGAAAATACTGATACATGTTAGATGTACCTTGAAAATATGCTAAATGAAAGAAGGTAGTCACAAAGGATCCCATATTGTGTGATTCCACTGACACAGAATGTCCAGAAAAGGGACATCTACACAGTCAGGGAGTGGAGTCATGGTTCCCTCAGGCTGGGAAGATCAGGAAGAGAAATCTGGCACAGGGTGATTTCTTTGGAGGGTGATGAAAATGTTCTAACGTGGTAATGCCTGTATAACTCTTTAAATGCAATAAAGTTACTGAACTGTACAGTTTAAATGAATGAACTGCATGGTATGTTCATTAGATTTCAACAAATCTGTCACCAAAAACAACGGATGCTTTGGGTCACTAATGCTGTGCTGCTCAGCTTCAGATCACCAGCCAGGGTTCAAGACAGAGAGAGTCAAGAGTGTGCCCTTTTTATCTAAAAATGATATAGGGAAAAAGCTGTCTTTTTTACTGGTGTCCAACCTAAAAAATTAATAAACAAATCTGTGTTTCACTGGTCAAAGCATGGAATGATTTATATTTCCCCAAATTAAGTGATTTTGGGGTTCTAAAGCTGATTAAAAATTACCTTATGTTTTAGCTTATTAATTTGAATATCCATTTCAGTTTGACTGGTTTTTAAATCTCCATGGAAACTAAGCTCTCCATTTTCATATTCATTTAACTTCCTTCTTGTCATTTTTAAGAGTTTCTTAAATCTGTAGAAATGTATAGAATGAGTAAGTTCTTTAAGAGCAGATATTTAGTAATTAAACAGATATATGTTCTATCAGATAAAACAAATCTATAAATTATAATTCTTTCTCATTGTTCAAATTTAATATTCCTTGAAAGCATAATAACTAAATTCTAATCTTAGATAAATATTATGATAAGAAAAATCTTATCATATTTAAATATACTATGAGTGATATATGTAATATATGAGTTCTTATAAATAAGTTAATGTCAATTTTTAGCATGCTAGTGTGAAATATTAATTTATTATTAAATATTAGTTATAAACCAGAGATCAGTATTCAAGCTAAAGATGAAGAGATATGATATATGAATGATTTTTGAAAAGACACAAGACACATTTGTTCCTACTGACCATAGCCTCCACAAAAAGAAAAGAAAGTAGATAGAAAAAACCAACAAGATTCTCACTCAAAATTGGAAAAAAAAAAAAAAAAGAAAAATCTTTGGAGCCTAAGTTAAGTGGGAAATAACCCAGGCTGAGAGTTTTAGAAGAAAGGAAATCAGAAGAGAGAGAGAGTGTACCAGTCTCTTCAAGACTGTTTTAAGAGATGTAGAAATCTTGCCCAGCACATTGTTAACAAAATGCAAAGCAATGTAGAGAAAATTAAAAGAGAAAAATATTAATGAGAATCAGAGAGGAAGCCTTTGTATAATCATCCCTTGGCATCCACAGAGGACTGGTTCAAAAATCCCCCAACATTCCGTGGATACAAAATCCATGGATGCTCAAGTCTCCCTAAGCACATCTTCCCTATACTTTCAGTCATCCCTAGATCACTTACATTATCTAATACAATGTAAACGTTTTGTAAATAGCTATAAATACAGTGTAAACACTATGGAAATAGTTGCCAGCTTGAGACCAATCCAAGTTTTTCTTTTTGGAACTTTCTCAAATTTTTTTCCCTGAATTCTTTTGATCTTGGGTTGGCTGAATCTGTAGATGATGAGGGTTAACCGTACTCAGCAAAAAAACAGAAACAGTTTTTTATCTTACTGATCAAAACATGGTCACTAATTTTACTATTCTTTAAGTTACACATAGATTTTTGTATGTACATTTTATAACTAAAATTTTGGGGCAAAAAGAAAATATAAGCCAAATCAAGATACTTTTTAATGTTGTTCAACAATAACACAGGTAAGTTTTTAGATAATAAATTACTTGAATGATGAAGGGAAGGAACACAATTAAAAGAAGGCAGGATTACCAAAAAGAACAAAGATACTTTGCAGAAGTAAAAATTCAGCATAGATGATGAGGAACAGAGTGACACTATTATATGCAGAGGCACGGTTGTTACTGTTTTAGAAATCATTATAGCTAAGTATAACACTGCTGCATTCAAAAACATTTCAGATTGTGCTGACTTTCCACAGTAAACTTTGAAATAGGATAATGTGTTTAATAATGAAAATACACATAAAAAATGAATTTGTGTCTAAGGTTTTAAATAAAATAAAATTATACTTTAATTAATAGTTGAGATTATCAGAAATATTAAAATCTTACCCAGTAATCTCTTTTTCTAACTCACTGTTTTTCTTCTTTTCTTGGTCCAAGCTATTTTCCAGAGATTGTTTTAATTCAATGTATTTCTTTAATTGTTCCTTTTCATCCTCAGACTTAGAAAAAAACAATTTAAGAAAATTATTTTTAAACAACTAGAGAGACTTATTCTTTAAAAATATTATTTCTTATGAGTTCACAAGTTAATATGAATTTATAGTAAACACAGTTTTTAAACCTGATTGATGCCAATAACAGATTTCAAAATTGATGACTTTTCTTAAAACAACTTAAAATGATTTTTCATTTCATCATTTTTCTGGAATTTAAATTGCCAACATTTATTTGTTAAAAATAGAGACTTTTACACATAAAATACTAAATGTTAATGAAAGTTTTTTAAAGACTGCCTATATTTACATTTTACTTTCTAGAGAAGCTCTAAAATAATTTTCATCAATGGTGCAAGATATTCCAGGTTTTGTTAAGTCACACCTTACTAAAATAATCTTTGAAAAATTCCCACGCAACCCCCATCTCTTAAAAAAAAATCCAACAAATGAAAAATACACTCGTTCAAAAAAATGGTTCTATACAGACATAGTATTCATTCTTAATGAAGAGAACAAACTACAATATTTAAAATGATTCATTATCAAACATCTCACAGAAAGATCTGGATTACAAAAGAAACTCAAAATTCTCAATCAAATAATTACTCAAATTTCTGGACTCAAATAGATGTTTGTGTACCAGTGTTCAAAGCAGCATTATTAACAATAGTCAGAAGGTGGAATTTCATTGACAGATGAATGAACAAACAAAATGTGGTTTATATAAAATATTGCTTTTGGACTGTCACAATTTTTTAAATTAAAATCTTACTATAAAAATCATTAATTTTATGAATTCAGTCGACTTCTTCTATAGAGGAATCACAGTACTAGTAGCAAGCAGTATCAATAAAAATACAATAAGCTAATCAATGAGACTTTTCACATTGTCCAAAATATTCTTATATATTACTGGTAAAAAAATTAAAATCCTTTCTCAGTATGACAGAAATCAAGAGGTTGACTTACCGATCTTGTACTTAACAGGTTTTTCTGAAGCTGTTCAATTTTGCCCGCTTGCTTTTTGACTGTAGTTTGTAACTCGGCATTTTCAATTTCAAGCCTAAAATGCAGATTTTAAAATAATTATTCTCACACATAGGTTTTTTTTTTTAAAGATTTTTTTTTTTTGACGTAGACCATTTTTAAAGTCTTTACTGAATTGACTGCAATATTGCTTCTGTTTTATGTTCTGGTTTTTTGGCTGTGAGACACGTGGGGTCCTAGCTCCCCAACCAGGAATCAAACCCATACCCTCTGCCTTGGAAGGCATAGTTTTAACCCTTGGACTGTCACGGCATTCCTTCACACATAGATTTTTAAAATATCACACTGTTTTTGAACAAACATCTGCAGGTTCAATTACATAGGTTCTTAGAATTTTGAAAAGTAGATGATTTGGCCACTGTTCTGTTTTTCTATTTGTGACTAATCGCCTTCCCTGGTGGCTCAGATGGTAAAGAATCTGCTGACAACGCAGGAGACCCAGGTTCGATCCCTGAGTCCGGAAGATCCCCTGGAGAAGGGAATGGCAACCCACTCCAGGTTTCTTGCCTGGAGAATTCCATGGACAAAGGAGCCTGGAAGGCTACAGTCCACGGGGTTGTGAAGAGTCAGACATGACTGAGCGATTAAACTTTCACTTTTCACTTGTGGATAATGTGCAAAATATGGAAATAATGGGGGGAAATTATGCATCTCAAAACAGCTCAAAGCTGAAATGTTACACAGCTTCACTATAATGTGTTTATTATCACTACTGATCTATTCTCATATTATACTGTTTATCTGCTTTATACTTATTTTCTACGCTGCTTTAAATCGTACTTTTGGACGCGATCCTGTGTTTTCTCAGCACATCTCACAGCCTCTGTAAGTTGATCCTGTGCTTCTTGCAACTAAAAAAAAAAAAAAAACTGTTTTAACTACTAATAACCTAGTAAATCCGCCATCATTGGTTTTTGTCTCTTTTGTCTGCATATTGTTAACAGCTGCTTTCCTGCCATACAGCAGAGATGAGTTGTTACAACAGACACCTTACAGTCCAAAAAGTGAAAATATTTCCTGACTGCCCTCTGCAGGTTACTGACCTCTCCTCTAGCACTCAAACATCATCCATGCTTTAAATCAGATTTTCTCAAACACACAAATTTATAAACTACTCAAATGGGGAAAGACAGAAAACTACCTTATGGTAAACAATTTTTTTTTTTTTATCCAGGCTCCACATCGGCCATCACTTTAAATATCCACATATGTAAATGACCACAGATCTTCCAGTTGTTAAGAGAGCTAACACTGCTGCTGGTGACAACCGGATGCTTCAGGAACTAGTGAGAGGCAGTAGCTACACAGGAGCCAGAATGTGTGGACCTGTGTCACAGTTCCATCAGTTGTGAGCTGCGTGTCCTGGAGCAAATCACTTAACTAACCTTTCTGCATCTCAGTTTCTCCATCCATAAAACGGAGATAATGGTAGCATCAACCTCAGTGGGATGTTTGGAAGATTATATTGTGGAGTTTACATAACGTACTTTAGAGAAGGAAATGGCTCCAGTATTGCCAGAAGGAAACCTGCTCCAGTATTCTTGCCTGGAAGATCCCATGGACAGAGGAGCCTGGTTTGCTACTGTTCATGAGGTCACAAAGAATTGGACATGACTAACCACATACAAAAACTATTTAGAAGAGGAAGTGGCATAGAATAAGAACTGTTTGTAATTGGCATTATTACAGTATTTTATCTGCAAAATACTGTCGCTGTATTTTATCTGCAAAACAATTTGATATATCAGGCAGATGTCATGCCAACAGAAGTCGTCTTCAACACAAGTCACACTGAAATCACTCTCCATACCATTCCAAGTGGCAGTAAGGGGGAGCATGAGGCCCAGAACATATGCATCCAGTACTTCAAAAATGGTCACTGACTCCACTAACCAACTAGCAGTGTTCTCCACTTACAATAATTTGTAACTTACTTCCTCTCTATACTACTCAGTGGACAATGACCACGGGTTAATATGCAAATAGCACCTCCTGGATGGAGTGGTACAGAACTTACATGACCATCAGAGGAAGGGTGAAGTCACTGCCATGGAAATATTACCCTACTGCTAAATCAAAGTTCTGAATCAATTCATTCCCAACTGTTATGTCTAGCAACTGTTAATGTCTAGCAAGTACTCGGATGAGAAAATTAAGGTTACAAGCTATGGATATCAGAGAAGCCAACTCCAGAACCTCACAGTTGGTGAAAGGCTAGAAATCTGTAAATCCCATTTCTGGCTGCATAATTAAGGAAGGAAAATTTACATTTTTCTTCCAGAGTCAGGGGAAAAAAATGAGCATTTAACTGAACAATTCTATTCTATTAGACTAATAGAATTTAGTTTCTTAATAAAAGTTTTACTATACCACTATCTCCAAGAGGAAATTATTGGTATGGTAAAAAGTACTTAGTTGTGTCCTAACTGGCCTGGAAACTCCCATGGACGGAGGAGCCTGGTAGGCTGCAGTCCATGGGGTCGTGAAGAGTCAGACATGACTGAGCGACTTCACTTTCACTTTTCATTTTCATGCATTGGAGAAGGAAATGGTACCCCACTCCAGTGTTCTTGCCTGGAGAATCCCAGGGACGGGGGAGCCTGGTGGGCTGCCGTCTACGGGGTCGCACAGAGTCGGACACGACTGAAGCGACTTAGCAGCAACAACTGTTAAGCTGAAATATTTTCCATTTATGAAGACAAGTATTGTGCATATCAATAAATATTCCCTGTTAAACCAATGTATACTTAGACAAGATTCTCCCTCATGAAAAAAAGGACAACAGTGTAAAATTAAGGGCTAAAATATTCTTCACAGACTAGATGAGAAAGGCTGAAGAGAACAGGCTCAATGAGAACTGGACAGTCAGGAAAGCTCCATGGATGAGAAGAGACTGGGAACCAGGTCTGAATAAATGGAGGACTACCCAAGAGAAAACAAAACTGTGAACACCGAAAGGACAGTCTGAGCAAAGGCCAAGAAAAGGTGAAATCAGCCAGTTAACTCTGAGGATAAAATCCAACCACAGGAAAACAAAAGCATGTCCACACAGAAACTTGTAAATCAGTGTTCACAGCAGCATTATTAATAGCCTCAAAGTGGAAACAACCCAAAGCTTCATCAACTGGTGAAAGGACAAATGGCTTAGCCACATACTGTTTACTGTTAGACAACAGAAATAGAAGAACTGATAACGTGCTATAACATGGATGAAACTCAAAAACATGACATCAAATGAGAAAAGCTCATCACAAAGGAGCACACACTGTGTGATTCCATTTAATGAAATACTGAGACAGATACTACACTGGTGTTTGCCTAGGGCTGAGGGAGATGGGGGGCCATGAGTGGTGGCTAAGGGATGCAGGGTTTCCTTTTCGGGGTGATGGAAAGGCTCTAAAATTGGTCACAGGTGACACCTTTCTACACTAAGAGATAGTGAACTACACATTTTCAGTGGGTGAATTATATGATACATGAATTATATTTCAATAGCTTTTTAAAAAAATCCAATGGCAGGATCTAAATAATCTTCATTCTCTATTTGGATGTACGTACTATACACCATCTGAGTACCTCCAGGCTTTTATAATATATCTAAAATGAAAAGAAGGCAATGCCTAACTTCAGCTAGTTTGTATAATACCCTTTCTGCACAAGTTATTCTGAAATCCATGAAATATATATATAAAACTCTACAGTCATTGACATAAGTGAAGATGAGAAATGATAATTTCCTGAAACATTCCATTAAACATCCTCTGATTTTATCTGGCTTGCCTTATCATGGCAATACAGTTATCACACAAAAAAAGTATTGTTTCAAAGAAACAGTCTCTCAACTTCTGTGAAGAATGCTGCACAATTCTTAACTTTCCTAAGGGTAAATAATATAAGAAAAAATATATAATGCAAATGGCAGAATGAAAGTCAAGTTTTATTACAAAGATAATAAAATTATAGTAAATCACTTGCAATGAAAATAGAAAAGAAAGCTGTCCATGAAAGCGAGTGTCCTAAAACACATTATCCTACATATAAACAGTCAACACATTCAATTTCATACATACCTGACTTGTGAGTTGACCTAACTTCTTCTTTAAATCCTGTGCCTCAACTTCTAAGTTGGCACGATAACGTGACAAGACCTCCAGTGACGCCTCTGACATAGACTGCTTTTTCAGGGTATCAGCCAGTTCTTGTTGAAGTTGTCTCACACCTGCCTAATAAGATGCTCTGTCACTGAGTTTATCAAATCACTTTACAATTACATTATGTTAATAATAGATAACTCCAACATATGGACTTTGAAAATTATCACCACAGACAGCAACTCACCTTCTTTTTCCTCCTCACTGAGTTTGGTTACAGACACAGAAGGGGCCACCCTCCAGCCTTCCTGATATTAAGTTACTCAGACAAAGGACGTGGCCCCACTGACCACGCCCTGCCCCTCCCAATAAATCTGCAGAGCTTCACCACCTCATGTCTAGAAAGAAACAAGTGTGTAGGTGGGAAAAGTGATGGAAAATTCCACACTGTGGAAATATTTTCCTTTCCTTTTTTATTAGAAGCTTTGATTAACTTGGAGATCTTCACATATTCCAACCAGTGCTTAGATCTTTCCAATAGATTTCTACCTCAGCAGAAAAATGGGGCCATTCCCTTGTTACTTATCTCTTTTATATCTAGTAGGGTGTCTATGTTAATCCCAAACTCCTAATTTATGCCCCCTCCCCACCTTTGCCCTTGGCTAACCGTAAGGACCTACTGGAGAGCACAGGGAACTCTACTCAATATTCTACAGTCACCTACCTGGGAAAAGGAACAGAAAAAGAATGGATATGTGTATAACTGAATCAATTTCCTGTACATCTGAAACTAACACAAAATTGTAAATCAACCATATTCCAATATAAAAGAAAAATGAAATTTAAAAAGTAAGGTTGCTCCCATGGCCTTCAAGGAGCCTCAATATCCTAGCCTCCACCTGCCTCCAGACCACAGCCCCTACAACCCTCTCCCTGACTCACTCCATTCCTGCTGCTCATGAATCCTGCCACCCTTCATTTTTAGTGGACAAATTTGTATTCACATGATACTAATTGATCCTTAAAATGAGAATTACGAGCAAATTGTTTGTAAAAATGCTCTAAGTAAATAACATAAATAGCAGTGGGAAGATTAAATCAGGAATAGTTTGGCTAAAGCTCACCACTTGAGTCCCAAATTATGATTCAATGACAAATAGACGCCTTTAAAGAGTTGAGAGGCCATAAGAAAAAATGATTCAAGGCTGAAATTCTCCCAAATTAATTCAAATTTATATAAATAAAATTAAAATTATACCAACAAATATGACAAAATGGTATGACAAGCTACCGAAGCCAAAGTACAATATATAAAATATAGCATCTGGGAAACCTAGAATTGACTGTCAAGGTAATCCATGTAATTGAAACTTAATTTTGAAATATTCATTTTAGGTTTGAGCATTTCATTTATCTGCTTCATCATGATACTGAAATGTGGTAACATAAAGATTAAAATTATTATCCTAATAGTAAAAGAGTAAATTACTAACACTATCTATATTAATAATTTAGAACTGAATCTCTTAACATTTCAAAGCAATATGCTGTCTCTACTCAAAGTAAAGCATCTCTTGGGTCTAATTTTCATTTGCTGGATATAAGGTATGCTTTTAGGCTGGTTTAGAGACCATAGATTCACAGCCTATGTATTTTTTATATTTAACTAGATTCAACATATAGCCAGAATCAAGAATCACTTTGAACTTTCTTTCAGGAAGTCCGAGAATTTCTTCTTCTGGATACTCACTTCTCTTTCTGCTTTCTCATTTTCATACTGATACATTCTCTCTTTTAAATGATCACATTCCTTGACTAACTCCTTGTTTCGTTCCTCCAGCATCAGACCTTGTTTCTCACTTTCGGCATGAAGTTTTCTCACGATCTGCTGAAACTGGTCTTGGATGCTGATGACCGTCTTCTCTTTACTGTCGGCTTTGTTTTGTGCATCGTCCAGTTGCTGTCGGAGCAACATGTTTTCACTCTGGAGTTGAGATAATCTCTCCTCTAAGGATTCCTGCTTTCCAATATATTTATTCACTTTGCCTTGTTCGTTCTGATACATGTGTTCAATTTCCTGCTTTTGACACTCGGTTTGGCTTAGGTCTCTCTGGACACGTTCTAACATCAAAATCTTTTCTCTGAGAGAATCTCTAGTGTGATGCAGCTTAATTTCTAGGTTATTGAACTTACTTTCCGCTCTAGAAAGTTGCTGGGAAAGCATCTCGTTATTATCTTTTAGATTAGCCGCATCGGACTTCATTTTGTCCTGCAAGTGTAACCACTCATCTCTTGCTCTCTGGAAGGCAAGTTCCAGGTCTCTTTTTGATGTCTGACATTGATCATGATCGTGTGAGGCAGCGGCCAGTCTAGAACGGTAGGATTCCACTTCCGTCTCCAGTCTTTGTTTGCTTTCTTTTTCGTTCTCCAGCTTAGAGTTTAGCATTGCATTCTCAGCTGTCAGAGCATTAAGCTGGCCTGTATAGTGGGATACAGTCTTTGTTAACGTTTCCTCATTCAGTTTTATTGCCTTTTGAAGATCATCATTCTTCCCTTTTACAATTTCAATGTCCTCAAAATATTTCTTTTCCTTTTCCTGGTTCTGAATTTTCACTGCATCCATCTCCAGTCTTAGCATGGCAATTTCCTCCTGCAGCATGTGGTTTTTGTGCAACAGGTCTTTTGCTTCTTCACAACTATCAGAAACCTAAGTGAAACAAAGAAGACTTTTAGCTAGTACTCAATAAAGTGACATTCCACGATTTCCTCTGAAATCAAAGACTAACCTGTATGTTTATACAATGAAAAGACTGCACCAAGTGCGTCTCCAAATGGAAAAAATAAGGTTCGATTCAAATCTCAGACTTTATACAAGCAGAAATACCCCAAAGTTCAAAAATTTAATTGAAGACAATGAATCCGTGAAAGTAAAAAAAGAAACCCCAAGAGACTTTTCAAGAAGCTCAGAACTGGAAAGGCTTTTCTTTGAATTACAACAAACCTGGGAAGGCTTAAACAAAAGATGTATAGATCTGACTACACTTAAAAATTGCATCTGCTGTGGTATATTTATACAATGGAATACTACTACACCATAAAAAAGAATGAAATGCTATTTGTAGCAACAGGGAGGTTGGATCTAGACATTATCACACTCAGTGAAGTAAGTCAGACAAAGACAAGTATTATATCATACTGCTTACAGGTGGAATCTAAAAATGAACTTACTTACAAAACACAAAGTGCTTCACAGACATAGAAAACAAACTTACAGTAGTCACCATAGGCGAAAGGGAGGTATGGGAAGGAAGAAATTAGGATGTTGGGATTAACACATACACACTGCTGCTGCTGCTAAGTCGCTTCAGTCGTGTCCGACTCTGTGCAACCCCATAGACGGCAGCCCACCAGGCTCCCCCGTCCCTGGGATTTTCCAGGCAAGAACACTGGAGTGGGTTGCCATTTCCTTCTCCAATGCATTAAAGAGAAAAGGGAAAGTGAAGTCGCTCAGTCGTGTCCAACTCTAGCGACCCCATGGACTACAGCCTACCAGGCTCCTCCGTCCATGGGACTTTCCAGGCAGAAGTACTGGAGTGGGTGCCATTGCCTTCTCCAAAGCACTTCTACAAACATCAATTAACTCATTAGCTATAATTCTGGAAAGGAAGAAGTTAAAAATATAAATAAGCTGCAGGCTTTTTGCCAGGTCTTCTGACTCTAGAAGTCCTCTTACATCAAACCAGTTATTTCTCTAGTACAAACATACACAGTAAGCCTCTTATTTCACTCATGGTACACACACTAACGGTAAATAAGGTAAAATGTAGAGAGCTCTTCTTAGAAAATCATGAGTTATTTGCTACAGCAATAACTTTCATTCTCTCTTCATAATGTTTAAAATAGTAAGATGGGGGAAATACAACGAAAAACACAGTAATCACCACTAATATATATTATGGCATATCTAGCACTGTTTTCAAAAGTTCCCTGTACTGAAACAGGGCACTCACAGAGCAGAGTGCTCATTTTCTCACAAGCAGAAGAATGACATCCAAAATGTGGTCTCTGAACTGCCTATAGTTTCCTCCTTACCATCAGGGAAGTGATAAACTAACCTAGTGATCTTTCGAGGAAATGACATCACTACCAACGACCAGAATATCTATTGTCAATAGCAAAGGTTTGTTTTCTTTAGAGGGGGAGGGGGGGCTTTTATAAGTTTGTTCTAAAGAAACAAATTTTCAAGGTGTTCAAAAGTGTTTTAACAACTGATGGCACAGTTTTTAGAAATTGAAAACCTGTAAATGATGTGAAAATGTCGTTGACAGGGTATTGGTTAAAGAAATGACAGTGGAGCCAAGAACGGACTCTGATTTAGACACTGAAGGTATGATGGGCATGGAGTGACCGACACGTTCACTCCAAAGCAGAGGGACTTGGTCGGGTAGTGCAGTCGATGGGGGAGCACACACAGTCTTCCTTGCCTAAACCACAATCAGGGTGCTGGCTCTTCCAGGATAGTTGCAAAAACTTTGAGATCAATTCCTATGGAAAATATTAAAGGCCTCTCCTTGGATGAGGCCATCGTGTGTCACTACCTATCTGCAGCAGACAAACGGATTTGAATTACAAATATTACTTTATCCAACAGATGGAAAATGTTTCCTTCCTCAAAGCATAGATATATAGGCTTTCAAAATCCTCTACACTTTCTATGATGTATAGTGTTGGTTTTTAAAATATATACATACACAGAGACATATACACATATTTGAAAATGACTACAGAAAATACCTCAGAGTTCATTTCCTTATTAGCCATTTCTATCTCCTTTTGTTTGGCAAGGTGATTGGCCAGAATTCCATCCTGTAAGATTCTGGCATTCCGTTCTCGAGAAAGCTGCTTCTGAGTGTCATTTCGCTCTTCTATAACCTGGAGAGACATTATATGAAGTTTTGGGCCCATACCATTAAAAAAAAAAAAAAAAAAGTTAAAAGCTTAGGAGAAGAATTTAAAATGAAAAAAACTGTTTAAAGGAAGTAGCCTTTTTAAGCACAAGGATCTTTATTTCCACGTGAATAACTCAGATCTTAATTTAAATGCCTGCTAAATTTGTCACAGAGCAAAAACATAAGCAGACATAGTATTGTGAAGGAAAATTTCTTTACAAAGCACTTCACTAGTTTCTTCACAGTGTCAATGCAAGTTAGCCTGTATTTTAACATAAAAAAGCCAAAGTTAATACATGGATTGGAATTAAGAATACTACTTTGCCTAAGGTATCAAAAATGCCAATCATTATGTTAATGATTAAGCTTGATTTATGTCCATTCCTCCACTGAGAAAACATACACAGAGCATCTATTAGAAGCCAAGAATGGCAAGAAATTAATAATTTAAGCTCTAAATGTCACAGTTCATACTTAAGATAACAATTTTGTTCTAAACCTAAAAATACATATTAAATTAAAGGGATACTATAAATAATATTGACGAAAGAGTGTCAGAAATTTGAAAATTTCACCAAAGATTGTTCTACCTGATTCAGATCATTTCTCACAGTCTTCAGTTCCATTTCTAGTGCTCTGAGAGTGAGTTCAAGTTGCTGTTTCATTTCAACTTCTTTACTATATTGGTCTTCTTTTCTTCTTAACTGCTCCCTAATTTTTTCATACAACATATCAGCATTTCTTCTCTGCTCTTCTTCTTGCTTTAAGGTGAATCTGCAAAATTTATACAGTCCTTAGAAAATCATGAGATTAGTCACTGCTACAATAACTTTCATTCCCTCTACATAATGTTTAAAATAGTAAAATGGGGGAAAATATAATGAAAAACACTTAATAATTCTCACAGTTTTCATGCAGAGGGTTAAGAATAAAACTGCATACATTTTTTTTTCTGTCTTGAGAAAAATGACTATTGTATACATCTGTGGTGGGAATGTAAAGTAATATAAACTTCTTAAAGAATAGTTTAGAAATATAGATCAAAGACCTTTTTTAAGTTCTCATACTTTGACCAAATAATACGATATTATTAAAGAAAATGTATTCAAAATAATCAGAAAGGTAAAAATAAATTTATAGAAAAAACATTTCTTGTAATATTAAATATAATACAGAAAAGTGAAAAACAACCGAAAGTCAATTTGCTAAATAATTAATAAGGTTTCCATTATGGTGGACTTCTGTATGGTCATGAAAATGATGATTTGGAAAAACATACATTAAGTTATCAGAAGCATTCACTGTTAAGAACCTGCCATATTATTTCCAAGAATTTCACACTCCACAATACTAGTGACACTTTCTCCCCTGTAAAATCCTAGAAGGTAAGTTAGTCCTTGTAACACATCTACGTCTCTGCAGTATTAAAGGAAACGATAGTTCACATATTTCTTTAAAAGCGAGATATACAGTACCTCAAGCTGCCGAGCTCACGTTCCCACTCCACTTTCTGATGCTCTAACTGTGATTTCACTTCTTTTGTTTCTGACAGCTCTTTCTGTAGCCCACGAACCTTACTTTCCATTTTTTTAATCTTTCCTTTAAGCAGTTCACAGTGGCTTTTTTTAAGTTCTACTAATCTTTCATACGAAAGAATCGTATCCCGGATTTTCAACAAGCTAACAGAATCTGCATGATGAAGAAA
The DNA here is from genome assembly GCF_029378745.1 of Bos indicus. Lineage (NCBI taxonomy): Eukaryota > Metazoa > Chordata > Mammalia > Artiodactyla > Bovidae > Bos > Bos indicus. Next base: position 17,708,761 of record NC_091772.1, read on the forward strand.
ACAAAGATAAAAACAAAAAAAATTTTATGTGAGTAATTTTTGAGTATAAAGGACTGTATCTTTCACGTACACACATCCACACACTGAACAAATATTAAGTGTCTATAATGTGGAAGACATTATTCTAAGCTCTGCAGATGAAACAGACTCCCCTGGCTCTTGTTTAGCTTGAAGTCTAATAAAAGAGAAAGATAAATAAAATAATTATGAACTCAGAAGGATACTCTAAGAAAAGAGAGTTCTATGATCACATAACAGAACTTGACACAGACTGGGTTCAGGAAAGATTTCCCTGGGGAAGAGATGTCACACTGAGAAATGAAGGATGAGCAGGAAGTAGTAAGTAGAGTAGGAGGAACAACCTTGTGGACAGTCTCCAGCTGCCATATGTTTTTAACCAAGACAGAGTGAACAACTACTGATTTACCTTCCTGAGTGAAGCGAGCAAAAACAATGCCGACAAAATACATTAAACAATGATTTTATGACAAAGGACTTCAGGGAATGAAGGACAATGATCCCGGAAACACACCAGGTTAGCCTAAGGAACGCCCCAGCTCACTGCCTGGGGAGAATTTCCAGGCCCCTACACGGGGAGAAGGAATGGAAGCTGAGTCATCCAGACTCTCTGACAGGAGGTGATGAAGCTGACAGTCTGGTGAAACCAAAGTGGGCAGAGATCACAGATCAGAACCGGGAGAGGAGAGAGTGGGACAGAGAGAAAAAGGACCCTGGAGATCTGAGGAGGAGCCCCTCGGGTATTCAGCAGAGGAATGAACAGCGCCTATCTGGGAGAAACCACCTGAGACCAGGGAGAAACCATCTGAAAAGACTATTGGAACCTGTAACTGGTGCTCACTCAGACCCAGGAATTCTATCTATTCTCATGAGCCAGGCTGGAAAAATTTCTCCTTACAGTAAAATGAACAGGATAGTCAGTAAGGTCTTGCCTCCAAGGCAGGAAATAATCAGCCCTAGCCCCAGGGCCCCTCTGGATGCACCTAACAAATCATGAGAAGCAAGAGCACAGAAGGATCTCTGGAAAACTCTCAATATTTGGAAACTAAATGACACGGATCTAAATAACCTTGGATCAAAGAGGTAATGAAAAGAAGAATAACAAAGTATTTTGAACTGAAGGAAAATGAAAACGTAAGACCAGCAGGCATTTTAGGAAACTGACATGCTGATGCTAAAATTCATGTGGAAAGAAGGGTAAAAAATAAAACAAGATGAAACTAGACAATTGTGACCTTTAACCATGAAGCAAAGAGAAGCAACAGTTGGGCTTCAAGCAAAGGGGTAACAGGATGAGATCTGAATTTTTAAAAATAGATAATAATTGTAGTTGCTGTGTGGACTGAGGTTCCGGGAGGTAGAATGGCAGGGAAAGAAGTTCTGAGATTATTTCAGTTATTCCAGGAGGAAAGTGATGCTAACCTGACCTTGGGTGAAGGCACAGGAAAGAAGAGTCAACAGAAGGTACAGTGAGTGAGAATGATCATAGGCCTGTGGCGCAGAGTATCCACTCACGTTCATGTTCTTTCAATACAGAACCTACTTCTGAGATGCACAGCACTGTAACACATCCCTGGCTCCAGAGCAGTACTAGACAAGGTGTACACAGATTACTACTACACCTTACACAAACAGGCATTGTATTTATATTTACACTGCAGTCCTACCTTTACACCCCGTGTCAAGTTGTTCAATTAGCAACATGGAATTCTTATAGTAAAGCAACTCGCCATCCTCGGAAGCTGTTTCAGATGACTGAGTTAAGTCATCAAGGTCATCCACAGAATTAATTTGTTCTTTGACCTACACATAAATAATACTATTTCATAATGTCCTTAAAATATTTACAGAACATACTAATTGTACAAAGGTGATAAATATCTCATCATTAAAGCAAAAACAGACACTTTTTAAAAGGACAGTTTTTTTTATCAAAAGGATAATTTTATCAATAGTGTTTCTAAATTAAGTTGTCCAAGTAAATGTCTCTACAACAAAGGAACATTTTATATTTTGCTACTATTCCTTTTACAAAGTGTTTTTTACTAGGAAAATATTTTTTATAGTTAACTTTTTGACTATACCTTGTTATTTTCATTAGATGTTTTCTTTGCAGGCCTAAAAAAACAAATGATTCTTTTCAGGCTAATATTAAATACTTAAAAATACAAATACCTAAACTTTGTTTTTTATATAAAATCTTTGCATTTGCATTGGTAAGTAGTTTTTTATAAAAGCATTAAAACAATAAAAAAGAGTAACATTAAAGGAAAAACAAACTACATTTATAATACTAATAAAGCATTTAATTTAGATCAAAGAAAAGGAAAAACATAACATTACTTGCATTATGTGAAGGGAACCAGTATACCAGGATTTCTTGCAGTTGTTATTTTCAATAAGAACTATGTTTTACAGCAATAAAACCTACCTGGGAAGTATTCCTTAAGTCCTTATAAGAAAGAAACCCATTTTTAATAACCATGATATTAGCCTTCTGAGGACTTCCTATGCAACTGCTATGCATTATTATAAGCACTTTATATATCTTAATGGCATTTTAATCCTCACAGACATTCTGGGAGGTAGGTAATACATTAGGTCCTCTATATAGGAAGAAACGGAGCACAGAAAGGCTGAGTAAGTTGCCCAAGCCCACACAACAGGTCACAACAGACCCAGAGTTCAAACTCAGGAAATCTGGCTTCAACACTGTGGTTTGAAAATATGCTGACAAAGTAGTATTTAAATAAGTCTTCTTAAGTAATATGATAGCAAATGAATCTATATTATTATTCCATGTCCAGTTGTAACTATAAATAATAATTTCTGAATCTTAACACATGTTTCTCAAAAAATAAAAAGACTTTAGAGGTAGGCAATACTGGAAATCTACTTTCATTAAACACTTGCTTTTGTAAAGAAATTTATCAGTAGGCATTCATTCAACCATTCTGCTGTTCATTCATGTATCTGATATACACTTATTGAGCACACAGTACGTGTTAATAACACTCTTACTATGGGAAGCATAGTTTTTCTAATTTAGAACTTTATAAACCAAAATTAATAATTTGTGAAAGATTGTTAGTAGTTTTTTTTCTGTTGAATATAAACAAAATTTTTCCCTTTTCCTTAGAATCTATAAACAACTATGATGTTGATATGATGTAATGTTTCAGAGTACCTTACAAAATCATAGCTACTCACGATGTTACTATCAACTAGAATCATCAAGGAATGATCAAATCCTATTCAGTATAGCCTAAGTGTTTGTAAGTTCATGATTACGTAATTTTTAAAAATCTATGTAGGATTAACTGAACTAATCATCCACACATGCAATTACATAGGAATATTACACTTCAGAACCAAAAGACAAGCCCTTACCATAAAACTATATATAACAGAAGTATTACGTACAATTAGTTTACTGTAATATTTTAAAGATAATGTCATACAATCAATAAGCTTTCTAATATTGGAAATGCAAACAAGATTAAACTCAATAAACACGTCCTCTGCTGGCTCATTTCTAACAGCATACATACTCTAAAAGCTCCCATCTTAACATAAAACAAGAAACTCCTTTGAACTCCACATTTCTCTTCAGTTACCATCTAGTTCTCTATTGCCTGTCCCAGCAAATATTCCCTACAGGGCTGTTTACATGTATTCACTACAGTCCAGCTTTCAAGGAGACTATGCACTGAAACAATTTCTGGCCAAAGGCACTGGTCCTCACTTTAATCTTTCAGCAGTGTTTGTCCACTATAGTTGAGGAATCTCTTGTCTTGGCCTGTACACTATACTATGCTGCTCCATTTCCAGAAGTATTCAGTGCTTATTTCTTCCTCTAGAAATAAAGAATTTGTAGATATTACCTATCATCATCCTGATCCACTTCACTTAAAATGCTGTCATCATTAACATGCAGCAGACCACCAGTCAGTGAATCGGTCTTTTCAAATATGGGTGCAGTCACACATCCTTCTGGTGTCCATTTCCTATTGTCCTTTTTCTTTACTTCCTTCCTATGCACGTCAGGATCGCTACTTCAAAAAAATCCACAAAAAAGCCAATGTTTTCTAATAATTCAACTGATAAAGAATAAAAAAGCAATTCTTGTAAAATTCCTACTCTTACCCATCTTAAATCATTGATTAATTCACAAAAGAGTTATTAAGTACCAACCATATGCAAGAAAACACAAATTCTTGCCTCAAAGACAGATATACAATTATGATATGATGTGATATGTAAGGGTTGATATATGAAAGTTATCAGTGAAATAAGGAAGGCTTTACAGAAGAAGTGAAGAGAGAAGGTTACAAAGAAGAAAAAAGGGAGAAAATCATTCTACTTGGAGATTAGAATATGGAGCACAAAGATCAGGCACGTGGCATCTAGGCTGTTTCCTGGGAACCTGGAAGGAAAATTAGAAAACACATGAAAGACAGCAGAGAGGTGCATCTTTGGAAAGACACTGGGAAGAACCTCAAGGGCTACACTGGAAACCTAGAGTTCACTGCTTAAACACAGTGACTCTTACCCATGGGAGGCATAATTAGATTTACGATATTTTCTGTTTTGCTTTTAAATACAATAATGCTTAATTTAGGGATGTCCCTGATGGTCCAGTACTTAGGAGTCTGCCTGCCAATGAGGGGGCACTGGTTTGATCCCTGGTCCGGGAAGATCCCACATGCCACGGGGCAACTAAACCCGTGCGGCACAACTCCTGAAGCCAGCACCCTACAGCCCACGCTCAGCATCAAGAGAAGCCACCACACTGAGAAGCCCAAGCACTGCAGCTGCAAAGAACCAGCGCAGCCAAAAAGAAAAAAAAAAAAAAACTAAAAAAAAAAAGTAACTCTTAATTTGGGCAACTTTTTAAATGACATGCGGCACATATACCATGAAAGAAAAAATCAAGGAAATATTTGGTGGTGGGGGCGGGGGCGGTGAGGCAGTTTACTTTTAAGCCACCCACATGATGGGGTGATTTCAGCATTATGGCTGAAAGACCAGTACTTATCAGTTCCCCTGCCACCAACAACAATTTGGCTTCTAACCATGGACATGCTCAAAGTGATAGGAGAAAAAAACCTGCCAACCAAGAATACTCTACCCAGAAGTTATGTTTCAGAAATGAAGGAGAAATAAAAACTTTCCCAGAAAAACAAGAGCTGAAGGAGTTCCTCACCACTAGACCTGTCTCATAAGAAATGCTGAAAGAAGTCCTCAAACTGAAATGAAGAGATGTTAAGTAGTGACATAAAATATATTTAAATATTTAAATAAATATCCACACACTGGTAAAGGCAAGTAGGCAGTCAAATTCAGAATACTCTAATACTGTAATATGGTTGTATGTTAAGAAATTAACTTTACTATTATGTCTAAAGGACAAAAAAATAAAAATAACTTTATCTCTAGCAAAATATAAAATGTGATAATCACAACCATTAGCTCAGTTCAGTTCAGTTCAGTTTAGTCACTCAGTTGTATCCAACTCTCTGCGACCCCATGAACCACACCATGCCAGGCCTCCCTGTCCATCACCAACTCCCGGAGTTTACCCAAACTCATGTCCATTGAGTCAGTGATGCCATCCAACCATTTCCTCCTCTGTCGTCCCCTTCTCTTCCTGCCCTCAATCTTTCCCAGCATCAGGGTCTTTTCCGATGAGTCTGCTCTTCACATCAGGTAGCCTAAGTATTGGAGTTTCAGCTTCAACATCAGTCCTTCCAATGAACACCCAGGACTGATCTCCTTTAGAATGGACTTGTTGCATCTCCTTGCAGTCCAAGGGACTCTCAAGAGTCTTCTCCAACACCACAGTTCAAAAGCATCAATTCTTCAGCACTCAGCTTTTTTTATAGTCCAACTCTCACATCCAAACTTATTTCACAGAAAAATAACAAATGACCTGCTGTTAAATAGGCTTACCTATCAGAACCTTCATTCTCCATAGCAGCAAACTCCTGACTGCTGTTTCCTCCACTCTTTCTCTGCTGAATCAATCCACTCTCATCAGCAGTATCACATACATTGTCTGATATTTCCACTTCACTACTTTTGTGCTTCTTCTTTTCTTCTTCAACCTTTAATGAAAGTTTGACACTAAGAAATTCTGTTACTTAATTATAAACATCTTTTTTGGGGTTGTTTTCATTAATTGTATTATTTGACTCAGGGTTTGGCCTGATTTTAAGTGATAAAAAAATCTTTTTGTGCTTACTTTAATTTTATCACTAACAAGTCACTGAAATATTTGTAAATCCTACTTCTTCTTGTTTGACAAAAAGAAACCAAATTCCCAAAATTTCAAAAAAGGCTTTCTTAAGATGATGCAATTATTCATCCCCAGTCTTCCCCGGCTAACTGGCAGAGACAGAGAAATAAAAAGACAAAACACACAAAATCTGTCCTCTTCAGTCTTTACCACCTGGATTTTCCATTAAACAGCCAGATTTAGAGGATGTGACACCTTAGTGCCTCAAAAACACTAAAGCCATTCTTTCCCCACTGCCTTTTACATTTCTTTGTTCATTTGGATCCAGGATATAACCAAAAAGTGATGGTGTTCACTAAAATATATGAACCAAAGTTTACCAAAACACAAGGAGCAGAGTGAAACTGAGGAGGTGTTAGTGTGGAATTCTGGAATATAAATAATGCTTCCCAATTCCACATTCAATAACCATCAAACTTTATAGCTAGAGGGTATAGAAATAATTATCTATGGTAGCCCCATTATTTACCAGAAATAGGAGTAAAACCAAAAAAGGTTAAATGCTTTTTTTTTGTCTTTTTCTTTCTTTTTTCAAATTATTTTTTAATTGAATGAAATTGCTTTACAGAATTTTGTTGTTTTCTGTCAAACCTCAACATAAATCAGCCAAAGTTATACATATATCCCCTGCCTTTTGAACCTTCCTCTCATCTGCCCCCATCCCACCCCTCTAGATTGATACAGAGCCCCTGTTTGAGTTTTCTGAGCCATACAGCAAATTCCCGTTAGCTATCTTTTTACATATGGTATGTAAGTTTCCATGTTACTCTTTTCATGCATCTCACCCTCTCTTCCCCTTGCCCCAAGTCCATAAGTCTATTCTCTATGTCTGATTCTCCACTGCTGCCCTGTAAATAAATTCTTCAGTACCATTTTCCTAGATTCTATATATATGTGTTAGAATACAATATCTCTTTCTGACTTACTTCACTCTGTATAATAGGTTCTAGATTCATTCACCTCATTAGAACTGACTCAAGTGCATACCTTTTTATGGCTGAGTAATATTCCATTGTGTATATGAACCACAACTTCTTTATCCATTCATCTATCGATGGACATCTAGGTTGCTTCCATGTTCTAACTATAGCAGCAGTGCTGCAATGAATGATGGGATACATGTGTCTTTTTCAGTTTTGGTTTCCTCAGGGTATATGCCTAGGAGTGGGATTGCTGGGTCATATGGTGGTTTTATTCCTAGTTTTTTAAGGAATCTCCATACCGTCTTCCATAGTGACTGGATCAATTTACATTCCCACCAACAGTGCAAGTGTTCCCTTTTCTCCACACCCTCTCCAGCATTTATTGCTTGTCGACTTTTTAATGATGCCCATTCTGACTGGTGTGAGGTGATATCTCATTGTAGTTTTGATTTGTATTTCTCTAATAATGAGTGATGTTGAGCATCTTTTCATGTGTTTGTTAGCCATCTGTATGTCGTCTTTGGAGAAATGTCTATTTAGGTCTTTTTCCCAGTTTTTGATTGGATTGTGTTTCTGCTATTGAGTTGTATGAGCTGCTTGTATATTTTGGAAATTAATCCTTTGTCAGTTGTTTCATTTGCTATTATTTTCTCCCATTCTGAGGGTTGTCTTTTCACCTTGCTTATAGTTTCCTTTGCTGTGCAAAAGCTTTTAGGTTTAATTAGGTCCCAGTTGTTTACTTTTGTTTTTATTTCCATTACTCTAGAAGGTGGGTCACAGATGATCTTGCTTTGATTTATGTCATTGAGTGTTCTGCCTATGTTTTTCTCTAAGAGTTTTATAGTTTCTAGTTTTACACTTAGGTCTTTAATCCATTTTAATGTAATCAAGCTGGAAAAATCAACCTTCTTGAATTCAGATTATACTACAAAGCTACAGTCATAAAGACAGTATGGTACTGGCACAAAAACAGAAATATACACCAATGGAACAAGTCTGAAAGCCCAGAAATAAACCCATGCACCTATGGGTACCTTAGTTTTGACAAAGGAGGCAAGAATATACAATGGGGCAAAGACAGCCTCTTCAATAAATGGTGCTGAGAAAACTGGACAGCTACATGTAAAAGAATGAAATTAGAACCCTTCTTAACATCATACACAAAGATAAACTAAATGATTTCTTCAATGCCCCTAAAAGTGGCATTCCCTAGCATTTTATGGCACCAAAAGAGATGATAAAATTCTGTAACCCTGAATCCAATAAATTACCAAATGAATTCATCAAATGAATCAGATAAATTAAAAGCGTGACCTTGCCCAAGTAACTTAATGCCTTAGCTGGGGATAGGGCTGATCTCCTTTTTCTTTTAAAGAAGAATACCTACAGATTTGTGTCTGTTGTTAAAACTCAGTCAAGGCACCTCTTACACAAAAGAGCTATCAAGCATTTGTTAAAGAAATTTAAAAATCTATTACTGGAAGGAAGAAAAATCGCACAGCATCTCAAAACTCAGTTTTCTCCTTTGGAGATAATTTTTTGGGGGTGGGAGTTTATACTACCTATGTGACAAAATCACATGCGTCAAAACTTACTACATTTTAGTAAACAACATAATGGAAAAGTCTGTCTCAAAAGAAACATCTGCAAGTGAGGATTAAAGAATATGTGGGAGTACATGTGAAAGTTTAAGTGAAAGCCACTCAGTTGTGTCCAACTCTTTGCAACCCTATGGACTATACAGACCATGGTGTTCCCCAGGCCAGAATACTGGAGTGGACAGTCTTTTCTTTCTCTAGGGGATCTTCCCAACCCAGGAATCGAGCCCAGGTCTCCTGCACTGCAGGCACATTCTCTTCCAGCTGAGCTACAAGGGAAGCCTTATACATGTATTGGGAAGGGAGTACATGTATTTGTTATTAAATTTTTTATTTTTTTGTTTTATATTGTTTATTCTATTTTTAATTTTATTTTTATTGTTTTTAAATTTGTTATTAAATACACAAAGGGAAGGAACTGCATGTATTTGTCATTAAAAATATCCTGAAGTATCCATGTTGGAAATCTAAAATTTATTAAAATTTAACTCTTAAATTTCTTAATCTATGCTTAGCTACTCACAAATCACTGGATCACAAGTAGGAAGTGAAAAATAACTTGCCTTAGCCTAAAATAGGGGAAAAACATGAACTCACAAACCCAATTTTGTCACTGTTTGAATTAAGTAATTCATATATGTTAAACCTACCAAAAATTAATTAGGTGATTTTTAATGTTATAAAGGCTTCCTCACTTAAAAATATTTCACCTCACTGTATCTTAAATAGAGAGTCCCTACAGCACATTTGTAAGATTTTTTTTTTTAAGGACTCATACATGCAAAACAGATAAACTTTATATTACTAGGAGCCAAAATCAAACAACAACAATCAGGAACAAATCCCTAAATTTTAATGCAAATTATATATTATGATAGTGTTATTCATCAATACATATTACCTGCTTACATTTAGTTATGTGTGTGCTCAGTCATGTCTGACTCTTTCCATCCCTAAGGACTGTAGCCCACCAGGCTCCTCTGTCCATGGGGATTCTCCAGGCAAGAATCCTGGAGTAGGTTGCCATGTCCTCCTCCAGAGGATCTTCCCAACCCAGGGATTAAACCTAAGTCTTGCACATTACAGGTGGATTCTTTACCATCTGAGCCACCAGGGAAGCCCAACAATACTGGAGTGGGTAGCTGAACCCTTCTCCAGGGGAATTTCCTGACCCAGGAAATGAACTGGGGTCTCTTGTATTGCAGGTGGATTCTTTACCAGCTGAGCTACCAAAGAAGGCCCTACATTCAGTTATATTATATTCTAATATCCACCAATCAAAGTGGATAAAGCTTTTTTTGTAATACTTATTGATTTCTCACCCCAAAATGAGATAAATTAGAAAGTTATTATTTGTGCCCTAACAACAAAGGTCCAATCTGGAAGCTTTGATTCTCTTAATAGGTAACTGGGTTAATTCTATGACCCCACTCTCTCCCTGAATGTACATCCCTAATCAATTACGCCAAGATCACAGACAGAATGACTCTTTCATCTTGGCATCACTGACTGGCAATTTCAATGGAAAACCCTGAACCACTGGGAATGATTTCTCCCTACATGTATCTAGGTCAGGAATCATCATTGTCATATTGTTCATAATTTCAACTGTTTACTCTTACAAGTCAGTATTTGATATCACCTTCATAATCATGTAATGAAGTTATAAAAATGGAAGAAGTAAACAACAGTCAGGAAATTTTTTTCCCTCAATTCCAAAAACAAACTATAAGTATAATGGATTCTAACAATATTAAGATTCTAACCTTAATAATTAAGGTGCCATAAAAACTATTAAATTATTATCTATTGATTCTAAAAGGCTAATTTTGAAAGGTAATTTTATTTGTCATGACCTCTGTTACACACTGTATTATGCTGTTGAAGCACAGGAAACAGTATTAAACCAGAAATTTAAATTTGCATTTTTACATACCTGGGAATGGTTATTTTTATCTCCAACAGGTTTTTCTTCTTCTTCCTCTGATGTCATTTCTAAGTCTAGTTCTGCTGACAAATCTGTATGTTTAGTTAAAATTATTTAGAATATTTAGATAAAAGACAATAATCTTTATTTAAAACAGATTTAAAACACTGTATCAAATGACATCTTAAATCAATCTTAATCTTCAACTGAATATTTACTTCTTTAAGACATACTTCCAACGATCTAAAATTTCAGCAAACAATTTGGAAAATACCAGATGTCACCAGGATACGGGCACACAAACAGCTCAAAGATTCATTCACAATATCATCCAAACATCAATGAAGAAAACAATCAGAAACCAAACAAAATTTCAAAATGCAGGACAGACATATAAAGTCACAATACATTCTCTTATCTACTTCCTAACAGTACCTTTTTAACAACATGCCAAGTTTCAACTGCAACATTATTCATGGTTTACAAAATTCCTCTTACTTTTTATGCTTTTATCAATTCCTTAATCTGAAATGCTACCTTGTACTTTTCTGACAAATTACTTTTCATCTTTTAAGACTCAACCTGTTTTGTGAAGTTGTCCTTGATTACAGCTATCTTTCCTCAGATAAACAGGTATCCCTTTCCTTATAGCTACCTTAGTACTTTATAGATTTTTCTAGTGTATCTTCATCACCTGAATTGTAAATTATTTTTTCACATGTCTATCTTCTTGGCTCCTAAACTGCATAGGACAAGCTCTTAAAAATCACTTTTTAGTCCTTATTTATTTTATTCAATAATTATTTATCAGCTTTCTGCTCTGTACTAGACTCTGGAGTTTAAAGAAAAATGTAGATAAAACATGTCCGGAGATAATGCCTGAGTGGAGACTTACACAGTCCAAGGGAAGGAGAGGGAAGGCATGCAAGGCTGTAACAAGACGGGGAGAGAAGCACACACTCAACAGGGTGAATATCTGAGAAAGTACAGGGACAGGTCAGGAGGGCATCACCAGCAATTCAGAACTCCATAGCAGACGACAGAAAGGGCGAGACATGAAGAGTCAGGCAGAAGCAGATTATGAAAGCCTCACGTGTCACTTTATGATGCCTGGACATTACTGTGATTTGACGAGTGGTTCACAGTCACACTTGCTTTTGAGAGAGGTGACTCTAAATGCTACAAGAGGAATGAATTTGAAGGGCATACAAACAAATGGAGGGAGATGAATCTGAAGGCATTATTAATGGAAAAAAACAAAGGTGATGCAGGCCTGAACTGGGGGAGCATTTCCAGAAATATTTAGGATATAAAATGTTCTGAGTCCAGTATAGAATAAATCATTATGAAATGAATAAACATACAAATCCGGGGGCCCTGAAGTAGACTCTGCTGGTTACTTTCTAAAAGGTATCGACTGAGATGAGAAACGATCTACATGAACGGTCTGACGTTGCTTCTATTTATTTTGTAGTTTTCCTATTTCACATCTTCCTTTGTTGAAGGGACTGGATAGGTTTTATCTGAATTTGTGTTTCGTGGACATACCAAGCTAATGGAGAAACAAGGGCAAACAAGTCACTTCTATAGATTAAAACAAAACAAAACACTTTGAGTTTATAGCTTGTAGTCACTATTCTAGGAAATAACTGAGAATCTTTTGTAAATGCAAAGTTAACCCTATAGGTGAGGATAGAAAAGAAAAAACTAGGTGTGAAAAAAAGAAACAGTATATGATTTCTGATTATATGACAGATTAAAGGTGCTAAAATAATTGGTATTTATGAACAACACATATTAGACATGGTTACTCAATAGACTGGGCATCCTAGTAGAATCAGAATTGACTTTCTATATACTGCTTTTAAATGATACAGTACTCCTTCAATATTGCTATGAAGTTACATTTTGAGAAGGCAATCTCTAGATGTCTACCTGGGTCTCCCAACTGGTCCCAGAGTTCTAAATATAATCCTGCTACCCACTCTCAGCTGTATGCTAAATACAAGGCGAAACAAACTTACTTTCTCCTAACTCTCTTTGTATTTATTGTATTACTACGGTCAGAGGGAGAATGCAAACACCTCACTAAGAGGTATTGCTTGGCTGTAGGTTGCATAAAAGGAGTCAGCACAAGGTAGGTTTTGCCACAAAATCTAATTTGGAACCGTCAGAATAACGGTTAGGCCGTGCCCAGGTGGCCCACAGCTGGGTGCCCTGGGCTTCTGCGTTACCTTGTTTGCTTTTTCTGTTTTCTGGCAGCTGAAACTGGCACAGGTCATGGAGCGTGTAATTCCCCAGAAACACCGCTCCAAAAGTCATCTTTTATCTATTACAGTCATCTGTCCAAATTCTGTGGATGCTGACTGATTTTTGGTCATTGACTGTGACACCGGTGAACACTGATCAACTTTTAAATGCCCCGCTCTTTGATAAGTCTCATTATTGAGGCTCAAACTAGGAGAATCGGAATCTGAAAAATCTGAAAACAGTTTCCATTTATTAGAATGTCAATAAGAATACTACTCTGACTAACTTGTACAGTCTTACCTCAGAGAATTAGTTCCATGTCCTCCTCTCCCCTCAAACTCAGTAGTCCTTCAGAGCTTATTATATCTTACACTTCACTGCCATTCATGAAGAGACGTTAACTAGTGTCTCATTTTTTCTACTTGCTAATTTTCTAGTATTACTTACTTTGATTCACTCAGTCTCTATTACATATTCTGTATTCCATAAGAACTTTATTAATAATTATTTTTCCTCAACATACAAATATTTTATTAACAAAATTTATGGCATTTATTTTACATTTAATTATGCATGACAATATTGTGTGTTCTAGAGACCATGGTTTTAAAAACACTTTTATTGAATGGTACTACCTTAATTAATGGTACAAACCAAGACAATGTATTAAAAAGCAAAGACATCACTTTGCCAACAAAGGTCTGTACAGTCAAAGCTATGATTTTTGCAGTAGTCACAGAGGGATATGAGAGTTTGACCGTAAAGAAGGCTGAGTGCCAAAGAACTGATGCTAGAGAAGACTCTTGAGAGTCCCTGGAGAGCAAAGAGATCAAACCAGTCAATCCTAAGGGAAATGAACTCTGAATACACAATGGAAGGACTGATGCTGAAACTGAAGCTCCAATACTTTGGACACCTGATGTGAAGAGCCAACTCACTGGAAAAGACCCTAATGCTGGAAAAGATTGAGGGGAGGAGAAGGGGACAGCAGAGGGTGAGATGGTTGAATAGCATCACTGATTCAGTGAACATGACTAGGCGAACTCGGGGAGATGGTGAGGGACAGGGCAGCCTGGCGTGCTACAGTCCATAGGGTCACAAAGAGTTGGACACGATTTAGCGACTGAACACCACTACCACCAATTTTAATTACAATGAGACAGCCTTTTCTCAATGTATCAATATCTTCAGAACCCATTTTTTAAGCCTTGGATAAACATCATAAACTTATATAAGAAATGATAGGCTTGTGTGTGACTAATTGTTTCCACGTGAAAATAGGATGAGTCGAGGACCACACTGGATCCAAAGAGCACAGAGCACCATGAGGCAAGAATGAATACAACACAAAAATGTTTGCTTCAAAAACAAAAAAAGCTGTCAGGTCTGAATTTCTTAAGAGAAGTCAAAGAAACAAGCAAGAAATGTAAAAGTGAAACTTTAAACCCCATTTCAACTCAAGGTCCCCTTTATCATTTCACATCTAACCACTTCAACAGTTTAAAACTGTGGTTCTCAAGTGTGCCCTGAGACTCCCTGAAGTCCAGAGACCCACTGGGTCAGGGGGTCCAAGAGGTCAGAACTATTTTCACAACAACACTAAATGTTACTTCCATTCTCATTCTCTTCTGAGTGCACAGTGGAGTTCTTCAGAGACACGATATGTGATATTATAACTCAAATGACAAATGGAATTAGCCATTATGCTTCTGTGTTCTTGTATTTTAAGTTTTTCAGCTTTGTTTTCCAATACAGTGAACATCAATAAATACAACCTACTTAAAACAAAAGTTCCGTTGCATTCTCAATAATTTTTAGAAGTATAAAAGGATCCTAAAGCCAAAACTTTCAGAATCACTGTTTTAAAAGATTATGTCTATCAAAAAGTCATTAAAGTATGAGTACTTCCCCTACTTCTAATAATCAAAGATACCACAAAAACAACACACACACAAAGTCTGCTAAACAAAACATCTGGCTGGCCTACATTCATCTGTGTAACAACACTAAAATGAAATAATTATAAGCTGAAATACAACTGATATATTAGCAAGAGAAGCTTTACTCTAGGTAAAGGTCAGAGTTCAAATAAGCATTTCTGGACACTGGAAAAATCTTAGGATCTAATAATTAACTTCTGGGAATCCCTAAGAAGTATACAGACTGCAAACTGAGAACTTCAGGGTATCGAAACATATACAGAAACATATTGAGTTCAAGTTTACATTTTAAAAATTTCTTGTTCTTATGCTTGTACCTATCTTTTTTTTTAAAACATGGATACCAATAATAACATATGCCTTATGTATGTCAAATGCTTCAATTAAATTTGCAAAAAAAAGTCAGCAGTATGAAGACTGAGCATTTCAAATACTTCAGTTTCCCTCTTTTCAGAGTTACGTGTGTATTGCAAAATTTACCTGAACTAGATGTTTGTAAATCCTTCATTCCGACTGTTTTACTAGGAACAGAATCTTTCACTAAGAATGCAGGCTGAATGGGTTTGGAAACAAGTTGATTAATAAATAATGTACCTTTGATACAATCCACAGTTCATAATTCAAGATAAAAACATAAACGATTTTACCTTCACGTTAGGATATTTCTCAGGAGAATCTAAAAGGCAAAAGGGACATAAGAGTTAATTACATGTAAATATGAAAGCCAGCTTTACATTCATGCAGAGTTAGTACTGAGCCGAAATCCTTGTGCTCAGCCTTGGCAGTGAATACATTCGGTTTCAGTGTCTTGTTTTCAGGGGGATGTTAGGACACCAGCAAGACAGACTACGAATCCACTATAGAGAGTGAAGAAAAAATAGAAATAAAGGTTTAACAAAACATGCAGTTAAGATTTCAAAAGTAACATTACATTTTCAATGACTTTATAAAATATTAAAGTGGACACAGACCAATGTGAACATGCCGACTGATGAGAAAAGTGATGTTAATCAGAGGAATAAATCATGACCCCAAGAAGATAAATGTGAAAGTAGATGGGAAAATGCAACAGCATTATCTTGAATGCAATACAGCAGTATCATTTCCACCATTATACTACAAGTATTTATCATGTTCTTCAATCTGTCCAGTCATTTAAGAAGTGTACAGCTGGGATGACAGTTCAACTGAATGCATAATTCATTTCTTATCAGAGAAAGAGTAATGAACTGATTAGCTAGGATACACACTTGTAGAATAATGGTTCATAAAAATATTCACTTTGTTTCATACCCATGTGGGCTACTGGTATGCCTACATGTCTTGGCTCCTCTAGTTTAGCCATCTTAAAGTTTCTCGATCCAATCATGCAAGAAGGTATATAAGACACATCTAGAAAATAATGCATAAGTTCTCAATATTGAAATACAATTATCAAAAAGGAAATAATAAATTTAACTGTCACACAATTATAAGATATTAAAAATTTTGCATGTTTCAAAATCAGTATAGTACTTATCAAAAATTAACAATTCTAGTATTTAGGGAATGAACCCTATTAATCTGTTTTGTTTCAAAACTTAGTTTGGTTTGGTACACCATGCTACTGCTTCAAAGGAGTTCTGTGAAACAACTATCAAAAAAAGTCAATGACCCCATATTCACATTAATCTAATTTGAATAACAAATACCAATACAACATATATCTTTGATGCCTGATAGGTATTTGGAGTGGCTGGAGTTTCCCCCACTTCTAGCACCCCCTCCCACCTCCAGTATTCTCTGGAGCAACAATGATCTTATCTCTTCTCATTGCAAATACACTGAAGCCATCTAGGAGGAGTTCCTTCAAGTTTCCTCAACTCCAAACTCACCTCCCTAAGGCCTTACTTTCCTCCCTTTGTCCTTTCACTAGAGTCTTCCCTCTATAAAGGGTAATCTCTGGATCTGTGGTCTTAATTCTTCCCCCTTTACATTCTTTCTATGGATCATCCCCACCACTTCTTTTTCCCTCTTTGCTTAGCAATGGTATCTTACACCTGTAATTGCTACTTCAACTCTTTGCTTCCCTCTGGCTATAGACATGTTTAGAAAGAACAACAAAATAATGTTTTTCCTTTATCCTGTTATGTCCTGAATTCTCCAAAGCTCTACTTCCAGATTTCTCTAAATGTAAGGCTACACCCTTGCTACTCAGAGAGCTTGTTAGAAACACAGATTCTCAGACTTCCTGCTCAGTATGTGCACTTCATACAAGGTCCCCAGGCTACTAGTTAAAATCTGAGAAACTCTGGTCTATACTGAGTCTGCTTCTACATTACTTCAACTTAATTTATTCTCCTGAAATCTTAGCCTCAACTTCCTCATTCTAACACTTACCCCCAAAGTGAAACTGCATTACAGGTTGGAAACTTTCCAGTGGACTATCAGGCTGTAGGTTCCTTGATCTCCCTATCATGCCCCCTGCTCACTCCTTCTTTCTAGTTCTCTTTTATTGGCCTACGTGACACCATCCTATAAAGCAGCAACATTTCTATGACACCAATTTGCAAGTATTTACAGCTGAGCACCTATGCCTGTGCTCCTCCACAGAGGATAACACACAGCTCTGTACGCCCAGGAACCGCAATCCTGAATGCCTTCCTAACAATGAGGAAAACAGGAAGAGGGGAAAGCTTTGCTGTTCTTCTCTGACACGTTTGGTGCTGGAAGCTCACTTCAAATGCATCATCCATATCAAATACTCTCCCTTTTTCTAAAGAGTTATCTTACTTATTGTCCCCTTCCCCACAGACCTGTGCTTCCTTTCCTTCATTTCCTCCCTACACCCTCTGTCTCTCTAATCCTTCATTCCCTCTTTCCTCGTGTTTTTTTAACCTTCCTTAGGTCATAGAGTATCTCGAAACAGAATTAATTTTTTATTTTTTTGGCCCATGTGTCAAATGGAACCTTAGTTCCCTGAATAGGGATCGAACCAGCACCCCCTGCACTAGAGACTCTTAACTGCACAGAGTCCTAACCACTGGACCGCCAAGGAAGTCCAGGAGCTAAATAACTTAGCTCCTTAAATGATTCTCAATTTAATCTGTGGCTGACACCTGATAAGATACACTATTTCCCTCCTTTTCTCGTCTTTTACCTCACTACACATCTGACAGGTGATTTTCTTTGCCTATTAGAATATATCAGCATTTCCATTTTATATCAACATTCTGTCAAATGACTTTTCCATAAAATAGAGTTCTTACCTTCTACTTGTCCATTTAACGTATTTTTTCCTCTTTGACCAGCAGCTCCAGATAAAAGATCCACATACTTCTGTGGAAGGCTCTCAGAGATACTCTGTTAAAATGAATAGTTGCAGGAAGATTTCCTAATTCCTTTTGAAGAAAATATCCTACTTTTAAAAACTGCCTACATTTAACCCAGTTAAGACAGGTTTGCCAAGATCCCACACCTGCTAAGTGACAGATTCAGGATGTTGACTTCAAACACAGTGCTGTATCACCAGGCAGTGGCTACCTGCATCTAAGAGATCAGGCCTTTCTCATCTCCTTCCATAGCTGCCACCTTCAAGCAGAGCATTGTTACTTTACCATACGGCTGCCATAAAGGTTCTCTGCGCGTGCTGGTTAAACTATCCAAAATGCTTTGTACTTACTAAAACATCACAAAGCAAAGCTAACTGCCGTTATTATACCACATATTTCTTACTATTCCCTATGCTTTTGCTTCTCTTGAAATGTTCCTTGCAGATTAACTTGACAATCCAAACGTAATAATACTTTTAAGTTTCAAGCACTATCTTTTCAATGTTGTGGTAAAAAACCACAATCCAACCCATTTCTCTCTGGCCCTCTCTAGCAGTTTTACACGTGCACATGTACCAAAGAAACATACATTCGCTTGGGAGATTGGGGATGACACAAACACACTGCACACTACAGTGTATAAGACAGATAACTAAGGACCTACTGCACAGCACAGGGAACTCCACTTACTATTCTGTAATGGCCCATGTAGGAAAAGAGTCTAAAACTGATTCACTTCGCTGCACACCTGACCTAACACAGTATGGTAAATCAACTGTACTCCAATCAAAATTGAAGGAAGAAATGAAGAGACCAAGAAAGAAAGAAAGAAACATTTGATCATAGACTCACCTGGAACAATGCTTCAGTTTTTAGATAAATGTAACTTCAGAACACAAACAGATTCCTTATGACTTCTAAGCCTTGATTTCCATATTACACTAATTTCATTACGTAAACCTTGAAAATTAGCTAAAGTGTACTATGTGGTAGTATTTAACACAGAATTATCTTAGTGATTAAAAATCAATAATTAAAAACAAAGATTAAAATCAGATTAAAAATTTTAAAAATTTGATGGGCAAATGCAAAGGTGAGAAAGTCACAGCATCTTCTGCTTTTATGTTTTTACATCACTCGGTTGTTTACATTTCAAAATAATAACAGAAGACAGTACCTCAGAATCCCAAGGTGATTCTATATCTTCCTCTTCTCCCAAACCTAAGGCTGACATCATATCTATAAAATGGAATCACAGATACATTCATGAGAACATTTACTAGTATGAATTTTAATACATATATGTCTATCTCTACCCACAAATAGTTCAATAAAATGAACTAGTGGAAAAGAATTTCAGAGGGTTGAAGCATTTTCAGGAAGAAAAAGCTGGTAGTACTTGGGACACTTCTGAAGAAAGAGAGCAAAAGAAACACACTTAAAAAGAAATGGATGCCATATTTGCATCTATGCACTTTAAAGGTTTTTATTTGCGCTTTTAAGCATAGAAAAAAAATCCACAGACATTCACTAACTTACCACTTCTATTATTTTTGTGTGTTGCATCAACAGAACTCAAATGGTCATGATTTATTTGCTCTTGTGGTGCCCTTTCAATAATATCTGTATCACTTTCTTTGTCTACAATCTCTGGCTTTGTGGCTCCTTCCTATAAAAACAAGACAAAACAAAAACCCAACTTCAGAAAACATATTCATTTATTTGGTCATTCAGCCAATCAGTAAGATGATAAACATTCACTGCTGTCTAAAAAATCATAGACACTGTCCTCGGAGAAGTTAGAAATGTAAAGAAAAGAGCGATTCTGTTCTGTGTTCTAGGCAAGGCAGAGACACGTGAAAACAAACAAGAGGGCAGAAAAGTGTCCTTCAACAGCTCTGCAACTGAAGCGGACAGAGCCCCGCAAGGGCACAAAGGAGAGAGGAGGCAGGTGAGCCTGTGAAGCTCAAGGCAGGCTGTGACAAAGGGCTGTGTCTCAGAAGACAGAGTACAGAGCCGGGATGTGAGGGGGATTCTGGAAAGGGCAGCCCAAGCAAAGGACGAGGTGTGAAACAGTGTGAGTAAGTCATGTGGAAAACTAGAGCCCAGTTACTGGGAACCCTACAGAGAGACAAAACGGAAGGACCAGGATCAAATGGCAGAGAGCAAGAGTCATCTTTTTTCTTCACATGACAGGAATCTACTACACAAGTAAAGGGTTACATCATCACAAATATATTTTATTTTATTTGGTGCCATGCTTTCTTTCAAATGACAGGGGAAAGACTGCACTGTACTAGGGAGTAGCAAACATGATATTATTTTACAGGACAGCATTGTAAAAAAACACACTACAAGCAATGCTCCAGAGTGGACAGGAAGCAGACTAAACACTGCACATCACCCAGCGTCTCCATGAACCTCTCATTAAAAAGTTGGATTTGGCTTTAAAAACAGCCAAATAAAAACAGTAAAAATCATTCTAAAACAAACTGCAAAGCCAAGAGGAATGAACAGATGGACAAACATATTTTAGGAAGATTACTCTGGCAGCAACATAAACATCAGGGAAGCAAAACTTGAAAAGAATATTTCAAGATTATAGGTGAGAAAGTGGATTATGATAATAAGACACAAAAAACGATGAGCAGGTAGAAAATACTGAACTTGCTGAGTGACTGGATGCATTAATTTCAAGGAAGTTTGGCGTCCGGAATCTTTCCTGCTGCGGCATTTCAGTGATGCTGTCTACTAGGATGGGGAAAACAGACGACAGTGCAGCTCACAGAGTCAGGGACGAGGGAAGCGTCAGGAACAAGGCCTTCAGTCTGGGGAGGAATGAATTAACCTGAGGCAAGCAAGGGACTCAGAAGAAAGGATCTGGATAAATTCCTTTGAATTAGAAATAGATAGCCTTATTCAGGAAAAGCATAGCTGTTAAGATAACTATTTGTAAAATATGCTAACCTGGTATAATTAATGCAAACCTATGCAGAATTCTGAACTTAAAAAAAATAAAACACAGCTGAGAAGCGAAGAGCCGCAGGCGGCCGCCGACTTCACAGCGCTCGGGGTTTTTAGAGCTTCAGCTATAAAAATGGGCAGGATTTTCCTTGATCATATCGGTGGTACCCGTCTGTTTTCCTGTGCAACTGTGATACGATCCTGACCAACCGTTCAGAACTCATCTCTACTCGGTTCACAGGCGCCACTGGCAGAGCATTTCTTTTTAACAAGGTAGTTAACCTACAGTATAGTGAAGTTCAAGATCGGGTCATTCTCACTGGCTGCCACATGGTTCGAGATGTGAGCTGCAAAAACTGCAATAGCAAACTGGGATGGATCTATGAGTTTGCCACTGAAGACAGCCAGCGTTATAAGGAAGGTCGTGTGATCCTGGAACGCACTCTAGTTCGAGAAAGTGAGGGCTTTGAGGAGCATGTACCATCTGATAACTCTTGAAGAAAAAGAGAGAAATCCATCTTTTCCCAGGTCTCCTTCACTGAAAACAAAAATCTACTTACATACACTGTCACCTTAGCATCAGAGTCGGATTCATGAACTGCGGAACAAGAGGTTGTGAGAATCTATGATGGAACCTTCCTTTCTTTCCTTTTTTTTTTAAATTTTCTATTTTCCATCCAACAGCAGTGTGTAGAGAGAATATTATGCAGATGCCGTTTTTTTTTTTTTTCCCCCCTGTGTTTACATCTTGAGGCAGAATAGTCTATCTGCAGCTACATGGTGGGCTATGTGAGGAAAAAAATCTGGGCTATTAAGAGTGAAAAGTATTTTATGTAAATTTTGAAAGGAAAGTGTGTCAAGAGCATGATTTTTAAATTTATTTGGGCTTCATTTTAAGACTTTTTAAAAAAACCCAGTTATTTCACTTGATTTGCTAGCTTCAGAGAAGAGATCCGAATTTGTGACCAGCGCTAAAGGTTCAGTGTTAGTATTGCTTGTGCTGGCCATTGTGCCATATTCTTGTTGGAGATGAACCGTAGCATCAGAGCCCATTCTTCCTTGTCAGTCTTGACCCAAAGATGTCACCATTCCTAGTTATTTGTCACCACATAATTGGTGTTGATTGGAAACTTTTCCTGATATGGGGCAGAACTGCTTGGTTGTCTTTTCCATGTAACTTAAGCACAGTAATATAAATAAAGTAATAGTTGGAAAAAAATAAAAAATAAAACAATACCAGGGGAAGAAAACTATGACATTAAAATTTTCAGTTATATATTTTAACATCTGTTTCAAGGACATAAAAATATACTTTTATAAATATATGCAAATATTCATTTCTAGGATTTTATAATAATAAGCATTTTTGAGTGTAATGAAAAGGTTTAATAGTAAAACACCAATTCAAGATGCTACAAGAAGACTCCTTTTTAAAAGTGATCTTAAAAGACAAGTTTTAAATTGTAGATGAGAAATGCTTATGTGAGTATGGAATTATGAGTCATTTTAAAGTGCTGCTGCTGCTGTTGCTAAGTCGCTTCAGTCGTGTCCAACTCTGTGCCACCCCATACACTAGGCTCCTCTGTCCCTGGGATTCTCCAGGCAAGAATACTGGAGTGGGTATATTAAAATAAATAAATAAATAAAGAACTACTATGAGGTAAGAAAAAAATATAAAACCCTATTTGAAAATTCACAAGGTTTTCTTCTTATTTCCCTGTAAACAGCACACTAACAACTCTAATTTCCTATCTGTGCCTTCTGGAATAGTAGGGAAAGATTGAAGGAATGATCTAGATATTAAAAATAGTAAAATTATGATTATCCTAGCTGGAGATATAAAGGTTTTCAAACACATCTATGATTATCAAGCAGGGCTCAAACTTCATATCAGGAAAGAACAAACAAACTAAAAAAATCAAGTAACCACAATTTCTGAGTTTTGGATACAAAAGAATTTATATGTTAGTTTCATATGTATAAGAAAGAATTGACAGGTTAGTTTAACACCTATAAATACTGAAGTTAATATAAAGTTTCTTAAGAATAACATGGAGTATACATATGGCTAGAGATATTTTAAAAAGTAAAAAATTATTTTCCAGAGATAATTTTAAACCCTGTTGGTAATTTTTCTTTCCTTATGATTTTATAATAACAAGTAGTCTGTATAAGGGAAAAAAATCATAAATTGTGATTTCATCTATTTACTAGAAGTGCATTACATGTAGATATTAGGAAAAGACAAATCAGAATCTCTTCAGCAAAGTTCTACATTTTTTCTTTAAGACTATTGCAGCTGAAATTTTTCTCATTTAATGAAGAGAGAATAAGAATCTCATTTATATAATTATAAATTATAACTTTAGTAAACAGACTAGATAAAATGCTTATTTATTTCCTCTTTATTTTCAAAAAGATCTAAAACACCCACCAAGATTATACCAAACAGTAAGATAAATTAGTTAAGTACATTAAGTATTTATCACAGTAAGTTAGAAACCACAAGAAACAGAAAGGCCAAAAATTCTTAAATCGTAATAAATCTGCTAAGGCCTAAAACAGAACTCACCTTGAATTGTCTATGAACTAAAGTTTTGCTATATTAAATAGAAGACATCGCTTCATTACTTTCAAAGTGAGAATTTTTTCAAAAAGACAAATCACTTCAAATTGAAATGAACTTCCAGAGGGAACTATATTCAATATAGATACATACATACATGTGTGTGTGCTAGTCCCTCAGTTGTGTCCAACTCTTTGTGACCCCATGGACTGTAATCCACCAGGCTCCTCTGTCCATGGAGTTCTGCAGGCAAGAATACTGGAGTGGGTTGCCATTTCCTTCTCCAGGGGATCTTCCCGACCCAGGGATTGAACCCAGGTCTCCCGCATTGCAGGCAGACTCTTTACCAACTGAGCCATCAGGGAAGCCATATATACATATATAAGTATAACCAAGACACTTTGCTGTACTAACTTTGCTGAAACTAACACAATATTGTAAATTGATTATACTGCAATTAAAAAAAACAAGAACCACCACCAACCTCAAAAACAACCACCAAAAAAGGTAAGGAACAAATTTTCTTTCAGTTCTTCATAAAAATCAGCTATATGTTACTCAAAAGAGTATAAGCATTGTTTTTTCATGACCTCACTGTCTCCTCTTTAGTTGAATTTGAAATAATTCTTCTCATATTTATAATATAGAGTTCCTCATCTGACATACCCCCACTATTTCTGTTGTGTTTGTGTAATAATCTGTCTCATCCTGACCCTCATTCCATTTCATATTCATCTTGTCCTTCTTAAATGAATTCTTCCCCTTCATCCCCCTCCCCATGTTCATACTCATCTAGCTGTTCTCCCTAACTGCTTTGTAATTTTTTCTTTCATAATGGCATATTTAGTATGCCAACATTTATAAATCTGAATCATGCACATATATTGCTCTTATTATCACACCATTTTGTATCATGACTTTGAAGGCTTCCATTTCTGTGGCAGGATCATTTCTGTCATATAAGGGGACATGACATGTGAATGGCATGTGAAAAAATACAGGGAAAAAAGAGTTACAAACAAAACAACTTGCCTTTGTGAGACCAAGGCCCGCAAGAGACTTGAGAGGCTGTGGAAGAGGCTCGGCTGATGGGAAGGCAGGATGAGAGAAGCCCTGGACTCCAGGTGATGGTTCGGGAATGGTTTCAACCACATCTTCAATTTCACTATCAGAATTATTGTCCTCAGAGAAGGTTGTACTCTCTGGTCTCACAATACCACATTTTGCTTCTACTACAGTGAAAAAGGGAGAGTACATGAGAACATCTGTAATTTCAAATCAGTGAATAAAACCAGGAGGACAGTCTTAGATAACTTACTGTTTCTCCTGGATTGCTGAGAAGCGTTCATTAGCTTTGTTAAGCTTGGTTTCAGGACATTCTGGAGAAGAAAATAAGAACTTTAAGAATAATAAGACTCAAATTTAATAAAATAACATCCCCCATTCCTCTATGATCAAACACAAAGAGCACAGGCTCTGGAGTCATTCAGATGTGGATTCAAATCCCAGTTCTGCCACTGACTAACCTTCTCATGGGGTAAGGATTATGACAGATGACATAGGAAGCCCCGGATGTTCCTCTCCTTACCCCTAATATAATGCTATACAAATACTATGACACCTACTAGATTACTTTCTCTACCACAATGTTCTAGAATAAAAATTTATCCCCAATACTTTAGAGTACTGTGTCTGAAAAACTAAGCTATTTAAATTAGTTGCTATGTTTTGAAATTTGCTTGCATGATTTCTATATGCATGAATTATCACTTGGGAAGGGAAATATGAAAGTTTAGTTTTTAGCAGAACCTTATTTAAATGGGTTAGAACTACAAACAGGAAAAGTTATTTCTATTCTGTTTGTCAAAGAGCTAAAGACAAATGATTTTTTAAATTCAGCTCATTCTAAGAAAGAGGGAAAAAATAAGAGTAAACATGTAGGGCAATGATCATGAATGA
Organism: Bos indicus; assembly: GCF_029378745.1. Classification (NCBI taxonomy): domain Eukaryota; kingdom Metazoa; phylum Chordata; class Mammalia; order Artiodactyla; family Bovidae; genus Bos; species Bos indicus. The sequence goes on from NC_091772.1 coordinate 17,734,515, forward strand.
AAGCCACAAACACTCTAAACAGAAAGCCATAAGCAAACACGTTAACAACAGAGGCAGAGGGAGATGGACTCAAACGAAAGACACTGAAGAAATGTATTCTGCAAGGAAAAATTAGGTTAATAGGAAATATTAAAAATGACAAAAGGTAGGAAAGGAAAAAGAAAGGAAAAAGTGAGATATGCCTAGTGAAGTACAAATTTAAGAAAAAAAAAGAAAAGCATAAGTATAATGAGGTATGTGGGAAAACATATATATTTAGAATTTATATACAACAAATCAGTAATATATCAGTATTGTTAAAGATACACTATGAACAAAGCCTGTGCTTTATATGTTTTTATTAATACATAAATTATATATCTACACTGTTCAAGTTTTATGAAAATATCAACATAAATTATATATAAAACATATATTTAAAACAGAGGCTTTTGTTCATTGTCTATCCCTAATAATAGTAATTTATATTACTTTAAAACTGTTTATAAATAATACTGTAATAAAGAGTTTAATTTTGCCACTATGAAAAGAGTCATTCAATTAGCCACACATGGTCATCTATCACTACCTGAATGCTGTCAAGTACTACTAGAGAGAGAGGAATTGATAAAGAAATATTCCTAACATTTCACTGGGAAAAAGGACTGGTAGTCAGAATTCTAAGAATATGCTGTTTGAAAAAAAAAATTAATGGAATACAAGATGGAGCTAAAAAGAAGGTCAAGAAATATTAATCTAAAATTCTCAGCTCCCAGTTGGACAACACTGAAAAATAAATGGTAACATTTTTATCATGTATTTTCTTATTTATTTTCTTGTTGTGCAGGATCTCCTTCCTCAACATAACTCAACTGAACTTCTACATCCTAAATATTAAAAAGAGAATCTAAATGTAAGTCATATTTTTAGAATTCAAACAGATTTAACTGCTATATTATGTATATTAGCTGTAACATTATGTAGGATTCCATTTGTCTCTTCATTTATTCACATTCAAAAACTATTAAAATGGTTCTTACATTTGAGATATATGTTACATGCTCCAGGAGATGCACAATTGTTTCCTGAACTCCACTAGTTTATACTGATACAGAGGCTATAAGATGAATATTTAAATAATAATAATACAAAATGTCTGAAATCTGAAATTTTAGAATATGATACAAGGACTTTCAGTAGACTTTTTTTTTTACTACAATACAAAAAATATCTGAAGTTGTACGTTTTATCTTATGGTTATTAAAAGCCTGTGCTTCTACAGCTGGTTATTATTTTATGCAAAACGTGTTCTTCAACGAGATGAACAATTGGGAATATCTTCTTAATGGAATGCTTTAGAAAACACAGTGGAATCCCTTTATAATATGGATTTTGAGAAACAGATTTTTAATTTCTAAATTTCCATAATTACAACAATTACTTTAGCTTTAATGAAGAGCCAAAGACAGAAACAGAGAAAGAAAGAAAGAAAAAAAAAAAAAGCACCCTCCTAACACTTCTAAGAAACCAAAATAGTGTCTAAGGGTAGAAAAAAAACTAGATGATATAAACTATATAGTTTTGGAACTGAAAAGCTCCAGGAAGATTCCATGATTATTACAGTAAGTAATTGTATCCACTATGTGTATTATAAAAGTCAAGTCAGTATGGTTTAAAATTCACAGTAAGACTCTTAATCTTTGACCAAATTTTGTATTTCCTCCATTGTAAGAAAGCTTTTCCCCATACGATTTTCCTTTCACTATGTATTTTCCAACCCATTTTTTTCCTTCACTCCACCTTCCCTGGTGGCTCAGACAATAAAACATCTGCCTAAAATGCGGGAGACCTGGGTTCAATCCCTGGGTTGGGAAGATCTCCTGGAGAAGGAAATGGCACCCCACTCCAGTACTCTTGCCTGGAAAACCCCATGGACGGAGGAGCCTAGTAGGCTACAGTCCATGGGGTGGCAGAGTCGGACACGACTGAGCGACTTCACTTTCACTTTTCAGTATTTACTAACGTAAAAAGAAAAAAAAATCAACTAGTCATATTTTTATAAAATGGTTTACTCTCACCAACTTTCCATTACAAACATAAAACAGTGAGAGGGACACCACTGCCGACTATTAAGAATAAATGCTATACGAAACTAAATTCAGAGCAGGAAAACTAATTACAGAAAAGAGCACTTTACCTTGGTTTCCAAATCTAAGTCTTCATCATCTGATGTAGGCCATGAATCAACACCAGGTTTGTTGGAAAATCTTTAGAGCAAAAACATACACAACAAAAATGAGTGAGTTCATTTCTTAAAAAAAAAGTGATCAAGTTTGGCTATCTGCGTATTAAATGAAGTTTCTTGACATAATTAAAACCTGGTCTCTGTTTTTAAAAAGCTTTTTTTGAAAAAAAAAAAAAAAGATTTTTTGATGTGGACCACTTTTAAAGGCTTTCTTGAATTTGTTCCAATGTTGCTTCTATTTTATGTTTTGGTTTTCTGACCCTGAGGCATGTGGGATCTTAGCTTCCGGAACAGGGATCAAACCCACACTGCCTACAATGGGAGGAGAGGTCTTATTAACCATCTTAACCACTGCAATCCCAGTGAAGTCTCTAAAAGGTTTTTAATTACCTATTTCTGCTTCCACGTCTCCCAACTATTGAAATATCTAGATAAGACTCATTCTTAGTTTTCACGACATACAGTGACAGCAAATACACTGGCGGAGCCTGAAAATAATTTGTTTTCACCAAAAGTCCTAATAACTGAACTGAAAATCGAATTGGTGGATTGACATAACACTTGTTTGCCCAAACTGGGACAAACGTAATGACTTAAAACAAAGTGGAAAGATACGCTGTTCCTTCTCCATTCTCTGCCCCTAGTTCAGAGACTAAATAAATGGCATCCATCAAAAATGGCAGTCTTGGTCCTTCAGCAGCGAAACCACTTACTGAGATGGCCCCACCCCTCCCCTACACTCTGGAACAGTACAGGAGTTCTTGCCAGTGTCTGAAACTTAAAATGGACAGAAATCAAAGAACTAATTTATATGTTTAACTTATATGCTACACAGTACTTCTCAGTCTCTGCTGAGGGACATGAGAGTGGACGTGGGAGCCAAGCAGGCCAGCTATCAAATCACAGGTCAACTCATTTTAATCATGGAATCATGGGTCAATTCGTCAACCTCCTGAACCACAGTTGGCTAATTAAGTAAAAGCAGGACACAGCTACTTTACAAAGCTGCTGTGATGACTCTATGAGGTCACAGATGTTAAGCACGTAATGCAGTGTCTGACCCAGAGTAGAACACTCAACAAACATTAGTTTCTCTTCTCCGTGTTCCCTTACTTAAAATACAATTTTAAAACATCCATAAAATCCTACCTGCTTAAAGAGTCTTCTTCAGAACTCTCATCCTCTATTAAAGAAAAAAGTAAGACACATTTTAAATCAACAAAAGAAAAATACAGACTATTAAAACCTCAAGACTGATGCTCTCCTTAGAAGTATTCCTTCCGGACTGTACCTGGAGACCACACTAGCGGGAACAGTGATTGTACTATACTCACAGGCCATTAATGCCTAAGAATCACTCCTCTCCTTTATAGTCATCAAATGCAAAACAAAAAAAAAGAAGAAAGAACTGCTGTTTAAAATGTCCATAATCCTAACCAAACTCTAGGAGACTGACAGAAAATGATACTGCATCATTAATAGAATCAGTACTATAAGCTGACAATAGCACGCTTAAACAGCACAGTGTTCCTGGACTTCCACTGCCTGGAGCAGTGAACAGAGAACACAAGTGTCTTGCTGGGACATAACACAACTTCTCTGGCTCTTCAGTTCAGGACGAAAACATCCTCTCACAGGGAAGCTTGGTCTACAGGCAATGAACTTCAGAGCGTGGGAAAACATAGGAAACAAAGTCTTCCTGGCCCTCTTTCCAGATTCAAGAGAAGTATGAAAGATGTAGTGAGCCTAGGTTTAGAAAGAATAATCTCTTGAAAGGGAGGTGGAGGAGGGCAAATGGGTGGTGGGGATGGGGACTAGACTTGTGGTGAGCAGGCAGTAGGGTACACACAAGCTCACCTTTTTTTAAAGTTACACACATACACACACACACACATATATATATACACACACTAATATATTTTAAAAGTATAATCTCCTGAGACTATGTCCTTCCATTGTTCAAGAGTATCTGGACCAAAAAGAGCATGATGATCCAAACAGTGCTGTGTACTAGTGAGGGATATCATTATATCAATCCTCCCCATTATATGACAAATGTTGACAGAAATCATGCTTCTTCAGGTTGGAAGGCATACATCATCAGATCCAAAGCTGATCAACAAGGGAAGGGATGGAAGGAGGGAGGGAGTGATGGACTCTGGTGCTCCTGGACAACATTTCACAGGTGTCGTCGTGATCTGATGCTGGAGGGATGACTCACATGCAGTGACTCCATGGGCGAGGAGTCCTGCAAGCTTGAGCCTGGAGGGCACAGGCAGTGATTTTTAAATGTTTGCACTCTGTGACATCAGAACAATGCTTAGTACATAAAAGACATACAATGATTTCTTCAGTGAACAAATGAACAAATAAATAAGAATGTTTTCTTTGAAAATTTTGTTTATAAAAATACAGAAATTAACCAGGGACAACTCTATTCTATTCTGAGCATATTGAAGATCAAGACTCTATGTCATCTCTGTGTCTCCTCTAACGTGTAAAACCAATGTACAGAAGTTCTTTGATGGATGTTGTTGTTAAATCACTGAGTCATGTCCTACTCTTTGTGACCCCATGGACTATAGCCCACAAGGCTCTTCTGTCCATAGGATTTTCCACGCAAGAATACTGGAGTGGGTTGCCCTCTCCTTCTCCAGGGAATCTTCCCGACCCAGGGATCAACCCCACGTCTCCAGCATTGGCAGGTGGATTCTTTATTACTGAGACACCTGGGAAGCCCTCTTTGATTAGATAGAGGTCTACTAAGTTAAAGGTGTCCTGAGACAGCTTGTGCAATGACCTAGATGCCACATTGAGGGGCCTTGGTGGTGTTTTTGTTAATTTGACATGTTTTTGTGCTTTTATTAGAATCTGCAAAGTCCCAATTGGATCTATGTGAATATGTTATACAATAATCTTTTAACTACTGGCAAGAGAACATCTTGTTCTAAAAAAACTATACTGTCATGACAATTACCCAACACACAGAAGAAAACATCTGGTTCTAATGAAGTCAATCTATCTCACTCTTCTTGGATCTGTAAGGAATGAAGTCGGTAATAGAGAACTTGTTGGTGCAACAATATGCAAAATAACTGGTTCTCAACCAGACACTGCTTTTCTGTCTCCTGTACTATTGGTAGGTACCTTTCAAAAATAATCTCTTCCTGGTATGCTGCACATTGGCTCAGCTTTGCAGTTCTTATTGTTTATCATTTGGTATCCTACCAGGAAGGTATTGTGGAGGTTCCCGGCTGTAACGATGGTAACCTTTTTAGTGAGATTAATCACTACATAGGAACTACTAACTATTCATTCACTAACTGCAAACCATTTGTAAAAATTAAAGTTCCCCTTTTATAAGAAGTCTAATTTGCTATAATATGATTATACAGAAAATACACATCATACTAACTTAAAAAGTTTTTTCTATCTACAAGAAAATTTAATACAGGATTTTAGGGGCCATGATTAAATACATGAATTTGTTTTAAGATAATACAGTCTCTGATTTTAAGTTTCCCTACAATTAACTTCTTAAATAATTCGGAATACTAGACTATTAAGAAATTAATTTAAAAATAAAATACACATGCAAATTACATATGCTTTTTCATTGTTCTTTCATCATTAAAAGTTGCTCATTCCTATTTTATCTATGGTAGAATCACCAAGAGTAATTCATTGTCAGATGACTTACCTGGGTTGCTGTTTTCAGGAGGAGTTTTAGGTCTCTCTTCTTTATATTCAGAAATCAGTTGGCGAATGCTATGTATTAAAAATGTGATAATATTTTAACACCAATATGAAAAACAACTACCAAAGTCTTATACTATTTCAGAAAATATCACAAATATCAAAACTTCAATTGTCCCATACATTTCAAGTTTCTAAGTTCCACAAATTTTATTTAGCATGTAATTAAAGGAGAATGAAAAGGAAAATGAAGTACTCATGAACTAAGGGCAGTATAGCTCAGTAAAATAACTAGAGTTAACTTGGCTTATGAAAACTCTCTTGAACTCAGAAATCCTAGCTCTGTAACTAACTGCTCGTCGTTCTGGAGAAGTTACTTCTCAATTCAAAGTCTTCCTCTACATAACTGGGATCTGACTGCCTTATTTCACTAGGAGATTAAGAGGATTTAATGAGATAATATGCCCACAAAATGCTTGGAGAAACAGTCAAAGAATGGAATAATTTGGTCTAGACCTTTATTGCTGGAACTACTTTGGAATTCCAAATAAAATCTAACGTGTGTTTTTTCATACCTTTAACATTCAAGTGTTGCAGGAAACTGTTAGTTACGGTGATTAGCTGTTCTTTGTGGTTTGTAAGTTAGAGAATCTCAGCCATTATATAATTTGAACCTAAATTTATTTATAAAATACAAAAACTCACTACATTAGATAACATAATTGTCTCCAATTATTGCAGCTAATTACACCAAGAGCAGAAAACTAATCACAATCAAGACCCGGCCAGGACCACTACTCTTCCTTCTCTACCTGCTCAAACTCTGAACCAGCAGATCTTTCTGAGAATGATGTCTAATCTCCATGCTCATCTTTGTTTCACCTGGAAGACATAACCCTACTCTTGGAATGGATACTGGCAAGTCCTGGACAGGGTTTCAGATCAGATCAGATCAGTTGTTCAGTTGTGTCCGACTCTTTGCGACCCCATGAATCCCAGCACGCCAGGCCTCTCTGTCCATCACCAACTCCCTGAGTTCACTGAGACTCACGTCCATCGAGTCAGTGATGCCATACAGCCATCTCATCCTCTGTCGTCCCCTTCTCTTCCTGCCCCCAATCCCTCCCAGCATCAGAGTCTTTTCCAATGAGTCAACTCTTCGCATGAGGTGGCCAAAGAACTGGAGTTTCAGCTTTAGCATCATTCCTTCCAAAGAAATCCCAGGGCTGATCTCCTTCAGAATGGACTGGTTGGATCTCCTTGCAGTCCAAGGGACTCTCAAGAGTCTTCTCCAACACCACAGTTCAAAAGCATCAATTCTTCGGCACGCAGCTTTCTTCACAGTCCAACTCTCACATCCATACATGACCACAGGAAAAACCATAGCCTTGACTAGACGGACCTTTGTTGGCAAAGTAATGTCTCTGCTTTTGAATATGCTATCTAGGTTGGTAATAACTTTCCTTCCAAGGAGTAAGCGTCTTTTAATTTCATGGCTGGAGTCACCATCTGTAGTGATTTTGGAGCCCCCAAAAATAAAGTCTGACACTGTTTCCACTGTTTCCCTATCTATTTCCCATGAAGTGATGGGACCTGATGCCATGATCTTCGTTTTCTGAATGTTGAGCTTTAAGCCAACTTTTTCACTCTCCACTTTCACTTTCATCAAAAGGCTTTTTAGTTCCTCTTCACTTTCTGCCATAAGGGTGGTATCATCTGCATATCTGAGGTTACTGAGATTTCTCCCAGCAATCTTGATTCCAGCTTGTGTTTCTTCCACTCCAGCATTTCTCATGATGTACTCTGCATATAAGTTAAATAAACCAGGTGACATATACAGCCTTGATGTACTCCTTTTCCTATTTGGAACCAGTCTGTTGTTCCATGTCCAGTTCGAACTGTTGCTTCCTGACCTGCATACAGATTTCTCAAGAGGCAGATCAGGTGGTCTGGTATTTCCATCTCTTTCAGAATTTTCCACAGTTTATTGTGATCCACACAGTCAAAGGCTTTGGCATAGTCAATAAAACAGAAATAGATGCTTTTCTGGAACTCTTTTGCTTTTTATCCATGATCCAGCAGATGTTGGCAATTTGATCTCTGGTTCCTCTGCCTTTTCTAAAACCAGCTTGAACATCAGGAAGTTCATGGTTCACATATTGCTGAAGCCTGGCTTGGAGAATTTTGAGCATTACTTTACTAGAGTGTGAGATGAGTCCAATTGTGCAGTAGTTTGAGCATTCTTTGGCATTGCCTTTCTTTGGGACAGGGCTTACCTCGCTTAATTCAAACTAACTTACTTCAGACTTAGGGATTTCTGGTGAATGAGTTCCTTATGAGGCAGACTCTGAAAACAAGGGCTTCCCTTGTGGCTCAGCTGGTAAAGAATCCCAGTGCAATGCAGGAGACCGGGGTTCGATCCCTGGGTTGGGAAGATCCCCTGGAGAAGGGAAAGGCTGCCCACTCCAGTATTCTGGCCTGGAGAATTCCATGGACTATATAGTCCATGGCGTCACAAAGAGTCAGACAAGACTAAGGGACATTCACTTTCACTTCACTGAAGACATTTAAGGCTGAAGCACATATAAATCCTCTGGAAGATTTTCATTATTATAGGAAACAGATCTCATGAGGGGCCAATCGTCATTATGGACTCTCAGGCAAGCTGGTACCCACTACTCTGGGAAGGATGACAGGGGACCTATGACCTAAGAAAAGGTGTTCCGCCACCCCAGGACAGAAAGCCACCTTGAGGTTCAGGTCTAGAAACAAAGAAGAAAGAGAAGTCTGCTCAGTCCCTGAAGGAGCACTTGAACCTCCCTGACAGCCTAAAATGGTCCACACTGGTATCTGCTAGCAGAAAAGATAAATAACAGCCTCAATGGACACCTCATTGTGAAGATCGAGGTTTAGATCTAGGCTTACACGTGGGCTCCACATAAGGTTTCTGAGTGTGGGGGGAGGCTAGGAAGCCCAGCTGCCAGAACTGGATGCTGTGCTTTGCGACAGTGGCTGAGCTACAAACATACATATGAGAACTAAGAAGTTGTCACTAATAACATCAGCATTCTTCTAAGAAAGTAATTTAAAGCAAAGAGTCATCCAAAAGACAAAATCAAGTCTTTTATGTTCAGTATGCAATTTTAAGGAAAAGTATATACAAAGTAGAGATTAAAGAATTATTATATAAGAATTAAGAAATTCAATATTGTGTTATAAGATAAACTAAAAAAGCAGAATCCATATTTTATAAAGCTAATAAAACTAATATGAAATCCCTCAGTGATTACAAGATCAATGAAAAAAAAGGGAACCGGATGCATATGACATCAGTCAATATTATAAAGGAATATGAATCCTGCTATCTATTCCTGCTATATATTGTTGTTCATGATTCTCAGTCAGAATAACTGATTTTCTACCTGCCTGATGATGTGTTGATTACAAATTAGTTCTTTTATTAATTTAATCTTGATGTTACCACCTTAGAACAACACCAAGGTTTTTAAAAATAAAAAGAACGGTACCTTTGCATCTTATCAACCGCATGTATATTTGCTTCTTTCTTTGCTAAAAACTCCACCATTTGCTGTTTCCTTTCACTTACAGCAAGTGACAGCGGTGTGAGGTCATCCTGTAAAACAGGGAAAACCATTTCTAATGTACACAGTTAACCTATTTCAAAGCTGAACCTTGAAGTCGTACAATAGATTCTCTGAACTTAAACACAGAATTCAGAAAGCAAATAAAAGGAAACCTTATCCCCCTGAGCACCTCCTTTCTCTCGAAGATGCTCCTCCTCTGGGCCTTCCCTGGTGGTCCAGTGGCTAAGACTCCAGCTCCTAATGCAGGGGGTCCAGTTTCCATCCTGGGTCAGGGAACCAGATCCCACATGCCTCAACTAAAGATCCCATGTGCCACAATTAAGACCCGGTACAGTCAAATAGGTCTTTTTAAAAAATGATAAATAAAATGCTCTTCCTCTACCTCTTCAAAAGATGAACCACAGAGTCATTCTCTAACACTCACTTCCAACATTTACTGGTTCCAAGGATCTTTGCTCTTATCGTACAATTTATCAGGGATATCGTAGTATTCACTTGCTCTGTTACTACTCTCAATACTCCTCCAGAGAGAATCAATTAACCACTAAATCAACAGCATATTTTAGGAACAATGCTGAGGCAGAAATATATATTATTATCTGTAGCATGTATAACCGATCCAAGGATGATGATGAGCAACCTCACAAGGCTTACAGACATTCCAATGGGAATATTATTCTCTATATGAACATGCAAAGAAAAAGAGTTTTTTTGTTTTTTTTTTCCGAAAACACCAACTAATAATTTCTACTTTGAAAAATTCAATCTCATTCTTAAGAAATTATTTTAAAATATGAAATTACAAATTAGAGTGTCTCTAAAATCTTGAAATAATTATCAAAATAAACTATAAAATAAGAATTGGAAACTTAAATGCTTATGGAGGAAAAGTTGGTGACCTGAATAAGTGAAAAAGCCAGGTAAGGCCAGCAAACCCGAGAATACACGTTCCATACAGAAGGGGCGGCCTCTGCATGCTGACCAAACAGTAGAATGGGCTCAAGGGGGACCAGATTTGGTTCTTTGAGAAGCCTGAAATGCAGACCTCTGCATGAGTCTCCTAAATTTTAAATGTTGACTCAATTTGCGGAGGTAAACTAAACATATCCAAGGGCATGCTTGGTCGATGGCCCGCTTGTGGTTTGACGTTTGCTGTTCCCAAACAGGTGGGAATAAAGCAAGTATTTGTAATGTGAAACCGTCCCTTCTTCATATCATGTGTTTCACAAAAAGTAGGCCCACCACGTTATAAAAATTGCTATTAAGGCTCATAATTAAACATAATTTTTTAAAAAATCATAATTCCACTTCAAGAATGTTTCCACTGCCTGTTGAAACTACAATCTATCTCCAGAATTCCTCTAGATTGTTAATCAAATGGATATTGAGTTCCTAAGACTGCTGAAACTAAATCATCAAAACAATTCCCATCTATACTGTTACTAACTTCATGGGTTTTGATATTTAAAGCTCTCATTTTGCTTATGCCAGAGCTCAGCGAATCTAACAGACACACTGAAGAGTCTGTCCTGCAGCTGACACCAAAAGAAGGCTCATGAGTTACTATTACTGCAGTCAGGAAAACCCTGTTGGTAACAAACATCTGTTGACCTAATGACCTGGATGAAAACAGAAGGAGCAAAATCCCGAAAGGGTCAGACTCTACAGATGAACTGACTTCACCATGAACAAATCTCTGAACTGAGTGCGACTGAATAATTAGTGGTTGGAAGGAAAAGGAGTTATCATTCAAGCCAATAGATATTGCCAATAATATTCCTTTTAACTTCTTAATCACACAGGCAGAGAAAAAGTCAGGTTAATGCTGTTGCAAAGGAAGGAGCTGATGGAAGTAGTTAGCATTGATCAAACTCCAACTCTTCTAGAGATTACTTATTTTTGAGATAGGTGCATTTAGAAATTACACTTATTCAGTCCATAGTTCTTCACCACAGATCGTATCAGAATCTCAAGGAAACAGTTCTAAATACACACGTCCAGGCCTTCCTCGATTTATTCCATCAAAATCTTCAGGGAACAGCCTAGGCTTATAAATTTTTTTTATAAGTTTTCCCAAGTGATTGTGGTTTTCACCAGCACAATCTAGCCAAGAATTAGCATAGGAACCACTCCAGTCTCATCTTTTACCCACATGGCCAATTCCTTCTCTTACTTGAGGATTTGAATAAAAAAGAAAAGTGTAAGAGGTAGAAGTCATCAAAACAGCATGAAATTTTTCTGGGTAAACACTGGTAGAACAGGGACTGCTGCTGCTGCTGCTGCTAAGTTGCTTCAGTCGTGTCCGACTCTGTGTGACCCCATAGATGGCAGCCCACCAGGCTCCTCCATCTGTGGGATTCTCCAGGCAAGAGAACTGGAGTGGGGTGCCATTGCCTTCTCCAGAACAGGGACTAGTAAATTCAAAAGGCAACCTGATCTCATTATTTATAAACTACTTACTTTTCATCAAGACATTCTAGACTGGGGAACAGAGTTTAGACTCTTATCTAAGTGGCTGTTTCTGCCAGAATAGGATAAGATGTCAGTTAATTCTTTGTTCTCTTACTTCCCTCTTAATCACCACCTGTTCACTGCCAGTCTGATTTCCTCAAATTCTTCCTAAAATTGATATATAGGCTACTATACCATCCACTCACTCTCTTTCTCAAAATAACAACTATTATCCCTGAAAATGGAAAAGCACCTTACAGAAATATATAAACTGAAGGAAAAAGACAAAAATCTCAGGACGTCTGTGGTGGTCCAATGGCTGGGTCTCCAGGCTGCCAGTGTAGGAGCCTAGGTTCAATCCCTGGTCAGAAAACCAGATCTTGCATGGTGAAACTAAGACTCAGCACAGCCAAATAAATAAATATTAAAAAAAGAAAAAAAAAACACAACTCTTTTTGGCATTTCCCAACGGCCAAAATTCCAACTTGACCTATATTTTTCACCTGCTCTCTCCTTTTCCCTTTTCCTTTACTTTCTTAAACCTTGGGCAATAACAGAGAAATCATTTTCATATAAATCATTTTTTTATAAAATAGGAATTTGTTAACAACAGCGAGATGTCTATTATGTTGTAAAATGTTTATGCTATGTTTGAGTTTTAAGACAAAGTCTATTTCTAAGGCAAATTTTGCTTTACTGTATTTTTATGCCAATCGAAAAAATTTCAGTGGGGGGCAGTATTTGGAAAGTTTTACCTTTAACAAGTGCAGTGTTACCACAAATATTTGCCATAAACACATGCATGAATGCTTTACTCTCTAATGCTTCTTCAGAAATATTATAAAGTGAAATCTTAGACAATTAAGTTCTTTCAAAATATTTTAACTCAGGGAAGGCTGCAGCTTCCAAACACGTAAAACTGAGCCCACCTGTGAGAGTGGGGAGAGTTCCTGGCGGGACTGCAGCTGCAGGACGTCACATGTGTCCTGGAGAAAGAGCAGGAGGGCCGGTTTCGCCATCGCCAGCTCCACACGCACAGCTGCAACCCCACTGAGCAGCTCCCCGGGGCTGAATGCGGGAGACCCCGAGGTGTACATCGTGAACCAAGCGGTCACCAGTACAAGTGAACGTCCTTGCTAGGAGTCAAACATGACCTGACCCTCTTGGCCAGATCTCAGAACCAGGGTCCTGGAGGGCTCAGGGCTCCAGGCCTGCTGCCTCCAGGCCCACTTGCACTCACCCAGCTCCCCTCATGGGCACTGGGTCTCCTTCCTCCTCCCACCCACGCCCAGGGGCACCCATTCCCTGAGCCCCTGGAAGCAGCCACTCCTCACATCACTTCACTCCTCCCAGGCCTTCATCATTTGGGGGCTCTGAGCCTACCACCCACTCCCGGGCACGTTCTGATGGGAAATCTTCCTTCTGGGGTAGACGGCTAGCTGGGAGACAGAGCTTTGTCCTTTATGTGGACACAGACAAACATCCCCCACCCCTGCACTGGCCTTGGAGTTGTTTCCATGGTAACAGGGCTTGATGGACACTATTCAGTTTACCTATTTATATACTGTTATAAATAACACAGTTGTAGATTTAAAAAATGCTTCACAAATATTTTGTAAACAAAGTTAGTTGAGTTATACCTTGTTCCTGGCTTCTATATTGGCATCGTAGGAAAGCAGCTTTGCTGCGAGTGATATATTCTGGCAAAAGACAGCATAGTGGAGAGCGGTGTTCCCACTGACATCCATGACATTTGGGTCGGCACCATGCTCCAGCAGAAGAGTCGCACACTCCTCTTCTTGGCATTCTACGGCCTGTCAGTGTTGTGCCAAGAAACAGAGTGTAAATTCTAGGAATTCAAAGTAAACAGTCCACAAGCTTCACCGGTTTGCTATATCTAAATGAGATGAATTCACTTTTGTCTCAGTAGTTAGATCACATCCACCTCGTGTGGACACGATTCGCTGCCCCATACCTTCATCAGCGCGGTCCTGTTTTCATTGTCACAGAGGTTAAGCAGGCATTTTCTCTCCAGGAGCAGAGTGACCACCGCTGAATGGCCATTGGCACAGGCCAAGTGGAGGGCAGTCCTATGAAAGCAAGAGGAGTTTTCAGGAAACTATAGTGTTACTGTTTCAAAACAAACAATTGTTCCTGTGATTGAAAACACTCAATAGCATGCTATTTCTATCCCTCTAAAACAAATATTTTGTTTCCTTCTGGAGAAAGAACATTATATATTAGTTTTAGCTCTTCTTACCACATTAATGAAAGAACCTACTTGAATAGAACAAGCATGACCTCGAGATTCAGCTCAACTTGGGTTTGAATTTGACTTGCACTCTGTCACTTATTAGCTATCGCTCACCCTCTCTGTACCCCAATTTCCTCATTAACATAATGGAGAGAGTAGTATTTATCTCACAGAACACCACAATGATACTAAATGAGATCCAAGGAAAGGATTTAGAACCACTTCTCACACAGATAACAGCTCAGTAATTGCTAAGTAATATTATCATACTTATTACTATTACTTTACAAGGACAACATCTCAATAAAGTCAAAGGTTATTACACATCCTTTGCAAATATGTTTTGAATATTAGAGACAACATTGTACTTCGCTGATTTTAATATCCTCATTTTCTTACTTTTGAACGTCTCTGACATTGGGATGAAATTTATAATTCACGTCTTTACAGCTATAATTGGTAGCATTTTTGTTTATTTCTCATTTTTCCTCTTCATCTAATTACCGTAAGGTCTTTTTTTCTAAGGTTGAAGTATAGATGATGTATATTGTATATTATTATATTTTATAGGTGGACAACATAGTGATTCACAATTTTTAAAGGTTATACTCCATTTAAAGTTATTATAAGATATAGCTATATTCTCTATGTTGTATAATATATCCTTATAGCTTGCAGGATTTTAATTCCCCCACCAGGGATCCAACCCCAGGCCCACAGTAGTGAGTCTTAACCACTGGACTGCCAGGGAATTCCCAAGATTCCTTTGACTTCTGAAAAGGCTGAAAGTTGTCAGAGGATACTAGTCCCAAAAGAATTCTAAAAAAAAGTTATAAATGAGAAATTCTTATCTGTGCCACATTCCTATTAGGGCCAGAAAGACAAGCCCTGTCTACTATTCTGACTTCCTACAGACAGCTTGATCTACAGAGAGTTTTAAGTTTTTTGTTTGTTAAATCAACCTCCATATTTCTTTTTCCTTTTTTTTTTTTTTTTTTGTGCCGAAACTCAGGAAACTCCAGAATTCTTGCTTTTGAAATCATTCTTAGAAAGATGTTTGGGGTGGGAGGGAGGCTCAGGACTAAGAGTATGTAAGTATACTTAACAACTGATTTACGATGTTGTTTAGCAGAAAGCAACACAACATTGTAAAGCAATTATTCTCCAATTAAAAAAAAGTTAAGGTTAAGAACCAGTAGAAATAGAAAGAAAAAGAAGGTCTCTGTCAGCACACACACAAAACATGTATAAACAGGAATTTGTGTTTTCTTCTGGTACTTTTCTCACTGTGCATATTTAAAATTTTTGAACCATACTCCATCTGAAGCTTTTTTGTGAGATAAAAATCTAGTTACTTTTCTTTAAATAGTTACCAGGTTATTTCTCTACCATCTACACATAATTTATCTTTTCTAATAGAAAATATCACCAGTATCAAGTTCTAAATTCTTACATATGTTTGGGTGTTTGGGTAGTTTATATTCTGTTCCATTCATTTATCTATCTTTTCAGTTGTTAGTAAATGAATACTTTGTGGGCACTTACAGCACATTTTGACATCTAGAAGGGCAAATCTTCGTCTACTATACAAAACTTTTAATTTTATCACAACAATTAAAGACAGCATATGTAACCCAAAATCTTTAAAACCAAAATATGTTGATTTGGTTTAAATATTGAAAGACCATACATCCTAAGAAAATGTCTTCCTATTCAAGGACACAGCCAGCTCTCTACTTCAAAGCTTCTGAGGTCCTTCAGCAAAGAAAATATATACCTAGGCATACACTGATATAAAACAGATATTGAATTGTATCTTTACAATTTTTAATCCAGGAGTTGATCTGGCATGGGAGTTATTGTGTTCACTATGCAGTTTTCTATAATATATAACCTTAAGGTATAAAAATGTGTACATTAAAAATAAGATGCTAACAACATCAGAAATCTGTCCCCTGCCATGATCCACAATAGGCGATCCTATATAAAGAAGTATTTTCATAAATCATATGAGAAAAAATGTGAGAGCCAGGAGATTCCAGATTTCTTGAAAGCTATATAACTTAAGAGCTCTTACTCATGAGTACATCATGCTAACCCATGCATACTAACAAATAAAAAGAAAGATGAAGGGGAAAAAAAGATACTATTTATGTTTCATTTCATTACTCCGATTACCGACATTCAGTTAAATGACTTCAAAACTTATCAGTAAAGTGCTCTCTCTATAAGGGAAATTATAAGTGGGTCCTAAATGAGCTAAGCCTTTTTGCTGCCTATAAAGTCTGCAGGGCGCTGGATCCCAGGAAGGTGTCCAGGAGCCTTGGAGAGGAAACACACAGGAGGGACCTCTGCCAGGCCCTTCCACCCCGCTTACCTGTTCATCTTGTCCCTGTCGTTCAAGCCATTCTTCCCCAGCAACAGAATCTGCTGCACTTTGGCTACGTTCCCTACAATGGCAGCTTTGTGGATCTTTCCGAGGTCCTTGTCTCGGATGCGATACCCGGGCTGGAGGTTGATTCTATGACCGCCGTCTCTCCCCGGACTGATGGAGGAGCCTAAGGGCGATTCGCCCTTCTTACTCCCGAAGCCAAAAATCTTCTTCATCACAGAGCCCACGGGCTTCAAACACACCTCACCTCTCCCTCGGCTCTTCACTGTCCCCGAAACCCAATACTAATGGTACAGATAAGCCTAAGCAGTTCCCCCACAATATCCCAGTTGGGAAGCTCCGCGGTTTCCAATCTTTCAGTCCAGAAGAGTCGTAGCTAAGCGACGCTGCTAAACACAGTGCGCCTGCGCGCCTCGGAAGCGGGCGTTCCCGAGTGTAAGCGCGGACTCGTCGGGCCATACTGCCAGTGCGCATGTGCTAGGCCCGGAGGCGCAAATCTGAGATTGACTGTGGGCGGTGCTAGGCACATTTCAATCAACTGTGCCACATGGCTAAGCGTTTCCGGATGCTTAACAAAAAATAGAGCAGGTGAGAAAGGCGTCTTTGCTGGAGAGACGAGGAGCTTCAGGATGCTGAAAGCCTGTCCCCCAGAGCTTTTTTAGGGCTCTTCTAAAAAACAACAACTCTAAATCTACTTACCCCTAAGCTTATTTATTCCTTTCCACATCTCTCTTGTACCAGCGAAATTTAGCAAGTGTAACTACAGAAGACTGATTTTCATAGTTCCAGAAATTGTGGTAACAGGTATTATCAAGTGCAAATTTAGGGGAAACCAACTCCCAGATTCATGGGAAATAGATGGGGAAACAGTGGAAACAGTGTCAGACTTTATTTTTCTGGGCTGCAGAAATCACTGCAGATGGTGACTGCAGCCATGAAATTAAAAGACGCTTACTCCTTGGAAGGAAAGTTATGACCAACCTAGAGAGCATATTCAAAAGCAGAGACATTACTTTGCCAACAAAGGTCCGTCTAGTCAAGGCTATGGCTTTTCCTGTGGTCATGTATGGATGTGAGAGTTGGACTGTGAAGAAAGCTGAGCGCCAAAGAATTGATGCTTTTGAACTGTGGTGTTGGAGAAGACTCTTGAGAGTCCCTTTGACTGCAAGGAGATCCAACCAGTCCATTCTGAAGGAGATCGGCCCTGGGATTTCTTTGGAAGGAATGATGCTCAAGCTGAAACTCCAGTACTTTGGCCACCTCAGGCAGAGTTGACTCATTGGAAAAGACTCTGATGCTGGGAGGGATTGGGGGCAGGACGAGAAGGGGACGACAGAGGATGAGATGGCTGGATGGCATCACTGATTCGATGGACGTTAGTCTGAGTGAACTCTGGGAGTTGGTAATGGACAGGGAGGCCTGGCGGGCTGCGATTCATGGGGTCGCAGAGTCGGACACGACTGGGCGACTGAACTGAACTGAACTCAGGTTCTCCAGATGAAACGAAACCGCGTTTCTGCATCCCTCTGAGCCTCCATCTACACATTTTCTTCATTTTAATTTTTTGCTTTTATCGTCCCCAAATCTTTAATCAACCTGTCAGGCGAGTGTATGCTCCTCGGTTCTTTGTCTCGACACAACAAAGATTTGGAGTGACAGACATTAAACCCCCTCGGAGTGTCACAGCTCTCGGCCGTTTGCCTCCGCTTTTTATGTTTTTTTCTTCCCCCTAGGCCTGCTCTATGCAAATTGGCCTTGTCAGGAGTGCTGTTCTACCTGAAGTCCTCCCCCAAGTCCTGGGACCTTCCTTTGACCTTCCTCTGTTCTATTTTCGCGGGCTTCTCCATTGTTTTCTAGCCACCGCCATTTTGGACTCCTTTTCCCTATTCTAACTAGCTAACAAACCCATGATTTATTTTGGAGCATAGTGTAACATTTGATAACTTAAAAAAAAAAATTA
Source organism: Bos indicus (assembly GCF_029378745.1). Taxonomy (NCBI): domain Eukaryota; kingdom Metazoa; phylum Chordata; class Mammalia; order Artiodactyla; family Bovidae; genus Bos; species Bos indicus. The sequence continues at coordinate 17,753,097 of NC_091772.1, forward strand.
TCATTCACGTGTCCGAAATAATCCATCTTTTCTCATCTAGTTTAAAATACCACTTTTTAACTCTGATGTTCTGTTTCTGGGTTTTCCATTCTGTTCCATTGAATGGTCTGCTGCTTCCAGCGTAGGTAGTATATAAAATATATTTTAATATCCTTTATAGGTCCAAAGTTCCTCCCCTTATTTGTCCTTTCCAGCATTCTCTTTGCAATATTTATTTCTACATTATTTGCTGCTAAGTCGCTTCAGTCCTGTCCAACTCTGTGCGACCCCATAGATGGCAGCCCACCAGGCTCTGCCGTCCCTGGGATTCTCCAGGCAAGAACACTGGAGTGGGTTGCCGTTGCCTTCTCCATTTTGTGAAAGTGAAAAGTGAAAATGAAGTCGCTCAGTCGCATCCGACTAGTAGCGACCCCATGGACTGCAGCCTACCAGGCTCTTCCATCCATGGGATTTTCTAGGCAAGAGTACTGGAGTGGCTTGCCATTGAGATGACTGTTTAATCACCATGCCAGTTAAAGAGAATTCTCAGTGAAATTTGCATTAATTAGGTTAAGAGAAATAATTTTAACTTGACAATCACTTGTATCAGTGTATCCAGGTAGTTGTTATGTCTCTGTCCTATTTTATGTCCTTCATTAACCTTTGGAAGCTTTTTTTTTTTTTTTAATGTAAATCCTATACCCTTTCTTGATGTATTTATATCTGGGCTTTTTAAAATTTTTACTGTGATGGTACTTGATTTTTCATTATAATTTATGAATGATTACTGTTTTGATATCTGGGTATTCTTTTGACAACCAGAATCAAGAACTTTTAAAATTATACTCTTGTCATAGGAAGAGTTGAGTTTCTGGTGGTACTTAAGGAAGGCACAAACTGTTGGTATAGATTTCACCAGAAAGATGTAATACTGATAATATGCAAGATTGTAAAAAATCAAGCAAATGCAAACACGATGGGCTTTTTAAAAAACTGAAGTGTAAGACCATTGCAACAAATTAAAAAACTTAATATAGCTAAATTTCACTAAAATCCTATTAGCCAGATTTTTCAGTAATTTGCTAATTTGTGTGTGTACGTGCTCAGCTGTGTCTGACTCTAGGGACATCTTTTTTGTTTCCTCTTAATAATCTCTTTGTTCATTTGCTTTATTCACCCACATCTATTTCCCACTCCGAAGTGTGTGTAATCATCATAATGGCCTTGCAGAATATTATCAACTCCATTTTTATGAGGCATCTTATGCTCTATACTTGTTCCATCCTCTTTAACATTTCCCAAACTTTAAATCTTTTCTCGTTTCCATCTGTCTGCAACTTGTGTGTTTCCATCTTTATTCCATTTCTTAGAAATAAAGCAAAACAGGTTGAATGCATACTGCCATAAACAGGTGAATATACCGAAACTTCTTTTAATGTAGTTATTGATCCAGTAGTTACAATTGGACTAAACCCAGTATTGTGGGTGAAGCAGAAGCAGGCTCACAAGTTAATAGAAAACAGGCTAACCCAAAACTCACCAAGTTCCTGTTCCATTTATTAATGATTTGAACTTAATGACTTTAAAACTTTTGATTAACCAAATTCAAAAGGAACAGATACCTCCATTGCACAAGATGCACCAGCAAAATCTGAATATATGGCAGCCTTATTTTACAGCAAAACAAATTAATTTACGTACTTATTCTTCAGAGGCCATTTAATGCCATTTTGTTCTTTGTAGACTGAATGAATTGACAACAAGTTTTTGGGATTAGTGACTCAGAAGCCAAGTGTTCAAACCTTCAGCAGAAATTGCTGCTGGAATGCACCAAAGAACTCTGAAAAGAGGCTGGGTCCCTGTTGAAGTGATGTTCCAGAATAGTGTTTTCACTGATTAAAGAGCAATGAACAAAAATGAAAACAAAAAAATATTTCTCAGGGCTATCCAGCTTAGCCACACCAAATGGTTTTGGTGTATGTGACTGGTATCAATTCTTGATCACCAAGCATTTGCTTCCTACAATAGCCCAACCAAAAAATTATCTTTTGTCTTCTGCCTTCACAGTATTCTCCAGGGTGACCTATGAGACCAGTAAAAACTATAGTGGTATCTGAAAAAGACTCCTGACACTTCCTGAAGCAGCCTGGAATGAGGGTCAAAGCCACTACCAAGCTGCAAGGAGATCAGAACTACACACCAGGACTTCAGGTAGGTTGTCAAGATTTGGTTTACTCTAGTGTTTTTGTATGGACCAAGATACTCAAGGAGTCATTAGGTCATCTCTAAACTTCTCTATCTCCTTGGTCAAATGCTGTCTGGATCCCCAAGCAATGGAAACCTAAGATTTCCCATTCCCAATTTCTATGGAAACAGATGCCCTCTAGAAAGCTGTTGCCTAGAATACCCACAACTAAGACTCCTACTAAGCCTATCTAAGATTCAAATAATACCCTGATGGTGAATAAGCACATTACTGGAAAACAATATAGAGTTGAGAACTTATTAATATAACAAAAACTACACAAATCAATGAGAAATGATATGGATTATTAATAAATGGTTTGGGAAAAATCAATTATTGATAAGAAGTAACTACACATCTCAAGGTATCACCAAAATAAACTCCAGGTTAGTACATGTTTAGTCTTTTTAATAAAAACCATTAAATATTTTAGAAGAAAATATGGATGAGTGGTATGATGTTTAGATCTTTCCAAAAAAATGGAAATTAGAAAATATCAGTACATTTGGCCACATAAAACTTGAGACCAAAAAATTCAGTATAAATCCAAATATAGAAAAGGAATGAAAAGACATAACTAATGAAACATTCTTAGCTTACAATTAAGGAACTACTTGTTTTTTTTTTTTTTTATGATCAAAGGATACCATCGGTTCACAAATTAACCATCAGATCAGATCAGATCAGTCGCTCAGTCGTGTCCGACTCTTGGCGACCCCATGAATCGCAGCACGCCAGGCCTCCCTGTCCATCAACAACTCCCGGAGGTCACTCAGACTCACGTCCATCGAGTTGGTGATGCCATCCAGCCATCTCATCCTCTGTCGTCCCCTTCTCCTCCTGCCCCCAATCCCTCCCAGCATCAGAGTCTTTTCCAATGAGTCAGCTCTTCGCATGAGGTGGCCAAAGTACTGGAGTTTCAGCTTGAGCATCATTCCTTCCAAAGAAATCCCAAGGCTGATCTCCTTCAGAATGGACTGGTTGGATCTCCTTGCAGTCCAAGGGACTCTCAAGAGTCTTCTCCAATACCACAGTTCAAAAGCATCAATTCTTTGGCGCTCAGCCTTCTTCACAGTCCAACTTTCACATCCATACATGACCACAGGAAAAACCATAGCCTTGACTAGACGGACCTTTGTTGGCAAAGTAATGTCTCTGCTTTTGAATATGCTCTCTAGGTTGTTCATAACTTTCCTTCCAAGGAGTAAGCGTCTTTTAATTTCATGGCTGCAGTCACCATCTGCAGTGATTTTGCAGCCCCCAAAAATAAAGTCTGACACTGTTTCCACTGTTTCCCCATCTATTTCCCATGAAGTGATGGGACTGGATGCCATGATCTTCGTTTTCTGAATGTTGAGCTTTAAGCCAACTTTTTCACTCTCCTCTTTCACTTTCATCAAGAGGCTTTTTAGTTCGGGTACCAGAAATTTTCTACTCTTACTTGACATGGATAGCAGTTCAATTTCATCATCTTGCCTCAAGACATTTGCTCTTCAGTTCTGTGATAATTTAATCCACTGGGATCTTGATATTCTCACTGCCTTACAGCTCACCAAATTTACCCATTAAGTGGATGACTTCATACTGATGGTACTAGGTGCATAAGAAATAGGATATAGTTTGAAAGTCCTGGTAAAAATTTATGTGAGAATTTATGTTAACCCACTTTTAAAAAACAAATCAGCATTATCCATTTAAAGAAATACCCCCAAATTAAGCACAAAGCTAAACTATCACCTTGGCATCACAAATTTTTATAAAATATATATTTACAAAATATAATGTTAACAGTATAATCAGTTCTAACAGTGACCAACAGCTTTGGTGGATAAATGAACTTTGTGATTTAGGATACTGAGAAGCATAGTAACAGATCACTTTTCTTAAAAAAGGTTTATTTTAAAAAGGTCTATTTTTTAAAATAAAACCTAACCAAAGGAGATAATTTTCTATGTATTCCTCCAACAACTGTTTCTTCAAATTATGTATGAGGATTTGAGATTTTATGACACCAAGAAGCAGCATGAACTTAAGAATATTAAAATCTAACAAGGATGAAAAAGTATACAGAAAGTGGAACCAAACCACAGCACAGGTAAGCACTTGCCCATCTGTCAACTTCCCAAACAGGAAAAAAAAAAATCACATTGAAAGTGAGTGTTAGTCGCTCAGTTGTTGCAACTCCATGGACTGTAGCTTACCAGGCTGCTCTGTCCATGGAATTCTCCAGGCAAAAATCCTGGAGTGGGTGTGACCTTTCCCTTCTCCAGGGGATCTTCCCAACCCAGGGATCGAACCCAGGTCTCCTGCATTGCAGGCAAATTCTTTACCATCTGAGCCACCAGGGAAGGCCAAAGTTTTGCTAAATTTTTAAGTTAGTTTTCTTTGTGCTGTAACAGTAAACACTATCTTTCACCAAAGTTAAAAATTAAAAATTGTGAACCTTTTGGCCTCGCATTGTTAACACTGACAACATGCTTCTACCTGGCAGGTGCTATGCTTTCTCCCCACCAGGGACACTGCACCAGGCTTTGCAAAGTTTGACTCACAAATTTCTTAACAATCATTCAGTTATTTCGTATTTTTTATTATAGTGGATTTAGGTTTCTTTTTGAACAATGATGCATTTCCTAATAATATAAAAAGAGTCTCTCTTGTTCTTCCTGAAATCCTTTAGCAACCATCTTCTTCAATCCTATTTTGTCTTCTTCCTCCATCTTCTCTAACCTCTGCGTCTTTCATCACCTAGTTCAGAATTTCTAGGAGAGCTATACAGACATTACTAACATCTCAAGTTTACTAACAACTGGTCTTTAACATGTGAAAGGAGGAAACTGGTTGATCAAAGATGAAATACCTCGTGTGAATCAACCCATAATACCTTAAGGAATTTCATATGCTACAGGTCTTGAAGTTATCATTTTATCCACTTAACAGATCCTTCTATGTACAAGATACTGTTAACCTGGCACTCGATCCTACCTTGCATATTTTATCTTCTACTATTATATATAAAATAAATAAGGACTTACTGTATAGCACAGGGAATTATACTGTATCTTGTATTAACTTATAATGGAAAAGAAGCTGAAAAAGAATATAGATATATATATATAACTGAATCACTTTGCTGTATACTTGAAACTAATACATTATAAATTAACTATACTTTGTAAATTATTTTACATTGTAAATTAACTATACTTCAACAAAAACTTAGAAAGTACAAAGACAGCAGAAGCTTTGTTAGTTTTTCACACATGTATCCCATACATGATTATGATGGAATCTACCGATCCTGAAAAATCTTATGAATTGTATGACCCAAGAGTTTTCAAACAAAAATCTGTTAATGTATGTAATCACTATTTTTGACTCATGGAATATAATTAGAAGGCAACACCATCTCCTACTACCCTTTGAAATTTTCAGAGGTTCTTTCCTCAACCCAGGTTGAAAAACCTTACTCTCAAATAAGAAGAAGTCCAGAATTGCTTTCACTCACAAAGTACTTAAAAAGAATGTCCAATCTCTAACTATAAAAACACCAAGTCAAGGTTAACCAGCTCAGCCACACTACAGGATGCCCACGTGCAGTAGGGGTGGAAGGCAGGCATGGTCCTCTTTAGCTTTCCTGCCTAATTCCATTCTTCCTCCTTTAGATGGCAGTTTATGGTTTCCGACCCGCCAGGATCAAAACTGCAGGGAGTAGCAGAGTTATGTGAGATGGTTTTGAGCAGTCTGGATCTGGCAGTTATTTTAAGCTATTACTCTCAGTGGTATTTCTGTGCCCACAGCTTTCTCACCTGTAACTCCATTGACCTAAATGTATGTAATCCACTCTGTTGACTTTTCTTCTTCGCTCTTAAGGAATCCAGAGCACCATTTCAGATTATCCTTTTCTGGGGCCCGTCCACACCTCTAAGTGCCCTTTTGTATAGTATCTAACATGGATCCCCCAATATGGCTCACTTTCTCGCTAGACCAACATTTGGTCCTCCGTAAGCATTCAAAAGGAATTTGTGAAAGCAAATGCAGAAAATGCAGAATAGTCTCAATACATTAGCAGTTCTTCTCCCGTCCTGAGCCAGAGTTACAAGTTTTAGATTCCAGGTTCCCTGGGCATGTTACACACCTGCTTCCAGAACTGCAGAAAATTAGATTCCTAACAAGCTCCCCAAACTAGGTTTTACATCCTCTCTCTCTCTGTAGCCCTCCCTCTTTGACAGCTCTGTAACCTTTTTTCATGAAATGCATTCTCAAACTCATAACAGATTAGCCACCCATTATATTCTTGTATGAAGCACTGACACAGAACTAAATTAAGTTTCTATTTTAAAAGACAGGAGGGGGTATAGGGGAATTACATTCTTGCCTATAAGAACAGGGATCAGTGTGACAGAATAGGGGGCAAGGGAGAATTTGCATAGAAATAAAAACCTCAGTTCAAACGTATCAACTCTCCAAAGTTTATGTCCATGACTAAGTGTTGTTTCTTTCAATCCAAAGATCAAGTCTACATTCCAACACATTTTATTAAAATATTACATACTTACATTAAAAAATGTTTATAACTAGGCAGATTGAAATAACTCAGTATTTACTTTTGAAATGAGTATGAACAAATACAAAGAATATCTAAAAATAAAACACATATCAATTATCAAAAGTAGGTATAGGTTACTTGTAAAACTCTGGCACTGTGGTAGCTTTGAACAGATAGCTTTGAAAAGTTTGAGTCCTCTTGAAATCTATCCTTATGAAGTTAATTTGGGTGGAATGTGATTCAGAATAAGTTGGAAAATTCATGTTCAGCATGATGAGGGGAGGAGACTGATGAATCATTTCAAAAAAGCAGCTATAAATCTGGACAAACTGTTGAATAAAATAGCCATCTCAGCACTCTGGAAATGAACTGAATATCTACAACAAACTAAGAAGTGCTTACTCCTGACAACCAGTTCAGGGAAGAACCTGTGAGCCTGTGGGCTTCCTGTGCTGCCGCATCCTGGACCTTTGCGGGCAGTGGTTCAACCAGCGTGATGGCAGATCCTGGGAACAAGGTCTGCTGCCACTGCCAGAAAGGACTCACCTGACTTGACGCACTATAAAACGGTGAGCTCAAGTTGTCAGCAAACAGGGTTCGCTGAGATTATAGTCCCATGTGGGGCAAACAACGGAGTAGCGAGGGATTTCACTGCAAGTTCTGAGAGGGAAGACAGCCATCTGCGTTTTATAAGCACTTCTAAATACTCTGGGTTTACAGGCATGCAAAGCGGAAACAGAGGCCATCCACATACTCACAGTTGCCCAAACCTGCACACATGCACAAGGGAGAGGAAAAAGCCCACCAGAAAGCAAAGACCAGACAAGACTTGCAAATGAGCTGAACACTGAACGTACTTGCCAGCCCACACAGATCCACTGGCAGAGTGGAGGCCTGACTGATGGGGTTTGAACACAACCTCTGTCCAATCCTTTGGCTAAATACTAAGCTATGCAGTCACAGCAGAAACCGTTAGGAAGCAAGAGTTAACATTTTTTAAAAAAAGGAGCAGACACACTCGTGGCTGTACACTGTCATGGAGACAGATTTCACAAATTTACTGATGGCAAATTACTAAATAAGAACAAACCTCTAGGGAAAAATTTCAGAATCAGTAATTGCTACATTATCTGAAATTCAACAAGATTACAAAGAAAGAAGAAAATGTACCCTTAGTGAGGAAGAAAAGTATTCAGCTGGAATTGAGTATCTCCAGATGCTGGAGTTAGCAAAGATTTAAAAGCAGCTATTATGAGCATGCTCAAAGAACTAATGGAAGTCATGTTTAAAGAATTAATGAGACCTATGATGAAAATGATGCAATGCATAAAGAATCTCAATAAAGAGATACAAAATATAGCAAAGAACCAAATACAAACTCAGAGCTGAAAAATATAAGATGTAAAATGAAAAATTCAGTTGAAAGAAGAATCAGTAAAGCTGAAGAATCAACAGAAAGTATTCAATCTGAAGGAGAGAGAGAAGCAATGAAAAAAATGAACAAAGCCTCAGAAACCACATCAACATCAAGTACATCAACACATGTGAAAAAGAATCCCAGAAGGAGAAGAGAAAGGGTAAATATATTTGAAGAAATAATTGCCCCAGACTTCTCAAATCTGATGAAAAACATTTTATCCAAAGATCCAGGAAGCTCAACAAATCCCAAGTAGAAAAGCGTCAAGGAGATACACACTTAATACCCATCAAACTGTTAAAAAGACAAGGCTAAGGGGAACTTCTTGAAAGCAGCAATAGCTATTTACTATTAACATAATCATACATAATCATTGACACTGACCTCTCACCAAAAATAATGGAGGTCAGGAGTTTGTAAGATGACATGTTCGAAGTATTTAAAGAACAAACAATTAATCATGTACTCCATATCCAGCAAAAATATTCATAAAAAAACAAAAGGCAAATAAAGACTCCCCCAGATAAAGACTGAGGATTTAAGATTATATAAAGCAGTAGTTATGTCACTGTACTGTCAAGTTGCTATAAGACATACAAATGTAACATGACAACCACAGCACAGAGAAAAAAAGGAGATATATCAGAACAATGTTACTATATTTTTACAGAATTAAATCTGTATTATTTTGAAGTAGGCTCTAATTAAGAGTGATAAATTCATATTGTCATCCCTAGAGCAACTGCTAAGATAGAACTCAGAAGAGGAGGGAGGGAATTCCCTGGTGGTCCAGTGGGTAGGAATCTGCGCTGTCATTGCCAAGGGCCTGGGTTCAATCCCTGATTGGGGAACTTATGGGGAAGTTCCCATAAGGCATGTCACACAGCCAGGAAAGAAAAAAAACACAAGATTCATGTGATAAAGGACCTGTCTTCAGAATATGTGATCTCTTACAACACAGAAGACAACAAACCAAAGCAGGGAGGGAAGATCTGAATGGACATTTCTCCAAAGAGGACATACAAAAGGCCAAAGGTCTACCAGAAGATACTCAAAATCACCAGTCCAAGGGCAACGTAAATTAAATCTACGATGAGACTCTACTTCGTACCCACTAAATGACCGTCAAAAGATAAGACTGTAAGAAACGTACAAGATATGGATAAACTGGAACATTTCATACACTGGTAGCTGGAACACAAAATTATATACTTAAATAGTTACTTCTAAAACAGTTCATCAAGTTCTTATGAAGTCAAACAGAAACTCAGCACCTCAGGCAGCAATTTCTGGAAGTCTACCTATGGAAATGAAAACGTGTCCACAAAAAGACATGTATACACATTCGTATAAACAGACAGGGGGCAGGGAGAAGAGGAGAAAGGGAGGAAGGGCCAGAAGAAACTGAGGCAAATGAAATCAGTTGGTGAATCTGAATCAAGAGTATAAGGGAGATCCTTGTATTATTCTAATAATGTTTCTCTAAGGTTGAAAGTACATCAAAATTTTAAATTACCCAAACAAAAGGGCAAGAGTATCATGCAGCAAGCTCCCTCCATCAACCTCAATGAAGACCATAAACAATTTAAAAGTTACTAGAAAACTATAGGTAATTTTAATAAAATCACTTCAAGAATATAATTTGGTTGTAAAACCAATACAATGTGCTCTAAAATAATTTTTCTACTGAGCTAAAGTCATCTGTAAATCCTGTAACAACACATTAATATTCACAAAATCGGACTGAAAAGTAAACACAACTTTCCATTTCTAACACAGAGTAATTCAAAAGTTCACTCTGAAGGGGACTGAGTGTTTGGTTTTATTTTGGTTTCACTGCCAAGCATAATTACGTTATTATTCAGAATTTGAGGTGTGTTACTTGTTTATTTAACAAAATACTGTTGCTCTGAAATAAGCTTCATTTTCAGAGTGATAGTAATGTTTTTTAAAAAAAAATCATGAAAATGCAAGCTGGATTTTTTAAAAGTTATAATCATTCAAATTCTGATTGTATCCATAGGTTCATAATTCTCTACTCTTATTTTTTTAAAAAAACACTTTATATACGATCAATCTAGATCATAATTAAGTGCATCTTAATGAAGTTTCCACTAATGAACGTAGAACTACGATGTACTAATAGCCAAACAGCATCATTTCTTTATCAAAGATAAATGGTACTATCTAGAAACAAAGACAATCCTTCATGAATTTTTACTTTGCTAAGTAAAAATACCTCCCAAGAGCTAAAGGCACACTTTCTATTCACATCTAACACTGTAACCAACCATAAAATCATTACTGATTTTCAACTTAATAACCAATTAACACTTCTCAAACAAGCTGTTTTCAATCCTGATAGCTCTTTATTTTCTTTAATAAACTTGCTATTTGCAATAGGTGTTCATCATGAGAATAATCAAAATTAGATGAATGTGACAACAGAGTGACAAAGTGTTTCACACCTCTGAATGATACCAGGTCAAGAATGGGAGAAAGAGTTGCAAAATAAGACTACTTCAATGCTACTTATGGTCTTGCAATAAAACCAACAATACATCCAATTCAAGAGCTATCATCTCACTTCCAACTTCTTCCCCTCAAGAACAATTTGAATCTCTTTGGCATCCAAAGTCTCGTAGGTCAACAAAGCTTCTGCCAGATTCTTGTGCTCTTTCGCATGAGTCTTCAAGATATGTTTTGCTCGCTCATAAGAATCCTGAAATACAAAGCAGATATGTAAAAGGCAGAAACTTGAGAAGCAAAACCATAAATGGGAAAAAAAAAAAACCCTTTACATACTCTAAAAAAATATATAAGATCTACTGATTTCTATCTATAAAACATAAAAGCATTTAAAAGCTTGGTTCCCTGACAATAACTTTCATACTTTCCAGTGCTGTATTTTTAACCTCCTAATCTATCCTATAGATAACCAAGGTCCACTTACACAAAAAGCTACTGAAGAAGTAAAAGTATACACTACTCATTTGCATTCTAAGTAAGGTCTATAAACACAGAAATCTATTTCTTTATTCAATATACATGCTAAAAGTAAAGGGAGTTTGTTTGTTCACTTTGTCTCTTAACATTTCACCAATTTACTCAATCTAGAATGGCCAGAAAAGACACAGATTTTCATTCTTTTACTTGGTAATACACTCACTTTGCAAAACTGTAACAGTCTATCACTAGAGGTGACCTTTGACTTTCATACTTATTTTTTTTGCAACCCACCTTGAACTTATCACTTAAATGCTTCAATTCTCCTTTCAAAGCGAGTCTGAATTAAGTTTATCAGTTTATGAATAATGGCAATAATAACAGTTCATTTTTGACAGTATCACATTTGCCTGTGCAAATGTCAACATTTGAATAACTAATCATTTTTGCCCTTATAAAAATGGATAGAAAACATAAAAATGAATTTACCAAAACCAAGAAACACAGGTATATAAATATAATACAATTACTAGACATTGTGAACATAACCATAATGTCCAAATGAAATAACCACATTAAATATATAAATTATTAGAAATATATTATGGAATATTATAGCTAATAATCAAGGATTAGCAGAAAGTTTAAAAACTTCCTTGGAATGAACCCCTTACTTTATAACATGTAAAACTATCAGGTTTCACACTTTTAGGCTCATGTACACTTGAACCTGGGGCTTCCCTGGTGGCTCAGATGATAAAAAATCTGCCTACAATGCGGGAGACCAGGTTCAGTCCCTGGGTTGGGAAGATCCCCTGGAAAAAGGAATGGCAACCCACTCTACTATTCATGCCTGGAGAATCCCATGGACAGAGGAGACTGGCAGACTACAGTCCATGGGATTGCATTTGAGCCTAATACAACACATAATACCCAAGTAAGCCTGCCATCTAGTGGAAAGAGTACCTACTGTACTTCCGGTAGCAATGGTGCCCCTATTAACTTTATGAGCTATATCGACATTTCTAAAGAACTGTGGAACTTTAGCTATTTTGCATGCACCCAAATACTCAGGCACATTTTGACTAAACAGATAAACAAACATTAAAAGAAAAAAAAAAAAGATTATTACCCTCAAAAGGATTCTGATTTCCTGTTCAATAGCAGATTGAGTTTCTGGACTCAGTTTCCCTGTATCACTGTAGGTCATAACTCCAAGCTAAAATCAATGAAAAGAAAGAAATTCAACATAAAAACCTCTAACTAATGTATGTAACAGAGGGAGGACTATACCATATATAAGAAAATAAGTATCACGGGAGCAAGGAAAAATTACAATACAAAAATGCCCTTGAGGGCAAAAAAAAATTCATTCTTCTTCTGAAAGTAGAATAAGTGAAGTGAAAGTCGCTCAGTCGTGTCCAACTCTTCGCGGACCCCATGAACTATACAGTCCATGGAATTCTCCAGACCAGGATACGGCAGTGGGTAGCCTTTCCCTTCTCCAGGGGATCCTCCCAACCCAGGGATCTAACCCAGGTCTCCCGCATTGCATGCAGATTCTTTACCAGCTGAGCCACAAGGGAAACTATAATACTAAAATGTACAGAGAGAATTTTAAAACCCAAGTATGGTTCTAAGTGGGCTTCCGGTTGGCACTAGTGGTAAAGAACCTGCCTGCCAATGCAGGAGATATGAGACATGGGTTCGATCCTGGGTTGAGAAGATCCCCTGGAGGAGGGCATGGTAATCCACTCCAGTATCCTTGCCCGGAGAATCCCATGGACAGAGGAGCCTGGTAAGCTACAGTCCCTAGGGTTGCACAGACTCAGACGTGACTGAAGCAACTTAGCATGCATGGTTCTGAGTACCTTCTTGGAAAACTTTAGCAGCTATTCTAGTCCAGAAATTCACAGTCACAGTATACTGGAATTGCTTCATGGAGCCACAGTGATAAAGCAGATATATAGAGTATGTGGAAAGGGCAAATTAAGCAAGCTCACAGAAAGAGCTAAATAATTTATATTATCATTTGGTTAATTCATGAATAACTGTTACTGTCTGAGCAGCTGGAATAGAAAGAATGTGTGCCATTTCTCAGAAAATGAGATTTAATTTATAAAGTACGCTTTGTCAAATCCATTTGGAATGAAACAGGAAAATCTATCAATTTATAATAGAACCCTCTCTCAGAAAGAGATACTACACTCTTCACATTATCATGTGATACATGAGGGAGGGTTAAAATTAGCTATTACCTTTTCACTCATTCCAAATTTGGTGACCATGCGCTTTGCTATTTTGGTTGCATTATCAAAATCACTGGAAGCACCTAAAATTTTAAAATATACATATAACTCAAGTTAAAAAAAAATCTTTAAATGAATGAACACAATTTGAACTAAAGTCATTATTTACAGTAACCTGTTGTAATATGGTCACTTCCAAATATAAGCTCCTCTGCCACTCTTCCTCCCATGCTGACATCCATCTGGGCAAGCAGCTGAGCTCTAGTTTCATTCCACCGATCATTCTCAGGCAACAGGGACACCTAGACAATTGAAAAGCAAAGAGAAAATTCACACACAGTTTTGAAATACATATTAATAACCTGAATTATCATTTGTCTCTCTTACTTAATACCATGATGCTGAAAAGTCAGCAACATTTCATAGAGACAGTCATGGTGACTGATGACCAAACCAGAAATGTATAAAATGAGGAAAGCAGAAGTGCATTTTATAAATAAGTAGTTAATGGTGCAATACAGCTGTCTGTCCTTCACTGAATAAAAATATTTAAAATGTCTATAATTAGAAAGATATGAAAATGAAATGTATGCTCAATGAGATAAAACTTGGAAAAACTGAACCAGTCATTATGATACATAATTTCTTCTGGGGAGAAAACAGCAACTACACATTTACGAATTATATTTTGTTGTCATTCCTGAATTAAATGTCATAATTTAAATATACTATCTGAAATATTAAAGATATCCTTTATTAGCAGATAAACTTCACACATATGTCTGAATTCAAGACAGTTGAGGAAGTTAAAGAAGAACATATCAACATACTTAGGAAGTAGCTGAATTTTCTTTTGAAATGTTTTCATCAGTAATTTCCTTCATAAGGTACTAGGGAGCATTATCCAAAAGAAAAGAAAAACTAAAGGTACTCACGTGTCCAAGTGTTGGCCCTCGAGGCATGATTGTAGCTTTGTTGATAGGCATTGCATCTTTAGTGTAATATGCAATAATAGCATGACCAGATTCATGATACGCTGTGATCGTTTTGTTTTTGTTATCAATTTCCACACTTCTACGCTCAGGGCCTAAGAATAAAAATTTACTTAAGTAAAATACTCCATTAGGAAAGAATATTTAAGTGAATGAAATTCATATGCCTCAAAGTCATTCTTAGAGTAATATGATTTAATATCATTAATATTTTAAAACATCGTGAAAGTTTAAAAAATGAGTAGACTCCACTCTATAACACATGTAAACCATAATTTGTCAACTGAAAACCAAATTCTAAGAACTATAATTTTACTTCTTATATCAAAAGGAAAAAACTATTTCTAGAAAATAAACTTCTAACAGGAATAACATAACAACCTGTTTTGAAGCCAATTTAAATAATCTTTATTTTACTTTATTTTTGGCTGTGCTGCGTCTCTCTGCCGCGTGGGCTTTTCTCTAGTTGTGGCGAGCAGGGACTACTCTCCGGTTGTGGTGCACAGGTTTCTCAATGCAATGGCTTCTCTCGTTGCAGAGCTCAGGTTCTATGCTTCAGTAGCTGTGGCGTGTGGGCTCAGTAGTCGTGGCTCCTGGGCTCTAGAGCACAGGCTCAGTAGTTGTGGCACATGGGCTTAGTTGCTCCATGGCACGTGGGATCTTCCCAGATCAGGGACTGAACCTGTGTCTCCTGTATTGGCAAGTGGCTTCTTTACCATTGACCCACCAAGGAAGCCCCCTGAAGCCATTTAGGGTTTAAAATAAAACTTAAATACTGAAAAATAGTAAAAAGTTAACTATTCTTTAATCAGCAATATCAGATAAGAAGAAAACCATGGGCACCTTCAAAGAGTATAATATACGGTGTATTTGTTCTGTAAGAGGCCAAACTTTGTGCTATGTTTGAGTATATATTTGCATGTTTCTATACCTTTTGTTTTTATAACCTTTCTTTCAAAATTAAGAATTTTTTCTCTAACACAATGAACAGCATAACATAGGAAAAAAAGAAAAGAAACCTACCCATTAGGATTTTATCTTTGGAAAACTCTAGTTCCTTCATAGTAACCATTTCTTTTCCATCAACAGCTGCCTTTAATGCAGCCTGGTTCACAAGATTCTCCAACTCAGCTCCAGAAAAGCCAACAGTACCTCGAGCTATGATTTCTGGATCAACAGCTATATGCAGACAGAACACAACATTGAAATTTCAAAAGCAGTAATAAAAAGCTCTGCATAAAGAACTCACTTTGCAAAAGAAAAAATAAAATAGCAATCATAAACTATAATTTAAAAAAAACTTTACTAAATTCTAAGAGGAAAAAGGAAAAATTGCTACTGAACAGACCATAAAAATTGTCACTGGGACAAATAACATAAGTTCTTGTACTTAAATAATTTTGTGAAAAACAAAGAAAGGTAAAGTTGTCAGATAACGATTTACAGACTTTCGGTTATCACCCAACCACAAATTGAAAAAGCACGTTATCAGTTTCATCTTGAAATAACTCTGGACACAGAAGTCCATGTTACAAGAGGAAACATGTTTGATTTTATGAACTGATTCTGGCATCTCTGAAAATACTGCAGTTTAATAGCTGCTTTTACTACTCAGGTGGGTCCATACTATTTCCATGTATTTTGTTTTATACTTTTGCTTCCCCTCTTTTGGCCCCAAAGTGATTACATCGTGAGGTACTATGCTCATAATATAGAGGTACTTGTTCTATTATTTTATATTTTAAATTCACCTAGAGAAACATTTATACATAGATTCATCAATTATCTATCTCAATATTCCAAAGAAAACTTTCTTTCAAATCAGGATTGTAAATTATAGAATCTCTGATACACACTACTTAAGAAATAGACTTTAAGGACAAATAAAAGGAGAGAAAAAAAAAATTTAAAGAAATTTGTCTTTTAAGACATCCTGAGTAAGGACCACAAACAGGGTAAATTGATATATTACCATTTCACAGAGATAATGTTTGTATCACAGAATTAGACTTACACTGATCAAACTTTATTTTATTGAGGTACCACTTCAAGATTTCTGTTCGACCTTTCACATCTGGCCTTGGAACCGTAACCTGCATGTCAAAGCGACCAGGGCGTATTAAGGCACTACAAGGAGAATACAAAAAGAAAATATAATTAATAAACTGTGCTGAGGATCTGGTTATAAAAATAGGACTGACATCCTATTCTGAACATAAATATTCAGATTAGTTCCTTGTAAAACATGGTTGAAATAATAATTTCAAAAACTGGAAGGCTAAACAAAGGTTCATATAGATAAATGTGTGCATCAGGATAGTATACAACCCTTCAGAGACAAAGACAAGCAAGTCTGTCAGTAAAGGAACAAATTATTCTATAGCAGCCTATTGTGTGAGCCACACACCCATCTTACTGTTGTATTCAGTTCAGTTCAGTTCAGTTCAGTCGCTCAGTCGTGTCCGACTCTTTGCAACCCCATGAATTGCAGCACGCCAGGCCTCCCTGTCCATCACCATCTCCCGGAGTTCACTCAAACTCACGTCCATCGAGTCGGTGATGCCATCCAGCCATCTTATCCTCTGTTGTCCCCTTTTCCTCCTGCCCCCAATCCCTCCTAGCATCAGTCTTTTCCAATGAGTCAACTCTTCGCATGAGGTGGCCAAAGTACTGGAGTTTTATAAAACGTTAAACTAGACTCTTAAGCAAGAACCAACTATTAGATCAAATGAAAGTATGAATAACTTAAACAGTAAAATCAATAAAAACCTTAACTACAGTAAATTTTACTTTTAAAAATGTGCTGTCTACCACCCACCCCCAAAAGCTCTGTGTTTAAGTCATAAAAAGATTCTTTTAGTAGCTTTACTAAGATACCATTCTCACATCATAGAATTTGAAGTGGACAATCCACTGGGTGTTAATAGATTCAGAGTTGTCTAACCATCACAATAATTTTAGAGAATATTGATCCCTTCCCCCACTTTCTCCAGCCAAATGAAACCCCAAGTCTACTGGCAGTTATTTCCCTCCTGTTTGCCCAACCTCTGGCAACTGCTAAATTACTTTCCATTGCTATGGATTTGCTTATTCTGAACATTTCATATAAAAGGAATCATATAATATGTAATGTTTTGTGATGGGTATTCTTCACTTAGCACAATGTTTTTAAAGTTCATCACTCTTCTAGAATATATCACAAAAATTTTAATACTTACTTATCTAATGCCTCTGGGAAATTTGTGGCACCTATGATGATAACTCCTTCATTGGGTTTAAAACTATTAAGGAAAAAAAGTATCTTTTCACTGAAAGTTAAAACAGCACACACACAGAAATGTTCTACACAACTGTTTATCTTCAATTTTATTAACAGCAAAGAAAAGGAATTGTCTTTTTAATGCCCCAAATACGAAGACATCACTCCCTGCTTTTTAAAAGGTCAGTGCACTTCAATAAAACTTGTTAATAATACATCACCAAATCATCTGTGGTTTCACAGTAAATTTTCTACTTAGGAAGAGATAACCTGACACCAAAGCTTGAGTTCCTGACTAATTTTTTGAAAAATTATTTTCAAGTTTACCAATTCCAATTATTTACTCTTAAACTTTCAGAATGTCTTGTATGACGTTAAGAAACTTCTCTGCTTCATTCGAAGCAAGTCCACCTCTTTTTACATTATGGAAACTGATGCAAGCTTTTGATCTACAGCAACACTCAGAGCTAGTCACAAACAGTGAAGGAATGAGGGTATTCTCCTTGCACATCTCCAAACAGATGACGACTTTCAGCTAGAATCACTGCTTTTCTGTCATACTACAGTAAATGAAAATTTTACTTTTCAATTTGAGAGTAGTTAATACATCAATGACCAATGATCCCATTAGTAAAACAATACAATAGTCAAAATAGCTTGTCTTTACTCCTTGCACATAGGATATTCTGTTGCCTATAAACTTAAATTTTTCCTATCTCTGAAATGCTACTAAATATACCACCAAATTCTCAAGACAGAAAAGTCAATTACCCATCCATTTCAGCCAGAAGTTGATTTATAGTCTGCCGTGAATATGGATGCATTGGAGATTCAATTCGCTTCCCACCAACAGAATCCAATTCATCAATAAATATAACACAAGGGGCATTTGCTTTTGCTTCCCCTAAAGACAGAAAGGATTCAAATAAGTTTAATAAAATCAACACCTTTAAAATAAAATTATATAAATAGTTAACAACGTGTACGAAAATTAAAAAGCCGATAAAAGACACTCATTAGGGAGCAAATACATAAAAGAAGGTCTTTCTTAACTGCTTTAAGAAGAGTAGTCTCAAATGAAAAAAAAATTGTAACACTGAGTATTCATTCTTCCTAGTCATACAAACCATATATAGTCAGATTTGAGGCAAATAATTTTTAAATATATACTACAGAATTAATAAATAAGGTGAAAACAAAACACACCAAAAAAAAAACAAAACAAACGAAACCACAGGTTTTCAACAGACCCCAGCCTCATCCAGCAACCTAGTGATTCCACAAACTCTTCTGACTAATTGGAAAGAAAAGTAATAGTTTTATTTTAGCCCACACACTAAGTTACCTGAGATTAGCATCCTACAATGGCTATTTCAGCCAACTATCAAATCAGAAACAAGAAGCAAAGACAAGAGTTTAAGAAACCCTCTTTTCCTAACATTAAGAGAAATTATTACTATATAAAAGATCCACTAGACCTACTAAAAAGATTTCTTATACGGCTGGCTCCCACACCCACAAACATCTCATCAAATTCTGATCCAGAAGCATAATAAAAAGGAACATCAGCTTCTCCAGCAACAGCTCGGGCAAGAAGTGTCTTCCCTGTTCCTGGTGGTCCAACTAAAAGAATTCCTAAAGAAAAAAAATAAACAAGAATGGTTCAAATTAAAAAACAAAAACACAACCTGATAAGAACTTAAAACAAATAATTACGAATTAATAAATACAGTGCTGTGGTTGAAGGCACACCAATGATCAATATTTTCAAACATGGTGAAACATATTTGTCTCTATAAATGATTCACTTTAGGACCTACTTCGTAACTAATTTTCCTGTATTATTTAAATACTATTTACACATTGGGATAAATGCTGGTATCTGAATATGACTTTGGATTAGATAAAGTTGGAATTCTTTGTACTATTTATTGTTGCAATTTACTTAAAAGTTTGAAATAACAAACTTTTAAATTATCAAAGACAAAAGATAACAAAATAGTATGTTCAGAATGAGCACTTGTAAAATAGCAATTAAGAATTACTAATAAACTTTCATCAGGTAAATCTGATAAAAGTTAAATTAGTGATATATTACACTGTTTTGTCAAGTCATGGGAAAGCGAAGATACCTTACCTTTTGGAAGTTTACCTCCAAGAACAGTAAATTTTTGTGGATTTTTCAAAAATTCAACAACTTCCTGTAATTCCTGTTTAGCTTCCTCCACCTGAAGTGATATAATTTACCAAATAATTTAAAATGTTAATTATCTTACTAAGACACCCTCTTTGAATATTGTAAATTTAACCTGATATTAATTTGGCTTTTTGTCTCAGTGAAAGTATACAAAAAGGCCCCTTTAGAAATACTCACACAAAGGGTTTTCTCCTGACCCTCAGTACCAGATACATGAAATCTCCTTACATATCCCAACAAAACCCCTTTCCAATTGCTTCCTTTGGTTAAAAAAAAAAAAAGAACAAAAAAACCCTGTTACATTCAAAATTCTAGTTAAATGTCTCAGTGGCATTTAATATAGAATTGCCTAATAAGTTTCAAATCTAAAACTTTTTTGGACCCGGTTATAAGCTTCAAGGACAAACTATCTGGACTTACTATATATTAATAAGTGAGTCTGTGTTTAAGTTATAACATTAATTTTTGACTAGTTATGAAGTCATTTTTATTATAAAGAATTACTACTAGAATATAAACAATTTAGTTCCTAACAAATGCCAAAGACAGTGACTAAAATTAAGCTATAGTGTACTGCTTTACGTACTAGAGAAGAAGATGGCGACCCACTCCAGTGTTCTTGCCTGGAGAATCCCAGGGACAGGGGAGCCTGGTGGGCTGCCTTCTATGGGGTCACAAAGAGTGGGACACGACTGAAGTGACTTAGCAGCAGCAGCAGCAGTACTGCTTTATAAATAGTTGTGGTTAAAAAAAAAATTTGAAGATTTAATTCCCCAAATATAAAATCTTACAGAATTGAGATCCCTAGCAAAAAAAAAAAAAAATCCAATCTGGCCAACAAAAATTGCAATCAGAATATTAGATCATCTTTAAAACTCTGATAAGGATTAAGAAAGCTATCTATTAGAAACAGTGAGCAATTTTCCTAGTCAGCATATAAGCAGAAGTCACAAATGCAAATTCCTAGTGGCAAAATGGTATCAATAAATGAGTGAAGAAGGCCAGATGTAGAACAGCACTGGTGGAAATGTGCTCAACTGGAAAGCAACAGTCCCTTAAAGACAACCACAACATGGCTCTGCCAAAGAATACAACCTGGTGTTCCAGAATTCCATTTTCAACAAACACTGGAAATTTTTTCATGGGTGCGAATTCAATTTAAAAATGTTGGCTACCAGTGTAAATGAAAAATACCTTTTTTGTATGTATACTTTCATGTATTTATTTTAAATTACCCTCACATAATAATATATTTGTAGACAACCTACAACCTCATACCACACAACTTTTAATAACTCATTGAGAAAACTCATTTACATTGGGCAGTGATAAAAAGAAAGTACTTGGGAAGGGGCGAACAGGAAACATGTTGATGGGCCAAAGTCCCACAAGACTTACCCCTCCCCCCTGCCACACACCCCTCAGATGTCAATCCCACATCTAGGTTGTCATCTGTGCTTCTGCCTATTGGCTATAAATTGGAGATTCTCAGAATCCCTCCTTAGGTTTAATTTGGTAGAGCAGCTCATAGAACTCAGGAAACCAGGTTAGGTACTATCGGCTTATTATGAAAGGATATACCCTAGAACAGCCAGAAGGAAGAGGGAGGTAGGCAAGGGATACAGGAAGGGGTACAGGCCCTCCACGTCCTCTCTGAAAATGCTACGCTCCTCACACCTCTGTGTGTTCACTAACTAAAAACTCCTCCAAACTCCAACCTGTTGGGACTTTAATGGGAGTGTACTCACATAGGCATAATCAATTATTAACTCCTTTCCAGCCCCTCTCCCCTCCCTGGAGAACAGAGAGTAGACGTGGAAGTTCCAAGATTCTAACCACAGCTTGATCTTTCTGGTGACCAGTCCCCCTCCAGGAGCCCACTCAGAGCCACCTCATTAGAACAAAAGACACTGTGGGACTTCCTTGGCGGTCCAATGGATAGGACTCCATGTATCCACAGCTGTGGGCCCAGGTTCAATCCCTCATTGGGAAGCTAAGATCCCATAAGGTACAAGCTGTGTAGTCAAGGGGACAAGGAAAGAAAAGAACAGAAGACACTGCCATCACCCAGGACATTCCAAGGGACTCAGAAGCCCTGTGTCAGGACCTGGTGTCAAAGACCAAACAGTAGAACAAAAGATACTCCCAGTGCTCTTATCCCCTGGGAAATTACAAGGGTTTTAAGAGCTCTGTGCCAAGAACTGGAGGCACAGACCATACATGTATTTTCTATTATTTCAACCTTTCTAATAAAAAATACAATAATGTTTGAAGAGACCAAGGTAAACTTTTTAACTTACTCCTTTAACATGTTCAAAGGTAACATTTTTCATCTGTACAGGATCTACAGCAGAATCAAGCCCTGTTGTTGTCCGGAAGCGGACTAAAGGGACAAAAAAAAATGCTTACATATTTGATAGATTCATAAAATTTTAACTACCTTATTTTTCAGATGCAAGAAAGTCCAGAAAAATTAAATGTCTAAGATGACAATGCGAGGAGTAGGAATTAGGTCTTCTGGATTTTGAGACAATGTTCAAGGAATGAATGATTCTCATTAAAATGACATCTTTGCCTTTCCAGTTAAAACTAAGAATTTTCCTCTTCTCCTTATATCTAATAATAAAAACGTAAACCAATGGTTCTCAAGCTCCATTGTGTGCAATTAAGAAACACAAAAGAATAATCATCAGAGCTCTTCCCACTCTTCCACCACCCTGCTGATACCACCTATCAATCCATACACTGGTTCCTTTTTTTGAAAAAAATAATTTAAAAAAAATACAGAGAGAGACAAGAGAAAGCAGATCTAGATATAAAAAAGGCTATTCCTGGATGTTAAAACCTCATCTCAGGTTTGATAACTTTTAAAATAACTGTACATCAAGTTCTAGGAATAATTTCTGATCCAGGTCAATCAATGTTCTTAACTGTAAACCATTTTTTTTTCCCTCTCAAGGTAATCATCATAAAGAAAGGGGAAAACATGGTATAAACACTGAATGACAGCTGGAAAAGTCAATTGGATCCACTTAAATCTGACATTATTACTTCATTTTAGACTGGCAAACTGAGAAAACCTGGGGCTGTAAAGTAATTTTCTGTGTGTTAATTTTAAATACATTGAATTTATTACTGTGCCTTTGAAACAGATGTTTATTTTCACTCTGAATTGCTATTATAAAATTCTTCTGCATGTTCTTAGAATTTTATCATTGGTTAAGTATCATTTCCTAAAAATCTGGGGAATTAATCACGTCTAGAAGTAAATTTAAAATTACTACTCTAATATAATCCTTGGAACTTTAAAAAATATTAGTTATATCCTTTAAAAAGTACAGTTTAATTTATACAGTGTCTGAAGGAATTTTTCTTATATCCATCCTTAAGATAATGCAAATATAGTAAGTCCTCTGACAAGGTGGATGATACATAATCATGAGATTAAAATTTTTCTATCTCAATGCAAAAAACAATCTCAAAGTAACCCAATCTGAGAAGTCTCAAATTTGGATTAAAGACCTAGACTCTGGAATTATAAATATAAATGTTTTCTTATCTCTAAGTCTTAGACTAAGGAAAAGAAATGAGTATATAAAAGATTTTTTTAAGTCAAATGTAAAATATATTTTAATATATAAATTAAAAATATAAAAAATAAGTCAAATATAAAGAGTCTCTACCAGATAAAAATGGGTTCTTTAAGAGTCCATAAATGCCAACTACCAGCAGAATAAAAACAATCAGACGAGTTCTTCTTAAAGAATCTGGAGGAAAAAGAAAAAAGCCTTTAATAAAATGTTATCAATGAGAAATGACAGCTCAATGAAATGCAAACATGAGGTTACTGGTGGTAATCACATTTCATAACACACAGTTCTGGAGCCAGCTATATTTTGCATAATCTCCATGATCGCCTTTCAGCACGTGTTATCAAAAATCTCACAAAGCCTCTTGTACTTCTATCACTGACTTAGGTTCACTTCAGACAGTGAAAGTACCAGGACATATTCTCTTTCCACACAGCTTAAGATACAAACATAAGGAAATGTAACCAATAAAAAGTTGCATAATTGTTAGAAACGTTATTATAATCACTTAGAGGCAGGACTATAATTTCCTTTCAGATATTCCTCTCCAAATATGGATGGTGTCTAATCAACTTACCATTGGTTTTTTGTGTTAGCGCTTGAGCTTTCAGGAAACCCTCTGCAAAACCAGTTTTAAATGCATCTTGGTGAGCTTCAGGTATGTTTTTGGTTTTCATGAGTTTATCCAAACTCTCAACGTCTGATCCTCTGTCTCGCAAAAGAAACCCCTAAATACACAAACAACACATCAGTATCGTTGACTATAGGTAATATTCCCCCCCAAACATAACAACTACTCACAAAAAAAATTCATTAAAATTCTACATTTTAAAATTTTTATTGTCAATGTGAAGAATTAAGACTCAGCAATAAATAGCCAATGATTAGGAAACTAACACTGGCCCATATACTTCTAGCGGTTAGTGAATATAAACTATGTAAACCACTAACTACTGAATAACAGGTCACAAGTTGACTTAGGGTTTGATAGCTTACAATAGGTCACACTCCGTTATTCCTGCTGGAAGAAAAACCTCACTCATTTATTAAATGTTTACTTAGCACCTTTCATATACTAATACTTGACCGTGTGTAAGTTCTGAAGATGTAAATACCAATGATCGGAATGTTTTCAGTCTACTGGGAAAAGATACACAAATAACTAAGTTTTTGAAGTTATTTTGATATTAGGTTAGAGGAACTAGGTATGGTGGTAAAATAAATGCTGTCTAAGAAGTCAGGAAAAACCTTACAGAGGATGGGATAACTAAACCACAGAAACACAGGGCAGACACAATTTGACAGTGCCATGAAACAGCAGCCTCTAGTACTCAAGAGCGATAAGCAATCTTGTTTGACAGGACTTTAAAACACCAAGAGAGGAGAGGATAGAGGGAGAAAGGAGGTGGTACACTCAAGGATGAGAAGTTAGGCAGAATGCCAAGTGATGAAATGTTAGGCAGAATGCCAAGTGATGAAATGCCTTATGTGCCATGGCAGAAATTTGACAATACAGCAGAGGAATACAACCATTACACTATTACATTTTAGACAGTCCAGCGGATGGCAGTCTGGAGACTGGACTAAAGCTACCAAAAGTGAAGGCAGGGAGACTAAGTAATCATCGTCTGTCTATGCAGTGGACCTGGGGATGAAGAGATTTAAGAAATATTTAAGAGGCTGGATTAATAAGATTTTAGTAATTATGGATGCAGGAACTGAGAGAAGATGGACAAATTATAGTTAACCACAGTGTTTCTAGACTGGATGGATGCTACTTATTAACATAAGAATACATAAGCAGGTGTAAATTGACAGAGGAAAAAACAAAGGAAGATGTTTAACAGGCTAGTGAAAAAATAAGTTTGGAATCCAGAAATGTTGTAGATATGACTGCATAGAATATTAATCCATTATCCTAAATGAAAAGATGAAAGAAAATCAACTAGCCAAAAATATATATCAGATATTGAACATTCTTTCTGAAAAGTACTGCTTTTTCAAACAACAACAAAAAAAGGTCTAATTACCTTCACAAATGATGGCGCTGTGTGCTGGGTTTCTGCTAATCTTTCAGAGGTGGACTGCAGACGTCGTGTCCTTGATTTCAAAGTTTTAAAACCCCGAGACTGTATGAAACCTGAATGAAACGGTATCACACTCAGTTTTCATTTTAAATTTTCACAAGGAAAATGTCTACTAAGAACCAAAACTTTGACACTAGTTATTTCCAAATATTCTGCAGATTCTACTGTGAGCCACAAATGAATGTTTCTAATCATTAATATCACTAAGAAAGACAAATCAGAATATATTAAACAAATCTATTTTTTTCAATATAAATATAATTATTGCTTCATACCTGGCCAGTACTGAAGATCTGAACAAATTCTTTTAAGAGTTCTTGAATGTTGTCTGTACAAGCAAGAGGAACGTAAAGTACTAAAAATATCTAAGCAACCTGGAAAGAAATTGTAAAAACTAAACTTTCTAATTGTCAAACAATCAAATCATGAAATACAACAAATGATTTTACCAAATATTAGAAAAACCAAAACAAGTTATTTCCAAGAGACAATTTCAAAACTAGTCTACAATGTGATGAAACACTGGAAACCAGAAGTATGTTAATAAGTAACATGAAAGTGTAAGTGGCTCAGCCATGTCCGATTCTTTGCAACTCCACAGACTGTAGCCCTCCAGGCTCCTCTGTCCATGGAATTCTCTAGGCAAGAATACCGGAGTGGGTTGCCATTCCTTTCTCCAGGGGATCTTCCTGACCCAGGGATCAAACCCGTACTGCAAGTGGATTCTTTACCATCTGAGCCACCAGGGGAACCCCCTAACCTTGTTATCTATTAAATTATCAACAGTACTAAAATGGCTTACTTTCAAAACATAAAATATATTAACTTACCATATTTATTTTCAAAGAAGGACTGTGCAGATACATGAGATGTATGCCAATGGGAAGAAACATTTTTGTCCTTATAAAATCCAGGAAGTAGACTGTCTACTAGTTGATCAATCTGTCCAATTTTTAATTCAGATAATCCAAGGTCCCTTAAATTAAGTACAGGCTGTAAAAGATTGAGTCAACCATATAAGCATTATTATTTTTTAACTTTTTATTGACATATAGTTGATTTACAATGTTTCCGTTGTTTAGTCGCTAAGTCATGTCCCACTCTTTTGTGACCCCATCAATTGTAGCCTACTAGGCTCCTCTGTCCATGGGACTTTCCAGGCAAGAGTACTGGAGTGGGTTGCGGTTTCCTTCTCCAGGGAACCTTTCTGACCCAGGGATGGAACCCACGTCTTTTCAGTTATATATATACATACTCATGTGTATATATACACACATAAACACACACATATGTGAAGTATGTGTGCTCAGTTGTGTCTGACTGTCATTCCATGGGACCTCCCAGGCAAGAATACTAGAGTGGGTTGACATTTCCTTCTCTGGGGCTCTTCCTGACACAAAGATAGAACCTGCATCAGCTACATCTCCTACATTGGCAGGGGGAATCCTTACCACTAGCTCCACCTGGGAAGCCATATGTATATATATGGCTTTCTACCACATATAAAATTTTATATATATATATAACTTTCTACCATAAGTTACTACAAAACATTATATAGTAGGTCCTTGTTGTTTAGCTCAGGTAGGCATTATCACATCAAAGTATTTAACTTAAAGAGTACTTATTAACTAAAATAATGTGAATTTTTAAAATCTAATAAATGTATTGATTCCCTTTTCCTTCAAATATTTAAAAAATAAATTGGTATGCATATTTTTATAGTTCTAGCTTTACTGAAGTCAACCATGTGAGATCTGACAAAGCTTTAAAAAAAAAATCATACTCCCAATAGTATTAGCAGTCCATGGAGCTTTAATGGCCATAAACAAAAGCCCATTCAATAAACAATTGCTGAGATCCTTATCTGAACCAAAAGGTTCTATAAATTACCCATATCTAACTCCTAGTAAAGAGAAATATTGAACAAAGCAAAAGATGTGTGAAAACCAGTCAAGAGAATACATTCACTTTAAAACCATTCTGAAATAACTAGAAATTAAATAGGAGTGAGCTATTTTCTTGTTCAAACGAGCAGACAGGGAGCCACTAAGGACAAGTAACAATTTAAAGTCCCAACAGCTAAAACTTGAAGTCAGTCAGTCAGTCAGTTCAGTCGCTCAGTCGTGTCCGACTCTTGGCGACCCCATGAATCGCAGCACGCCAGGCCTCCCTGTCCATCAACAACTCCGGAGTTCACTCAGACTCACGTCCATCGAGTCAGTGATGCCATCCAGCCATCTCATCCTCTGTCGTCCCCTTCTCGTCCTGCCCCCAATCCCTCCCAGCATCAGAGTCTTTTCCAATGAGTCAGCTCTTCGCATGAGGTGGCCAAAGTACTGGAGTTTCAGCTTGAGCATCATTCCTTCCAAAGAAATCCCAGGGCTGATCTCCTTCAGAATGGACTGGTTGGATCTCCTTGCAGTCCAAGGGACTCTCAAGAGTCTTCTCCAACACCACAGTTCAAAAGCATCAATTCTTCGGCGCTCAGCTTTCTTCACAGTCCAATTCTCACATCCAAACATGACCACAGGAAAAACCACAGCCTTGACTAGATAAACCTTTGTTGGCAAAGTAATGTCTCTGCTTTTGAATATGCTATCTAGGTTGGTCATAACTTTCCTTCCAAGGAGTAAGCGTCTTTTAATTTCATGGCTGCAGTCACCATCTGCAGTGATTTTGCAGCCCCCAAAAATAAAGTCTGACACTGTTTCCACTGTTTCCCCATCTATTTCCCATGAAGTGATGGGACCGGATGCCATGATCTTTGTTTTCTGAATGTTGAGCTTTAAGCCAACTTTTTCACTCTCCACTTTCACTTTCATCAAGAGGCTTTTTAGTTCCTCTTCACTTTCTGCCATAAGGGTGGTGTCATCTGCATATCTGAGGTTATTGGTATTCCTCCCGGCAATCTTGATTCCAGCCTGTGCTTCTTCCAGTCCAGTGTTTCTCAAGATGTACTCTGCATAGAAGTTAAATAAGCAGGGTGACAATATACAGCCTTGACGTACTCCTTTTCTTATTTGGAACCAGTCTGTTGTTCCATGTCCAGTTCTAACTGTTGCTTCTTGACCTGCATACAAATTTCTCGGGAGGCAGGTCAGGTGGTCTGGTATTCCCATCTCTTTCAGAATTTTCCACAGTTTATTGTGATCCACACAGTCAAAGGCTTTGGCATAGTCAAGAAAGCAGAAACAGATGTTTTTCTGGAACTCTCTTGCTTTTTCCATGATCCAGCGGATGTTGGCAATTTGATCTCTGGTTCCTCTGCCTCTTCTGAAACCAGCTTGAACAAAAAACTTCAAGTAAGAGAAGTAAAACTAAACAAAACAAGTAAAATATCAACTTTTTATGACTGATGTAGTCAGATCCCTGGATTACATAGCTCTGGATTGATGTTCAGGTGCTAGACAATTATAAGCTTTGTAACAAGTCCTTCACATTCTTAGAATTCCTTTCCTCGTTAGGAAAATGATTATAAAATATATCCTGATTATTTCACAACAGGATAGTATGGATCAATGGATGAGATCATGCCTTGCCCATCTACATAGCCTAATATATACAGTAAGACAATTAAAGTCAGAATGAAATATTTAATAAGTGCTTTTTAAGGTAATAAAAACTGTACAATATAAGGCACATTATTATAATGGAACCAGAAGGACTACAATATTTAAAAGCTACAAAGATATTTTACCTTCTAAAATGGGGAAACCAAAAAGTCTATTTACAATACAAAAAGAAACACAGATTTTTAACTAAGAAGATTATTCACCTTACTTATTGGGTATCAGGTCCTAGGAACACAAAGAGAAATAAAGTACATATGAGTATGATAATTACCATACTACATGGTAACTCCTCTTATAGAGGTATTTTTTTTTAAGTGGTAACAGAACACAGAACAACCAATTTCCTAAGTCAGATAAGGTTTCCCAGAATTAACACTTAATTCACAAATGATGGGGAAACTTCGGGGAAGAGGACAAACAAAAAGTCATCGGAGGGCCTGGAATGTTTGAGATGCAGTCAAGTTCAGTGACTGAAGAAAGCAGTAGAAAGAAGGGCTATGGCCAAATTGTGAGGAGCTGTGTTTGAATCTAATTCTATACCTAATATCTTTAGTTTTGTTTTAGAGGAAGAAGACAGAAGATAAAGATGATAAGCTGGAGAAAAGAAAGCTGATATAACAAGAGAAAAAAGGCATGAACCTGAACTGAGCCCTAAGAGGGATGCAAACACCAAGTGGCAGACAACAGACATCTGAAGAAACCGGTGAAGTGCAGGATTATGAGGGAGGGGGGTTCTGGACGGATGCGCTGGTTATTGATCTGCTGTCTCTCGGCTCCTCTTGGTCCTCTCTCTGGCTCCACAATCATGTATCTGGGTCTCTTTAAATAGTCTTCCTTTGTTGGCCAGAACATTAAGTTGTCAGTAGAGGGCACTGGAGAGACTTCGTAGGAGCAGTTTCTGTTCCTGGTTCAGGCCACGTATTATGTTCACTCAACAGGCTCCTGGGTGCAACACCCATGGTTTCTCCAGCATCTGGCTCCTGCAGCTTCTCTGAAGCCTGGCTCCTGTGTGCACAGCTGCCAGCAGTACTTGGCAGCTTTCCCACAAAGAGCTTCTCCTGGTACCCAGGTGGCAGATTTCCATCAGGTTCAGATTGCACAGCACCAGCGACTTCTATGCCATTTAGTGAGCCAAGGCCATACCCTCTCCAACAACCTCAGAACCTCAGCCCAAGGGTGGAGAACTCTTCGTGGGTAGCTCAATCCTGGGAGTATTAGCTGCTCCTTGAATCTGCAAGTCCTATATATTTCAAGTTCTCTTTACTTATTATTAGCCAATCCCTAGTTATGCCAATCCCCTGTAAGACCGATGTTTTTAAAATAGTCAACTAAAAATACTTATTCTGTATATTAAACTTGCACTGTTCAAATGACTATGTGGTCTCTCTCTCTTGGTTGGACCCAGACTGACAAAGAGGTGCTAAAACCACTGTAAGATCAAATACACTGGAATCTGAAGAAGTAGTTCAGTTTTAGACATCTTTATTTTGAGGTCCTTGAAGTCTGTCCAGAGGGTATTTTAATAAGCCACCAGATAACTATTTTAAAACTTTAGAGATACTTTATAGAGTTGAAGGTAGATGTGGGAGTTATCAGCATATAGAAATATATAAACATTAAAATAGATAATCTGGGAGACTGTGGAGAATGAAAGTTAGATTACAGGTAAATGCATCCACTATTTAAAAGGCTGGCAATAAAAAGAAGTCCAGCAAAACAGAAAGAGGAAAAAAAAAAATCAATGCAGTATCACTCAATTTCTGAGTACTCTGAAAACAGTGGGTATTCTTAAGGAAAAGTTGAAAAAGTTGCAGATTTTTTAAAATGCCTGTATTTATTGCTAAGGAAACCAACAAAATACACCAAGCCTTCAAAATGGTAAAAGTAGTAGCCAAACTACAATGGGAGATGGTATAAATAAAAGCAACAATTTAAGTTCAGAATACTACTTTTTTATAAGTCTGAAAGCAAAAGGCACAGAAGTCAGACAGCTTGGAAGGAAGTTAAAAAGAAAGTTTTTTTGCTTGTATTGTGAGGTGGATGTCTGGATGAGTAAGACTTGATGAAAGCAAAGGCATCGCAGAACAAAGGAGGTCAGAGTAGAGATGAGGAAGGATGCTTAAGAAAAATGGAAATGTTTGTGAAAAAATAACAAGCAGTCACCAGTGATAAACCACAGGACTAATGAGGGTAAAGCAGAGGATAAGACACCAATTCCGTATCTGAAACCATCAGTCTTAAGCTCAACTTTGACTTCTAGAATTTAGTTACTGTTTAAGCTAAAATATACTTCACCACGGATCTAGCCATTTCACTTAATGAAATAGTCAAGTATTTAGTACCATGGAAAGTACAAGTGGTGCTGTTTATAGCAGAAAAAATTGGAAACAGTACCCAACAACAGACCGTAAAATGAACAGTCTGAAGTCATAAAAACTAACGTATGGTATAACGAGTTCATAAGACCATTAAATGATGAAGGAAAAATCTTAATCTGCATATACAGTATGATCCAACGATTACAAAATATAAAAGTACAAGGGAGAAAAGGAGAAGTAGGATCAAACATTAATTTCTCCCACTTACATAATATTTTCCAAAATTTCTGAAATGAACATAGTAGCGCTGCATGTAGCAATTTTGACACACGCAGTCATATCATTGGGAAAGCTCTCTCAGACTGTAACTGAGAAGGGTGTCACAAAACAAGAACGGACCACCTATAGAAAGATGCAATAGGAATTTGGCAGATAGTATAAAAGCGAACATAAAGACAAATTTTTCACCTACATAAAATTGTATTTCAAGACTTACCTCACAACCATCCCCTCATCCCACTCCCACCAAAAGCAAATATGGAAACACTGTCAGATTTCATTTTCTTGAGCTCCAAAATCAATGCAGATGGTGACTGCAACCACAAAATTAAAAGACACTTGCTCCTTGGAAGAACAGCTATGTCAAACCTAGACAGTGTTAGGAAAAGCAGAGACATCACTTTGCTGACAAAGGTCCGTCTAGCCAAAGCAATGGTTTTTCCAGTAGTCATGTATGGATGTGAGAGTTGGACCATAATGAAGGCTCAGCACCAAAGAATTGATGCTTTCAAACTGCGGTGCTGGAGAAGACTCTTGAGAGTCCTTTGGACTGCGAGGAGATCAAACTAGTCAATCCTAAAGGAAATCAATCCTGAGTATTCATTGAAGGATTGATGCTGAAGCTGAAGCTCCAATACTTTGGTCACCTGATGCAAAGAATTGGCTCACTGGAAAAGACCCTGATGCTGGGAAAAATAGAGGGTAAGAGAAGGGGGCAACAGAGGATGAGGTGGTTGGATGGCATCACTGACTCAATGGACATGAGTCTGAGCAAACTCAGGGAGACAGTGATGAATAGAGAAGTCTGGCTTGCTGCAGTTCATCGGTTTGCACAGAGCTGGACACGACTTAGCGACTGAACAACATATACTATCCTCTGCCACAGTCCCTCAAATGAGGACTAAGGATATAAGCCATTTACGGGCTAAAGAAGCTTCTGTGAAACTTAGCCACATATTAGAGTGTCTACTATGAAAAATGTATTCTGAGCTACAAGCAACTATCTTAGTAACAAGTCTTGTAAACACAAGTTCCTACATTAGCAATTTGGTATATACCAGACCACGATGATTTTACAATTCTCTGAATACGCAAAGCACAGTTTCATAGCTAATACATTTCATTTTCAGGTATCTGTGTTTCAACTGTTCAATTACACTGAAAGCTTCTATAAGGCAGCATATAATAATGTCTTGCTCTTCTGTCTTCCCTGAGACTTGTGGGGCAGTTGTGGAGTTAACTGTGGGATCCCTGCTCCACTGAAGCAATACAAAAGAACACTGAAATGGTATCACACAAGTAGTAACATAGGAAGTGAATACGAATACACTGCCACGTGCAATTTTTTATAAGATAAATGTTAAAAATAGGACAAAGTAATATTCTACACATACAACAAAGCCGGAATTAGATGTCTTTAATCCTACAACAGAGATTAAGCTGAAGACAGAAGTCACCCTGCTACAAATGCCTAAACATAGAAAGTTATTTCAGGCATGTTTACAATGTACTAAACCAGAAGGCAATGGCACCCCACTCCAGTACTCCTGCCTGGAAAATCCCATGGACGGAGGAGCCTGGTAGGCTGAAGTCCATGGGGTCGCTAAGAGTCAGACACGACTGAGCGACTTCCCTTTCACTTTTCACTTTCATGCATTGGAGAAGGAAATGGCAACCCACTCCAGTGTTCTTGCCTGGAGAATCACAGGGATGGGTGGGCTGCCGTCTCAGGGGTCGCAGAGTCGGACATGACTGAAGCGACTTAGCAGCAGCAGCAGCAAACCAAAAAAGCTTTCTCACACATCCAGGGTAAAAACTCTTACCTCATTGCTGGGGGCCTCGTGCTCAGACACTACATCTCGATGCTGGTTTTGCGAAATGGATGCACTGACAGAAACTGGTGTGGTTTTCGGTGAATGGAAGGCATTGATGAGATGACTCAGAGGAACTGTAACCTAAAAAAAGATAAAAGCTGAAAATCAGCAGTGCTTTTTAGAATAAAAACAGCAAAAAAAAAAAACTTTTTATTGTCAGAACTGGGGACTGTACAAAGTTAAACATACATTCTTTATCAAAACTATACATTAAAAATTGTAAATACTCAGATTATTGCTGGTCGAAAACTACTAACTTTCAGGACAGCATTGGGGCTATATACAGCAAAAGTACTAAAAATACATATATTTCATTGTTGTAGCAACCTAACTCTAAGGGATTTATTCCAAGGAAATAATCTGGTAAGTAATAATCTATGCTTGCATATGCCTAGATGACAATTTTCATCAAAGTATTTTAAAATTTATGGAAAGCTAGAAATGTCCAAGAATAGGGGAGTGGCTAAATAAACAATACCACAACAAAAATGAAATATCTCACAGACATGAAACGAGCAAGCATATATCCAGAATTTTGTAATTTTCAACTTCCCTACTACACCACCCCACCCTATTCTGGGCCACCAGCATCTCTAAGTGGATTTTTTTTTTTGGTATGTGGATTTTTACAAACAGCAACCTAACTTCTCTCCCTGAATCGCCTCTATTAAAGCCAGTCAGATCTCATCACTCCTCCACTCAAAACTCTCCAATGGCTTTTCTCACAGTAAGAGTTGATGTCCTGACAACGATGACGTCCTGGCTCTCTCTCACTTCTGTGACCTGATCCACTATTAAGTTCCCCTTCAGTCTCTCTGCTCCGGCCCCCTTGGCCCCCTCGTTGTTCCTGGAGCACGCCTGGCAGGCTCCCACTCAAGGATTCTGCACTGCTGTGTATTCCCATCTCTCCAGTTAGTCAGAGAGTCTGCACTCATGCTTCCTTCAGTACTTAACTCAAAAGCAACCTTTTCATGTGTCTTTTCCCTGGCCAACCTACTAAACAACCCTCTCCTAAGAAATATTCCTTACTGCCTTCCTCTGCTCTATTTTTCCTTCTTGACATTTATGTTATCTAACGCACTTTATGTATTTACTTGTTTATCTATATATTGTTTACTAGAAACCTCAACCTAAGTCCCCTTATTAGCATAAATCCTGGTGGGTGATCCAAACAGGGGCTTTAAGAATAAAAACACGCCTATTACACAGGAAATTTCAAGGGCTTCAGGAGCTCTGTGCCAAGAACTGGGAACAAAGACCAAATATTTTTATTTATTATACCACATTCTCCCACTGGAACGTAAGTTTCATGTCACAAGGGATTTCTTTCCTGTATTTTAATATTTTTCTCTTTTATTTATACATTAATTTACTGTAAAGTGTTTTTACATAATACTTACACACCTTAGATTTTATTTTTCTCTAACTTTCTCTATTTCATTCAATACTGTATCCCAGTGCAACAATAATGTACACAGTAGTTGCTAAATAAACATTTGTTGAGAAAATGAATAAACTAAATGGGCTCTTACTATATGACAGGTTTTATACTATATGCTTTACTTAACTCTCTCATTTAATCCTCGTAAGAGACAAACACGTTAGTTACTTCTATTTAACTGATGAAGAGAGCAAGAAATTAGATTCAATGTCATGTTCCACGTCATTCAGCAAGAAAGTATAATATTAGAGGAACGATTCTAACCCAGATAATCTGACTTCAGGTTCCACTTAAAGATTTTTCATCCCATGGTTACTGATGCAGAAGTAAAGTCATAATATTGTTATATGAAAAAAGCAAGCTATAAAACTTTATGTAACTTTTTTTTAAAATTATGCATACAGAACTTTCCTGGTGGTCCAGTGGTTTGATCCCTGGTCTGGGAAGATTCCACAAGCCACAGGCAACTAAACCAGTACGCCACAACTACTGAGCCCAAACGCTAGAGTCCGTGCTCCTCAACAAGGGAAGGCCTCACTCGCTCCAAGTAAAGAAAGCCCAAGCACAGCAATAAAGACCCAGTGCAGTCATGAATAAATGAATAGTATGCATACACATATTTGTATAGAGTTAAAGGGATGAAAGAAGTTATTCTAAAATGCAGTCTCTTGGAGTTGTGGAATTATGGGTGATCTTTATTATCTTGTATTTTTCTTTTCAGCATTTTTGGCAATGAGTGTGTATTAAGAGTAAGAAATGATAAGCTCTTTTAAAGCTGCAGGAATCAAATTAAGATACATATTTTCTGCCTATACCTTTAAAAAGTTTTATTTTACTTACTTATATTTCTTCCCATTCAGTAAAGAATTTAAACTGCTGTTTCCCTAGGTCCTCTGGAACAATGCATCTGGTCCCACCTATTACCTGCTTCCCTGGACCTTTAGGCTTGTCTTGGCTCATTTGAAGACCAGGCAGTTGATAAATCCTGAGGCTCGCTGCTCAGACTGACTCGGGTGGAATGTAAGAATGGGGCAAGTGTCCGGACTGCTCTCCTGGACACTGAGCAGAGTCCTGTAGCTCTCAGATCTCTCTGAGTGGGGAGCTGACCAGCAACCCCGCATCATGGAAGAGAAAAGAGCTAGAAGTTTATGACCTGATTCAAACTTTCTGGGACCCAGAGAAGCCCAATACTTTAGAAGAAATGGAAGTGGTAACAGAAAGTTGTGTGGAGGTTCAAGAGATAAATGAAGACGACTATTTGGTCATTATAAGGTTCACACCAACAGTACCTCATGCCTCTTCAGCAACTCTTATTGGGTTGTGCTTAAGAGTAAAACTTCAACAGTGTTTACCATTTAAATATATGTTGGAAATCTAAATTTCTGACGGAAACCACTCAACAGAGGAAGTTATGAACAAACAGATAAATGACAAAGAGCTAGTGGCGGCTGCAATGGAGAAACCCAACTTAATGGGAAATCGTGAAACAGTGTCTCCTTGCCCCTAAGAGCTGTTTTAAGAGCCACTAAACAGTAATCATTTGATATATTTGTTTAAACTCTTTGTAAAATGTAGAAGATTCATGTTTAATACATAGGTGATTTGTACCTCAGAGCATTTTTTAAAGGATGATTTCCAAGCAAGACTTAATTATAAGGTAGTAACCTAAGTCTGTTCAGTGTCCAACATTCTCAGGATTTGTAGCACTTAAATGATCAGCCAGAAAAATATTTTTTAGTTATGTTTAAGATGAGTCGCTATTTTTCTGATCCCTATTATGATATACCTGCTTTTCATGTCAAATATTTACCATGCCCAAATGTATTAAATCTAAATCACTCTGTAAAATAAATAAAATAGACATGATTCTTGTTAAAAAGAATTTAAATTGCTAAAACATGGTCTGATCTCTTCTCAATGAAAAACTTGACCCTCTGTCATACAATTTAAATTCAACTGTATTAAACCAATTAAGCAACCAGGAAATACAAATTGTGTTCTGGGCTTCCTGGTGGTGCAGTGGTAAAGAACCCACCTGCCAATGTAGGAGATGCAGGTTCGATCCCTGAGTCAGGAAGATCTCCTGGAAAAGGAAATGGCAACCCACTCCAGTATTCTTGCCTGAAAAATCCCATGGATAGGGGAACTTGGCGGGCCACAGCCCACGGGGTTTCAAAAGAATCAGACGTGACTGAGTGACTAAACGTTACTCTCTTCCACAGTATAAAATGCCTAAGAGTCCTACATGGCCCAGTTAGGACTGCCTGTAGTACATACAGCTCCTTCACTATCTCTACCAACATCACACACCACTAACTCCACTTAGCAATGATAAATTCTCCTAATATGGGATCTTCTTGATACCATGGACTTCCCCGGTGTCTCAGTGGTAAAGAATCCGCCTGCAATGCAGGAGACGCAGGAGTTACTGGTTTGATTACTAGGCTGGGAAGATCCCCCGGAGGAGGGCATGTCAACCCACTCCCGGATTCATGCCTGGAGAATTTCATGGACAGAGGAGCCTGGCGGGCTACAGTCCATGGGGTTGCAAAGAGTCAGACATGACTGAAGCAACTTAGCATACATGCACACTTGATACCAACTTCCTGCAGGTTCCAAAAGGTTTAATATTCAGAAGACCAAGTCAAATTTTTTTTCAAGTGATTGGCAGGACTCCACCAGACACTAGTAACACCTTCTTGCAGCCAGCTGATCAAACCAGAAACATCTTTTTCCATCATCCCTGATGAAATTCTATTCTTTTTTCAAAATAAATCTCATACCCTCCTTTTCATAAACACTGTCACCCCTTAGCAGTGCATTAGCCCCTCTCTGGATTACTGCAATAACATCCTTATCTGAAAACACCTCCACTCTTGTTCTTCCACATTCTCCACACAGCAAGAAGCCAGTATTACTCTGTAATAGACTGTTTTGTAAATCGGATCATGTCACTCCTTAACATGTTTAAAAGAATTCAGTCGTTTCCAAAAAATTGTAAATGAAATTCAAAGTCCCGTATAACTCCCTGTATGATATGTCAAGTCCTCTTTCCAACCTCCTTTCTGTCATTGGCCCTTTAATCACCAACCAGGCTCTAGCCACACTGGCCTTATTTTTGTTCCTCCAATCAGCTAGGCTTGTCACGATCTCAGAACCTCCAGAGGTTCTGTCTATCTGTTCCTGTCTATTCACGGGGCAAACTCCTACTCATGTTTTATTTCACGTCATCATTAAAGTTCCATATTTTCTTTGTCCACCTAGTACATTACTGAAGACCTATAAATAAATTACTTTTTTTTTAACCCAACGAGTACTAGCAAAACAAAAGCGAGTGGAGGTTACACAAAGGGACATAATTATAATCTTAAACCAAAAAAACTAAAGAATGTCAAAGATATTTTGAAAACTGAATGTATACAAAAACTATTTGCAAAACTGTGAAGAACTCTCAAAAAAAAAGTTATCATCAAAAATGATTTTTAAATGAACTAAGAACAAAACAGTCACAGGTGATAACTCCTGAGAGAATTAAAAATAAAAACCCTTGGAATCTTTTTTCTCTGCTCTTTTGCTTCATAAATGGAAAGATGACAAGGAGGCTGAATCAAAATTTTAACTGCAAGTAATAACTTAAAATATATGTATTAGTTATTGTTGATAAAAAAAAAAAGAGAGAGAGAGACAAAGCATTCATAGAAGCTTGCAAATTTCTTCGCATGTCTGGGTTAAATGCCATTTAAAAAAGAGAGTCTGGGTTGTGAGTACCAGTCTCTGAAGACGCGGAAAGACAGAAAAGAAACATCACTTGCTCCCTCTACAGCTATGGTAGACTTTCCCCCTACCCACTCCCCAAACCCCACCCCAGAAATGCTTAGCACTAAACAGTGCCAGATGAGTTTCCAGCAAAAATTCCACGCAATCAAATCGGTAAGCCAAGATCTCCATCACGTTCGTACTATACTTAGGGTTCTTCGTCAGCCTTTTACTCAGCGTCGCCCGATCTTTTCTCAACACCAAGACTCCAACTGGATTAAACACTTTCCTCCTACGACCCCTTAAGGGAAACTGCTTCCAAGAAACGCAAATGGCAAACAGCCCGGAGTAGGGCTGGGACAGAAAAATAAACTGGATGCCGGACCCACCTGGGGCTGCACGGTGCTCGACAGGGAAAACATCTTCTCCAGGCCGTCAGCGACCTCACCCGCCTGCCAAAACTGTCCCTCTTCTCCGGTCCGGCGGGGAGGCGCTGAGCCCTCTTTTCCCTTCCTTTTCTCTCTCCGCGCTCTCACTCTTCCTAGAAGCGGAAAATGGCCTCCCCAACCTACAGCTGCTGCAACGACAGACAACCCGCCCCGGAAGGCAAGGCGCTAACGCACCAGTACTTCCGGGGCAGGTGAGGTCGCCACCCTGGGCAGCTGACGTCCCCGAAATAGTTCACTTTCACATTCAATAATACACGCGCCGGAGCCCCAAAGCTTTCTGGCTGTCGTTTTCTTTTTAAAGAGGAACGGCATCCACCCCGTTAAATCTTCCTCCAGCTTTCTTATCAATACTTCCGACATATTCTCCTGTTGTGACTGGGCCTTGAGCCATAATAAGCTCTTTTGCTGCAATTTAGTGCTCTTTATCTTCCCCACAATAAATAAAAAACTTCCTGTTCCAGATAGGCAAGTTACACCCAGTTAAAATGTCAAATTACAGGACCAGGCATGCGCTTCCTGCTCTCCACATGCGCTTCCAGTTTCTCCACATTCTATGATTTCACTGGTCACGGATTCACTGACCAGACCGAACTGGTTTACATTTCTCCCGCGGGTGAGAGGCCCCAAAGGAGTCTGGTGGGTTAATGCAGACCCCACCAGCCTCCTTTGGAGATCGGGATAAAAAACTCTTCAAGTCCGGTTATTCAAATTACAGCCCCCAAAGTCCCTTTCCCCATCGGCCAAAAACTGTCGTGCCGTCCCCATTCAGTGCGAATGAGGTAAATCAGCCGCCGTCAACCTGGGGCAGCCTGTGGTAGGTTCAAGAAATTCCCGGAAGCCCCGCCTTCACGTCCATCGGCTGGCGGAGAGGCGCATGGATGGGCGTGGCGTGGGCTGCGACGTAGTGACATCACTGAGTACGTGCGGCGTGGGCGGAGCCTCACTTTGAACCTAGTTGGCGGGAGTTGCGGCTCTGGAAGGGGCCTTCCCCGGTGATAGAACCTTGCATCGGAGGTGGACTGCGATGGAGCCCACCATGGGCGGTGAGATGGAGAGTGGAGGTGGCGCGGCAACAGGAGAGTGCGTGAATAGGATCCCGGTGCCAAGACCTCCCTCCATTGAGGAGTTCACCATAGTGAAGCCTATTAGCCGCGGCGCCTTTGGGAAGGTGTATCTGGGGCAGAAAGGTAACAGGTTGTATGCGGTGAAGGTAAGAATCGAGGATTAAAGAAAGCTAAAGAGGCTGGTCCTTCGGCCCTACTTCCCGCCCTCTGAACTGGACAGGCTCCAGGGCCGCTGGAGCGACTAGACTGGATGCCTGGCTCGCTGAAGCCTCCGGGTCCCGCGAGATGATTTTCTTATTTGAGGAGACAGCGCGGGCAAGTCGCTGTTGCCTCTGCCCCGCCCTTCTGTTCCCACCGCATAAACCTTAAAAGATCTAGGACTTCTGAACCCTTTTTACTAATTTGGGCTTTGCCAGGATTCAGGTTGAAACTTTAAATTAGAAATAGTTACTTCCAAATTATATTTTAACTACCAATTTAATGTAGATTCATTTCTATTTTTGTTGAGGCGTAATTGACATATACCAATTTCAGGTGTACAACTTAACGATTCAGTATTTGTCTATGTGGTGAAATGATCGTCATCATAAGTCTAGTTAGCCATGATGAAACAGCTGCATATTTTTTTCTTGTGATGAGAACTTTATCTTGCTGCTGCTAAGTCGCTTCAGTTGTGTCCGACTCTGTGCGACCCCATGGACTGCAGCCTACCAAGCTTCTCCGTCCATGGGATTCTCCAGGCAATAACATTGGAGTGGGTTGCCATTTCCTTCTCCAATGCATGAAAGTGGAAAGTGAAAGTGAAGTCGCTCAGTCGTGTCTGACTCTTAGCGACTCCATGGACTGCAGCCTACCAGGCTCCTCCATCCATGGGATTTTCCGGGCAACAGTACTGGATTGGGGTGCCATTGCCTTCTCCCATCTTAGCAGCATTCAAATATATAATGCAATATTGTTAACTGTTGTAAGCATGCTATGATATAGATGAACTTTTGACCTGTATAACCAAAAGATATCATTAAACAAACCCCACTTTTCAAGCCTTTCATTATAAATCTGGAATGTAATTTTATTTAAAGACCAAGCTGAAATATTCCTGAATCACTCCTTTATCCTTACAGTAGCATGTGCTGTGCTTAGTGGCTCAGTCCTGTCCAACTCCTTGCAACCACATGGACTGTAGCCCTCCAGGCACCTCTGTCCAAGGGAATTCTCCAGGCAAGAATACTGGAGTGGGTTGCCATGCCCTCCCTCCTCCAGGGGATCTTTGCAACCCAGGGATCGAACCGGGGTCTCCTGCAATGCAGGTGGATTCTTTACCAGCTGAGCTACCCGAGAAGCCCAACAGTAGTATATATCATTCCAAAGCATTCAAGACTCAAAGTATTCGAAGCTGTTCAGGCCACTGCTGATTCTCAGCTACTCCCGTAGCTTCAAATTAGTCACATCTCAGGAGTGAGTGATAGTAATAAAGGAGAAGCTAGTAGACTGAGTACTGATGTGGTTTCAATTTCCTGTTGGACATTACCGTGTGAACTAGCAAGCACCTCAAAATTATACTTGCCCAGCTTTGAACATGGTCCTCTCCACCTAACCACCTCCTGGATTTCTTCTCTCCCTGTAATAACACCACCATCATTCAGGCTAGGAACTTGAGTCTTTTTAACTTTCCTCTACTGCATCTGTATATCCTCTCTCTCAACTCTGCCTGTCAATTCTGTCTCATATTCATTTTTAGTACCCCTTTTATTCCATTCTCAAGTTTGCCCAAATACAGACTTAATTTTTTCTTTCTTTTTTTTCTTAAAGTACAACTTAGTTTTTAGTAAATCAAATATTGGGTAACCATTAACACATTACAATTTTAGAAAATTTCCAGTACCTGAAAACTACGTCTCTTGGTTATCTGCAGTGTCTCCCCACTTAGCCACAAGTAACTTTCTATCTCTATTGGTTTGTCTTTTCTGGACATTCCATATTAATGGAATCACACAATACATGGTCTTTTGCATCCACCTTTCTTCACTTCGTTCACATGTTTTTGAGGTTCCTCAGGCCTTCACTGGGCTTCCCTGTGGCTCAGCTAGAGAAAAAAAAAAATCCTCCTGCAATGTGGGAGACCTGGGTTCGATCCCTGGGTTGGGAAGATCCCCTGGAGAAGGGAACGGCTACCCACTCCAGTATTCTGGCGAATACTGGAGCTGTATAGTCCATGGGGTCACAAACAGTCAGACAGAACTGAGCAGGCTTCACTTTCACTTTCTCTGTAGCCCCCGCCTTCAAACTTTTCCTAACCTTTCAGACCCACCCTATTGAAATTAATTCTCCATCACTTCATATTACAAAGATTTCTTGCTTTTTCTTCTGTTATACTAAGCAGTCATTATTAGCTGTTGAAATGAAAATGCCAGTATATTTTTTCAGAAGTATTTATGAATATCTACTTTGTGTAGGATATGGATACAGTGGTGAACAAAAACAAATATGTCCTCATGAAGCTTCCAGTCTAATGGAATGATAAGGAAATCATGTTTTAGACTGGCTTTGTCAATTTTCCTCATTTTTCTTATGGGAAGGCTCTACAATTGGAATTTACAGTGTATTGATGATTTTATTAAATGCTTTAATGAATCTTTGGAAGAAATACACCTTTTTTTTCTTTGTAATCTTCCTGAGAATTGATCTCAGTGTTCCTAACTATTCAGTTTAGTGCTCCAATTTTAACATAGACTATAGTTTTGCTTCCTTACCAATTACCTTGAGACTTAAAAAGAGTAATTAGTTGTTTTCTGTAACAAAGCATCTGACACCTAAGTGTGAGTAAACTCTAACCATTTTTAAGAATTTTTCCGGAAGATGCTGCAGACCCGGGACCCAGAGAAGCTCAGAGGCGGTGAATAA
Source organism: Bos indicus (assembly GCF_029378745.1). Lineage (NCBI taxonomy): Eukaryota > Metazoa > Chordata > Mammalia > Artiodactyla > Bovidae > Bos > Bos indicus. The sequence continues at coordinate 17,796,261 of NC_091772.1, forward strand.
TAGCTCTTTAAGTCTGCAATAAAAAATGGCCTCCAATAAAACTACATTGCAAAAAAATGGGAAAGAAACAAATTGGAAAGAGTAAAAAAGTTGAAGAGTCAGAACCTGAAGAATTTGGACTGCTGTGTAGTGAATGAGAAGGTGTAGTATTTCCTGAAGTGGAAGGGGTTTACACATGCAGATAATACTTGGGAACCTGAAGAAAATTTAGATTGTCCAGAGTTAATTGAAGCATTTCTTAATTCTCAAAAAGCTGGTAAAGAAAAAGATGGAACAAAAAGAAAATCTTTGTCTGACAGTGAATCTGATGATAGCAAATCAAAGAAGAAAAGAGATACTTCTGATAAACCAAGAGGTTTTGCCAGAGGTCTTGATCCAGAATGAATAATTGGTGCCACGAACAGCAGTGGAGAATTAATGTTTCTCATGAAATGGAAAGATTCCAATGAAGCGGATTTGGTGCTGGCAAAGAGGCAAATGTGAAGTGTCCTCAAATTTTAATCGTAAATTTTATGAAGAGAGACTAATTTGGCATTCTTGTCCAGAAGATGAGATTGAATAATTGTTTGCATTGATTTTTATGTATATCTATATATATATATATATAAAATGTGGGTCTTGGTTTTTTGATTTATTAGTGTGAAGAAATAACTACATTCTAATGAAAATCGGGTTTGATATGTTTGTTTGAAGTAGTATTGGGGAAGTTACACTAGGTTGTTTTTTTTTTGGTCTGTAGCACTAGTTGCTTTGAACAAATAAAAGCTTTCTATAGTTGCTTCCTTCAGCAGAAAAGAATTTGATACCATAGTATATTATTTCCTCAGCGTTAGAGAACAGCTTTTCTAAATGTTGGGGGAAATCTCCATAGTCATTACTTAATCAAAATTTAGAATTTGCATTTCACTCATATATGCCTAAGGATCATTCTAAGTTTTTGTATGTGTATACATAAAATACATATGTAAATTGTTTGGGAGCTTTTTTTGTTGTGGTGGTTTTTGTTTTGGTAAATATATTTAAACAACAGCTTTTCATAACCATGGATAAGCCCATGTTTCTGGAATTCCATCATTTTGAGCAATATAAGAAATCCCTTCAACTTAAACTGAAAACTTAAGTCTTAACCTTTCAAATTAAATAGTTTTGTAATTAATTAGGTAAATTAAGCAATTTAAATTAGGTAATTTTTTAAAGCATCCCTATCAGAATCTGCATCCATATCTGCATATAAATCAGCATATAAATGCAGAAGCCCTGGAAGGAAAATTTTTATCACTATCAACAACCTCCCCAAGCAAATGAAAAAAGTAGAAAAATTCTGGTGTGTTTTAAATAGCAAAGCAAAACTTAGTAAAGTGGACACTTGATGGTTCCTTTGTGTGAACCATTGTTTTACAAGAAATTGAAGTCCTTTTGCTATATTTAGGAAAGGTTGTGATATATGGATGTCTCAGATTTGTTCATGGAAACCTAATCAAATAGTTTTTAAATACTGGTAATTTACGATATACAGGAATATGCCCTACAGGAATATGTCCATAGGGCATATGAGATCTTAGTTCCCTGACTAGGGATAGAACCCAGGTCCCCTGCAGCGGAAGGGCAGAATCTTAACCGCTGGACTACCAGGGAAGTCCCAAGAATGTGTAAACACACATCCTGTCCTATAGTGCTTCCTGCATTTTAGCTGGTCCCAGTCTGTGAAGCAGACTCCCTGGTAGCTCAGTCAGTAAAGAATCTGCCTGCAGTGCAGGAGACCTGGGTTGGATCTCTGAGTCAGGAAGATCCCCTGAAGAAGGAAATGGCAATCCAGTCCAGTATTCTTGCCTGGAGAATCCCATGGATAGAGGAGCCTGGTGAGCTACAGTCCGTGGGCTCGCAAGAGTCATGACTAAAGCGACCCAGCACAGGAATAAATGAGCAAACTTTTCTAATCTACACTTGACCTGCATGTTTTTTCAAACTTTACCCCAACTCATTCCTTACATGAAGGCTCAATTTTCTCAGTATTTTGGGTTACTAGTTGAGCAGAAACCAAGAAAAACAACTTTGTAGTAATCAGAATGTTATTCAACTGTGTATTATTTACTTTATTGTAAATACTGATGAACAGTGGTCAATAGTTTTATATTCCTAAAAAAAAAAGAATTTTTCCAGGGGGAAAAAAGTACATTCTTTCTCTATTTCTATCCATCAAGGAACCAAAAAAAATTTTTTAATGGATTGGCCAATTATTTCTCTATGCCTACATTCCTGATTAAGTAAAAGTCACTCAGTCGTGTCCGAGTCTTTGCAGCCCCATGATCTGTACAGTCCATGGATTCTCCAAGCCAGAATACTGGAGTGGGTAGCTATTCCTTTCTCCAGGGGATCTTCCCAACCCAGGGATTGAACCCAGGTCTCCCGCATTTCAAGCGGATTCTTTACCAGCTCTGCTACCAGAGAAGCCCTACAGTCCTGCTTATCTGGGAGCATATTAGGAACTATTTTATGACTTGTAAGAACGGCAGAAGTGAAGAAGTGAAGTGAAGTCGCTCAGTCGTGTCTGACTCTTTGCGACCCTGTGGACTGTAGCCTACCAGGCTCCTCCGTCCATGAGATTCTTCATGCAAGAATACTGGAGTGGGTTGCCATTTCCTTCCCCAGGGAATCTTCCCGGTCCAGGGATTGAACCCTGGTCTCTCACATTGAAGGCAGATGCTTTAACCTCTGAGCCACCGGGGAAGCCAAGAACAGCAGAACAGAATTTATTTTCTTCTTACTGGTAGGGTAGACGGGGACCATTTGCTTACATCTTTTTTCTTCTCAAAAGGGATGTGATACTTTTACCACTTGATACCAAGATGAGAGGTTCTATGTTAAAGAAAGTTTTATTTTCACTAGCTGTTTTCCTAGCAGAGTTTCCTGCTGGCAGTGTGAGGGCCAAACAACATGTCCATGCTTTCTCTCTGGTTGTTTTCATGGTGGAAACTTGGAAACCTGAGACCACTCTGCGATAAAAAATAAAAAACTATCTATCTGTTGTCACATTATGTTATACAGGTTGTCAAAAAGGCAGACATGATCAACAAAAATATGACTCATCAAGTACAAGCTGAGAGGGACGCGCTGGCCCTAAGCAAAAGTCCTTTCATTGTCCATTTGTACTATTCCCTACAGTCAGCAAACAATGTCTACTTGGTGAGTAAATGACATGTTTTTCTTCATTCAGGAACCACTAAACCCAGTGACTTAAGAATTACTGTCTTTGGGTTCAGAGTACCTAGGTTTGAATTCCAGCTGTTGAACTTACTAGCTTTATGACCTTGGCCAAGTTACCTTACCAGTTCTATTTGTTAAGGTTCTTCAGGGAAAAAGAACAATAGGGTGTCTGTGTCTGTGTGTATAACGGGGGATTTACTTTAGGGAATTGTCCTTCATGGTTGTGGCAATGGCAAGTCCAAAATCTCTGGGGTAGGCTGACAGGCTGTAGACCCAGCGAAAATTTGATGTTGCAGCACAAGCGTAAAGGCAGTGAAGAGGCAGAATTCCCTCCTCTTTGGAGGAGAAAGACAGGATCCCTCAAACTTTTTTCTCTCCAGGCCTTCAGCTGATTGGATAAGGCTCTCCCACATGATGGAGGATAATCAGCTTTTACGCAGAGTCTAATGGTTGAGATGTTTATCTCATGTAAAAAATACCTTAACAGCAATATTTAGATTGGTGTTTGACCAAATACCTGGGTGTCATGGCTTAGCCAATTTGATGCATAAAATGAACCATCAGGCCTCAGTTTTCCCCTCTGCAAGGTGGGGATAACAATAGTACCTACCTCAAAGGTTGTTATGAAGTTCCAATAGGTTGATATAAACCTTGTAGAACAGTGTGTGGCACATAGTGCTAAAAATATTTCCTAAGTAAAGGATGCATAATAGAAATACTGCATAAAGTTTGATGGGTAATAAGGAAATGATATTAGGAAGTGGTGGATTTGGGATCTATGTACTTAGCAAGTTGCTTGCTTTTCACTGAACATGACAGCTTACACTCTTAATTCTAATGAGGAATTTGGGTAGGGGGCAGGAAGAGGTGAGGATGGCAGGTATTTTGACTTCCAAGTTCTAGAGGTTCATGAGGAAATAATCAGATGTTGTGGAAGACCATTCTGTGCCCCACTCCCAGTCCCACCCACTCTCCAGCAAATAAAAAGAAGAAAAATTATTCCAAATTAAAGGAGACTAAAGAGATATGGTAACTAAATCCCATGCATGGTCCTGGCCTGGGAATGAGGGACGAGGAGAGAGGCCGTCAGGAACAATATGGAATTATCAGAGAAATTTGAATACAGACTAAACAGGTAATAGCGTTATTTTAGCATTAAATTCCATGCATTTTAAAGATTAATACCAGTTGCTAATGTTGCCTTATTTAAAGTATTTGCATAAAAATACATGCACATAATGTATTTATGTTAATGTTGTTAATAACTTATGTTTATTATGTAACATAATCATGTTAATGATTAGCATAAATAAGTATTGTTATATTCATATATGTGTAGAAGAAGAAAGCAGATGTGGCAAAATGCTAATGATGGGTGAAAATAGATGAAGAGTACATGAGAAATTATTCTGTTCTTCATACCTTTTTGGTAAGGCTGAACAGTTTAATTTAAATTTTAAAAAGTGTATGGGGAAAAAAAAAGTGTATGGGAGCATGAACAAACCTGGTATTGATGTGTACTCAGTGACACCAAGAAAATGTCTGTTACAGAACCATGCTAAATGTATAATCATTAATGCTCAAATAAGATATTTTTAAGTAGTCATATTGGTTTTATTTCACAGTATTTCTATTTCATTTTGACAGGTAATGGAGTATCTCATTGGTGGAGATGTCAAGTCCCTTCTGCATATCTATGGCTATTTTGATGAAGAGATGGCCGTGAAATATATATCTGAAGTTGCACTGGCTCTAGACTACCTTCACAGACATGGAATCATTCACAGGTAATGACTGACTTTTCTCCCAACTATTACTTAAGCACAAGTAATCAAATTATGTATTTACTATTTGAGTCTTAGATATTTGCATAACCCCCAATATATGGGTTATCTTAAATTTAGTAGTAATTTGTGCGAATTTAGAAATTTCATCAACTCTTTCATCTCCCTGCGTGTGTGAATGTGTTGCTTTGTCCATGGATATCCCATTTTATTGTGGAGAATATTGACTCTTTTTTCCACTCTTTTAGCTGTACATCATGCAAAAGTACAATAGTTTATAATCCCAGCTGATTTACAGTGCTTTCCTGTGTTCAAAGAAAGGTTAAGTGACTCTTTTTGATTAAGGCTTAATCTCACACTCTCTTAATCTCACAGAAAGAGGTAAATATGATTTGACCTGGTTTGAGGTTTATTTTATTTAATGAAATTTATTTTACCTAATGAAATTTATTTTAATATAATATCTAGTGAATAATGCTGAAGATAATCTAGCATTAAATATTTAACTCCTTTATATTCAGATATTCAAATTTTAGTTTGCTTTTTTTTTTTTTAAGTTTGCTTTTGAGAGTTCTTTTCTGTACTGTCAAAGCCACCAATAAGAGACAATAAATAGGGTTTGATTCTTCTTTAACTTTCTGTTTTTTTTGCTGGAAATTTTAAAATCAACACTAGCTCTTTTTTAGTTATCTGCTACTTGTCTTTTTATGTGCAGGGATTTGAAGCCAGACAATATGCTTATTTCTAATGAAGGTCATATTAAACTAACAGATTTCGGCCTTTCCAAAGTTACTTTAAATAGAGGTAAGAAACATAGCAAGTAAGTACCTTTTTAAAAGTCGAACACATTTTAGACACTACCATTTCATTAGTTTATATTGTTTTCTGTTAGTTAAAAATGAATAAAATGGCTTTGGGTGTGTACCCAGCAGAAGAATTACTGGATCATATAGACCAAATTCTATTTTTAATTTTTTGAGAAACTTCCACTGCATTTTTCATAGTGGTTACACAGTTTTACATTTTACAGTTGACCAGCAGTGCAGCAGTGCACAAGAGTCCCAATTTCTCCACATTCTTTCCAGTACTTCTTATTTTGTTTTTTGATAGTGGTCATCCTAACGGGTATAAGTTATATTTCATTGTAGTTTGGATTTGCATTTTTCTATTGGTTACTTATGTTAAGTGTCTTTTCATAAGCCTCTTGGCCATTTGTATATCTTCTTTAAAGAAATGTCTATCCAAGACTTTTATTCACTATTTTAATTAGATTACTTGGATTTTTTTTGTTACTGAGTTGTAGTTGTCTTTATATTCTGTATATGAACCCCTTATTAGATAAATAATTTACAGATATTTCTCCCATTTTGTAGGTTGTCTTTTCATTCTGTTGCTTGTTTCCTTTGATGTTCTGAAGTTGGTGAGGTTTGAAATAGTCCCATTTGTCTATTTTTGCCTTTTTCCTGTGCTTTCAAAGTCATAACCAAGAAATCATTGCTGTAGCATTTTTTAAATTTGTAAAATATATTTTAAGAAGTTTATTGTGGTTCCTACAAGCTTCCCTTGTAGCTCAGTCAGTAAAGAATCTGCCTGCAGTGCAGGAGACCGGGGTTCAAACCCTGGGTTGGGAAGATCCCCTGGAGAAGGAAATGGCAAACCACTCCAGTATCCTTGCCTGGACAATCTCATGGACAGTGGAGCCTGGTGGGCTGCAGTCCATGGGGTCACAAAGAGTTGGGCACAACTGAGCGACTAATATTTACTTACAGTTTCATCAGTGTGAGGTATAAGTGAAGTTTAAATTCAAACTTTCGACCTACATTTTAAAGTCTTACACCACATACAAAGTATTACACTTCTCTTACTATTTTTGATATCTAAAGAAAACTGTACAATATTATGTGTGAGTGTTGAATCATTTTACAGTGTTACACATTGAAAGCTGATAAAAATCTGCATTAGTTTCCATCTTGCTTACATAGTAAATTAACATGAGTGGTCCATAATTTGTATTAATTCCTTAAATTGATTCTGCTGTTGTTGTTTAGTCACTCAGATTCTGTTATTGAAATTTATTTTGTATTCTTAGTACATTGATTCCTCTCTTAACTGTTTTCTTTTTACCACCTACTTTTGTAATGCTTTATTTACCAAGAATTATTTTGTTGGCAGTTAGGTAACACTCTTGTATTTATCTCTTTTTTTTTAAGTTTATTTTTATTATTTATTTATTTTTACCTTTTGACCCCTTTCATCCATTTCTTCCAACCCTTAATGCCACCTCTGGCAACCACAAATCAATTCTCTGTATCTATGAGCTTGATTTTTTGTTTTGTTTTTTAAATTCTATATATAGAGAAAGCATATGGTATTTGTCTTTCTCTTGTCTGGTTAGTTCTACATGTTAACTGTATAGCATGATGGTTTTCCTGGCTGTGTTTGTCTTGCACAAGCCAACTTTGTAGTTGATGTTAATAATGTGGAAAGTGGGGCAAAGTCCAGAACAAATAATTGTTGACTTTAGTCAATGACAGATAAAGTTTTAAAAGAATATCATATACTTTTCTTTCCATACATAGATATCAACATGATGGATATTCTTACAACACCATCCATGGCGAAACCTAGACAAGATTATTCAAGAACCCCAGGACAAGTATTATCTCTCATCAGCTCTTTGGGTTTTGTAAGTACTCGATAAGAAAAAAACTCACATGATATGCCCTAACATGATTGCCATTTACACGAATTCAAATATTAAGCATGTTGCATTACTTCAGCAGTTCATCTACCTAGATGTCATAACAGTCTGTGCGTTTAGGTGGTGTTTTTGTGACAACAAATCGTAGCATTTGTTTTTGTCTTCCTCTTTTTCATAGCACACACCAGTTGCAGAAGAAAATCACGACACTGCAAATGTTCTTTCCACTCAAGGATCTGAAACATCACCACTTTCTCAAGGACTAACTTGTCCTATGTCCGTAGATCAAAAGGACACGACTCCTTATTCTAGCAAGCTACTAAAATCATGTGAGTATAAAAGAAAAGGTAGTATACTCCATTAAATGTGCCCTTGAGGAACAAAGTATTTTACCATTTTAAAATTCTGAGTATCAGTAATTTTGAAATGCAGACATTCAGATAGCCTGTGGATTTGCTCTGTTTTGTCACCCAAGTGCCATTTCTGACCGGGTTTATTGCAGATCTTTGTTGTTGTTGTTGTTGGCTGCACTGGGTCTTCAATGTTATGCACAGGCTTTCTCTGGTTGCAGTGAGCTGGGGTTATTCTGTAGTTGCTGTGTGTGGGCTTCTCATTGCGGTGGCTTTTCTTGTTGCCGAGCGCAGGCTCTAGAGCCCTCGCTTAGTTGCTCCACAGCTTGTGGGACCTTCCTGGACCAGGGATCGAACTGGTGTACCGTCCATTGCAAGGTGGATTCCTAACCACTGGACCACCAGGGAAGTTCCTGTTGCAGATCTTTACATCAACAAAATAAAATGTCAAGCTAATTTTTCAATTAGCTGCAACACTGTAATGATCATTGGGTGAATTTCACTGTACTGAGTCTATGGAAATCTTAGTGGAGAAGATATAGTAATACTGTGTGCCTTTATAAAATGATTTCTAAAAGGTTCTGAAATAAAATCAAGATGATATAGTTTTAGTTATTACACAATAAAAGACAAAAGTCAAAAGTAAAGGAAGCAAGTGGAAAATCTGTATGGCACTTAACTTCACCCTCTAACTTATCAACAGTGGACAGTTTAGTTCTGTGCATGCGTATTTTCTTCATCTTAGAAATGTGAATAATGATCCTCTAAAGAGTAATTAGTGTTCGTTGTTTTCATAGATGCTATTTGTTGTGAATTTGGTCCTCAATTCTGTATATCTCTTGGATGGATAGATAGACCGAAAGGAAGAATTGCCTCCTTTTTACAAATGAGAACAAAAGAGTCTCACTTTAAGTTCAGGAGCAAAAAGTTTTAGCATCATTACTTGTTTCTAAGATACAGGAACTTGTATTATATAGATGGTGCTGCTTTCTGGCACTGGCTCACACTTAGCAAAGTCACTATTATTTCTTTTACCCAGTAGTATAAAGAAGTCCCTATGGATGTATATAATTCCACACTGGTAAGCATGTAAACCTCAACATTAAAATAAAGCTCTGGTTTTAACTAAATACAAATTGAATTGAGTAAGAGTAGTCACATTCCAGCCTTTTAGCACACCCAGATTTAGCCCATCAGTAATGAACCTTCATCGAGAAAAGTTTCAAATTGGATAATGGATATTCAAAATGAATTTTCTCCTAATTATAAATTTGCTCCCTGTCCTGATTTCTACTTTATAAATACTGAGTTTTGTCTATTAACTTTCAGAATAGTACTTGTTTGTCAAAACAGCCTGAAGCTATCCTTGTAGACGAGATAATGTTTACATAGAAATAGTTCTGATACGAAATATTTACATACTACTTACTTAACCCAATTACCTGTAAAGATTCAGGATTCACAGGGAAGTAGGAAAGATGTGACATAAGTAAGCCTCGGTGTTTTCTCTTCCCCACAGGTCCTGAAATGGTTGCCTCCCACCCCGGGATGCCTGTGAAGTGTCTAACTTCCCACCTCCTCCAGTCTAGGAAGAGGCTGGCAACATCCAGCACCAGCAGTCCATCCCATACCTTCATATCCAGCATGGAATCTGAGTGCCACAGCAGTCCCAGATGGGAAAAGGATTGCCAGGTCAGAGTGCCACTCACCTTACCCAGAACCAGCTGTGTGTGATGATAGAAACACTTGACACCTTTTCATACAAGTTCTATAAGGACATGAAACCGTTATGTGAACAGCAGTGAAGATACTCTTCATTTTCCTGTATATTCTGTCAAATTCTTTTGCAGTATTTCATTTCTCATTCAAATGTGAATTTATTCTTGTTCAGTATATGAGATTACAATTGTTTTTATTTTTTTTTTTTTAATTTATGTTTTGGTCATACTTCGAGGTATGTGGGGGTCTTAGTTCCCCAATCAGAGATTAAACTCATGATCCCTATATTGGAAGCATGGAGTCTTAACCGCTGGTTCACAAGGGAAGTCCTCCAATTTTTTAGTTTTTGCAGTATATTAATGGTAAATGTTTGGCTTCTAGGCATCTAGATGGAATTCTTTTTTAAAATTCTCTACCCAAACACAGACATTAGATTGTTGAGTTTTTTTAACCTTTGTCTTATTTTATAACTTATACTACCTCCTTCTATAACTGTTTACTGCCAGTTTATCACTTAATGGAATGGTAACTCTTCTGAATCAGAAATAACTTCTAGACCACAAAGGTGATACAGATGTGTCTTTAAAAGTGTCTATTCTAAGGAGATTGCTTGCCAAGTGAACAGATACTGAAAGTTATTTTACTTAATTTATGTATTCTATTCTGGGCTTTTAAAAGCTATTAAAGCTGAGAGGAACTAAAAATGTGATAACCTTTCCTATATAGACTGTGGATAAAATGTTAGATTAGAATTATATTAATACCCAAAGGAAAAAATCTTTCCACTTGATAAAATAAATTGGACTCTATTTGCTCCTTAATCTCAGTAATATGATTTTCTTTATTACAGTGGCTAAGTCCTAATCACTGGGCCACCAGGGAAGTCCCCTAATTTTTAAAGTGTTTTTTCCTCCCTCTTAGGAAAGTGACGATGCAGCAGGCTCTACGATGATGAGTTGGAATACAGTTGAAAAGCCTTTATGCACAAAATCTGTAGATGCCATGGAGACCAAAAGTTTCAATGAAAGGGATCTTGAGTTAGCTCTTTCTCCCATTCACAACAGCAGTGTCGTTCCTGCCACTGGAAACTCTTACGTTAACCTTGCTAAAAAATGTTCTTCAGGGGAAGTTTCTTGGGAAGCAAGAGAACTAGATGTAAATAATATCAACATGACTGCTGACACAAGCCAGTATTGTTTCCATGAGTCAAATCAGCGGGCTGTGGATTCTGGTGGGATGACTGAAGAGCACCTTGGGAAAAGAAGTTGTAAAAGAATTTTCGAATTAGTTGACTCCAGTCCTCGTCAGGGAATTATACCAAATAAAAAAAGTTGCTTCGAATATGAGTGTAGTAATGAAATGAGAGATTGTTATGCAACTCAAAGGACAGGCTTCGCATTTGAAGTCCAGGACCTTAAGCTGTTGGTATACAGAGATCAGCAAAATGACTGTGTGAATAAGGAGAATGTGGGCAGTTCTTTTACTGATAAACACCAAACCCCAGAAAAATCACCTGTCCCGATGATAGAGAAAAACCTTATGTGTGAGCTGGATGACGATTGTGACAAGAATAGTAAGAAGGACTACTTAAGTTCTAGTTTCCTGTGTTCTGATGGTGATAGAACTCCTAAAAGTATTCACATGGACTCCGATTCATCTTTTCCTGGAATTTCCATCATGGAAAGTCCCTTAGGAGGGCAGTCTTTAGATCCAGGTAAAAACATCAAAGAATCCTCTTTGGAAGAATCAAATATTGAAGACCTACTTCCTGTATCTCCCAGCTGCCAAGAAAGTACCTTGCCAAAAGGTGTTGAGTGCCCTACCATCCAAGACAGCAATCAAAAAATGTTGGCTCCTTCTTCAGAGGTCTTAAAACCATTAACCTCTAAAAGAAATGCTGTGGCATTTCGGAGTTTTAACAGTCACATTAATGCTTCCAATAGCTCCGAACCTTCTAAGATGAGCATCACTTCTTTAGATATGATGGATGTTTCGTGTGCCTATAGTGGGTCATATCCCACGGCTATCACCCCTACTCAGAGAGAAAGATCTGACATGCCGTATCAGGTATGTTACCACTGGACACTCCATGCTGTATCAGGTGTGTTATCACTTGCTAATGTGTGGTCCTCTAGATTTTGGAAAATTAACTATGACACTGACCTATCAGCTGGACTATATAATATTAATCAAATGGTCTTGTTCTGCTTATTGGGAATCTGTGGCTCTGTGGAGGTTTTACAGAAAGGTGAAGCGGGTAGCAGTGTTTAGCATTTTTAATTCCAGTGCCTCCTTCATTTGTATTGTCGTGCATACTTTCACATATTTACATTTCACATGTTTACATATTTACAATCACATTTTCACTTGATCACAGTAACTCTGAGATACAAAATTAAAATCCATCTACTTTACTGCCTTCTAAGAACATATTTAGATGATCTCTTTTCTTTGTAGAAGAGAGTTGAAAAATAAAAATTTTTTTTTCCCCTAAACTATTATCTTTTAAAACCCAAAGTTTCTTTTTTTTTCTTCCTTTGGAGAGACATCTTAATATAGAAAGTGCACACCTTGAATGTAGGGTTACAAGACTTGAGTTTTCTATTTAGAGCTTAGTGAGGGACTTAGAAATTCTTACCCTCAGAGCCTGTGTCTGCCACCTGTCCTGCTGGTCCAACAGAGTCCTTGTGAGATGACAAAATATCTTAAAAACATAAATGCCAATTGGCACCAAAGGTTATTTGCATATAGTTCCATCTTATGCATTGTCCTAGTAATTCAATCATTTTTCAGCTGTAGCCTCCCTCCAGGACACTTTGTAAGCTTGTATTGATCCATCCTATGAAGAAATTTTTCTCATGGATTTTTTTCATTGTTTCTTGCATATCCAGATCTTACTGAAATAACTGGTGTTAGCTAAGCAATTGAATTGCATTAGTATCATTAGGATTTTTTAAGTAAGATGTTTCATAATTAGTTCTGAGACCATTTCCAAAGCTGATCAAGGATTTGACTATTTTTCATGCCCAGCAGCCTTGCTTTTCTTTGGTGTAAGCATTTCTGTTCACTGTGAAAGGAATGAAGGTATTTATTGTGCCTTAAACCCTTGAAATTAGCAGACCCCAAATCAGGTCAAATCAGAAACTCCATACCGAACTCCAAAGAGTGTGAGAAGAGGGGCAGCCCCAGTGGACGACGGGCGAATCCTGGGAACGCCAGACTACCTCGCACCCGAGTTGCTGTTAGCCAGGGCCCATGGTAAGGCGCATGCGTCTTGAATTTTTGAAGTATCTATCATTATAGTTTCTTTTGAGATAAATTGTGTTAAATTTCTTTGGAACTTAGATTGCCTAAAGTAAAACAAGATGAGATCATGCAGTACTCTTTTTCTCACATACATGGCATTTATTATAGTAAATAAAGACACACAGCCATTCATCCTCAGCCTGCTGGTTTAGTCTCAGTGACCCAGAGAAGCCCCACCTTCCACCGCCTCTACTGTCTTTGTTCTAAATGTCTTCCCAGGTCTATTCTTATCTGGTTTCAGGAATACAAAATTGGTCCTGTGCTTCTGTTCGGTCTGTAGATGCCTCTTCCTGTTCAGAGCCTGCACTCACTATACCCTCAGCAGAAGGGTCCAGCCAGAGAGGAACCATCCCTCAAAAAGCAACTCAGAAATAAAAGTTCCTCTGGGCACTTAACTAGTTTTTGGACATTGTCCCTTTTGCTAAGTCACAGCATTGCTAGCTCATTTCCTGTATTATCATTTGTACATTTTCTCAAATCAATACAGTATGAATGGAAACCTCAGATGGCAAGGTTTACTTGATAAAATCTTGCCACTGTTTTAGTGGCAAGATTTTTATTTACCATAGCTAGCTAGTGAAATGTTCTAAAATTTTTATTTCCCATAAAAGTAACTTGACACATAGTTTCAAAAATAAATAATAGAGAGCAATTTGTCATTTTAAAGACAACAATAACAGTTCCCTGCTCTCTTAACTACTAAGGGGAGTTAGGGACCCCAGCCTGAGTTTCCATAGCTTCTTCTTTTAATACATATGCTTGTTTCAGCTCTCTTATATTTGTAGTAAAATTACCTGAATTATTGCTCCCAGAGTAGGCTGTTTTCTACTTGGGATAAGCTCTCTTCTTCATCTGTTATCTCTTGTATCAGGCACACTACCTGGTTTCTAGTTCAATTAATGACATAATAATGAACTTATAACTTTCAAACAATGTACCTAACTCCTGTTTTCTTACATGCAGGATTTCTGACTTCAGGTGAGTGAATTTCTGCATAAAGGAACGTGGCAAAGCACATTTATCTGAACAGTCAAAGTCTAACTAGATCACATTGCATGAAAAATTTTTCTTAATTTAAGCTCACTTATGAAATACAAAATGAGCTTCCCAGGTGGCGCTAGTGGTAATGAACCTGGCTGCCAGTGCAGGAGACGTAAGAGACACAGGTTTGAACCCTGGGTTGGGAAGATCCTCTGGAGAAGGGCCCGACAACCCACTCCAGTATTCTTGCCTGGAGAATCCCATGGACAGAGGAGCCTGGTGGGCTACAGTCCATGGGGTCACAAAGAGTCAGACATGACTGAAGTAATTAGCATGCACACAGCGTGTACATGTTTATCTTTATCCCATGAAATACAAAAATGAACTGTCTTCTGAGCAAGAAGACATCCAGAGAGATTTCTCTTCTCTGTGAAAACAAGTGTTGGCATGTGGAATTTTTTTTATTTCAACTGAAGAAATAGGCTTGATAAAAATATTAAAGTTAATAGCTACAAAAGGGCTTGAATTTTCTAAGCCTTTCATTCCATTATTATTAGAAAACAGAGAGGAATTAACAGTATTAACATACAAATTACAGACGTGGATTTTAAACTAGAAAGCCAATCATGTAAAACAATTCTGTTTTATAGTTCTAGCTATTTATTTTATAATTGATAATATATCACAATATGTGATCTTTTTAGACTCTGACTCAAGTGTATGGGTATGTATGACATATCCATGGAGAAGTCATGTATGTTTCTGACATGAGTACATTTTTGGCTGAGCTGGCAAAAGGGTCCTAATTTCTAACCTAAGTAAAATAAATTAAAATGCAGGGTTTTTCCTGATTTCCTCCTACTTTCCTATATTTGGTTATCTAATCTGTTGAAATAATTCTTTCTCAGTGCTGCTTAAAAGGCCTACTAATGGAGGTGGTTTGTGTATTTTTATAGTGATTACAATAGAGATAGAAGCCTGTAGACTGTTTGTACCTTGTGTTCCATAGGAAAAATGGGATCATGTGGCTTGCAAATGGAAAGGTATTCTAAATGCATGCGATTATTTTTTCTAATGGCAGAGTCCACAACGCTTTTCTATTGTTTTTTGTTTTGGAGGCTTTTTTGTTTGTTTTTCTACTTGTTTTAAAATGAAATGGTATTTGCTTAACCACAGTAGTGAATTTTGTGAAACTGACTTTAAAGAGTTAATTTTCAGACAAATTAGTTCTAGACTAGAATCTCAACTCTAAATTTATATTGAAGTTAATCATTTTTGGACTGAAATTAACTTTCGCTTAGGAAACATTTTGTTCATTCGTAGACATAACTAAGCAAAAGTAAAAACCAGATTATAAGGTCTTGTTTAAACATCTAAAAAAAAATCTTTGTAGGGTATGCCCTCGTGGTCTAGTGGTTAGGACTTGGTGCTTTCACTGACAAAGCCTGGGTTCAGTCTCTGATTGGGGAACTAAGATCCCACAAGCCTCATAACACAGCCCAAAAAATAAAAATAAAAAAACATCTTTGTATAGAAATGATGCTTTCATTGAAGGTTTTATTTAGAAGTCAGTTTTACCTACTTATTAAGACTTATCTTCTAATTCCCTCCTCAAGCTATAGTCTAAATGGGTTTTTTTGTTGTTGTTAAACTAATTTGTCCCCCTCTGTCCTTAAAAAGAGTATAGCAACATTAAAACACCCTGTAAGTAAGGCTTCCCTAGTCACCAGGTTATCCTCCAGTTACCATTAATATTACCTACTCATCTCATTCCTTTGTAAAACAAGTAGATACAGAGTCATCCGAATGTTATTATTTCCTGATCTGAAACTGAGGAGTACTCTAATTTTAAAGAATAACTTTTAGATTAAATGCATTTCTTCGTTGTGTTTTAGGATTTAGCACAAATAAGTCTCCAGGATATTGGAAGTAATTAATAAACGGCAAAAGATAACTTTAACTTTTTTTTTAATAGCCACGTTAATTGTTAATCTATATTCAGGACTTCCCTGGAGGTCCAGGGGTTGACTCTGCACTTCCAAATGCAGGGGGTACAGGTTCAATGCCTGGTTGGGGAACTAGGATACTGGATGCCACATGGTATGGCAAAAAAATTTTTTTAATAAAAATAACAAAACTACTATTTTCCAAGAAAATAATTACCACACTGCCTAAAGGAAGGTAATTTGGGGTTTTATACCTTAAAGAGCCAGAGGGAAACCTTAGGAAGTAAGTCTTTGGGCCTTCATTGTGCCCAGATAAAAACATATTAATGTTTTAGTTGATCAAACATTTGTAGAAAACGCTTGCAAGTTCAGCTGCTTCTTCTTAAATTCCAGGTCCCGCAGTAGACTGGTGGGCCCTTGGAGTTTGCTTGTTTGAGTTTCTAACAGGAATTCCCCCTTTCAATGATGAAACACCACAGCAAGTATTCCAGAATATTCTGAAAAGAGGTGATTCTTTTTCTCCTATCTATGAAGATAGATTCATTTATCTCTGTGTATTGTTCCTTTGACCAATGATGAACATGTTAATTTGTATCTGTAGATATCCCTTGGCCTGAAGGTGAAGAAAAGTTATCTGATAATGCTCAAAGTGCTGTGGACATACTCTTAACCATTGATGATACAAAGAGAGCGGGAATGAAAGGTAAGGTTTGGAGTTAGTCACCAAACCGTGGTGACTTTACCCTTGATTTGCTTCAGGGATGAATGTTAATAACATCAAGTTCTAATATAATACTACTGATAGTCTGACAGCTAAACTTAGTTGATTTTAAACTTTCAGTTTATTTTTGCCCTCTCAGTATTCATTGATATATTTGTCCTTACTCAGAACATTAAAATTCAGTGCAATCAGGTTGCAGTCTTGAATTTCATTACTCTCAAGCAGGTTCTCAAAACAATCTCATCTTGTCAATGTCTTTAAGTTTTTCAGAGCCTGATAAAGTTAACCATCAACTAATATAGGAAATTCTTTTAGTCAAAACTTCCTGTTCTGTGATTTCTTACTGCTTCATTTCTGACATTATTGATTGACAAGTATTTTTATGTACTCTGGCTCCTTGTTGCATTATCTTCACAGCTAAGATGCCTCAAAGACGACAAAATGGGCTCATCGTGACCCATTCAAAGGTTTTTTCCAGTACTGGAAACTCGAATGAATTTTAAACTCCAATTTTGAAACTCCAGTAAATCTCATTAGTAGTTGCCTTAAAATTCTTTTTGTCACACGGTATAGATAGAGACGGCTAAGCACTTATGTCTCAAAATACACTTCCATGTGAAGTACGATATATTAGGAAAATGGACTTTAGCAGTATGTCATTTGTATCAACTTCTAGTTTTCCCTCTAATCAGATCAGCAAACCCTATAGAGTGACTTCTAGGTGTCACTGTTGTTACCTGAGGCACTGGAGGTAACCTAGGGATGAACCAGACTGCAACTCCTGTGCTTAAGTTCTAGAACTACATTCTAGTGAAAAGACAAGAAGTAGACAAATACAATCATAACGCCATCCAGTAGTGACTACACAAAGAGAGAAAGCAGAGAGGGTACAAAGTGAAGGCAAGAGATTTATTTTTTAGACTGGATGGTCACGAAGATTTCTGACAAGTGGAGTTTGAGCAAACACCAGTGTAAAGTAAGGATGCAGACCTTTGAAAACTGAGCTCTGAAAATTGCTTTAAGGGACTTCCCTGGTGGTCCAGCGGTTAAGACTCCAAGCTTCCACTACAGGGGCCACGGGTTCAATCCCTGGTCGGGAAACTAAGATCCTGCATGCCACATAGTGTGACCAAAAAATATTAATAATGAAAATTAAAAATTGCTTTAGCGCAACAGTTCTCCTCGGGAATGATTTTGCTCCCCAGAGAACATTTGGTGTTGTCTGGAGACATTTCTGGGTTGTTACAGCATTTGGGGTCATCTAGTAGGTAGAGGCCACGGGTTCACTCAGCATTCTACAATGCTCAAGGCAGTCCCTACAACAGAAAATTATCTGGTCCCAAATGTCAATCATAACAAAGTTGTGAAACCGTTGTTTAGTAATTTGCTTAGCACATTCTTACCAGACCTCAGATACTGTTCATTTGTTCAATGAATAGTTGACCTAGTAAAGCAGACAGGGTTATTCTTCAGTTTAGTTAATCTTAACCTAGATTAGACTTCCTTTGCAGATGCAGCTTAAATAAAGAGATACAATGAGAGAATCATGAAACATCGTATCACATCCAATATTACAAGTAACTCTAAAGTAACCAATGCTCAGTTATTTATTTTGAACAGTTGAGACAAATTCTCTAAATGTGAATTACTGTTGCTATTTTATCGTTTTTCCTACCAGTCTTTTAGTTTATGGTAAATCCAACATATACACATACTGTTTTTCCAACCCACTAGCCCCAGCACAGACACACAATTCCCTACTGTCTGCGTAGTCATCTTCTGATATTTTCCTCAGATTTGATTGCTCTTTTGGTTTGCATACTGCCTTAATTGACACTTTTTTTTTTTTTTTTTGCCATCTTTACTGTTGCCTGATGAAGTGAATAGTTGAGGAGAGGGGACCTATGTCTACCAACTGAATACCTGTGTGACCAAAAAAAGCAAATTCTTATTTTAGTCGACAGAGGAAAATGTAGTGAAGATGTGATTTTGTAAGTGGAAGTCATAGACTCAGATGTGCCCATACTGCTGGGTGGCCAGTGTGTTGTAGAGATGAAAGTTAGCGAAATCAAAGAACCAGGAAGAGAAAGAATGTGTCAGAAGTGTCATTGGTGTGTATGCTGAAATTAGCAGGAAGGATAAGGATGGAGCACAGGGAAGACAGTGTGGGAGTGGAGGATGACCTTCCTGCTGAAGTGATGTAGGCGGGCGATGCTGAGCTCCAAGCAGTCAGCAAGGCCTTGAAATAAGAAGTGGGGCATTAATCACTTAAGATCAGTGATGGAGGAACAGGAAGTAGGCCAGGTTCCCTTATCTCGTGAAGTGTGGGATTCTTCCATCAGGTACAGGCAGTGAGAAAGAGAGGCTCCTGTTAAGGCCAGTCATCATTCACTCTTTGGACCGATTCAGACAAGGCACCTGTCATATGCCAGGCGATACACAGAATAACATAGCATGTGCTGTTGGGAAGCGTGTGGTTGAAGAGAGGGATGTTTTTAAAATGTCTCTGAAACGGGCATAGTAAACCAGGGCAAGGTCCATGTGAGACAGTCTCTCCTCGATGCCTGTAAAATATTGGGTTAGCCAAGAAGTTCACTTGGGTTTTTCATACTATCCAATGGGAAACCCAGACGATCTTTTTGGCCAACCCAATAGTACTTTAGTAATGGTGTCATAATATTGTTTTGTTTGATATTTTTTCCCAAGAGCTGAAACATCATCCTCTCTTCAGTGGTGTGGACTGGGAAAATCTACAGCATCAAAAAATGCCTTTCATACCCCAACCAGATGACGAAACAGATACATCTTATTTTGAAGCCAGGAATAATGCTCAGCACCTGACTGTATCTGGATTTAGCCTTTAGCTTTAATCTATTAAATTTTTCCCTTTAATCTAACCTTGCCTTATAGCATGAGCTAGCATAATTACATACACCTTAGTACTAGATTGATCTAAGTGGGAAAAATCATTATTTTACCTGGATCAGTGAGCTTTTCATGTGTGTTACAGCTTCCACAGCATTAAGAAGGCTATCAAGAATGTAATCAGTAATTTATCTTAGTCCCAGAGTTGTAAATAGATCTTCAAAGCTTTTTTCATCTTATTTATTTTGTTATTGCACTTTATAAAAATTAATGTTTCAGTAAAACTGTTAGAAATATGACCTCTTTAGAGAAAGAGTAAGCCTCGAGCTTGATTTTCTTTCTCATCTATTCATGTCGGTCTACCATTCATTTGGTGTTAATACAACAAAACATTATAATATAGTTTTATTTTATTGTAATTTATCTGTACTTGATTGCCTGCAAAAGCTGTAGTCTTGAGGGCAATCATATAAAGCTACCATTGTGACCTCAAAAATGCAATTGGAAAATTCCTTCACTCAGTACTATAACTCCTTATGGGAATGAGAAATAAAAGGATTAGGGTTTTGCCTCACTTTGCTATGAATGCAGTTTTGTTGCGTTGGCTGCTTCTGGTGCTTTCTCTACAATACAGATTACTTTAAAATAGTAGTAGAAAGCTTAGGTGAGATATACTGTAGCAATTTTAACAGCTTGTTCAATTTTAACAAAAACATGATGGTTTACATTTTTAAATAATTCATTTAAAACATAAGCAGCATTACCAGAATAGCCTGTTTTTTTAAAAAAATAACTTACTTTCACTTAATAAATGTAATTGTAAGATACTTTGATACATTCTGTCAACATCACTCTTTTCAATATAGATACACTAAGATTCAGCTTCACAAGTCATTTCTTAAATTCATTGAGGTTTTCTGCATACTTACCCACCAAAAGAGAAAAACTCAAATTTAAATGTACCATGTGTAAATTTTCTGTTAATATATTAAATACTGTTGCTCATTTTGCAAAATGGCTCAAGTGTTTTTACTTTCTATCAGCATCCTGTTATTAATGTAGTTGACAAAGATTAAAACTGTTTAGAACTGTTGCAGCGAAAGAGACACTGTAATAATCAGTGCCATGTAACTGAATCCATGATTTAATGGTTTTACTGAGCTTGTTCTAGCAATGACTACCCAGGTTTAATCCTCCTAATTGTCACCTTTTCTAACAAGAATATGTTCAAAATACAGTTGTTAAACCTTAGTTTAATGTAAATTACATCTTTCCCTTAAATTAGGTAAAAGCTAAGATTATCCTCCCATGGAATTTTCTAGTAGTAGAAAAAACAGTGGTTTTGGAATCAAGCACAAATGGTTTAAACCACGGCTCTGTCACAGTAAAAAGCTGTAGGTGGGTTAAACTCTAATCATCTACCTGTGTTGTGTAGAAAGGAGCTTCCCAGGACACCAGTCTTACCAGGAACTTGAAACATTAGTGAAAGATCAGGGGAGATGTGCAGTGAACCTAATTCAGAAGAAGTGCCCATAAGTGGAAGAGTTAAGAGAAGTGTGCTGTTAGAGCCCTAGCAGGTGCAGCAATGGCCACCTGGAATTCTGCATCCTGCAATGGTGTCTGTTGGGACCAAGTTATTTATTATCTAAACTTAAACCTTTGGGGATTCCCAGTGGCTCAGTGGTAAAGAATCTGCCTGCAATGCAAGAGCTACAGGAGACACAGGTTCTATCCCTGGGTCAGGAAGATCCCCTGGAGGAGGGCATGGCAACCCACTCCAGTATTCTTGCCTGGAGAATCCCATGGACAGAGGATCCTGGTAGGCTACAGTCCATGGGGTCGCAAAGAGTCAGACATGACTGAAGTAACTTAGCACGCATGCAAACCTTTAAGACACCTGTCAAGATGTTCTGGGTTTAGATACTCATTAAGAAAAAACTTGAGACAGAACAAGAATGAAAAAAAAATGGAAGTGTTTTGGCAACTGTGTGGATGTGTGTGTCTTTAAAGAACACAGATTGCTCTGCCAGTAGAAATCTGTGCATCCATTACTGTGTATAATTTTTATTAATTAAAAATAATTTTCTCCCCACTTACACTAATTGTTAAACAAATACAGAAAATGCATTTACTTTGGTGTACCTCTGTCAGAATCAAATAACACGAAGTACATAAATACCAAGTACAGACTCAAATAACACGTTAAGTACATTAAATGGTATTTAATAAATGATCACTATGGCGCTAAGTACCCTACTACTCAGAATATTTGTCTTAATTTGGGGTTTGGGAAATAGTCGCTGTATAAAACTCTGCTATTATTCTCCAAAACATCTTGAAGACCATTTTCAGGTCTGGTCACTCTTATTTGTCAGGAAGAACCATCTTATTTTTAACCAGTTCCAAACAGACTCAGAGTCCAAAAGACTGTGCAAATATTTACCGTTTCCACCTGGCCTCCTTTCAGTTAATACCATGCCAGCCGTGTGTGGGTCATTCTAACTGTGCAAAGTGGAAGGGTCAGGGCAATGTTTAAAGGAGGGAGACTGAACAGAAGGCTATTGGACCAGCCCATCTGGATTCAAGACAATTTTAGAGGTAGAATCAACAGGACTTACTGATGGATGGGATGAGAAGGGTGAAAGAATAGGAGTTCTGAGCCTGTTTATTACACAGCAGCATTGTAGCCGATACCTTTCTTGTACATACCAAGTTATGTGGAAAAAACATACTGCGAGCATCCAAAGAGAAAAAAGACTGGTAAGAGATAATAGAAGATACATCTATTGGTCTTGGAAAAAACACTGCAAGCATCCAAAGAGAAAAAAGACTGGTAAGAGATAATAGAAGATACATCTATTGGTCTCTGCCTCTTATTCCCAGCACAGAGTTCCTAAAACCTTTTAATCTCCAAAGTGATAAGAACACCAGGAGCATTTTTTTGTTGTTGTTCTCATACCTGATCTTTGGCCGATTCCTCACCCAGGTCTCCTAGATCCCTTGGGATTTCCTGGGTGATAGCAGTGCCTTTTGTTCTAATGAGGTGACTCTGGGTGGGCTTCTGGATGGGGGGAGCAGAGGGTGGGGGGAGGGGGGTCACCAGAAAGACCCAGCCATGATTAGAAGCTTGGAATTTTCTGGGACTTCCCTGGAGGTCCAGTGGTTAAGACTCCGAGCTTCCACCGCAGGGGGGCAAGGTTTTGATCCTTGGTTGGGGAACTAAGATCCTGCATGCAGAGCAGCTCTCTGAACCCTGTACTTGGGGGATTCTGATGGAGGCTTAGTCACATAGGCAATATCAAACATTAACTCTGTTTCCTTTCTCTAGAGAATGTAATTTTCTGCCCCACCCTGCATTCTCATTGATGAACACAAGGAGGCACTGGGAGAATGGTGCCCCTAGAGAGGCATGGAAGCTCCACACCACTTCCTGCAGCCCTTCCATCTACAGGTTCATCTGTATCTTTTACCACATCCTTTGGAAACAAAGTGATAAACGGTAAATTATTTACACATGAGCTGTGCAAAGGGAGGGGGAAAAAATAAAATCTTCCATTTTCAGTAGGTGGAAGTAAACAGATAATTCCCAAAACAGAAGTATCAAAAAGTAGCAGTTCACACATCTAGAACCTTGGAGCTAAGTTCCAAACAGCCAGAAGTGCTGAAAGTAGTTGCCTCCAGAGCAGAAATCTATGACACTTTTTAAGGGAGGGAATAGTAACCAGAGGATAATGAAACGACTAGCTATTGTTAAAAATGAAAAAAAAAATTGGTACATTTGCACCAACATTACCAGTGCCTATCTCTGCAAAAGGGATTTGGATTTTTATGTAATATAGTGAAATAATAACCCAATTATTGGTGTAATATATTGATACATAAGATCTTATGGAAAAACTCAAATGAACTTTTTGGCCAACCCAATATTACTATCATCATGGTAGCTATCAGTTTAAAAGCATTTACTATATCCTGAACTATATCTTATCTATGTACTTTATGCATACATTAACCCTATGAGATATTTTCATCAACACTGTATAGCTTAGGAAGCGGAAACACAAGGTAAGGGACTTTCCATGACTGCACAGAATTTGAACCCAGACAGTCTGGCTTCAGGGCCTGCGCTCAGTCCTGACAAATTGCAAGTCATCTACGCTAGTCAGGACTCTGGTCCAAGTATCAGAAACCTAACTTAAACTGTCTTAAGAAGGCAAATTTATTAACCCATGTAAACAAAACTGTGTAAACCCTATGTGTAAACATAGGGATAGGGTTTTCAGAGTTAACTGGATTAATGGAGTTGAACTCACAGTTTTCTGACTCTTGTTTAAGTTCCTAGATCTAGATGTTAGCTTATTTAAGCCTTATTTAAATAAGGCTTATTTAGAAGTTGGTTATTTAAGGCTCCTCCAAGTGGCAAGATAGACATCCTCAGGATCTCTCAGTTATAACCTTAGAGGCTGTAATTTAAAGAGAAAGAGAATGCAACAATGAGACAACCACTACATGCCTATCAGAATGGCTAAAATCCAAAACACCAACTCCCAGTGCTAGCAGAGATGTGGAGCAACAGGAACTCCCACTCACTACCGGTGGAAAGGCAAAATAGTACAGCCACTTTGGAAGACAGTGAAGTGAAAGTCACTCGGTCATCTTGCAACCCCATGGACTGTAGCCCCCCAGGCTCCTCTGTTCATGGAATTTTCCAGGCAAGAATACTGGAGTGGGTTGCCGTTTCCTACTCCATTTGGAAGACAGTTTGACGGTTTCTTACGAAATTAAGGGTGACTTTACCATGCAGTCCAGCAATGCTCTATTAGTATTCACCCAAGTGAGTTGAAAACTTATGAGCACACCAAAACCTACTCAGAGATGTTGACAGCAGCTTTATTCATGATTATTAAAATTTGGAAGCAACCAAGATGTCCTTTAGTACATGAATAAAGAAACTGGTACATCCAGACAATGGAATATTAATCAATGCTAAAAAGAGATGAATTACCTAAATCAGAAGGCAGTAAACTACAGCCCATGGGACAAATAGGGCCCCTTACTTGTTTCGTAAATAAAATTTTATTGAAACACAGCCATAAAAACAAAAATGAGCTATGAAGCTATGATATTACATGGAGGAAATGTAGATTGCAAAGTGAAAGAAGCCAGTCTGAAAGGGCTACATACTGTTATGACTCAAACTATGTAAGATTCTGGAAAAGCCTTTCTCTCCAAGCTCTGTGAAATAGATCCGGAGAATAACTCTTATTGCTTCACTGATGGTCATACAGCCCTCCCTGGGATTGTCACTGTGGTCAAGAGGAGAAGGAGATAGACGGGGGCCAGATCTGAGGGACATGCCCATTACTGTGGCTTGGGGTGGAGCAGAATTGCAGGGAGGAAGAGGAGAGTGATGTTTTATCAGCGGGGGGAATTTGTGCTGGGCAGGAAAAATGACAGTGGCTACACCTCACCTGTATTATGGATAAGTTTAAAAGTTGTTTGTTTCTTTGGAAAAAGGAAAGAACACTTATCATTTTTCAGCTTGAAAAACATGGTTCCATTGAAAAGGAGGATTAATGGAGAGAAAGACAAGATCAGGGTGAAAACAAGGAGAGAAAACAAGGACTAAGAAGTAGAAAAGAAAATGAAGAGAATTTAGGACAGTATTAAAGGCCAAAAGACATGGCCTTTCCTGTGTATGGGCAAAACTTATAAAATTAGTATCTCTATAAACTAGAACAATTTTATTCTCAGACAAAGATATGAGACCCAGTTCTAGCCAAGAAGATGGTGAAGGGATGTCCTGTGAGACTTCCAGGAAAGTTACAAGTTTCTTTATTAGATAAGGATCTTTGCCTGCTGATACTGTAGACATTGGACCGAGATGTACAGCAGTCATTTGGCAAACACAAAGAGAAGACCCACGCCCTAATGATGACAGGACAGAACAACAGACGGAACCTGTGTCCCTGAGGGCACTGCAGGAGCACATCACTAGCCCTGGACTTCCTAACTCCTTGTAGATGAGGAAAACAACTCAAGCTGCTGCAGTTAGGTTCCTATTACAGGCAACAGAACACTGATATCTTAAGGATTACAAACAGCTGTCATCACTTTTATCACTACCTGGAGAAGTTACGGAGAAGGCAATGGCACCCCACTCCAGTCCTCTTGCCTGAAAGTCCCATGGACAGAGGAGCCTGGTAGGCTGTAGTCCATGGGGTCGCTAAGAGTCGGACACAACTCAGCGCCTTCACTTTCATGCACTGGAGGAGGAAATGGCAACCCACTCCAGTGTTCTTGCCTGGAGAATCCCAGGGACGGGGGAGCCTGGTGGGCTGCCGTCTATGGGGTTGCACAGAGTCAGACACGACTGAAGTGACTTAGCAGCAGCAGCAGAGAAGTTACAAGTTATACATTTGTATTAAAAACACCATTTTCTACCTAAGACCAATCGTATGCATTTAAGATGGCTGATGAAGGCTGCACTGAGAGGCTGTGGGAAGCGACTGAGTTGGAATAAAAATCGAAACTTAAGATTTTCACATGATCAACAACACTTTCAACTAAATGAGTTAACCACCACCCCGTTTCTTTTTAATGATGTGTAATAGCATGGCTTTATTTTGAAAGAGGAACAATTACTTTCTCTGAATCCCTACTATTTATTCTTATTTAAGCCTTAGTATATAATCAACGCACTTCTAACAGTAACAAGAAATAAAAACCATAACAATTCTCATTAACCTTTTATTTTTAACTTAATTTTACAGTAAAGAAACAGAAAAGTATTATCATTAAAAAAATACCATAGCTGTCAATCTTAAATGAGATTCTTGTTAAACAAAGCAGTAACACTATGTCATGTAATTACATCTTTACTTGTATATACAAGAACAGTGTGCAAAGTGCTTTTCAAACTATAAAATAAGACTTTGGAATAGGATACAATTGGTTATCCCTAGGAGCTAGTTACCTCCAACTGCTTGTCACGAATCACAACTGCTTACATTCTTACTCTGCATCTTATTTCCTTATATACTAAGAGGAAAGCCACCATTTTCTGATACCAGATAGAGGGCTAATTTTTTAGAATAATTCCAGATCCACAGGTTTAAATTTTATTGTTACATATAATTCAGTTACTGGCTTCATTTTTTTCCCCTAAATAAATAGAGGACAGCTTTTTAAAAGCAAATAATCAGTAGATCCATTTAGACAGACACATTTTAATCAAGATGGGATTAAAAATTTTTAAAAAAACACCAAGTTACATGTAAGAAAAAATCAAGGGAAAAAACAGTCTTCAGAAAAGCAAATCATATTCTTTTTCTTCAGGTAAACAAAGAACCACCCTCTATACTAGGGACAGATTACTTTCTCTCTTATCAAAAACACTCTGAACACATGATGCTAAAGCCAACATCACACATACCAAGAATATTTAAAAATCATTTGATACTAAGCCTTTGAATCAGAGAAATCTTGGAAGTGTAAGTAAGGTACATCTACATGAGCAGGGAGTTTCAGAAGGTATACAGGAAGGACAATTCCCAAGAAAGCCTTCAAGAATCTAAGTTACAGTCTTCTTCTTAATCTGTAGGTGGGGGGTTGGGGAGAGACACTTAAATTTACATTAGTTGGGTGTGTCTTATTCAAATAGAAGCTTATGGCCTGCTAGCTTGCAAAGCCCTCCAACACCCCTTGAGAAATAGGTATGTCTCCAATATTATACCCCGAAGAAAAACTGAGGCACTAAGAGGTTAAGAGTCCGGTCTGTGTGGTTTATACCAGTTGCAGAAAAGTGATTTTTCATGTGTTTCCTTTTGACCTTTGTAAAAACAGTATAAATAAGTTTTCATTTTATATTTCAAAGCACCCTATGAAGCAGAAACAAGATATTCTCAGTTAAAGGAAAATGATTACAAAGGAATCCATGTATATAACTGAATACAAATCTTATTAATGATCTGCAGACTCAGAACACACTGACAAACCTACTTTAAGCCCACTCTTCATCATTTCCATTAGCCGGTAAGGTCTGTTCTGTGAATCATTTGTAAAAATGAAGCCTAGTACACAGGGCTCTGCTTTGTCATGATGCCTGAACACTGAAGTCAGAGCTGTGCATGCCCAAGTGGGATCTTGAGCAGCCCACAGAGTGGATGTGGAGAAGATTCTTCCAGTCTTTTTCTAGTAAACTGCATGGCGGTTCAGTGACTTAAAAAGACGGTTGATTTATTAGTTGAAATTCACTCCTGGTTTGCATACTTTCTCCTATTTAATTTAGAAAGTTAAAAATACCCAGTTATAAATCTGTTCTCATCATCACAACTATAACTGGGAAAAGCAGCTTATCATTCTCTATGGGAGATAATCAGGTAAACATGTTACCAAACAGTAATTAATAATTTAATGTCCTTCGAAGTCAAGGCTAGGGGAAATCTATGCTACTTATCACCTAGTTGAGATTGATTATTCAAGTATCAGCAATATTAGTCCTTAAAATGTTTATCATTTGTGTAGTGCAAAATATATATATATATATGTACACAAACCAAACTACTGGACAACAAAAATGTAATCATCACAAACTAGGATTTTCGTGTAAGCTCCACAATTGGTATCATCCCGAGGTTATCCAGGGCCAGTAGATTTCTTCAACAAAATGTCATTTTCTTTAGTTCAATTTTCTTTGAAAAGAGGAAAATAAACAAGGTCTTATGAGTATAAACGCAACCTGAATATGAGACACATCCATACCAAACAATTTGCTGAATGGTAGGTAACATAATAATAATACTCAAATTCAAAATAAGACCATGAAACTACAAATGATTCTTATGCAGTTACTTCATGTCACTTAGAGCGCAACAGGAAAGATCCACCTGCAAGTGATGACATTACCAAGTTACAGTTTCCAACAAACAATTTAAATGCACCTTCCCTGGCAGAGAGGTTCAAGAGGGAGGAGACATAGGTATACCTTTGGCTGATTCATGTTGATATTTGGCAGAAACCAACACAGTATTGGAAAGCAATTATACTTCAATTAAAAATAAATTTAATAAATAAATGTACACTCCTCTTATGGCTTCTAGAATCTCATCTAGTTGGCTATTCCACAGTTCAGACTTTTGCAAATTATTTCATAATTTTATCAAAATGGAAAAGTTCTGAAACAAAAAACTTACTAAAACAACAAAAGTTTGCTAGATGCACAACCTGAACTGTTCATTTAATCAACACATATTATGTATCTGATACTTTCTAGGCACTGTGCCAGTGACTGAGGATCACCCATCCATAAGGCAGGCTCTCAGCCCTCAAAAAGCTGTTTAATTGATGGGATGGGGTGGAAAGGACATGTGAACCAACAACTCAGATACGTATAATGTGACAGTTTTACTAACAGCAGGGTCAGTTACCAGGGAAGGATAAACTTGTGAGCACAAGACAACAATCACATGTGATCTGAATTCTGGGAAAGGACCCACAGCTGTAAAACTTCTAAACAGTCCTCAGCATTGCAGAGGCCAAAATGCCTGAAACTGTCATTACACATTGATTCCTCTCCTCTGTAGAAGGGCTTCCCTCATTCACATGGCAAAGAATCTGCCTACAATTCAGGAGACCCAGGTTCAATCCTAGGGTCGGGAAGATCCTCTGGAGAAGGAAATAACTACCCACTTCAGCAGTCTAGGCTGGAGATTCCAACGGACAGAGAAGCCTGGCAGGCTATAGTCCATGGGGTTGCAAGAGCCAGACATGACTTGGTGACTACACCACCACCTTTGTAGAAATAATCTTAGGCAATGCCTTGGCAAGGATGACCTTGTACATAACTAGACATTCTTTATCCTCTGAAGAAATCTTATGTACATCTCGGTGTGACATTTTAAATAATCAGATGGATTTTCACATAACAGGAGAAGATTACTCATGGCATGAAGGAAAAAAAACCCTGGAGGAACAGAATCATGGGAGTTGTAAAGACTGCCTGAGTGAGGTGTTAGCAGAAATGCTGACAGGGAGGTGCCTGAACTCACGTGATGCAGATTGCCATACAAGGTCTTCTAAAGATTTACCAAAAAGCACATGACTTGATGTATGAAACCCCCAATCTTCAACTGTAATAGGGTAATAGACATAAGTCACTATTACTATCTTCAGAATTTGGGGATTTTTTTCAGGCACTTATAAACTTTCTCTCCTTTTATAAAAAATTAACTTGCATAATGGAGGGTATAGGGGGTAAGAGAAGTTACAGAAAATAACAGAAAAGAAAACAGGAATAGCATCCTGCCTTCCCCCAGCCCACTGAACTCTGCTCTGTCAGGAATGCTGAGATGTTTCTGTGCCCCAGAAACCTAGGCGTGACTTTTGTAAAACACTTATTTATTTTTAATTAATTAAAAATATGCTTGCTTCAAAGTACAGGCTATCACAATTAAGCTAATATCACAATAAAGTGAGACAAGCAAATTTTCAGGTTTCCCAGTGCATAGTTTACACTCTACTGTAGTCTACTAAGTCTGCAATAGCATTATGTTTAAAAATACCTGTACATTCCTTCAATTAAAAATTGTGAAGTCAGTAAGTCATGTCTGACTGTGCAATCATATGGTCTGCAGCACACCAGGCCTCCCTGTCCTTCACTATCTCCTGGAGTTTCCTCAAACTCATGTCCATTGAGTCAGTGATGCTATCCAACCATCTCATCCTCTGTCATCCCCTTCTCCTCCTGCCCTCAGTCTTTACCGGCATCAGGGTCTATTCCAATGAGTCAGTTCTTCACATCAGGTGGCCAAAGTATTGGAGCTTCAGCATCAGTCCTTCCAGTGAATATTCAGGGTTGATTTCTTCTAGGATTGACTGGTTTGATCTCTTTGCTGTCCAGGAACTCTCAACGAGTCTTCTCCAGCACCACAATTCAAAAGCATCAATTCTTTGGCACTCAGCCTTTTTTATGGTCCAACTCTTAAATCCATACATGACTACTGGAGAAACCATAGCTCTGACTATTGGACCTTTGTTGGCAAAGTCATCTTTGCTTTTTAATATGCTGTCTAGGTTTGCCATAGACAAACCTTTTCTACCAAAAATGCTTTATTGCTAAAAAATGCTAACCATCATCTGAACCTTCAACAAGTCATAGGAATAACATCAAACATCACTAATCACAGATCACCATAACTGATTAAAAAAATAATGAAAAAGCCTGAGATATTTCAAGAATTACCAAATAAGACCAAGAGACATGAAGTGAACAGATACTGGGAAAATGGTGCTGATAGCCTTACAACAGGGGTGTCACAAAACTTCAGAGTTTACAAACTAGAATATGTGCAAAGTGCAAAAAAAAAAGGAGACAAGGTCTGCTTGTAACATTTTAAGACTAGTCTTGTGGACTTAAAACGTCTGTTTTCAGTGATTTCCCTGGCGATCCCGTGGTTAGGACTCAGTACTTTCACTGACGTGGCCTGGGTTTGATCCGTGGTCAGGGAACTAAGATCCCACAAGCCATGTGGTTTGGTCAAAAAAGAAAGGTCTGCTATCAGTACTTAAGACTTAAGTCATGGACAACTCTAATAGCAGAATGACCAGGTTAGGTATCTGAGGGAATATGGTACCACAGGAAGTACCATCTTAGGAGGCTGGCTGTTCGGGGCCTAATTTTGAACAGGGCTACAGATGTTACTCTTCATAGCATGCAGAAAGAATGTTTTTCAGATACCCTGCAGATTGATATAGGATCTCATTTACTTTTATCATTTTCTAATGTAAGCTATTATATATAGAATGGATAAACACCAAGGTCCTACTGTATAGCACAGAGAACTGTTTTCAATATTCTATAACAAAACATAATGGAAAATAATATAAAATGTATATGTATATGTATAATTGAATTACTTTGCTATATAGCAGAATTAACACTAAATCAACTATAAAAAATGTACATTCTTCTATACTGGGGGGAAAAAAATCAAGCAGTGGACCTTAAGTATTACTTTCCATGTAAAAAAAAATTTTTTTAAAAGCTTAACACAAATAGATAAGCAGTTACTTTACATGTGTATAGGATTATCTCAGTGTATGCTTGCATCCAGATGCATATATATATATACGTTAAATAAAATCAAAGCCTATCCATGTCACATGGTACTTCAGCTGCTCTACCAAGAGTGGGCATTTAACCATGTATTCAGCACATATTTACTGAAAGCCAGATACGTGCCAGACACTGTGCCAGAGCATGACATACAGAATGGGCCCTCTCCTGGCCACACTTTTCCCATCCTAAGACGATTTTTAGATCTTTGTCTTCATCGCTAACACGGACCTGTCTCCTCCAAACCAAGCACACTGTTCTCTAATCTTCTTTCCTATGACACTAAAAACCTGATAAACACTGCCAGATTCAGTTCAGTTCAGTTCAGTTGCTTAGTCATGTCAGACTCTTTGCAACCCCATGGACTACAGCATGCCAGGCTTCCTTGTCCATCAACAACTCCCGGAGTTTACTCAAACTCATGTCCATTGAGTCGGTGATGCCATCTAGCCATCTCATCCTCTGTCGTCCCCTTCTCCTCCTGCCTTCAATCTTTCCCAGCATCAGGGTCTTTTCAAATGAGTCAGTTCTTCACATCAGGTAGCCAAAGTATTGGGAGTTTCAGCTTCAGCATCAGTCCTTCCAATAAGTATTCGGGACTGATTTCCTTTAGGATGGACTGCTTGGATCTCCTTGCAGTCCAAGGGACTCTCAGCACCACAGTTGAAAAGTATCAATTCTTCAGCACTCAGCTTTCTTTATAGTCCAACTCTCAAATCCATACATGACTACTGGAAAAACCATAGTTTTGACTAGATGGACCTTTGTTGGCAAAGTAATGTCTCTGCTTTTGAATATGCTAGGTTGGTCTAACTTTTCTTCTAAGGATCAAGTGTCTTAATTTCATGGCTGTAGTCACCATCTGCAGTGATTTTGGAGCCCCAAAAAATAAAGTCTGCCACTGTTTCCCAATCTATTTGCTATGAAGTGATGGGACAGGATGCCATAATCTTCATTTTCTGAATGTTGAGTTTGAAGCCAACTTTTTCACTCTCTTTCACTTTCATCAAGAGGCTCTTTAGTTCTTCTTTGCTTTCTGCCATAAAGGTGGTATCATCTGCATATCTGAGGTTACTGATATTTCTCCTGGCAGTATTGATTCCTGCTTGTGCTTCATCCAGCCCAGCATTTTTCATGATGTACTCTGCATGTAAGTTAAATAAACAGGGTGACGATATACAGCCTTGACATACTCTTTTCCCGATTTGGAACCAGTCTGTTTTCCATGTCCAGTTCTAATTGTTGCTTCTTGACCTGTATACAGATTTCTCAGGAGGCAGGTCAGGTGGTCTGGTATCCCCATCTCTTTAAGAATTATCCAGTTTGTTGTGATCCATGCAATCAAAGGCTTTGGCATAGTCAATAAAGCAGAAGTAGATGTTTTTCTGGATCTCTCTTGTTTTTTCAGTGATCCAATGGATGTTGGCAATTTGATCTCTGGTTCTTCTGTCTTTTCTAAATCTTACTTGAACATCTGGAAGTTCACGGTTCATGTACTGTTGAAGCTTGGCTTGGAGAATTTTGAGCATTATTTTATTAGTGTGTGAGATGAGTGCAATTGTGCAGTAGTTTGAACACTCTTTGGCATTGCCTTTTTTTAGGATTGGAATGAAAACTGCCAGATTAAAACATGCCTAAAGCCCCTCAGACAGCATATTAAAAAGCAGAGACATTATTCTGTCAACAAAGGTCTGTCTAGTCAAGGCTATGGTTTTTCCAGTGGTCATGTATGGATGTGAGAGTTGGAAATGAAACTGAAAATGAAGATTATGGCATCGGGTCCCATCAGAAAGCTGAGCACTGAAGAATTGATACTTTTGAACTGTGGTGTTGGAGAAGACTCTTGACAGTCCCTTGGACTGCAAGGAGATCCAACCAGTCCATCCTAAAGGAGATCAGTCCTGGGTGTTCATTGGTAGGACTGATGTTGAAGCTGAAACTCCAATAATTTGGCCACCTGATGTGAAGAGCAGACTCACTGGAAAAGACCCCGATGCTGGGAAAGATTGAAGGCAGGAGAAGGGGACGACAGAGGATGAGATGGTTGGATGGCATCACCGACTCAACAGACATGGGTTTAGATGGACTCCGGGAGTTGGTGATGGACAGGGAGGCCTGGTGTGCTGCGGTTCATGGGGTCGCAAAGAGTCGGACACAACTGAGCGACTGAACTGAACTGAACTGAAAGCCCCTCAAAGCCAAAGCTTTATTTCTGATTCAAACATGGCTCCACCTCCAACCCCGGTTGGTTTGTTACATGTGTAACCAAACAATACATAAAAACACCATCTCATCAAAATGCAATTGCACAGCACTAAATAATTTACAACTTGGAAGGACTAAACACCCAGGATACACTGAAAACTGGATACAGATTCAATAATAATAAAACAGAAAATTAAAAACAGAGCAAAGTTTTCCCATTCAGAGACATCTGTCAACAGATAGAAGGCATACTTAGGAGGACTGTTATATACTTTCACTAGTGAGGAACATTAAAAAATAATAATCATTTTAGAAAAACTGTAATTTTCAAAGACTAAGCAAAGTACAGTTTGTTTTTTCAGTTTTTAATAAAGTGACAAGCTGCTTCAACCTTAAGTGTGAAATAATACTGAAGTAATAAGCTTTATGTTTTTTTGTCCTGTGCCCAGTTTCTCTATTCTCCAGTCCCCAACTTTCAACAAAGGAAAACATGAAAAAGAATTCTTGAATGCACTACAAAATATATACACACTTTCCATTAGCACCACTGTTCCCAGCTGCTTAAATTCAGCATAACCACCTACTGAAAAACAGTTTGGCTCTTTTTTCCTCCTGTTATCAGGGATGTTAGGATTTAAAACACTATATAGAAACCAACCATCACAGTAGAAACATCAATTGTGTGGGAAAAGAAAGGATTTAAACTACGGTCTAGATCTTAACAGCTGAAATAACACATATACAGATGGCTTAGAAAGGGGTAAATGACACTGAGAAAGCAGCTTAGGCTTCTGAAATCCCACCTAAGTTTCTGTAAGTCAGCAACTATATTCCAAGAACACTAATGTATCAGAAAACTTACTGAGTTCATTTATAAAGATAAATCAAACTGTCATAACATAAGCAGAGAACAAAGAAGACTAAACTGAGGTCACGTGTGTTTTCAGTTTCTCTACTATGAAGTACTCTCACTAGAGCACTTAAGAGTAGTAAGCCAGTTACCCCTGTTATGTAAGAGAAGGGTAAATATTTGGTTTTTGCTTTTGTTATCATGTGCAGTAATTAGAAACGTCAGTTCTTTGATAGAGATACAACAGACATACAATTATTTAAATTTGTAGGTTTTTTAAAAAATGTGTTTCTACTGCACATGCATAAGAGAACACTTAAAATCTTACCACCAAACACCCCCTGTCTTTTCCCCATTGGTTCTGACCTAATGAGAAATGGTGACAAAACAACAAAAACATAATCAATGAGGCCAAGAACGACCAACATTTGTCCCTCTGCCCATCCAGGGAAAATAATTCAGTTTATGTAGTGTCTCAAAAAATTGCTCTGAAGATTTTCTTGAACCCAATAGTTTTGGCCTCACATTACTCCTCATCTAGACAACCTCAGAGTACTTGCCAATGATTCTATTATTTTCCGTCTTATCTGAATTACTTCCTGGCATCCAATCTGGAATTCTGGTTCTCAAATTAGAATAAGCCCTACTTCTGGAGACAGTCCACCACCAGGGTGAACATTTTCTAAAGTGCCAGTGTCTATATTTCTAAGGTACAGAAAATGAATGCAGGCATTTTTCATCTGTTGTCCTTTAATATTAGCAAAGGGCCCAAAATAAACATCAGATGTTAAGAACATTATTTCTCCATAAAACTTATGCCTGTAATCAATCATTTTCTTGTTGCATGAATCAAAAGTGTGCAAATTCTTTAGATGCTCTCAAGTGAAAAAATTTTAATCTAACAAGTGTCTAGCAACCCACCAGATATCATTACCAAGGTAGTCGCAGTCTCAGATCAGTACAGGATGTTCAGTATGACAATCCATCTGTAAGATGGACCTATTTCCCTGACTACTGCTGAAAGCTCTGCCTGCTGTAGAAGAGTTTGCATACCACTTAGAATATATACTGTGTAGAATTATATACCAGTGTGTAAACTGGTAATATAAACAGGCTTCCCTGGTGGCTAAGACAGTGAAGAATCCACCTGCAATGCAGGAGACCCAGGCTCGATCCCTGGGGCACAGAGATCCCCTGGAGGAGGAAATGGCAACCCACTCCAGTATTCTTGCCTGGAGAGTTCAACAGACAGAGGAGTCTGGTGGGCTACAGTCAATGGGGACGCAAAGAGTTGAACATGACTGAGTGATTAATACTTTCACTTTTTTCACTTTACAATTATAAAACTATCATATTACCTTCTCCTTCTTTGGTAATATAAATGCACCAACCACTGAGCAATAAAAGGCCATATGATAGCGAAGGTTAATGCACCAGGAGACATCTCGAAGGGCCACCAAGATGGTCTCTGAGAAAATAAAATAAGCTGGTCACCAATCTGTTACATGTATAAACTTAAAAACACATCTAGTTCATAATTTTTAAAATATACAATAAAAGATTTCATTCCTCCTAGAGGGAGGGAGAAGGCAATGGCACCCCACTCCAGTACTCTTGCCTGTAAAATCCCACGGGCAGAGGAGCCTGGTAGGCTGCAGTCCATGGGGTCGCTAAGAGTCAAACACGACTGACTGACTTCACTTTCACTTTCCACTTTCATGAATTGGAGAAGGAAATGGCAGCCCACTCCAGTGTTCTTGCCTGGAGAATCCCAGGGACAGGGGAGCCTGGTGGGCTGCCGTCTATGGGGTCGCACAGAGTCGGACACGACTGAAGCGACTTAGCAGCAGAGGGAGGGAGATAATTTTAGAGCATAATTCATGTAGACTCTCAGAAGTCCTTCAGACTGACAAGACAAACATAGATATATAATTTTTTAAATCTTCTACTTTGTATAGTGTAGCCAATGATTCAGCCATACATATACATGCATCCATTCTCCCCCAAACTCCCCTCCCATCCAGACTGCTACATAACATTGAGCAGAGTTCCCTGTGCTATACAGTAGGTCCTTGTTGGTTACCCATTTTAAATATAGCAGTGTGTACATGTCCATCTCAAACTCTCCCTTCCCCCAACCCTTCCCCCACAGCAACCAGAAGTTTGTTCTCTAAGTCTATGATTCTCTTTCTGTTTTAAAACAAATATATTTTAAACCTCAAAGTTCAAAATGGTAAATATTATTTTGAAAACTTTAAGAGTATCATATAATCTATATTTATTGTAACCTGTTTGAAACCCTGGTGCTTAGCTTTAAGAAAAGAATTTCTTACCGGTGAAGTGGGCTGATTACTGGTCTGTAATGCTGATGATTTTGCCTATAAATACAAACAAACAGTGATTTAGCTTTGACAGAAAGAAAAAATACAGTACTTTTTTCCTATTTCCTGTCTTTTAAAAGAAGCCTGAAATATTAGTTTATTGTCAATTTTTCTGCTAATTATGATTATCCTGAAACTCACAGTAACCAAATTAAAAGTCCCTAAAGTTGCCAGCCAAATAGTTATCTTTGGCATTTTATGTTTTATAGTAGTTCAAATATAAAATTATCAAAATAAAACCTTAAATTAATGAGCCATTACTTCTTTTACATTCTTTTTAAATTACCTACTCAACATTTCTTAATTCCTTAAATTCCACATAAACTACCAACTTACAAACATTCGAGGAGAACTGCAGCCCTGATCATTAAGAATGCAAAAATGTAAAGATCAAGTGAACAATATCCAAGTATTTGTTTTGGAAATTCATGATCAGCTATAGCAAACCACAGTGGAGGTCAAATTATAATTTTTCCTTTCTCTCTGCTTAGAAGTTTTCATCTTAAAAATAATTTACATTAAAGTATGGGGAAGTTAGTATATTAACCCTAGAGCATTTTAAAAAGAGGTCAAAATAGAGGACCATGCTTACTATAAAATGATGACACTTCAATGATGGACTCTAGGACATTAGCTACAGTCTCTGTTAGTGCCTAAAACTGTACTATTCAACAATTCTTATTCTCCTGTTCTTCTTCTTCCTACTTCCAACATGGTACTCCTAATTTTATAGACTGAAAATTTCCTATTACTTTAAGTGGTATTTGGCTTTTGGCACAGTCTTTTCTGAAATAATATTTTCAAAAGTAGATCCTTTTAAAAATCATTAATCTCCACTGATGTGTGTAAATCAGATTTCTTTTTTAATCTAACAGCAAATAATTACTGTGCCCCCTACTTGGAATGAGGCTGCATGCTTAAGCAGCAGTAAATAAAATAGTTCCTACAATCATGGTGTTTAATAGCCTAACAGGAACAAGATATTAAACACACAGTACCAAAAAAATCACACATTCAACATTGAAAAACCATTTTGTAAAACTCTTACTGTGTACCATTTTATGCTTCCAGAATCTCTTTCTTAGCAAAACCATTCAAATCAGTGTGTTTGAATATTTTTCTCAGTGTGTTTGGATACACCTCTTGATAAAACATCATCTGAGCCCTGTTCCCTAAAAATAGATTCTTACTTAGCTGCTAAAATAAGGTTTGGGTATCATTTGTGTGGTCCATTTAAATCAGATTAACGCAGATTGCAGCTGCACACTGTTTGACAGGATCAACAGCAGATAAGACAAGACAAATGCAGAAGCCCACCTGTAATGCCGCCAGCATCTCCAGTTTGTGGAGTCTCTGGAGGACGTTCTGCATGTCCTCCTGCAGGCGCATGAGCACAAGCGCGATCTGCTCGTTCAGGCTGCCCCTTGAGCCTCTGTCCGAACCCCAGCGTTCCCCATCACCTCCACTTCCCACTTGCCGACCCTTGCTTCCTTCACTCAAATGCTGCATCCTGTGCCCTATTTTAAGAGACCAAAATAAATTACTTTTTGGCTCAGTGGTAAAGAATCCACCTGCCAATGCAAGACACACAGATTTGATCCCTGGGTCGAGAGGATCTCCTGGAGCAGGAAATAGCAACCCACTCCCGTATTCTTGCCTGGGAAATTCCATGGACAGAGGGGCCTGGTGGGCTACAGTCCACGGGGTTGCAAAAGAGGGACATGACTTAGCACCTAAACAACAACAACAATCATATTTATAAAAGTAGAAATGGTGGGGTTTGGGTTTTGTTTTGTTTTTTTCATTTTTCCTGTTTCTTTGAGATCTAAATTTCCAAAGTGGAGTGGAAGCAATAATAAAGTACACAAAATAAACTACTAAAATCAAAGAAGTTGACATAGGTGGAAACTTCCATTTATACTTACTGTTTTTTTGCTAAGGTTTTATAATGTACCTAATAAATTAGTACACAACTCAATGTATATAATATATAAATAATATATATATTTGGGTACATTCTTAAGAATTATTTACTAATATAGTAACAAGATTGAAAAATATGAAAACTGTTTCTTTTAGAGTACTGAGAGCTACATCAAATAGCCATGTTTTCTTATTTGGTCATTGTAAGCCTCCCAAAGGTTTTTAACTGATTTTTCTTATAAATGCCATCATAGTTAGACATATGGAAATCTCACTACTATTAACACATGGTTATCTATCCATCCATTTTTTCCC
This sequence comes from Bos indicus, assembly GCF_029378745.1. NCBI lineage: Eukaryota > Metazoa > Chordata > Mammalia > Artiodactyla > Bovidae > Bos > Bos indicus. The sequence continues at coordinate 17,835,627 of NC_091772.1, forward strand.
AACACATATATTTACAGAATTGGCATTACCCCTTATACGTAATTTTGTGTACTACTTGTTAAAAGATATTATGAATATTTGTGTGTTCATAACAAATTTTATTTTAAATAATAAAATTTTATTCCAGTCCCAATAACACTGAAATGGCTACGTGAATTCATTTGTAAGACAAAGAAGTAATTTACTCAATTGTTCTCCACTTTTGGATAGTTAGGATGACTCCAAATTTTTACGATTACAAATAACATTGCAATGAATATTTTTGTATATAAATAAATTCTTGTCCAAATTTCTGTTGATTTCTTTAGGTCAGACAAATTCAAAGAAGAATTTCTGGATGAAAGGATAACAACTCTGTTGTGGTTTTTAATAAATGTTGCCAAGTTATTTTTCAGAAAGACTGAAACTTTTGTTTGTTTGGTTTTTTTTTCGGCTGAGCTGCGTTGGGAATCCTAGTTTCCCAATCAGGAATCAAACCCATGCCGCCTTACACGGGGAATGCAGAGTCCTAACCACTGAATTGCCAGGGAAGTCCAAAACAGTTTTATATTGCAGTGTGTAAAAGGTACTACTGTGTTACCTTACCCTTGCAGAAATGGGATATCACAAGTTTTTATATGTTTCCTTGTATAATGTGTAAGTTTTCAACATTATAAGGGAATTCCCTGGCAGTCCAAGGGATGAGACTCCATGCTTCCACTGCAGGGGGCAGGGGTTCAGTTCCTAATTGGGAAATAAGATCCTGTATGCTGCATGGCATGGCCAAAAGACAAAAATAAAAAAAGAAGTGACAGGACACACATTTGGCTACCTTAAAGAAGTATATAAAAGATGTGGAAATAGATATGTTTTCCCCCATATCTTCAAAGAATACAGTGTTATGCCCTGTACAGTCAAAGGAGAGAACCAGACATAAAGGAAAATGGTCAGATGTTCTGAGGATAACTCTCAACACTCCCTTTGCCAAGGGACAGTCCTGGTGCCTCTCCTATCGAGAACCTCTCCATTTCATTAATTCCTTTATAAAGGCAGTGAGAACAAAAAACAAGTACCACCTACCTCTCCCTCTCCTAATGTTAGAGAACTCCTCACTTTCTCCAGCCCGTTTCTCGCGGTGCGGGGCTCCACTGTTACTCCCGCCGTCCTCTCCCCCACGCTTTACTTCACCTTTGCCTTCAACCACTGCGCCCTGCATGTCCTCAGGGCTGCCGTTCCCAGGAAGTCCTTGAACAGCTTCAGGAAAACCAGAACTTTCCAACGGTTGACTGGGATTACCACCCAAGTAATAGGAAAGTGGTCCATTGTTTGATATAAAGCCGTCTAAAGACTACAAATGGAAAACAGTTATACATCACCAAGTTCTTATGACAACTGAAGAATTACTGGCTTTATAAAGTGGGTTTTTTTTTTAATATTATCATAGAAAATATTATTTTTCTAAAAAATGTCAACTCATTTTCTGCCTCCCATCTGCAGGGAAGAAATGGGATGGAGATGATTCATCTATGAGCAAAGAACTGAGATACTTGGCAATGAACTGTTCTCATGAGTCATTCATCCAAGAAACATTTAAATACCTAGAGTTAATGTGTTCAAAAAACACTGTGACAACATTGTAAATCAATTATACCTCAATAAAGTTAAAAATAATGAATTAATGAAGTTAAAAATTAAATAAATTGAAAATAATTTTAGAAGGAACTGTGTTAGAATATGGGTGAGGAAGACTGGGGGGTGGGATATATAAACAACAAGCATAAATACAACTGTCAAAACCACCTTAGCTGTTACCAGGAAAAGTTGTCAAAAAGGAAAAATAAAATTCAGGTACTTTAATGGTTTTTCCAAAGTTCGCTTTCAATACCAAATCTTAATTAACTGACATTTTAAAAAGTATTTCCACTCAAAATTTTAGTCTAATACGTCAACATGAAGAACAGATTTATTTAAGTTATTCAATCTTCTTGACTGTTAATGTCTCAGACATAGCATAAGGACTAGCATAAGGAATTCACCTTCTGACTCCCATCTCACCTCTCTCGGAATATTTATAAATGTAAATACATTATAAATTATAATATTTAAATATTTTGAATAGTCAGAAATTTTATATATTTTTAAACTCACAAAAAAACAAAATATAAATGTTTAAACATTTTACAGGTATGTTTTCAAAGTGGTGAAAAGCATACACATCTGTTATTAGCAGAAGTTATGCATGGAATTTGAATATATCACTTTGAAAACTTACCAATTAAAAAAATGTTATTTTTACCTCTTCTTGCCCAAATTGCTCCATGGAATCACAGTAAACTTCACTGTCTGAATCACTTGTCAAATGCTGAATTCCTGAAATATCTTCAACATGATCACTGTTTACATCTAAATATAAACAAATGTCCAGGTAGAATAGTTATTCTCTAATTGAAGAAAAATGCATTTCATTTTCAAAACTTACTGGCTCTATATTATTTTCATATTGGGATAGAAATATGAAAGTTGATTTATTTTAACTTACCAAAAATTTAAATTCAATCTAATTTTATGTAAAAAGATTACAAAGTATTTTATCATGGAATTTTACAAAGACACTGTCCAGATCAAGCTCATAAAAACCTAATAACACGTAAGAAAAAAACTGACTACCTGCTAGGGCCCTAAATCTGGGATGCAACCATGCATATTTGGTTGTTCTATTAAGAAATGGTATTTCTTGGTTTCTTGAGTGAACTGCAGCAATGTCAATAATTCACTGTATACATGCCGCTGCCGCTGCTGCTGCTAAGTCGCTTCAGTTGTGTCCAACTCTGTGCGACCCCATGGACTGCAGCCCACCAGGCTCCCCCGTCCCTGGGATTCTCAAGGCAAGAATACCGGAGTGGGTTGCCATTTCCTTCTCCAATGCATGAAAGTGAAAAGTGAAAGTGAAGTCGCTCAGTCGTGTCCGACTTAGCGACCCCATGGCCGGCAGCCTACCAGGCTCCTCCGTCCATGGGGTTTTCCAGGCAAGAGTACTGGAGTGGGTTGCCATTGCCTTCTCCGACTGTATACATACTATATGCTCATCCCTAGAGCCCTAACTTATGAAAAGACTGTAACTTACCTTGCCGACTTGAGAACAAAAGTGTCATAAAATTAGAGTATGAGTTAAAAGAAACATCAGTAATAAAAGCAAAAATTTCCAAGATTTTAGTTTAAAATGCCATATAAAAACACAATAAAAAATGTCTCAAGAAAAATGTAAGCCCCAGCCCTAATTCAGTCTTTCAAAGAGATAACCCTTATAACAGTAATAAACCCTAAGATGTTATTCATAAGAGGTTTTTTAAAATTCTCAGCTACTCCTAAATATCTTAAAATTACTAAGAGTATTTTATTCATAAGCAAGAAGCCAGAGAAACAAATTTTGATGGGGACAGTACCTTGGTGAACGAAGACAACAGTTTTTCCAGTTTGCTCCAAGTTTTCATCTACAGATTTTACTTCCTCAGTGCATCGGCCATTCAGGGAAGGACTGGTATGAATGCTATTCTGTACGCCCTGCACAAAGCTGTCTTTATCATAGCCATTAGTGACAATGATTTCCAAATTCTTATGGTCTGCAGATTTCTTCATCATTTTCTTATCTGTCATGTAAAAAGGGAGAGATTCGTAAAAGTTAACTGTAGGAAAACTTCTATATACTATGTTCTAATATTGGGTAGTCATTCCCCTAGCCTAAGATAATCCTTTGGAAGGGCTTCCTACTTGGATCAGGGAGATAGGGTGCTCTTTGAAAATGGGTTAATTATATGCTGAGAGCTCACCCAAACTGTTGGTTTCAAAACTGCTTCAGTTGCATGTGAATCTTCTCAAATCCCTTTCAAGAGTTACTCTCAAGGTTCTTTCACTCTCTCAGGCACAGGCAAATTGCTTTGAAACACGGTCAAACTAAGAGGTCTACATAGCCAATAAAAAGAGCCTTCAAAGAAGGTATTATTTGTCAGACTTTATTGGAAAGTGAAGGCAAAACTAAGCTGTATGGTTTGTTTTAGTGTCTTTCTGCCCCCCCTTTCTAAAACAATATCCTGAAGAATCACTGGTACTCTTCCTCACAAGGCCCCCCCAGTGCAATACCCCAGGATTCCAACATTCCCTGTTCATCAGAATCTCTGCCTGTATCCTATTCTCTGGAACCCATGCTATTCTTGACAAGATATTGAGGGTTTAACTTGTCTTCTCTCCTTGGTAACAATATGCATATTTATAAATGGAATACATTTCTAATGCAGCATTTCAGGCACTACATTTACAAGAGTGACCTATCCTTAGCTTTCAATTAACATCAGCCCACCTATGCTTAAGGCTGGCTGTCCCTGAACTTGTTGTGAACTTTCTGTGAAGCCTCTTGGTCCACAACAAACCTGGTTAGAGGTCAAGAGTCCAGACCCTCCACGTGCCCTGATCACAGACAATGCCAAGTTAGTCCACACCTCTCCACAGCCTTTCATCTTAGTTAATGCAAAGTGATCAGCCCATCGCCCAAAGATTACCGCTATCACGTGGTTCTGGTCTTTTCGGGTCTTCTTGGGCTGCTTCTTCCTCAGATTCAGCTCCACTATCACTGCTTTCAGCTTTACCATTAACAGTTTTGGCATTTGGAGTAGAAGCTAGAACATTACCAAGATCTAAAATACAAAATGACCGTTTCAACTTTATGCTGTAACACATAATCATGTTGTAATTTACAAATAATACCTTGTGTAATTCACAAATAATAAAATAATCTTGAAGTAAAAAGTTAGAATGTTAATATATAATTAACAGTATTTTCAACTATATATGTGTACATTACATATACACTGTACATATATATATGTACAATATATATACATTATATTAATTCCTCCAGTTATCTGTTCACAACAAAATGATAACACTATCTTAAATTCTTTCTAAACAAGGCAGAGGATAAATTATTTTAACACTGATCAAAATGTAAAGATAAGAGATGAATGATCTTTATAAACAGTAAACAAAAAGACAGTTATTACATACATTAGAACGCTGAAAACAAACACCTTTGGCCCTAAAAGCACTCATGAATATTATGGTTGGACTGCATTAAAAAGTTTTTTTATCCTTTTATTACCTTTAGGGCTTCAGGTGTACAAATTACATTACTATGTGTTTACACAGTAAATGGAAAGTTAATCTTTTTTTTTTAAGCATGAGTTTAAAAAAAGAAAAAGGATTAGTTAATGTGATCAATCACCTAAAAGGGACAAATTGTCCTATTACCCAAAGTCATACCTTGAGAGTAAATACATAAAAGGTTCTCAAACATTATCATGGATAGGAATCACCTGAGATCTAGTTAAAATGCAGGTTCTGAATTGGTAAATCTGGGGTAATCTAAGATTCTAGATTTCCATAAAGCTCCTATGTGATGCCAATGCTGATGGTTACTGGACCACATTCTCAGACACTGGGGATTATATTTCCATAACTCTGAGATATTGAAGACATCCTAAGTGGCTCTTGGCCAAAAACAGTGGTCTTCCTCCACAAACATCTGGGCTTTATTTTCAATTATACAGGTCCCTTCTGGATGCTTCCATGCATCTCAAATAACCTATCAAATCTCCACTCATCTTTAACGGTCAGGCTTATAGCCTTATTTAAATCTCTCTAATCAGTAGCAGTAACAAGTAAAACTTCAACTCTATAGTCAACACTGAGCTCTATTCCCTCTCAGAGAATCATGATGATAACACATCTTTTGAATCTCCCTTACTCTGCCCCTGACAACCAGAAAAAATAAATAAATAAAAACTGACAATAAGTAAAATACAGAAACACCCACCACTCACAGGCACCTTCAACAAAGAAAGCAACAGAGAACCGCCTAATCCCTCTCATCAAATGGATGTTTGTTAGAGAAACACCAGACAGCAACAAAAGCAGCCCCATATCACCTGTGATGAGAGCTGCAGAAAGCATGAACAATTATTAATAAGAGCTACTCAACATCCAAAAATCAACATAGTACACGGTGCTGCTGCCGCTGCCAAGTCGCTTCAGTCGTGTCCGACTCTGTGCGACTCCATAGACGGCAGCCCACCAGGCTCCCCCGTCCCTGGGATTCTCCAGGCAAGAACACTGGAGTGGGTTGCCATTTCCTTCTCCAATGCATGCAAGTGAAAAGTGAAAGTGAAGTTACTCAGTCGTGTCTGACTCCTAGCGACCCCATGGACTGCAGCCTGCCAGGCTCCTCCGTCCATGGGATTTGCCAGGCAAGAGTATTGGACTGGGGTGCCATTGCCTGCTCCCGTAGTAGCCGACTAAAGGACAAAACCCACGTGATTATCACAATGGATGCAGAAAAGGCACTTGACAAAACCCAACACTCAACAATATAATACTGAAGACATTGAGACTATAAGAGAAATTTCTCAATCTGATCAAGGGCATTTATGAAAACTTACAACTAGAATCATACTCTATGTTGAAAGACTGAATGCTTTGTTCCTACAACAAGGAACAAGACAAAGATGTACTATAAGTTCTACCTGGGGCTATCAGGCAAGAAAAACAAACAAAAGGCATCCAGATTGGAAAGGAAGAAGTAAAATGGCCTCTGTTTGCAAATGACATACTCTCAAACACAGAAAATGCTAAGTAATCTACCAAAAAATCTATTAGAAATAATAAATGGTTCAGTAAGGTTGTAAGATACAAGATCAATACACAAAAATCAATGTATTTCTACAAACTACCACTAAATAATCCAAAAATGAAATTAAAAGTCAATTTACAATAGCTGCAAAAAGAATAAAAAAACTAGCCACACATTTGACCAAAGATAGTGTAAGAACTATACACTGCAAATGATAGTACATTGTTGAAAGAAATTAAAGAAGATCTAAAGAAATGGATTGGAAGGTAATATTGTTGAGCTGACCATACTCCCCTAAATGATCTATAATTCATTATAATCCCTAACAAAATCCCTAACAAAAACAGCTAGGCAGTTTTCTAAAAATTGACAAGCTAATTCTGAAATGCATAGGGAAATGCAAGGAATCAAGAACCGGCAAAATTATTTTGAAAAAAGAACAAAGTTGGAAAGCTCTTTCCTGATTTCAAAACTTAATATGTATGTTCTGAAAAAGCCCATGTGACATAGATAATCTGTTCTACTTGACCTACTTTTAATAAGAACAAAAAGAACTACTTAATAAGATTCTTTAAAAAAAAAAAACATAAAAAATTCAAAGATTACAAACTGTCTTGCAATTTGGCAATATCTTACAAAAGTGGACACCCATCAAACACTCATAATTTGTGACTTAGCAATTATATTTCTAATATAATTTATTACTTATATAGTTCCACCTATGTAAAACGACATTTGTACATGGTTACTTTCACCAGCAAGCTTTGAAGATCAGAAGAGAAAACAATCTAAATTCCTTTAGAGTGGCACAGGTTAAATAAATTATGGTGTAGGTCCACATCCCTCACAATCCTTGGATCTAGATATGATTTGAAATCCAGAGTTTTCTAACTTTGCAATGGTCATATACTGTATATAATGTATATTATACAATACCTTCAAGAGAGTCTAAGGCAGCTCTCACAAAAAAATTTTAAAAAATAATATTTTTACAGCAAAACATGAAAGTGAAGTCACTCAGTCGTGTCCGACTCTTTGCAACCCCATGGACTGTAGCCTACCAGGCTCCACCATCCATGGGATTTTCCAGGCAAGAATACTGGAGTGGGTTGCCATTTCCTTCTCCAAGAGATATTCCCAACCCAGGGATTGAACTCGGGTCTCCCACATGGTAGGCATTGTAGACAGACGCTTTACCGTCTGAGCCAAAAACATAGTAATAGGCAAAATCAGAATAAAAACTTAAAATAGCCTCATGTCATTTCAGATCAAGGTTTGCTCCTCCTATACATATTAGGACAAGTTTTTCTGCCAAATGGGTTAACAAAAAAGCTTTATCAAGCCTTTCGAAATTTTTAATTATAGCTAAGGGATTATGGATCTGAGACGTCATTATCTGAAACTTCATTATTTCTTTCAACATTTGCCTCTGGCTGTAGGCTGGACACAGCCAAAGCAGGTCCAGAGTTATTCCCCTCTGCATCCTACCAACACACTTCAGAGAAAGAAAACATTGATAGTCTTTTCTGACTTGAGTAAGTATGAAATACAAAGAAGGTAACTTGTTAATGCTTGACCCCTCGAGTAGACAAATTAGATACAGAGGGTGTGGTACTGAGTCATACACAGTAAAAATTACCATCAGTTATGATGGTAGACACAATCTGCAGGCCTCATGACAGGACAGAAAGATGATCATTTCCATCAATTAGTAAAAGATGGAATGGGATGCCAGGGAAAAAGAAAGTAAGGATGGCCAAGCTGATTTTTATTTAAAACATATATGACTGTCATTTAAAATGACTCTTACTGGCTCATTTCACTCTGCTTTCTAAAACAATTTGAAGAGCAAATGTTGACAGTTAATACCAGCAAATCTGCAGAATATTCAGCTCCTTCTAGTACATAAAAGATAAGCCTTTCAATTCTTTACTGAGAACATGAAAACAGAATTCTAAAAAAAAAAATGACAAGTGAGGTGAATTCACTGACGTCTTGTTTTAAATGCTCTAAAACTCTAGCTACACTAAAGTTAAACCATACTATAAACATAATCACTTAAAATTAGCTAGCAAGTCATTTCAGCCATAGCACTGCTAATACAATTCATAAAGCAAACAGAAAATATAAAAAATGAATCATAAAATCAAAACCATGAATTCTGTTACAATTCTGTATACAAATGAACCATCTGTCATATTTTAATAACTCAGGGTTAAAAATTAGGGTTTATAATATTTTGGAACTTGGTACAATGCATTTGCTTAGAAAAAAAACTCTTGAGTGAAAAGCTCGTTAAGTTATATAAATTTGTGCAGAATTCTTCTGACATGTAAATTTTGAACAAAAGTTTCACATGGAAAAAAAAAAAAGTTTCACATGGATTTCATTTATTCCTACCTTCTAAGCATTTAGAGATTTTCTCCAGTCGGACTGGCATGTGAAAGTGAAAAAAAAATTAGACATATAAATATTAATACACACATAATATATCAATCGCTGAATGAAAAACTAGGTCAAAGAGCCCAACCTGAGGTTAAATCAGAACTTCTGCCACTTTTTTTGTCTTCTACAATTTCATAAAATGGACCAATGACATGTAGCAGTTCTTCAACTTTTTCAGTCATCGGCATAGTTTCGAGAATCTGTAATGAAACGAAACAAATCTTGTGAAAACCAACTACTAATGTGATCCACGCTAGGACCAAATAATATATTTATAATTTACTTACTGATAAACTTTGAGAAGAAATTTACAGACTCCTCAAAGTATCTATGTTAATTACATATATTAATGTATATACTACCCTAAAAAAATTTCAGGCTACGATTTAAAAGCGTTCTCATTTTGAAAACTACTTTACATAAACTTCGTGTAAAATTTTACATGATAACCTATATATTGTGCATTAAACACTAAAGGCACTAATGTAAAATAAAATAAGAAACTGTGGGACTAAAGTGAAATTCTTGTGTCCAGTATTTAAAAAGGTACTTAAGGAAGGCAGGAAATGGTAACCACTTTCAGACACCTTTATAACTATGGGCCAATTTAGAATCATCAGAGTTAAAAGGCAAGGTAAATTAAATGAAAAAGCATTCAAATAAATAGTCATAAGCTGGTGACTGACAAATTATTTCTATATGTGGAATTTTTTAAATTTATTTTTAATTGGAGGATAATTTCTTTACAATATTCTGTTGGTTTCTGCCATACATCAACATGAATCAGCCATAGATATACATATGTCCCCTTTCTCTTAAATCTCCCTCCCACCTCCTACCTATATATGGAATATTTTACAGGTATTAAAAAGTCTAAGATTAGTTCTGTGTGTGCTGATTGGGAAAATACCTATAATTTTTTTTTACAGGCAGAAAGCTAGTTGCTGCACAGTATGTTTAATATGGTACCACTATCGGTTTCCTTTCCACTTTTAAATAACAGGATATAAATGTGTACATATATATATATATCTTTTCTGTATCAATCTACAAAACATAATTAAAATTACCACTCAAGAATTAAAATGGAGGGAATGAGGAAAGATCATAACAAAATTTTAAGGAAAAAAAGAAAAGAATGGTATCAAGCCAAAGCTGTAGATTATCTTTCTCTCTGCTTTTGAAAGGCTCCTTTGTTGTTCTACTGATACAGTTAACAACCAAAAGAACTAAGCTCTGACCTCTGTTACGGATAAACAAAGTCCACCAAATAAAACTGAAAATGTAACAAAATCCACAACTCTGAGCAGTGTAGAAGAGATTAGACCAAAGCAAATCAGTCTGAACCTACCAAATAAAGACTACTACTAAGAGATTAATACTGTCGAAGCACCGGCAAAAACTATTCCTTTTTACAGATTTTCTTTATGTTCCAAGGTTATTTTACATTCTCAGACAAATCTAGATTTCACAACTTCTGATCTATCACAACATACAAATATTCCTTTATAAAAAGGCATTAAGATCATCTTTAAAATGACAATTAAAATGATTTCATCAAATTGCTTCTGGAAGAGCTAATTAATAAAGAATGCCCTCCTTACTAGTTACCAGACAAACTAAAAGCATCCTTATCTTATTCTCCTTCTGAAGAATTTTTGCATTCACATAAAAAAATCTTGTTAGTAAGAAATCTACTGATAGGAACATCTCAATTAATGAGTCAACACTTGTATGAGAACACTGTTGGGCAGTTTTATTACCTATTTCTCATTAAAAGTTTCAAAGCAGAAAAAATGTTTTAAAGACAGTCCAGGTAAGTCCCAGACTCCTGAGAAAGGGAAATCAATATTTTAAAAGGTTCCTATTCATATACTTTCTGCAAAAGTCAACTATAAAGAAAGACAGGAAAGATGAAAAAAGAAAACAAAATACCATGTCACGATGTGATGTACCTTCAAGAAAAAACTGCACCTTAAGATGAACTTTGATACAGATAAAGCCTTGATAAACTCAATAATCTCAGAGAAGGCAATGGCACCCCACACCAGTACTCTTGCCTGGAAAACCCCATGGATGGAGGAGCCTGGTGGGCTGCAGTCCATGGGGTTGCTAGGAGTCAGACAGGACTGAGTGACTTCACTTTCACTTTTCACTTTCAAGCATTGGAGAAGGAAATGGCAACCCACTCCAGTGTTCTTGCCTGGAAAATCCCAGGGACGGGAGAGCCTGTTGGGCTGCCGTCTATGGGGTCGAAGAGAGTCGGACACGACTGAAGTGACTTAGCAGCAGCAAAGTCAATAATCTAGATTCTATATTCTAATGTAATACAATCTCCTTGTTTCTTAAAACAAAGCAGTTAATTAGACTGATATAAAAATTAAGGCGGCCCTGAAAAGTTTTATTTTCTATTATGAATTATTTTCCCTACCTTTTTCATTTCTTCAACATAAGCAATCATGGCTTCCTCTTTGGTCATATCACCCAAAGAACTCCACGCATCCCTAGAAATGAAGATACCCAAATAACAACAGAAAGACACCTGATTTCAATTGCTTAGAATACAATTTACAGTTACTGCTATAGGGTCATTAATTTAAAATAGGCTTTACTTAAAGCTATTAATACAAACATTAACATGTTTCCAAAGGATCTCTTTAAATGCACCAAACTTGAAGAAAAATATCACTGAGCAAAATGGAAAACTGAGTAGTATCTAAAACTTTATTAATAAGTATAAAATATATATAAATATATATATCACAGATTACAGAAACCACATTATACAGACTACAGGCCACAGACACTATACACTGTTGATGATTATTTGCTAAAAACTCTTTAAAGTCTTTATCATTATAAAGAACACTGACAAAAATGAACATTTTTAGAAAATTTTACAAGCATTGTCACAGTCCGGTTTCAAATGAACAGAAGTTTTGGTTAATTTAAATAAGAGTCTAACTTAGACACTTGAAAAATGGAAACGTTTTCTTCTAAAAAAAAAATGCAAATGTGAGAGACAAGAAAAATTTAGTCTTAGATGATTAGAAGAGCCTTTGAAATTTTTGCCTAAAATGAAAACCTCTCTTTTTAGAAGTATTTTCCAGAAGCAGTTTAACTCCACCAAAGGTCAATTCTGAGGAAAATCATTAATAAATAAATTTTCCTCAAACGGTTTAAAAACCATATTGCTGTTACCTTTAAGCTAGTATCTTAGGACTTTTCAAAAAGATCTTAGAGGAAAGTACAGAACTAAGAAATCCTCAAAGGAGTTTAAGGACTTTCAGTACAGGGTGAACTTAGCCATCAAAACATATGGCTCTTAAGACTTACTCTGCCAGTTAGCATACTCTATTGCTGACTTACATGATGTATGGTCATGATATTCTGTTTAAGAACGTCAAATGTTGGTCTGTTGGAAACATGGCAGAGGTATTTTGTGATTCTGTTAAATATATTAAAAATCAAATTTCTATTCAAGTACCGTGGGACAGGAGTGATAGCTGAGATAAAAAGTAAGCCAGAACCTGAGTCATGCTCCTAGTTACTTATTATCTTAAAGGCTCGAAGCAAACCATGTCACCTGACAAGCCAAAGTCAGCCTTTTTCTTGGCAGGTAAAAGAAGCAGGAGAGTTTGTTTTTTTTAAATGCAGTTTGTGAGACAGTCTTGGCATAATAAAAAGAAAAAAAAATTCCATAAAGAAAAAGACTAACTGAAAATGCTTTTTATCTTTGCTACACCCACCTCTTGTGGTTTTATTGTTTTTCTCTCTTCCCCAAGACCTTCCTATTTGTGTGAAATTGTGTTGGAGCACATGGAAGATAAAAATGGATCCAACACTTGGAAAACTTTATGCACAGAATAATACATAACCATATAAATAACAGTCATATGACAATTATGTTATTAAACTTAAAAATTCTTTCATAGCTTTCTTCATAAAATTACCATTTGTATCTTCCAACAGGATCCCAGAAGCCAGGCTTTGACAGTTTACAAGGTCCTTCAGTTGCCTGCTTATAGAAGCTATAGAACTTGAGCATCATTTCATTTGTTGGCTGGAATGAACCTGTTGAAAACATACATTAAGTAAGATCACTTGGAGAATACAATTGATCATTTAATGCAATAAATTAGCTAAGCTATACTAATAGTGATTTTTTAATACTTCATTAATAGTCCAAACTATTCCTATTTTACAGCAACAAAAGTTATGGCTCAGTTTCTTTATTCCTTTGATTTAAAAATAAAATTCCCTGGCTACCCAGTAGTTAGAATGCAATTCAGGGGACACAGGTTTGATCCCTGGTTGGGGAACTAAGATCCCACATAACACATAGCGTGGGCCAAATCAAAAAACTCTGAGATTTTACACTTTCATAACATTGTCCAACAATTCAATAAATAAAAGAATAAAGGAACAAATATGCTATAAGTGTAACCAAAATAATTGGTAAATGTCACTTAAAAAAACAAAATATAGAAAAACTGTATCATGCAACTATAATTAAGGTATTTTTATCCAAAAATTGTGACAAATCACACTGACTAGAATAAATGAAAAAGTGAAATATATACTCTGCTAACTCAAATTGCAACAGCAAGAAATTCAACTTCTTTTGATTTCCGATTTCTCGATGGATTACAAAGTTGGGCTACAGCCAACCAGCATGTACTGTGGTAGAAAAAGAATTAATCCAATATGAAATACGTTTCTCATTTCCTACCTCCATAGTTTTTAGACACATCAGTTTTTTAAGGATCAGACTTCATACATGTTTCTAGCATATCAGGAAACATTTTTATATTTAAAAATTTCAAATTGTTTGAATTAATGCTGTAAGTTGCAATACTATTTAACAACAGAGAAAAACTAGAATATAAATGTTTTATAACAACAAGCTAAATAATTTTGATACACATATATGACAGGATTATTTATAACTACTGCCCTTAAAAATGTTGCTGTCTTTTGTGTACTAATATGGAATTACGTTCATGCCATAAGTGGAAAGGTTATAGACAATTTTATTGTCTTATTCCATCTTCAAAAAATAAATACTTATGCAAATGTATTAGTTGTACATGTGTGTGTAAGATCCAGCTTGTATTCATGCATGTGTGATCTAGATATATACATATCAAATTATTCTTACTGAATATCTCTGGGACTTAGAAATGGGGAATGAGGCAACTTTCACTTGCACTATTTTTATATTACAAAGTACATGTTATTTTGTAATAAAATTTAAAATACAGAAAATAAAGACAAGTAGAAATCATTTAAAAATTTACTGTAGAAAAATATTAAAAATAGCATGAAAAATGCTTCATGATCTACTATGAAATGAGAACAAAACAGCAGTTTAAAACAGCATAACCAGCACAATCCATTTCTGCAAAATAAATACCTACATACTTAAAAAGCAGAGTAGAAGGAAACACATCAAAATGTTAAAAGAGGATATAGCTAGATCATAGGCATATAGATTACTTCTAGTTTCTTTTTGCTCATTTTTATTTTTTCAAAATTTACATTTAGGGTATATTACTTTTACTCCAAAATTTATAATAAAATTAAAACTGTAAAAATATTTTTAAAACTTCATAGATTGCATAATAAGCTGATAACATGTAGTTATCGAAAGCTAACAGTTTATACACATTGTAATTGAATTGTAATTGAAAATTACAAAACAGACAAGCTGAGAGCTGATGGTTCAGATTTGGCCAGGAATACATAATTAATTCCAAAATTACAATAATAACTAAGTACACACTACATGCTCATTTAAGAATATCCATTAGATAGAGTGCTTCAGTGATACAGTTTTTACACAGCAGAGGGGGAAAAATGGAGAAACTATAGTTTAAAATGGTTACCTATTTCACTAACACAAACCCAAATATAAAACACCAAAAGCTTCATCTCATAATATCTTTAGTAAGTCAATCAACTGAGATTTAAAAGTTTATTGGTTAAGGTGACTAACATATACATTAGGTTACAACAAAAACGAATAACATATACTGAATGTATCCTGTGTATAAGACACTGGATAAAATATAATCTCTGTCCTCAAGGTGCTCATGCATAATATATTTGATATATATGTGTTTAAAATACTATATAAGAAAACTAATTTCTAAAGGCCAAGAGTATACCAAACAAGATGCTACAGGATTCTTCATAACTTTATACCATAATAAAGATTAAGCAACAAGAAACAAAAAACTGTAAGTTTATTTGCAAAATAATCCAGGACAGATGACATAACTTAAAAGTTTTACTATAGAAATAATTAGTGATTCATTATAACAACAGTTCTGTTTCAATTATTATCTATTTCATTTCAGGGAATAACAGTACAGTACTGAACATTGCCTAACTCTGTTGCCATTTGGCAGAGGTTCTTGACTTTGCAATATCTTCTTAAACGTTATAAAATACAAACTGTATACTTACATGGATTTCCTAATAAGCAATACATGATCCTAGTAAAGATAGCAAACTATCACCAAGTCTATCCTATCAAATCTCAAGAAGTATAAAAACACGTGCTTTAGAAATAAAGATGACGGTACCATTTAAACAAAACTCTTAGCATTATGTCTTCCTATAAACTCTCTCAATCAGACGTTTTAAAAATCAATACCTAAGTTCCTGTTATTTCTTTACATTTTGTTCATTCACTCTTCTCTTTCAATCCCTCGTGTGTCCTCCGTTATGATGTTTGAAGATTACGAAAGCAAACTTATTTTATGTATAGTTGTTTTCAAAACCTTTTTATCTGCACTTAATGAATGTTTGTTAACAGTATTGAACTTAGCCCAATGATTTACTGAATTTAGCCCAATGGATTACTTAGCCTTAGCCCAATGATCATGAAAATAGTGACCATGACATTAAATACTGTAGTAATGCATTAGCGTTGTATTCAGTTAGTTTTACACTCTGGCACAATGAAAGCACTTAAAAGCATCATTTTAAAAATATAAGTTTACGTGAAAGATAATTCATATAATGCAGAAAGATAAGTGAAAAGTCAAAGTCCCCCTCTTCAAGCCTTTCCACAGGGGAAAAAAAAAAAATCTGAATAATGGCCTTAAACTTCCCAACATTTGTCAAAGACATACAATTACAAATTCAAAAAGCTCTGCAAAATCCTGAACAGCATAAACAGGAAGAAAACCATACCAAGACAGGTCATAATCAAACCACATAGAGAAAAATCTTGACAAAAGTCAGAAAAATGACAGGCCAAATATCAAAGAACAACTCCAATGACTTTTCAGCTAAGTGGCCAGACTCCAAATGAGTGCAAAAGAGAGAACACTAGGACAACGAAAACAGTTTTTTTTTTTTTTAAGCAGTAAATATTTACCCACTTTTTAAATAAGAGAAATCGTTTTACATGCGAATACAGTGGTTCTTTTCCTTTCTTTTCCTTCATATGAAAAGTTTTCAGAAAGTAGACTTTATGAGTATGCGACCCAGGGCATCTCTATCCTAGATTTTATTTTACCATACCCAAACCGCAGTCATTAAGTGACGAGATTTTCCAACAATACAAACTACTTAAGATCTGGATACTGTATCTGTTTAAGGCTTGAAAGATCAGCAGGCAGTTAATTCACTTCTGATACCTCCCTTCAACTGCATGCAGAAATCAAGGAAGAAAATAAGTAGGTTAAATAAGCAAGACCAGAAGCAGAAAGAAGGTTCAAGGAGGTGAGATTCAGAAAACTGGGGCCTCGGGCCTCTGCAGGAGGCTTCTTCAGCGGGGCCCAAGTGGACGTACCATTTTTCGGCAAGCTCTGTATCACCTTCACAGCCGCCTCAAACCGGGTTTCGTGAACGGATCTCGTGTCCGCCATCTCCAGCCGCCAGCGCCGGCCGCGGTCCCAAGGTCTGTCGCCTGGAATCAGGCAGCAGCAGCAGCACCAGCTTTCCCAGGAGCCTGCATGAAACTGAAACATGGAGCGCAGCCGCGGATCAACATTCCCGAAGGGAGGAGGACTCCAAAGCGCAGCTGGTCAGCTCCCCGTGGCCCTGCCCTCTCCAGGCCACACCGTCCGAGATGGCCCGGCTCCTTCCTCCTCCCCGGGGCGTGACCTACGCTGGGGAGGCCGGGCCCCCCGGACGGAAAAATAACTCACCGAGAGGAAGAGCATATCTAGCAGAAGGCGGAGGGGCCCAGGGCACCGGTGGTCGCGGTGCAGCCGTCCCACCCACAGGACCCTGGCGGAGCAGCCACACCCCCCATCTCGGCGAGGTCCGTCTGTCCGTCCGCGACCTCCTAGCAGCCCCGCCCCAGAGCTTTGGGGGTGGGGGCCCCACTCTCTGCTGCCGCCGCGCAGTAAACTCCACCCACCAGCCCGGCGGCTGCGGCGGTGACGCGCGCTGTTTGCCCCTCCCCGGAGGAGTTGGGCCGGAGAAGGCAGAAAAGGAGAGCGGGGAAACTGGATCGCTGGAGGGCCCTGGGATCGCTGTTTGAACAGGCCTGAGCGAAGTGTCCTTGCCAGTGCGACCGCCACGGGGTGCAGCGCGCGGGTTGGGGGATTGGAGGGGGGTGCGCTGCGGGACAAAAAAAAAAAAAATGACTGTGGTCCCCAGCGTCTTAGGTTAAGGTTTGGAGAAAGGCGATGGGGTTTAAGCAAAGTGCTTTAGATCCAGAGAGGCTTGGTGTGAACCTTAAGTTCTGCCATTTAAAGTTCTGTGACCGACCTAGGGGCAAGTCACTTCGCCTCTCCCGATGGCAATCTTCCTAACACCGGTAGAGGAAAGGATTTAGGGATGTTGGGTGGAGGTGCTTAGTAGTGCTTGGCTCGCAGGCCTTCGACAGCTTTAGCCGCCCCGATACAAGGACATCTGAGCAACAACCAAAGGAGAGGGGGAGGTCGCCCGCTACTTAGACGGGGCGGGGGGAGGAAGAACACCTTCCCCGGCATCACCCCCCACCCCCGACTTCGAGCCCCAAGGAGCCGGGCACGGTGCCGCTCCAGCCCGCGCTAACGGGAGACAAGGCGTGGGTCAGGGGCGAACGAGGACAGGCGCGGCAGCCCTAGAAAGGGGTAGACCCCGGGCCTTCGCCTTCCTAGCGCATCGAACCGTATCGTCAGGCACCTAGGAAGCGGTCCCAGGCCCACAGTGGAGGCGCTGCTTTGGGTTCTGGGGAATGGAGCCCGGCGGCCCGGAAACCCCAAAGTCGCCAAGGTCCCTCTGTCAGTTCGGGATGGGTTAGGAGGGTGACTATTCCAAATCTACTCTTCCCCTGGAGCCGCAGTGCCAGCCTTTACCTTGATTCTGCGGGGGCAAGGCCTGTCCGTTAAGGTCCCCGACGCCCGCCCCTCGCCGTCCCCCCGCCCACCCCCGCGGGCTTGTGGGAAATGTAGTCCCCTCTCCCGGCGCTTCCGGACACCTCCCTCCCCCCGGCGGGAGTTCTCCCACCGGTTCCGGTTCGGTTTCTCGGTCCTGTAGACCCTGAAGCCGTTGGGCCGGAAATCCCGCCTTCCTATGTTCCTTCCAGAAACACTACATCCGCTTCCATCCGAAGGGAATCGACCCTCTGTGGTGTCTTTCGGAGGAATCCCGGTGGGACTGGACTTGATTCGAAGAACTGGGGTCTCATTACTTGCTCCTGATATTTACTAATTGAAGGCGGGAGGAGAAGGAGATGGCAGAGGGTGAGATGGCTGGATGGCATCACCGACTAGATGGACATGAGTCTGAGCAAGCTCGGGGAGTTTGGTGATGGACAGGGAGGCCTGGCGTTCTGCAGTCCATGGGGTCGCAAAGAGTCGAACACGACTGAGCGACTGAACTGAACTAATGTTTAGTAAACGTTGAGGTCGTTGCTGTTATGTTACCGTCTAGGTAATAAAGACTGCGGCTCACTGAGAGTCTGATAATACTTGCCAAGCGTATAACATATTCCAGAAACTCTGTAGAGTGTTAACCAATGAGGAAATTGAAACATATTAAAGGATTTGTCCAAGAACAAGTAGCCAGTGAGTACAGGAGACTGTAGGGAAGGCTTCCCAGGTGGCTCGGTGGTAAATAATCGGCTTGCCAGTGCAGGAGACATGGATTCGATCCCTGGGTGGGGAACATCCCCTAGAGAAAGGAATAACAACTAACTCCAGTATTCCTGCCTGGGAAATCCCATGGACAGAGGAGCCTAGCGGGCACAGTCCATGGGGTTGCAGAAGAGTCGGACACCACTTAATGACAACAGGAGCGAAGCCAGGAGTCAGTCAATCCCAAAAACTCTTGCTTTACATCTTAAACTTTTTCTAGAACACTAA
The DNA here is from genome assembly GCF_029378745.1 of Bos indicus. Lineage (NCBI taxonomy): Eukaryota > Metazoa > Chordata > Mammalia > Artiodactyla > Bovidae > Bos > Bos indicus. Next base: position 17,855,043 of record NC_091772.1, read on the forward strand.
AGTGTAATAGGCTAACAATTTTTCTAACTTATTCAAACAAGGAAAATTTTCTGTGTTTAATATCTACTGCTTCCTCTACTCTTTGCTTGCTCTTTTATTTTATAGCCTTTACACTTTCAATCAGTTGTGCATACTTGGGAAAGGACGTGGGTATTTATTTCACATCTAAGACTTCATTTTGGCAACTGTTCATTAAGGTTTCTATAATAAGCTGTAAGGTTTATGTAATAAGTTGGTCATTAGGTAATGATGAGTAAGAATTTTTCTGCCAGTCACTTCTCTTGTATATCCATTTTCTGGTACTATGGATTTTCAATCATGGAGAATAGCGTAGAGAAAAGAAATTGAGGTTATTCAGTTAAAGGTGTTTAAAAAGTAGCTCATTTATGTAGCTGTTCTGGTTTAGATTTGGTACTTCCTACCGAAATGTAATGATGAGTGTGATAAATTAAATCAGTTCCTAAAGCACCTTCTAGTTATATATCTACCCATGTGTGCTTAGTCAATTCAGTCATGTTGAACTCTGCACCCCTACGGACTGTAGCCAGCCAGGCTCCTCTGTCCGTGGGATACTCCAGGCAAGAATACTGAAGTGGGTTGCCATGCCGTCCTCCAGGGGATCTTACCAACCCAGGGATCAAACCAGTGGCACATCTCCTGCATTGCAGGCGGATTCTTTACCACTGAGCCAACGTGGAACCCCTATATAATCCTGTAATTCTACCTAAAATGTATTTCATGGAACACTAATGCCTTTTAGTACTTTCAGTATAGTGACTAATATGAAGCATTCTTTTTTTTGAGATATACTGATGTACAACAATCTATTAGTTCCAGGTGTACAGCATAATGATTTTATATTTGTATATGTTATAAAATGATTACTGCAGTAAATAAAGCATTCTAGATCATGTCTTTCTACTGGTATTTAATTAATATTTAATTAAGACTGGGCCCACTTCTTATACATGACCATAAGTAAGGTAAAATAGTACATTTAAGGGTTTTAAGAAACATAAAGGAGTAAATATTAAAATAAGTTAAAAGGATTCTTCTAGATGCTCCTTCCTTTACAATTGTAGGGAAGCCCCTGGTGGCTCAGATGGTAAAGAATCGGCTAGCCTGCAATGCAAGAGACCCAGGTTCAATTCCTGGGTCAGAAAGACCCCCCCCTGAAGAAGAGAATGGCAACCCACTCCAGTGTTCTTCCCTGGAGAATTCCATGGACAGAGGAACATGCAGGCTACAGTCCATGGGGTCGCCAAGAGGTGGCTAACACTTAACTTGCAAATATTTTTAAAGTCCTTACTGTCATGTAATGTAATTGACACTGAAGTTACAGAGCATTTTTAAGGTACTCAGTCTAATGTGGTAAACAGATATGTCAATTATACTCAGTAAAACTGAAAGAAAAAAAACCTAAAACAGTACAATGTATATGATCAGCAGCAAGTTTGTTCATATAATGGGACCATAGATATGAGTGAAGGTGAGTCACAGCACTGGAAAGCGATGATTGGAAAGGTGAAAGCGATGATTGAGGCCAACTTGAAGGTCACATCTGCCATGCAAAGGAGTTTGGACTTTGTTTTGAACCCACAAAGACCATTTTTGTATCAGTTGCAGTTTGATTCCACAGTTTCCCTGGTGGCTCAGACAGTAAAGAATCCACCTGCAATGTGGGAAGTGAAGAGGAACTAAAAAGCCTCTTGATGAAAGTGAAAGAGGAGAGTGAAAAAGTTAGCTTAAAGCTCAACATTCAGAGAACGAAGATAATGGCATCTGGTCCCATCACTTAATGGGAAATAGATGGGGAAACAATGGAAACAGTGTCAGACTTTATTTTGGGGGGGGGAGGGGCTCCAAAATCACTGCAGATGGTGACTACAGCCATGAAAGTAAAAGACGCTTACTCCTTGGAAGGAAAGTTATGACCAACCTAGAGAGCATATTCAAAAGCAGAGACATTACTTTGCCAACAAAAGACCATCTAGTCAAGGCTATGGTTTTTCCAGTAGTCATGTATGGATGTGAGAGTTGGACTGTGAAGAAAGCTGAGCACTGAAGAATTGATACTTTTGAACTGTGGTGTTGGAGAAGACTCTTGAGAGTCCCTTGGACTGCAAGAAGATCCAACCAGTCCATTCTGAAGGAGATCAGCCCTGGGATTTCTTTGGAAGGAATGGTGCTAAAGCTGAAACTCCAGTACTTTGGCCACCTCATGCAAAGAGTTGACTCATTGGAAAAGACCCTGATGCTGGGAGGGATTGGGGGCAGGAGGAGAAGGGGACGACAGAGGATGTGATGGCTGGATGGCATCACCGACTCGATGGACGTGAGTTTGAGTGAACTCCGGAGTAGGTGATGGACAGGGAGGCCTGGAGTGCTGGGATTCATGGGGTCGCAAAGAGTCGGACACGAGTGAGCAACTCAACTGAACTGAACTGGGTTCAATCCCGGGGTTGGGAATACCCGCTGGAGGAGGAAATGTCTACCTACTCCAGTATTCTCACCTGGAGAATTCCACGGACAGAGGAGCCTGACAGGCTACAGTCCATGGGGTTCCAAAGAGTCAGACATGACTGAGCGACTTTCACAGTTTGATTACAAAAGCAAAACTACTATGAATTGGGGAGGGAGGAGGGAGGAGGGTTCAGGATGGGGAACACATGTATACCTGTGGCGGATTCATTTCGATATTTGGCAAAACCAATACAATATTGTAAAGTTTAAAAATAAAATAAAATTTTAAAAAAATCTACTATGATTGATACAGTGTAAGAGATTAATTGTGGGGATTAGAGTTTCCATGACTGTGGGAGGCCTCTGGAACACTTCGCCTATTACTGGACCTGATGCTAAAATGGTTCTAGATCAGCATATCTTGTAGTCAGGAACTGATGTGAAAGAAGAACAAACTGAAACCCCCTAAGCACAAACTGGAACCCATCAGGACAAACTGAATCCAACATCACCTCTCACTGCTTCTAAACTCAGTGACGTGCACAACCTTCAGAACAAAATGGTACCAGTCTCCATGGAGATGAACTCACCCCTGACCTAAGACTCAGAGCGGTTGTGTGTCAGGCTGCTACTCCAGCCTGGTGTCCTTCAGAACTGCTTCACTTTTACCTACCAAACATCACATAAATTCATCTGGGAGACACAGTTCTAGCCTCTCTAAGAGTAATGGCCCAAGACAAATTCACCACAATTATTATTCTTGGAGTGGCCAGATTCTACTCCAGAAATACATAGAAAGATAAACATTAAAAACTTTAACATAAATCAAAAGAGAAAATGAAAAGACAAAAATCCGATCTTGGCTATTATTCGGAAGTACTGTTATGGACTGAATGTGTCCCCCAACTTCATACGTTGAAGCCCTAACCCCTAGCGTGACTGAATCTGGAGAAAGGACCTATGATAAAGGTTAAATGAGGTCATGGGGCAGAGCCCTAATCCAATAGGTTGGTGCCATTGTAAGAAGAGGAGGAGACAGCAGCCCTCTATCTCTCCCATAAGCTAGCATCTTGATCTTGAGCTTCTCCAAGAACTGTAAGAAATAAATTTCTGTTGTTTAAGCCACCCAGTCTGTGGTATTTGTTCATTATGGCAGACTAAGTGAACAAAGACACCAGGAATACTTCTGAAAGACAGCCAAAGAGGAAGAAGAAATGAGGCATAAATGTAAGAGACAAAATTATTTTTGGATAATAGAATTGTCGATCTAAAAAAATGATATTGAATAAGCTAAAATGCTATTAAAATTGAGTTCAGGAAGATGAACAATTTGGGATAAATATACAAAATCTATAGCTTTCTAATGTTGGAATGCAAAAATTAAGCCCACATAGATTAGAGACTTAAATATAAAAAGCAAAACTACAGATTCTTAGAGGATAAGGCAGTCTTAGCTAATACAACAAGAAAGAAAAGTATAAATAAGATACAATGATCAGGAAAGAAAAAGTAAATATTTCATTATTTTCAGATGAGATATTTGTCCACATAGAAAATTTAGGGCAATTATTACAGTGAAGAAAGTGTCCAGCAAGCTTGTTGAACATAAAGTCAATCAATAATGATCCCTTGAGCCAACAATAATCAATTAGAAAGTGTAATAGAAAAATACTGACAATAGCAATAAAATTCAAAATACTCTGAACAAAGAAAAATATGTAATACCTTTATGGAGAAAAATTATAAAATTTATCAATGGGCATGAAAGACCTGAATAAATTGACGCATGATGGTTCTACCCAAAGCTACAAAGATGAAAACTATTCTCAAATTAATGCATAAATAACAATGTAAAGTCAGTTATAATCCTCATAGGACTCTGTGGAACTTTATAACCTGACTCTTAAAAGCCCTACAAGAAGATCTAGAACAGGCAAGATGATTCCAGAAAGAATACGATGGAAGGTTATATTAATCAGAGTGGGCTATCTGCTACAATCAACTCCTGCAGTATCTCAGAGGCCTAACACAGTGAAGTTTATCTCGCACTCAGGTAGGGTGGACTCTGCTCCATTTAATCATCCAGGAAGGTAGGATTATCAGCCTCCATCATCCCAAAGACCTCTGAGTCCCCCACTGGATCTGCTGCCTCTAGCCAGAAGACACTAAGAAAGAAGACACAGTCTCAGGGGAGACCTTTAAGCGCCAGCTCTAGAAATGGTGAATATCACCTTACAGCTCTGAAAGTGGCAAATATGGGTCCCACTCCATACAATACTAAACATTTTTAGTCTACTTAAATTTCTCCCTAAAAGAAAACTGGGCTTACTGAACAAATAGCCATCTCTACCACAAAATATTGGCACTGGCGAATAGCATGCTTAAGAATAATTAGTAATTAATGACTGTGATATTGACTGAGGAAAGCTAGATTAATAGGACAGAATAGAGAAGCCAGAGATAGACAGGAATTAAAAACTAGTGGAGAAAGAATGAACTATTAAGTAGCAATGGAACAATCCCACATGGAAAACAAAAATATTAAAATCCTTACTTCAGAAATGGGCTTCCCTGGTGGCTCAGACAGTAAAGCATCTGTCTGCAATGCTGGAGACCAGGGTTCGATCCCTGGGTCGGGAAGATCCCCTGGAGAAGGCAATGGCAACCCACTCCAGTACTCTTGCCTGGAAAATCCCATGGGCAGAGGAGCCTGGTAGGCTGCAGTCCATGGGGTCGCAAAGAGTCAGACACGACTGAGTGACTTTACTTTACTTCAGAAACACACATAATAAATTCCACACAGATTAAGGATCTAATGTGTAAAATGTATCTTTAAAGTCCTTAGAAGAGAAATAAAACAGCTGCTGTGTCTCACAACCCCAGAGGGTACCATTCATGTTGTAATTAACTGATATTGGCTGATGCCCCATAAAGTCATGCAGCACAGTGGTCTTGCTTATGATTAAGTGTTAAGGAAAAGTTTACATAACGAGCCCTCAAAATAGAATTGTAAAAAGAAAATATGGGGACTTCCCTGGTGGCTCAATGGTTAAGACTCCATGCTCCCAATACAAAGGGTGCACGTTCGATCACTGGTAAGGGCACTAGAATCCCACATGCTGGGTGGAACAGTCAAAAATAAATACTTTTTTTTTAAAAAGAAAACACGGATACTTATCTTAGGCTCTCATTAACTAACTACCATAGACTGAGTGACTTAAACAGCAGACATGTATTTCTCACAATTTTGAAGGCTGAGAAATCCAAAATCAGTGTACCAGCAGCCTGGGGCTCTTGGTGAGAGCCCCTTTTCCCTGGCTTGCAGGTGACTACTCTTTTGCTGTCCTTTCCTCAATGTGATGCACGTTCATAGAGAAGTCTCCTTCCCTTCATCTTCTTATAAGGGTACTAATCCCATCATGAGAGTCCCAAGTTCATGAACTAATCTAAACCTAATTACGTCTCAAAGTCCGTACCTCCAGAACCATCACTTTGGGGGATTAGAGTTTCAGGTTTCAGCAATGAAAGAACAATGGACCATATTAGACTCTGAAGCCTAAGAATTTAATGTGAAGTGGAAAAAAATCAATTTGAAGAATATATAAAATACAAAAACAGAATTGTGAATTATTTATACAAGCTTAATATGTAAAATTAATTTTCAGTAAAAAGATAAACATGAAATTCATGTTAGTGATTGCCTGGATGGGTGGAGGGACTGGATATGGTGCACAAAAGGTCTACATTCTTATCTGAATATTTTATTTCCCTTTACAAAACAAATACTACTATGAAAAGTGTAATAATTTTTAATTTTACAGAATTTTACCCAGTTGCCCCACATTGCTTATTGAATAATTCATCTCTTTTCCCTTTCTATTTGAAATAACCCCCTTTAAAATACTAGTTCCCACAACTCAGCAGCAGCAAAAAGAAACATTTAAAAAGAAACAAAGGAGTTGAAGAGACATTTATCCAAAGAAGATATGCAAGCGGCCAATGAGCACTTGAAACGATGTTCAACATCACTAATCAATAAGGGAATGCAAATCAAGATCTCAATGAGATACCACTTGACATCTATTAGAATGGCTATTATCAAAAAACAGAAGATAGCAATTTTGGGAGGATGTTGAGAAGTTGGAACCATTGTGCATTGCTGATAGAAATGTAAAATAGTGCACCAGCTCTGGAAAACAGTATGGCAGTTCCTCAAGGAATTAAATATAGAATTGTCAGGGACTTCTCTGGTGGTCTGTGGTTCAATGCTGCACATTCATTGCTAAGGTCCAAGTTCAGTCCCTGGGCAGGGAACTAACACCCTGAAAGACGTGTGTGTGTTTAGTCGCTCAGTTATGTCTGACTTTGCGACGCTTCAAACTGTAGTCCACCAGGTTCCTCTGTCCACAGGATTTTTCAGGCAAGAATACTGGAGTGGGTTGCCATTTCCTCCTCCAAGAGATCTTCCCGACCCAGGGATCAAACCAGCATCTCCTGTGTCTTCTGCATTGTAGGTAGATCCTTTACCCACTGAGCCATCTGGGAAGCCCAGAAACTGAGACCAAATCTCTCTCTCTTTATATTAGAACACACATATATATTAGAATTATCATATGACCTAGCATTTCACTTCTGGGCATCTATTCAAAAGTATCAAAAGCAGAAACTCAGACATGTATTTGTTCAATCTTGTTTGTAACAAAACTAGTGACAATAACCGAAAGGTGGATCCAAGTGTCCCTGAACAGATAAGTGGACAAATAATATGTGGAATATACATACAGTGGAATATGATAAATAAAGGAAATTCTGATGCATGCTACATGGATAAACGTTGAATATGTTGTTGTAAATGAAAATATCCAGCACAGAAGGAAAAATATACATCCATGAGGTACAACAGTCAAATTAGTTTAGACAGAAAGTAGACTGCTGGTTGCCTGGGGCTGGGTGGAGAGGTGAATGGGAAGCTATTATTTAATGGGAACAAAATTTCACTTTGAAAGAATGAAATAGTTCTGGAGATGCACGAAGGTGATGGTTGTACATTAGCATTGTGAATATACTTAACAGTACTAAACTGTACACTTAAATTGGTAAACTTTGTGTTACTTATATATTTTGTCACAATAAAAACTCAACTTTATAAGTTATCCGCCCTTGGAAATTCTGAAAACAGTGGAAAAATGGAGAAATATTACTTCACAGAAATGAATTTTGCAAGGCAAATCTTTTTTTTTTTTTTAATTTAAGCCTTTGTATTTATTTCAGCAAAGCCAAATCCAGTAAACTGTTTTCATCCAGGATTAATCAGAACTAAAAGGTTGGACTGTTTTTCTCTCCATAATAGGCCAATGTGTTTTAGATGAGTAAGTGGATCCCCTGGAGGAGGAAATGGCAACGCACTCCAGTCTTCTTGCCAAGATAATCCTGTGGACAGAGCAGTCTGGTGAGACTGTAGCGTGCATGCTTAGTCACAAAAAGAGCTGGACATGACTGAGCATGCACCCATATGCATACAGAAGCAAACAGAGCAACCAACAAGCAAATACAAATTTTCATTATATTTGAGGGCTTCTTTCTGGACTTCCTATTCTTTTTGTCTCTTCATGTGCCATTACCAAGCCATTTAAATAACAGTAGCATCTAAATACAGAGAAGGCAATGGCACCCCACTCCAGTACTCTTGCCTGGAAAATCCCATGGACCGAGGAGCCTGGAAGGCTGCAGTCCATGGGGTCGCTGAGGGTCGGACACGACTGAGCGACTTCACTTTCAATTTTCACTTTCATGCATTGGAGAAGGAAATGGCAATCCACTCCAGTGTTCTTGCCTGGAGAATACCAGGGACAGGGGAGACTGGTGGGCTGCCGTCTATGGGGTCACACAGAGTCGGACACAACTGAAGTGACTTAGCAGCATCTAAATACAGAGAAGGCAATGGCACCCCACTCCAGTACTCTTGCCTGGAAGATCCCATGGACGGAGGAGCCTGGTGGGCTGCAGTCCATGGGGTCGCTAAGAGTCAGACGTGACTGAGTGACTTCACTTTCACTTTTCATTTTCATGCATTGGAGAAGGAAATGGCAACCCACTCCAGTGTTCTTGCCTGGAGAGTCCCAGAGATGGGGGAGCCTGGTGGGCTGCCGTCTATGGGGTCACACAGAGTCAGACACGACTGAAGCAACTTAGTAGCAGTAGCAGCAGCAGCATCTAAATATGTTTTAATAATATATAGTGCTAAAAAAATAATAATATATAGTGCTAGATTTCCTTACGTAAAATAAAAACTGTTCACTGAAGGGTTGTGGTGATAAAGTTTCAAGACACTTTAAATGTCCTTCCACATGGAACTGAGTGAATAATTATGGCCCATCCATTCAGTGAAATACCATAAAGTATGATGGGACAATTTGAAGGAAAGTTATGACTAAGCTAGATAGCATATTCAAAAGCAGAGACGTTACTTTGCCAACAAAGGTCCGTCTAGTCAAGGCTATGGTTTTTCCTGTGGTCATGTATGGATGTGAGAGTTAGACTATGAAGAAAGCTGAGCACCGAAGAATTGATGCTTTTGAACTGTGGTGTTGGAGAAGACTCTTGAGAGTCCCTTGGACTGCAAGGAGATCCAACCAGTCCATTCTGAAGGAGATCAGCCCTGGGATTTCTTTGGAAGGAATGGTGCTCAAGCTGAAACTCCAGTACTTTGGCCACATCATGCAAAGAGTTGACCCACTGGAAAAGACTCTGATGCTGGGAGGGATTGGGGGCAAGGGGAGAAGGGGACGACAGAGGATGAGATGGCTGGATGGCATCACTGACTCGATGGATGTGAGTCTGAGTGAACTCTGGAGTTGGTGATGGACAGGGAGGCCTGGCGGGCTGTGATTCATGGGGTCGCAAAGAGTCGGACATGACTGAGCGACTGATCTGATCTGATCTGATAGCAAGATCTTCATGATATGGTTAAATGAACAAAAAAGCAGGAAGACAGAACACCATGTACAATTTAGGTAACAAAAAAATTGTTTTTATGTGCATAGAAGATCTACAAGGTCTATAAGAAATTGGTAACATTTGTTGCCTTGGCGGCTGGTTGCTAGGACTCAGGTGGGATTCTCAGTGCATAATTTTTTAAAAATATTTCTTTAGTTGGTTGCACGGGGCCTTAGTTGTGGCACATGGGCTCTTAGATCTTTGTTGTAACACACAAACTCTTAGTTTCAGCATGTAGAATCTATTTCCATGACCAGGGATGTAATACAAGTCTCCTGCATTGGGAGCATGGAGTCTTAGCCACAGGACCACCAGGGAAGTCCCATGTAAGATTTTTTAAAAATTATTTTTCTCTATTCATTTTTAAAATAAAAATATAAGATGCTTAGTGCTTAGTCACTCAACCCTGTGGACTATAGCCCACCAGGCTCCTCTCTCTATGGGGATTATCCAGGCAAAAATACTGGAGTGGGTTGCCATGCCCTCCTCCAGGGGATCTTCCCAACCCAGGGATTGAACCCAGGTCTCCTGTGTTGCAAGCAGATTCTTTACCATCTGAGCCACCAGAGAAGCCCAAAATATAATATACATACAGTAAATTGTGCAAAACACACTGCTTTTAAGAGTAAGTTTGAGCTTCCCTGGTGTCTCAGTGGTACTGGGTTTGCCTGCCAATGCAAGAGACATGGGTTCGATCCCTGATTTGGGAAGATCCCACATGCTGCTCAGCAACTAAGCCTGTGTGCCACAACTATTGAGCCTGTGCCCTAGAGCCCAGGAGCCACAACTACTGATCCCATGTGCCCTGGAGTCTGTGCTGTGCAACAAGAGTGAGAAGTGTGCAACCACAGTGAGAAGCCTGCACAGCGCAACTGGAGGGTAGCCCCTGCTCACTGGAGCTGGAGAAAAGCCTGGGCAGTAATGAAGACTTGGTGCAACCAAAAATAAATAAATTAATTAAATCAAGAGTATAGTTTGATGGTTTTTATTTCCATATGCACCCCTGTAACCTCCAACCAGATTGTGAAGAGATGTAGAATATTCCTGGTGCCCCAGAAAATTTCTTCATGCTCCTTTCCAGCACATGCCTTATAACAACTAACTACAATTCTGAATTTTGTCATCATCCATGACTTTAGCCTGTTTTTGAACTTCATAGAAATGAAATCATACCCAATGTACTCTTTTCTTTTTTGGCAGCACTGTGGGGCATGTGAGATCTTCAGTCCCCAACCCAGAATCGAACCCATGCCCCCCTGCCTTGGAAGCATGAAGTCTTAACCACTGAACCACCAAGGAAGTTCCACCACAATGTACTCTTTATGTCTGATTAATTTCACTTGATAAAACATCTTTCATCTCTGAGAGTACACCTAGTGATTCAGGCATCCGTGTTCCTGCATTTATCAGTAGTTTGGTCGTTTTACTGCTGCATGTATTCATTATATGAATTTTCAGTTCAGTTCAGTCGCTCAGTAGTGTCTAACTCTTTGCGACTCCATGAATCACAGCACGCCAGGCCTCCCTGTCCATCACCATCTCCCAGAGTTCACTCAAACTCATGTCCATCGAGTCAGTGATGCCATCCAGCCATCTCATCCTCTGGCGTCCCCTTCTCCTCCTGCCCCCAATCCCTCCCAGCATCAGAGTCTTTTCCAATGAGTCAACTCTTCACATGAGGTGGCCAAAGTACTGGAGTTTCAGCTTTAGCATCATTCCTTCCAACGAAATCCCAGGGCTGATCTCCTTTAGAATGGACTGGTTGGATCTCTTTGCAGTTCAAGGGACTCTCAAGAGTCTTCTCTAACAATTTATTTAAATCTTTGAATACATTTTTTTCTGCTCTGTTAATAACTGTGATTTTTAAAAATTTATGACAAGAAGTTTATGATAATAACACATGCTTAGTAAAGAATCATATTTGTTTAATTTAGTGGTAGGAAAAAATGATTTTCAAACTGTGGGTTATGATTCAGTAGTGGATCATGAAATCAATTTAATAGTCCTTACCAACATTAAATAAATTGAATTAGAATAGGAAAAAATTGGAATACCATAATTAGTTTGGTGAAACTTTTATACCAGCATGTATATATATATATATTTATATCTTGGTTCACATTATATATATAATATTATTTTTTATTTTGAGTTGTGTCAAAAGATATTGAAAACCCATGACTACAGTATGGTGCTGTGTTTTACAGTTTTATCCCCACAAATCCTAATTTAGTCTTAAAAGAAATATTGTTTTATTACAGACTATCATTATAAGGGAGACTAATTTAATAAAAATACAAGGTTAGTATACTCAACTACCCTATGAGGGATCACTTCATTGATTAGACTTTATATGAACGATAAATATTTTAAGAGATGGTTTTAGCTGGAAAGTAGAAAGACCTCTAATCTAAAAGTCAGAGAACTTGACTACTATTTTCAGGGCCGTTAGCTAAATCTCTTAACCTGCATAAACTTGAATTTACTTTTTTGGTAACGATAGAAAAAAGCTTTAGGTCTTTTATCTCTGAGTTGTAAGCATTAAAGAAATCTTACAGGACTTTGAAAACAGTAAAGTGGCGTCACCTGCCCAATCATTCTCCAGTGTTTTTGAAATGTTGCAGTGTATGGAAATATTTAGTGATTTCCTTGGTTAAATCTGGCTCATGTAGAGACCAAATTAAAGAATATCAAATTTCAATAACTTGGATTAAATGATGTGTGCATTAATGATAAGTAATAAAGAAAGACTATTACATCTACCTTGGATTATTGTGTAGAGTACTTCATTTGTTGATCTATGGACCTTAGAATCCTTGATTCTGGGAATTCAAGTGCTGGTGGTCCATTGGTTAGGACTCAGCACTTCCAATACCAGCCTGAGTTCAGTCTGGTTGGGGAACTAACATCCTGCAAGCTGCATGTTCAAAAAAAAAAAAAAAAATCTGGTGAGTGGGAGTAGTTACCTGAAAGGGTAGGAGACATGAATTTTCCTTGTAGAGGGCTGAATATGTTATGGCCGCTAGGAAAGGAAATATCCAATAAATACCCACTGATGGGTCAATTTTTAAACATTCGGTTGTCATGTTATTATTCTTATAGTTACTGTGGTTCTAAATGACCTCACAGGGAGATGAAAAGATGAACTTTTAAGTGACTTTTAGTTTGTTTTTCAGCCTTTGGACAAAATTTTTCATAGTCCATTATATTAAAAGCATGTAATGTTTCTCTTGAAATGTAAGTTCTTTAAGACTATTTTAAAGCAGTTGATGATTTTTGAAAAAGCAAAATGATCTTACACTATGTACAGAACCTGTACAAAACTTCAAAAGTGTAGGAACATACACACACATTCTGCTAAAGAATGAGAAATTAGGAAGTGATAAAAGTAAAAAATATTATGTTGGTTTTTATTTTTAAAAATTAAAAAAAATTTAATTGAAATATTGTTGATTTACAGTTTCCCTGGAGGCTCAGTGGTAAAGAATCTGCCTGTAATGCAGAAGACCCGGGTTTGATCCCTGGGTCGGGAAGATCCTGTGGTGGGCATGGCAACCCACTCCAGTATTCTTGCCTGGAGAATCCCTATGGACAGAGGAGTCTGACAGGTTATGTCTACAGAGTTGCAAAGTGTCAGACGTAACTGAAGCCACTTAGCAGCAGTAGCAAAGTTGATTTACAGTATTATCTTAGTTTTGTAACCAAGCAAAGGGCTTGTGTGCTCATGGCTCAGAAAGTCAAGTTTGCAGCAAAGCAAGGATTTACTGCAGGGCACCAAGCCAGGTGATTGGGAGATGAGCCTCAGATCAAATGGCTCAGATGAGCCAGCTTAGTCTTTGAGTTACAGGTGTTCTAAAGGGGAGGAACAAAGAAACTGGGATTACTCATTGCTCTGTGACATTTCTGTATCTGTGATTTTAGGAGTCAGAATCTCTAATTTATGAGTTTCTGGCCAGGTGACTCCATAGTCTGTGAGCTCAACTTGCCCTAGTGAAACGACCTGAGTTTGTACCTTAATAGTGACATCTGTAACAGTGATGTTAGTGCATCATTAAGAATGTTATCAAAAGCTTTTGCACAGTAAAGGAAACTAGAAGTAAGGTGAAAAGACAACCCTCAGAATGGGAGAAAATAATAGCAAATGAAACAACTGACAAAGGATTAATTTCCAAAATATACAAGCAGCTCATACAACTCAATACCAGAAAAACAAACAACCCAATCAAAAACTGGGAAAAAGACCTAAACAGACATTTCTCCAAAGAAGACACACAGATGGCTAACAAGTACATGAAAAGATGCTCATCATCGCTCATTATTAGAGAAATGCAAATCAAAACTACAATGAGATGTCACCTCACACTGGTCAGAATGGCCCTCATCAAAAAAAGTCTACAAACAACAAATGCTGGAGAGGGTGTAGAGAAAAGGGAAAACTCTTGCACTGTTGGTGGGAATGTAAATTGATACAGCCACTATGGAAGATGGTATGGAGATTCCTTAAAAAACTAGGAGTAAAACTATCATATGACCCAGCAATCCCACTCCTAGGCATATACCCTGAGGAAACCAAATTTGAAAGAGACATATGTATCTCATTGTTCATTGCAGCACTATTTACAATAGCTAGAACATGGAAGCAACCTAGATGTCCATCTACATATGAATGGATAAAGAAGTCGTGGTATATATACACACAATGGAATATTACTCGGCCATAAAAAGGAACACCTCTGAGTCAGTTGTAATCAGGTGGATGAACCTAGAACCTATTATACAGAGTGAAGTGAGTCAGAAGGAGAAAGGTAAATCCTGTATTCTAACACATATATACGGAATCTAGAAAAATGGTACTGAAGAATTTACTTACAGGGCAACAACAGAGAAACAGACATAGAAAATAGACTTATGGACTTGGGGAGAGGGAAGACAGGGTGAGATGTATGGATAGAGTAACATGCTGCTGCTGCTAAGTTGCTTCAGTCGTGTCCGACTCTGTGCGACTCCATGAACCACACACAGCACACCAGGCCTCCCTGTCCATCACCAACTGCTGGAGTCCACCCAAACCCATGTCGATTGTGTCGGTGATGCCACCTAACCATCTCATCCTCTGTCGTCTCCTTCTCCTTCCCTCAATCTTTTCCAGCATCAGGGTCTTTTCAAATGGGTCAGCTCTCCATATCAGGTGGCCAAAATACTGGAGTTACATAGATAGCCAATGGGAATTTGCTATATGGCTCAGAAAACTCAAACAGGGGCTCTGTATCAACCTAGAAGTGTGGGATGGGGAGGGAGATGGGAGGGAGGTGCAAAAGGGACGGGAGATATGTATACCTATGGCTGATTCATGTTGAGGTTTGACAGAAAACAACAAAATTTTGTAAAACACTTATCCTTCAATAAAAAATTAATTAAAAAAAGAATGTTATCGACAGCAGTAACTTTAGTTATCTGACGCTGGTTGATTAGTGTTGTTAGCACAGGATTGAAGTCAAAGGGGAGGAAGAAATGAATAAAGTTTTGGAGAGAGAAATTAATTATAAACTCAATAAGAGATCTTGGTTTTAAGGGGACTCCTTTTCAGTTTCACGTGTACAACATAGTGAATATTTTTAGATTATATGTATATGTTTGCTTTTAAATTGTGGGTCTTTAAAGGTACAGAGTCGGAGAAGGCAATGGCAACCCACTCCAGTACTCTTGCCTGGAAAATCCCATGGACGGAGGAGCCTGGTGGGCTGCAGTCCATGGGGTCGCTAGGAGTCGGACATGACTGAGCGACTTCACTTTCACTTTTCACTTTCATGCATTGGAGAAGGAAATTGCAACCCACTCCAGTGTTCTTGCCTGGAGAATCCCAGGGACGGGGGAGCCTGGTGGGCTGCCGTCTATGGGGTCGCACAGAGTCGGACACGACTGAAGCGACTTAGCAGCAGCAGCAGCAGCAGCAGCAGCAAAGGTACAGAGTAGGCTTCCCATGTGGCACTAGCGATTAAGAACCAGCCTGCCAATGCAGGAGCCGTTAGAGATGGAGGTTGGATTCGTGGATAGGGAAGATCCCTGGAAGAGGGCATGGCAATCCACTCAAGTATTCTTGTCCGGACAATCCCATGGACTGAGGAACCTGGGGAGCGACTAAGCACTCATACAAAGGTACTGCTGCTGCTAAGTCACTTCAGTCGTGTCCGACTCTGTGCGACCCCATAGACGGCAGCCCACCAGGCTCCCCCCGTCCCTGGGATTCTCCAGGCAAGAACACTGGAGTGGGTTGCCATTTCCTTCTCCACATGGAAAGGTACAGATTATCCTTACTCAAATTGTACCTGCTATGTTTACTTCATTGCTTGGTATAGAGCTGGCAATATCAAGTATTGACTAAATTTTAAGTGAATTGAGGGCAGCAGAAGTTTAGACAGTAAAGCCTGAGTCTCGTTATCTCTAAAAAGATAGAGGAAGTAAAGATTTGGAGTTCTCCATGTTTAATCCCTTTTAATCCTTGACTCTGATGCTGAGAGGGATTGGGGGCAGGAGGAGAAGGGGACGACAGAGGATGAGATGGCTGGATGGCATCACTGATTCGATGGACGTGAGTCTCAGTGAACTCCGGGAGTTGGTGATGGACAGGGAGGCCTGGCGTGCTGCGATTCATGGGGTCGCAAAGAGTCGGACACGACTGAGCGACTGATCTGATCTGATCTGATCTGAATCCTTGTCAGAATATCTGATTCCTAGTGAATCAAATTCTGCCAAGCTTCACAGCCTTCTCGGGGAACCCGGTTCATTCTCTAGAATCACCCTGTGGCGCCATCTCCCGGAGCTGTCAAGAAACTTGGGATTTAAACCTCCACCCTCTTTCCTAGTTCTTTCATTACTCTCCTCCCGAGTCTTTTTCGGAGCCTCCCTGGACGCATGCGCCTTTGATGTGCAGCAAGCCATGGAGAGACTACAATTCCCAGAAGGCCTTGCCAAAGTGGGGGGAAATCCCATGGTCCGGAAAAGAGGGAGGGAAAGGCAGGAAAACTCGCGAGAGAACGAGCTTGCCGCGCCTGCGCGAAGTGGGTGGAGGCGGGTGGAGAAAGTGAGGAGGAAGAGGAGGAGGTGCTGTCCCACAATACCAGGCGGGAGGGCGGGCAGGCGGTTTGTATCCGGGCTGTGAGGTGCTGGGAGCCTCCGCGGACCTTGCTGTTGCCTCTGTCTCTTTAACGCGAGAGGAAGCGATGCGGAGGGGTGGAAAATGGCAGAGCTGCAGATGTTACTAGAGGAGGAAATCCCGTCCGGCAAGAGGGCGCTGATTGAGAGTTACCAGAACCTGACCCGGGTAGCGGAGTACTGTGAAAACAACTACATACAGGTGAGCCGCGCGGGCGGGCGCTGCCGGCCGGGCCGAGGACCCGCCACTGGCCGCCCGAGTGACCAGCCCACTGGGCGGGGTGGGGAACTGCCTAACCCCAGCGGCAACCCCAAAGCCCAGACCCAACCCCAAGCTCAGCCGGGGTAGATAGCGAGCGGCCAGGTTCGGGGAAGTCGGGCTGTGATACAGGAAGTGGCTGCGGTGGTTGAAACCCCAAGAAGCCGAAAGAGAAAATGGGCGAGGGATCCCGGAGCCGCGGCCGCCGCAGCCCGGCGCCCCGCTGCCGTCCTCCTCCCGCGCGGGCTCGGCCCCCAGGACCGCGCTGCTCTCCAGCCGCCTTTCACCGCTGGGCTTCCGTCCCGGAGTCCCCCGCCGCCGGCCGAGGGTCTCGGAGCGGCCGACTGAGCGTTTAGCCGAGGGGACGAGGAGAGTCAGGAGCCGGAGGGGAAGCGGGGGTGCATCGGGGGAGGGTGGGGTGGGGGCGATTATGTCAGTTTCAGCCCAGAGGGTGTGTCTTTTATTTATTTATTTTTTAAAAAAACTGGTCATGAGTCACATCACATAGACCTCCCCGAGGAGAGGAGGAAGCGGGTGGGGAGCGAGGGAGGGCGTAGAGAAGTTAACCTCCGAATTCCCTTTAATTGAAGGTTTGTAAATCTGCCTGCCTGTCGGTTTTCAAGTCGGGTTTTTTTTCCCTCTCATCAATTTCACTTCCGCCCCCACCACAATATATTCTAGAGACTGTTAGGGCGGTCGTTAGTGTAAAACACAAATTATCCTTAACTACTTGGGAAAATGGCTTGAATATTCTCTCTTCCCTAAAAGTTCTTGAACTGGTGGCTTCTTAAGTAAAAATAGAACGGTATAATCGCCGGTTGCTTTTTTTTCCTGAGGTTTGTCTCTTTCCATCCTAAATACATGGACAGAATGAATCTCCGAACTACAAGTGTAACGTCAAATATGTTACTGTAAATTTATTAGAAAATTCTTGTCACTTTTCTATGACAGGGGTTGGTTGTTTGCTTTTAATGTTTGAAAGTGAATTATGTTGTGTGATAGTTTAATTTGTAGATCTTTAACTGCGTAAACTTAACAGTTTGCAGTAGAAGCAAATAAAAGTAGCAGAGTCCTTTGAATCAATGTAATGGCACGAAAAACTTGCTTGTTAGTGGAAAGGCATGACCAAAACGTGCTTTGAAAGGTTGGGGTTATTGCAATTGAGAACTAAAGTATTTATAGAAATGCATCCCATGCGATTATCGTTTTTAAGAACCAATCGTCTCTGTGTTGGCAAATACTTTTCCTCTTTATTTTTAGAAGGAGATACTGTTTTCAGAATATTTTGAATATTTCTCAATTCCCATATTAGTAACATTGTATTTTCAGTAGCACTACTAGGAATTTATCTCATAAATTTTTTCAGGCTTTTAGTTTAGAAATTCCACTGATAAACTTGTTGAGTGCCTGCCCCAACTACTGTATTACTTGTTTTTGCAAACTTTATATTTGGCTTTTAAGAAAATATTTTTTTTTTAAGAAAATATTCTTAAATCTAGTAGGAATGTGAATATAGTTTTCAAATAGAAACGCTATCTTACAGTTTATCGATATTAAAAGTAAACGCGTTTTATTTAACTTCACATGAAGAACCTTAAAATTGAGGTGAATCTCAGTTTGCTGCAGATATTAAAGATTTTGAAAGCCAAAGGAAGAGCACAGAAAGTTAAATTACCCACGTTCTAGAGAAGTCATTTCTTTGTAGAAGTCAGCAGACAGGCGCTTCATAAAGGGCTGGTTTCTTTCTGTTTTGCATGTTGGGAAATCTGACAAATACATGGTGTGGTAACTGCTACGTGTTTTAACCTGTCTGTTGACTGTTTCTTTTTCACGTAGTTGTGTGCTGTTTTTTTGTTTTTTTTTCTTCCTTGACCCCTTTTCTTTTCCCTTCTTGCTACCATCATGTAATTTTGAAGCACTGTAAAATTTCATTATATCTGTAAATAAATAAATCATTCTGTTTCTCTTGTGGTCTTTTAAGCATGTTAGTACCATGGTGCTAAGATGCACTGTCACTGGCCCCAAGTTGGTTTTTTTTTTTTTTTTTGGTGATCCTCAACACCAATGAGATACTCAGAAGTACTGGGGGGGCAGAGGGAAGGATGAAATTCACCCACAGCAGTGTTTATCTTTGTACCTTTGGGCTCATGAAGCTGGTCACTAGCTGCTTTCCCAGGAGGCTCAGACAGGCTCCAAAGATGACATGCACTTTGTGGAAGTTGATGTGGTGGTAGCTGATTTTGTGATCTGCCATGGTGCTGTGGAGAGGGGACAAATAGTACTGGAAATATCCGTTTGGAAGTCTTTTGAGATCTCTCTGTATCCCTTCTATGACTGACTGGGTAATGGCCAACACCCTGTGTAAACATAGCTTCACTTGGAGAAAGTATATGGTCACTTGTGTTTTGAGAATTTTTTTATACCCAAGGTGAGTTAAATTATTGCCTGAGTGATTTTCATCCTGAGAATTTAGTTTTGTGATTTTGTTTCTTTCCTACACTTTGGAAGTACAGTTCTGGTAAGGTGTTTAGCTGGCAAGTTCTTTTGGCTGTAGTGCAGTTGAGTCCTTGAGCACTTTGTTAGCTCTTTTGATCCTGTTGACTTTATTAAATTTTATTATTAATAGCAAAACTCCTCAGAAGAGTCTGCTATCTTTTAAAAAGGACAGGGCTTTTGAATTTCTTAGGGAAAATAGTATTCAAAATAGTGTATTTTATTTAGATATAAAGAAAAATCTTTGCCTTTTTCTACCTTAGTTAGAATTTTCTGGTGGTTATGTCAAGGACAGTCACTGTTCAACTCGAATTCATTTGTTCTGGCCAGTTCTCTGCACTCCACTTCAGGGTCCATACTGCCTTTATCATAGGGACTCTGGGGGAGTAGGAAGGAGATACAAGTTAAAAGGAGCAGAAACTGTTTACGAAAGATTTCTCAGCATAGGTTAAGTAAGGACAGGAAAGTCTTACTTACCTCTCAACTTTTAAATTTTTTCCTCTGGAATCCCCCCCATAGGGGCTTCTTTTGGGTCAATAGGTATATCCTGAAGTCTGGGAGGATGAGGGGATACCATCAGTGAGCTGCTTAGTTTAGCTTGATTTCCTATACCTGTGATGTTATTTGTATTCATTTGTTCATTAGACTGATAATCTTGGAAGGCAGGTAATTTTTTGAGTGGGAGCACTTTGGAGTAGGTAAAAACTGACTCTTTTGGTACTCTATAGTTTATTCCAGTTTATAAAGTGATGTCACTTAGGTATTACAGTAATTCTGTGATCTTTTTCTTTCTCCTTTCCTTTTCTTTTTTAAACAAATGAGCAATCTGAGGTACTGAGACATTGAATACCTAGCCTAAAGTTCCATATCATGTATGAGATAGCGCCTGGAATCAAACCCAGATTTTCTGATTCTGCATCCGAAGTGGATAAAAAGAATGTATGAAGAGGGTAATAGAAAAGGGAAGAGGAAGACACCTGCTTTGCTTATTGAGTACCTACTCTGTCCCAGTCTTTGCTGGTTGATTTGTATTATCTTTAATCCTTGCAAAAACTCTGTGATAGACAGTATTCTCTTACAAATGAAGAAATTAGGACTCGGAAAACATAAATCAGTTTTTATTTTATCATACAGTTAGGGATTGGCAGTCAGGATTTCTCTAACTCTCACAGGCTCTAAAAGCCATACTCTTTCCATATCACACTGTCTATAGATGCGAAGGAGTCCAGAAATGTCATGGAATAAACAGACTCTTGTGGGTTGTGTCTGGGATCCTCACAACTATTTAACTATTGTTTCCTCTGAATTCCACGCTATACTATAAGAACAGGTATGTTTGTAATTTGGCAACTTGCCTGAATCACAAAATACAGTAGCTTTGGCACTTGAAGTATTGAATTACAGGAGTTGTAGGCTCGTTTTTCACTGAGCTCACTGGTCCCTTTTCCTTTCTTGTGTGTTTTTGCCTTTTTTTTTTTCCTCTTCTGAATCAGCTTTGCAATTGTGATAAGGAAATTTTTAGAAAAATTAGTAGACGTTAACAAAACAAAAAACGTCTTGAAATATTTTGAGTAGTTCTGATTTCCACACAAATTGTGTTCAGGTAAAGACAGTCAGGATGATTGCAGAGATGAGGACAGGTTAGAAATGGTAGAAATCTTAATTGTACTTGAAAGTTTGAGTAAAACAGTAGTTTGAAAAATTAGAGAAATTAGAGATGTAGTTTGGAAATCTATAATACATGAATTAGGGTTTAGTAATGCTCAACATGGTGATTCTAGTTAATATTGTGTAATTGCTAGGAGTGTAAATCTTAAAAGTTCTCAGTATAAGAAAGAAAACTTGTAAATTTGTGTGGTGATGGTTAACTGGACTTACTGTGGTGATCATTTTGCAATATATACAAATAATAATGAATTATTATATTGCACACCTGAAACTAGTAGTGTTATATCTCAATAAACAGAATGGAATTTTAGATAATTTTATGGAAATTCCTCAGTTAATTGTTAGATTGACCTATATCGTGTCATAACATTAATTGAACATTAACGGCAACCCATTCTTGCTTTGAGAATCCCATGGACGGAGGAGTCCATGAGGTCTCAAAGAGTTGGATATGACCGAGCAACTAACACAGTGCTGCCACTAAACAGGCAGAATCTGACCTTGCATGTTAGGTCTTAAAGAAAGTCCATTCGTAAGAGTGGAGTTTTATGCCAGTTCTTACTGATGCTCTCAAGAGTACTGAATATTCTTTAGGGCTGCATATCATTTGAATGTTTGTATTAAAACAAACATCTTTTTTTCACTTTGTAACTACAGTACCACTAAGAACTTTACATGTGATACTGTGATCTAGTTCTGGTCTGTGATTAGATTCTCAGTTTTAGCTTGTTTTTGTCTTTTGGAGAGAAGTGGTTTTTTTTTTTTTTTTTTTTTTGAAAATTGTTGAAATAATCCCTTCAAATAAGAACACTTTTGTAATTCCTCTTCTGTGTGTGTGCTTTCTCCAGTTGGTTCTGATAGGTGGTGAATGCTAATACTCCTTAAAGTAGAAAAGAGATGTTTGGGCCATTTGAGTTCTGATCAGTGCTATTTATTTATTTATTGACATATAGGATCTTAGTTCCCTGAAGAGGGATCAGCAGTGGAAGCATAGTCTTAAGCACTGGATGGCTGGGGAAGTCCCTCTAGGGCTATTTAGGATAACTGTTTATCTTAGGTTAAATTATATTCTAGGAATTAGGCATTTGTGAGTTAGCAGACAAGAATGTATTAGCCAGAGAGGAAGATGCTAATACTGGGACAAGAGGTTGAGTCAAATATTAGAAGAGATACAGACTGTAATTCCATGAAAATAGTGGTAGTACAAAAAGTAAGGTAAAAGTCATAGTTAAAAGCTAATTTTGGAGCATTTAAAAAGTTTGAATTTGGGGGGAGCTGTGTATTTTTTCTAATGCCTTTTATTGTTGATTATAACTTTTACTGAAATTACGGCTTGGTTTTTGAAGAATATTTTGAAGAATAAAGAAGTCAAGCCCTGGAACTAAAAACTTTTTAGACCTTAATATTTATTTAATACGACATCATGCTAAAAATAAGGGATTTTTTTTTAACTGCAAAATTAAGAAGATAAGGCATTTGGAAAATAGTGATTACTGGATTTTGTTTTTAAAGCAAATAGCTGACACATACTTTAATTCCATAGAAAGGAGACTTGAAGTTTTTTAAAGTACTCAAATAGGTACGCTTAACTAATTTACCAATTTTCTTCATTTACAAAATGAAGTTTTCTGAGATATAGTTGGTAGTGAACTAGTATTTGTGAAAAAAACCTAAAACCAAAACATCCTAAGGAATGTTATGTGTGTTTGGCGCATGGGCTTAGTTGCTCCATGGCATGTGGGATCTTCCTGAATCGGGGTTCAAACTCACATCTCCTGCATTGGCAGGTGGAGCCACCAGGGAAGCCCTGAAGTCTTATTTTACTAATTTTTAGCATAGTAAATTTCAAATGTACTCAAAAATAAAGAGAATAGTGTAATGATACCCCCAAATGTTCATCATCTGGCTTTAATGATTGCCAGCTCATGGCCATCTATCATCCTCTCCTGTCTCTTTACTGTTCTGGTAAAGTCCATCTTTGACATACCGTCTCATCCATAAATATTTTAATATGTATCTCTACAAGATAAAAGTCTTATTAAATCCACTGCACAACTGCTATATGTGGGGAAAAAGATAATGAATGTTACTATAGTTTATTTATGACAGTAAGGAGTAGAGAGCTTCAGAATTGTTAATATATTTTAAATTTACAACCAGTTTTGTTAGTAACTCCTGCCATAGATTGATTAGAATATTGCTATATTATTTGCTTCATAATGCAGTTTTAGAAATTGAGCTATAAGTCATATAATATAAAACCAGGAATTTTAAAGTATACAGTTCAGTGGTATTTAGTACATTCAATGTTATGCAACCACTGCCTTGATGTATTCTAAAACATTTTCATTGCTCCTCAGAAAAGCCTGAGACTGTTAAGCAGGTTGTCCCCATCTCAACCACCCTGCCCCCAGCACTTGGGATCCACCAATTTGCCTTGTGTCTATTAATTTACTTATTCTATATATTTCATATGAATGGAATTATACAATATGTGGCCTTTTGTGTCTCTTTGACTTGTATTAGGTGTAATATTTTTAAGCTTGGTTCATTCACTTGTTAGCATGTGTTAGTACTGTATTCCTTTTTATGGCTGAGTAATACTCTAGTGTGTGTATATAATACCACATTTTGTTTATTCATCTCTTGGCTCCTCCATTATGCTTCCCTGGCACCTCCTTACCCAGCTACCACCACTGATTGATCTGTACCACGTCCTGTTGATTCTTCCTCTTAAATCTCTCTTTAAATTAGTCTTCTCTGTCTCCATTGTACTACCCTAGTGTAAAGCTTAGCAACTGCTCTAGCTTCTGTCTTTACATTACCACATATCCCCTCTGATCACATCCCCATTATCCACACTGTGGCTTAACCGGCACTTTCAAAATGGAAATCTGATCATGTCACTCCCCTGCTTAAAAGTTAGTCAGTGATTCTTCATAAATATGCAGCCTCGCAGTGAGGCCTGTCAGGCCATATATGATATAGCTCCCGTCTTTCTAGTCTTGCTATGTTCATTCTGTTGCTCTAGTCTTACCAGTTATAACGCCCTTTCAGTTTTTTGAAATTTGATTCTTCTCTACCTTTGCAAATGGTGTTCTCTAACTAGAAAAATTGTTCGTCTTGGTCTAAATATCACTTATGTGTCAGGTCTTGTAGTTCAGGTGAAAAATTACCACATTCATTCATCGTTCTTCATTTGATCCAAATCTTTTGAGTACCTTCCAGGTACCACAGATAAAATAGTAAGTGAGGCCAAGTTCCTACCCTTAGGAAGTTTTCATTATAGAGGGGAGGGGACAGAGGATCCCCAACCCCCCCTCCCTAAAAAAAAACAGACTTTCACATAGGGAGAAGTGCTGTTTGGAAAGTTAAATAGGGTGACAGGATGCAGAAACCTGGGATTGGGCAGGAGGAAGTGACACTCTATGGAGGTGACCTTTGAAATGAGACCTGGAGGATAGGGCATCTTCCCTGTGAGGATCTAGGAAAAAGGCAAGTTCAGAGGCTCTGAGATGGGAAAAATCTCTCTAAGGGTAATGTCTACAGGGTAATGAGAAGGAGACTGGTGGGAGAGAGTCAGAGAGATTGTCAGGGGTCAGATCACATGTAGGCCTTGAAAAGTGGTTGGATTTTATTCCAGGTGTGATGGGATTATCATTGCAGTACTTAATTTACTTTTTGAAAGAATCATTCAGGCAACTGAGTGGAAAACATACTGAAGGGAAAGCAAGAGCAGAATTTCCAGGAGGAAGGGTATTATTATACTAGTCCGGGCAAAGAATGAGAATTGCTTGTACTTTGTTATGGGTTGAGGAATTCAGGGGAGAGAGGTTGGCCGTTTTTAAGGCAGAGCTGAATAGGGCTTACTGATGGATTGACTATGCGGTATGAGGGAAAGAGGAATTGAAGGATGACTCCTAGTCGGAATTATTTTCGTAACTGTGTCAGTGGATGGCTACACATGGGTGGGGGGCTATCAAGAGTGCACTTGTGGATGTGTGTTCAGTCCGCATTAGATTTGACAGTGAAGTAGATAGGCTAGGTAGATAGTCCTTCTGGAGTTTAAGGAGGAGTCAGAGTTAGAGATCCACATTTAGGAGTCATCACAGAATAGATTACCACTGCCTCATAGAACTATAATGTGAGTCCCATATCTAATTTAAAATTTTTATAATAGCCATATTAAAGTATAGAGAAATAGGTTGAAATTAATTTTAATAACATTTTATTTACTCAGTGCATCCAAAATATAATTATTTCAATAAGTAATCAACAGAGTTTGTTAATGAGATATTTGCGTTCTTTTTAAAGTACCAAGTCTTTGGAATTTGATGTGTATTTTATACTTGGAGCACATCTTAGTTGCAAAGTAGATAGTGAAAAACTGGGACAATTAGTGAATGGGAAGTCCTGTGAAATCTAAGGATTGTTTAAATTGAGGTGCTAGAGCAGGTGAACTGCAGAGATACAAGAAGAAATTGGATGTTCAGAATACAGGATTTTTAAAAATCTAGATTTTTGAAAATGGTGTAAATACTAGTGATGACCATGGCGGGTTTTGACAGTGATAAAGAAAAAAATGTTTTAGTTCAGGAAGTCTGGAGACTGAGAGGCCAGGGTTTGGGGTGGATTATCTGAGTGAATGTTGACATCACTAATAATAATGACAGGAATGGTGATGAATTAATGAGTCCTTAGCAAAAGAGGGAGTGATGAGGATGTTGGTAGATGACAGTAACGAGGTTACTTTCTTAGAGATCTCTTCCCTCCGAGCTCAGTTTATACTCCGTTCCGTGCTCCCCTAGAATCCAGTGTGTTTCCTCTGTGCACGCGTTACATCTGTTTGACAGGACGCTGATCTCCAAGAAAGCAGGTGTGCCAGGTTTGTCTTGTTCATGCCCATGTCTCCAGTGCCTGCCCGTTGCCTGGTATGTGAGCTCGGGAAAGTTTACACGGACTATTCAGGGAGTCTGGAAGGTTAGTTCTCATCCTCATTCTATCACGAATTAGTTGTATTTTAACCAACCTTTAACTCTTTTGTTCTTGATATTTAGTTACTAAGTCATGTCTGACTCTGCAGTCCCATGGACTGTAGCCCACTAGGCTCCTCTGTCTTTGGGATTTCCCAGGCAAGAATACTGGAGTGGATTGCCATTTCCTTCTGCTAACTCTTATCTTCTGTAAAAGGACAAGTTTAAACTAGATTATGTCCAATTGCAGTTCTGATGGTTTTTATTAGTTTGCTTCTGACTTTTTAGTCTTGTAATTCCGGTGCTTTTCATGTGTTTGTTTCTGAGTTATTTCTTCAGTTTCCTCTTAAAAACCCTCTGATTTACTTCCACTTATTCCTTCTGTTTTGTATGTTGAAATGTTTACTTTGTCATTGAATAAATAAGTTCAGTCTTACTGAGGAGAGAAAATATAAGTGAGATTGTGTTAAATTAGAACGTCTTTGTCTTTATCTCTTCACAGTATATATCAACCGTATCGAAATGTAAAGGTCTCAGGACTCCTTTATACTCCTAAAAAAAGCCAAAGACCCCAGAGAACGTTTTTTAGATGGGTTATATTTATCAGTATGTACTGTATCAAAAATTAAAATGGAGAAATTTAAAACATTTATTAATTCGTTTAAAATAACATGTGATGGGTTTTAACATAAATAATATAAATAGTAATATTTTGAAAAATATCCATAG
Source organism: Bos indicus (assembly GCF_029378745.1). Lineage (NCBI taxonomy): Eukaryota > Metazoa > Chordata > Mammalia > Artiodactyla > Bovidae > Bos > Bos indicus. The sequence continues at coordinate 17,881,776 of NC_091772.1, forward strand.
GTTTCCAAAACAAAAAAAAGTTTGAAAAGAGTGGCATAGTTTTATGACTCCAAATCTCTTTAGTGTGTGGCTGCTGCTGCTGCTAAGTCACTTTAGTCGTGTCCGACTCTGTGCAACCCCATAGATGGCAGCCCACCAGGCTCCCCCATCAAGACTCCCCAGGCAAGAACAATAGAGTGGGTTGCCATTTCCTTCTCCAATGCATGAAAGTGAAAAGTGAAAGTGAAGTCGCTTAGTTGTGTCTGATCCTCAGCGACCTCATGGACACAGCCTTCCAGTCTCCTCCGTCCATGGGATTCTCCAGGCAAGAGCGCTAGAGTGGGGTGCCACTGCCTTCTCCAGTGTGTGGCTGGAAGACAACTAAATTCTCGTATCTACTTCCGCATTCAACCTATTGTGATACTTTATTTTGGTTGAAGTATATGGGAAAAATCTGGCTTCATACACTTATGTAGTTTGAAAAAGAGAAGTATTTTAATAGTCCATGTATAGAACTGTGGATAATTTTGTTTGATATTGTATCGAAACTTAGATAGTAGTTCTTAATGGTTTGTTGCAGTGTGGATTCTGAAACAATGTCAACATTTTATACTCCAGTACATTAAAAATTATTGCATGGGTCATTTGGATGGAAAATATTTGTTCACTTAGTTATGTGGATCCTTCTGAATGTTGACCCATTCCATTATAGGATATTAAAAAAAAAATCACATTCATTAATATCACTGTAGATCTTCATGAGTCTTAAGTATTGAAAAGCTTCCAAGCTCACATTGGTGGATTAAAGGTTTCCAAAATTCTAATGTTTACTTGAAAGCTCGAATTTTACTGTTGGCAACAAACATTGCCAAACAAAACAAACAAGAATTTTCCTTGAAATGATAGGCTTACTTCATTCACTTTAAGGAAGATGTCTGCCAAATGTCCAGTCTGATTAACCATAGTTTGTCAGTTGTCTTTCGAGGTAACACGTAGTTTTTAAAGTTGTTTTTTGAAGTTCCATGGAAAAATGACTTACTTAGCTTGCACAAGTGTTTTTTCCTATTATACTTAGAATGCAGCAGAATTATTTTAAAGTATTTTTCCTTTTGTTACACAGAATATTAAAAGACATCTTGTCAGAAAAACAGGCAAATAGCGTTAGTATTACTATGAAAACAATAGTTTTGACCTTGGGAATCTCCTGAAAGGGTGTGAGGGATCCTCAGTAGCCTGCAGACCACACTTGGAGAAACTTTGATATGAATAGTTGGTTTAGAAGGCTTAACATCAAGTTCCTTCTGCAAGAATTCTGTTAATACAGCATATTCTGTTTTAATCATTTTTGATAGTTTCTTATATTCTGGGTGTTAGTTTTCCTCTGTATATTTTACTTTTCAGCACTAATTTCCAAATAGTTTTAGTTTCATATATCTGTTTTCTCCAAATCTTACCCAAGTCCAAAGTTTGGTAATTTGTTTGAATAAATTTATTTGATTAATAGGAAGTTGTTTACATTATATGATTTTTATAAAGTAATATGAAACACTGATCTTAAATTGTTTATAGTAATCATTTAATTTTTTTCTAATTTGAGTATGTTCCAAATTAGATTTGAAGAAATCCGTTGTTGATATTACCTATGGCCACCTCATGCGAAGAGTTGACTCACTGGAAAAGACTCTGATGCTGGGAGGGATTGGGGGCAGGACGAAAAGGGGACGACAGAGGATGAGATGGCTGGATGGCATCACTGACTCGATGGACGTGAGTCTCAGTGAACTCCGGGAGTTGATGATGGACAGGGAGGCTTGGCGTGCTGCGATTCACAGGGTTGCAAAGAGTCGGACACGACTGAGCGACTGATCTGATCTGATGGTACATATATCCCTTTTCTGTACTGATTTATTTATGTCTTAAAAGAAACCCAACTAAAGTGGGAGAAAAAGTAAAAAAAAAAAACAACAACAACAACAACAAAAACTGGCTTTTTGTTTTGTTTCAGCTCTTTCTCTGGCATTTTTCCTCTTAGGCTTTTTTTATATTTTTAATAAAAAAAACTTTGGATTAATCCATCTCTCTTTCATAAAGGTTGAGAAGTCTTTTTGTTTTCAGCTCCATGTTTCATTACAATTAATAATTAATCATATTCAGAGCTTGCTTAGGGAGACAGACTGGTGATACTCCCATTCTTTCAGAATAATCAGAGAATGCCATAAAAATCCTAAAGAAAACAGGCAGATTTTTACAAGTTTCTAAGTTTGGAACCATGGGAATGCCCAGTAAAATGAAACATGCATAATTATATGTAATGTACTTCATTGTATTACAGAATATATTAGTTTGTCCCCTATTTACTTATTCAGCAATTTTTGACTGCCTATTATGCCCTGAGTGTATTTTGCGAATCAGATATAATTTCTGCCTCCCTCACTAATCAAATCATGTGCTGTAATAAATTTTATCTGGGGAAACACATGTTGACATGAGAGTGTCCTGTCAGGTGGTTCCACCTAGCCTGGCAAACCAAGGAAGGAACGCTGGGATGGAGATCTGAAGGGTGGCTATATTGATAGTTAACCAAGAAATTGTGAGGGAAGGAACAGCGCTGTCCCTACCAGAGGGAACCAGGAGCATTATATGTGCAGGCCCAAAGGTGAGGGAAGGCAGAATGATTTTGAATGAGTTATTAATATAAACCCTTGTGCTCTAAAGTATAGTGAGCAGAGAGAGGGTAGTGATCTGAGAGGAGTTAGGTGAGGACCAGATCATTAAGGTTTTATAGGCTGTGTTAAGGGTGTTGGTCTTTTTTTCTGAAGCTGATAAGAAGACATTGAGAATTTTAAGCAATGGGATGGCATTATCATTTTTACTTTTTAAAGATGACTCGTGTTTAGAGTGGAGAACAGATTGGAAGGAGGCTGGAGTACGTATGGATTGGAAAGAGCTCAAGAGGAGATGGGGGAGGCTGGTCTTGCATGATGATAGTGAGTGGTGGTGAATTATCTGAATTTTCTTGTGCCTGGAATTGTTGTGATAGGCTGTGACTACTTATTTTTCTTTGCTAGAAGGAAGAGTGTTTGAGGCTGTAGAACTGTTTTAAAAGTAACTCAACAAATAGTTATTTCATGCTCAAAAAATAGTTATTAATTGCATTCTCTGTAAAAGACTCTTTGCTAGGTGTTGTGATGTCAATATTATATGTAGTATAGTTATGTGAAAAATCATTGAACCATAGCTTATAAAGCCTTAAATTTTGGGAAGAGGAAACATTCTGTATGGAAGAAAATTGTTGCTTTTGAAAGGTTTTTGGTTTTAGTTTTGGCAGTCAGTAGAATTTTGCTTATGCAAAGAACAAATGTCAAGCAGCATTTTTTTTTTAAGGAGCACATAGGTAATGAAAAGATCGCTGTAAAAGATTCTCATAATTCAGTTGCAGTCAAAGCAGAACCGAAAGTCCCCCTTCCTCCTCCTTCCCATTTGCCTACCTACCCCTCCTCCCAACCAATGTCAGTCTGTTTTGTATCGTTGCACTTTTTGCTCGGAGGATGAGGATGCAGAGTGACCAGGTAGAGGACGGTTGCATTTGTCCACACATAAAGGGTATTTCTTGAATTGAGATAGCTGTAGTTAAGAGAGAAAAGGACGGAATAGGTGCCAGAAGAATCAGGAAGCTTGGTAAAGGGGATACGGTTGATAGGAAAGGGAGAACTCAGAGATGACTTATTTTACCTGGAACCGTTCTCCAGCATAAAGCTAGTACACCCACAGAAAGTAATTTGCAGTCACAGAAGTGAATCTATAGACCTCTTTTTCAGCTGTTAGTACACAGTTGGTTCCACCACACTCCAGCTTTTACTCCTCCACAGTTGAATTGATTGGCAGAGCAGTGGGCTGGAGAATAGGAATACGGCTTGATGTTAGCTGGCAGCGTGGGCAGCAGGGGAGCAGGAGAGAGGAAAGGGAGGGACCCTGAGTTCTTGGCTGTGTACTGTTGGGTCAGGAGGCGAGGGGCAAGTTTCTCCTTCTGATGTTAACTGATGTTCTGTCATAATCTCCTGTGTTACAGATCGCTGCATTTTTAGACATGTGGATTGAGAACTCCCCCTTTCAGAAAGGATCTTGTAGAGAGAATTTTAAGGAACAGAGCAGTGTTTGGGGGTTTCAGGGAAGTTTGAATGCCTCATAGCGTGAGTTTGTCTGAGTCATGAGTAACACGGAAGGGGAGGTTGACAAGCGAGGGATCTAGGTAGTAAGTACAAAATGTGCACCAGGGCACATTTGAAAGAGCTGAAAGTTGTTTGATTTTGATAGTGTCAGTTGCCAGGGAGGGTAGTGGGGGAGATGAAGGCTTGGTCAAAAATATCCCTCAACTACTGTCCTTCAACTGTAGAAAACCAGTGTAGTGTTTCCCAGCTTGGAAAACAGAGAAACCACATTTTAAATGTAAGGTAACATTGTTAAGGTAAAATTGTGCTTTTGCTATGTCCTGATATATACTCTGTTCTTTTGTGTGGACCCATTTGGTATAATCAACAGATGTCATTCAAAAGTGGGTAAATGTAGCAGAAATGAATTACAGGTCTGAATAAATCACTTTTGTATCAACCATGTGTCATAACTTGGGGACTCCTTGCATTAGTGGGCTTATTATTTGTATTTAATAATGTGGAATATAGAGCCACCTTATCTCCAGTTTAGTGGTGCATTTCTTTCACACTCATCCTTATTCTCCCTACTCCTCCTGCCTCACTCTCCACCCCACCCCATCCCAACCCCCCGCCAAAAAGAGAAGAAAGGCAGGCAGGGAGCAGGGTACTGTCTGTATGAAATCCTGCCACTCTGAGGATTTTTGTTTGTTTTTTGGGCTGTTGTTTTTTTGGGCTAAGAGGTAAGGTGAGAAGAATAAATATGTTCACAATCCAGAGAAAAATTATAATAAAGCTTTCCTTTTACAGTCAGGCTGAAGTCTTAGAAAAAAATTGAGTTTCACCAAAATGTTTTGACCTCACGGATACTGTAAATCCTATAGTGATCTTGTTTCTTTGCAGACTCGTGGAGATCAGAGCCAGACTTATGGCTCCAGTTTATCATGTAGTTCTCTGTGGTCTCTGTGGTCTGTGTATTAGGGTCCTGCCTTTATCTTCTGTATTATTGGGTATCCTGATTTTTATCTTGTATATTTTCCTGTTTTATTGTACACATGTTTCTGTTGGTATGGTAATAGCTAATGGTCCTACCCCTAGGCCAATTAAATTGTAATCTTTTTAGAGGGGAGGTAAGGATTAGGTTGGGTCTAGGGCTCTGGAATTTTTTAAAAAGCTCACTGGGAATGTCATTATCCACTTCAGGTTGGAAATCTCTGTTCCAGAGCAAGAGTGGTCAGTGTTTTCCCAAAGGGCCAGGTAATATCAGTATTTCAGGCATTGCAGGCCAAGGGGTCTGTCACAACTACTCAGCTGTGTCACTGTAGTAAGAAAGCCATAGATGCATGTGAATTAATAGCTGTGAAGGTGTTCTCATAGAACTTTGTTTGCCGAAGGTGAGTATTTGGCCTGAGGGTCATAGTTTGTTGAGCTCTGTTCCACAGCCTGCACTAGTCACACTGCTGATGCATCAGAACTGTGCTTGAGCTAACATACTGAGGTGAACGCATTTATTTTTTTTTCTTTCACTTTTTTCCCCCAATAGACTTTTTAGAGCAAGTTTAGCTTCACAGCCAACTTGAATGGAGGGCACAGAGATTTCCATATGCTGTCTGCCCCACATATGCACAGCCACCCCATTATCAACACCAAGATCGAATTGTCAGGATGGCATATTCATTACAGTTGAGGAACCTACATGGACACATCATTAGCACCCAGAGTCTAGAGTTTGTTTACGTAGCTTAGGGTTCACTCTTGGTGCTGTACATTCTTTGTTTTTGGTTTTCTTTTTCATTCTTTGGGTTTTGACAAACGTAGAATGACATGTGTCCACCATTATACTATAGTACAGGGTAGTTTCACTGCCTTGAAAATCCTTTGTTTTTCACTTACTCATCTCTCCCTCTTTCCTGACTTTTGGCAGTAAATGATCTTTTTACTGTCTCTACATGCAAATAGTTGACTCATTGGAAAACACTCTGATGCTGGGAGAGATTGGGGGCAGGAGGAGAAGAGGACGCCAGAGGATGAGATGGCTGGATGGCATCACTGACTCGATGGACGTGAGTCTGAGTGGACTCCGGGAGTTGGTGATGGACAGGGAGGCCTGGCGTGCTGCGATTCATGGGGTCACAAAAGAGTCGGACACGACTGAGCGACTGAACTGAATTGAACTGAAGGTTTGCTTTTTAAAGACTGTTATATAGGTGGACTCATACAATTTGTAGCCTTTCAGGTTGGCTTCTTTCACTTAGTAATACTCATCTAAGGTTTCTCTGTGTCCTTTCATGGTTTGATAGCTCATTTATTTTTGGCTTTGAATAGTATTCCATTGTGTGGATATACCACAGTTTATCTGTTCACCCAATGAAGCACACCTTGGTTGCTTCTAGGCTTTGGTAATTATAAATAAAAGCTGCTATACACTTTCGTGTACGGGTTTTTGTACGTACCTATGTTTTCACCTCTAAAGTGACTGTACAGTTTTGTATGCACATCATCAGTGAATGAAAGTTTAGTTGCTCTGTATCCTCACCAGCATTTGGTGCTGTTAATATTCTGGATTTTGGCCATTCTGATAGATGTGTAGTGATAACTCATTTTGATTTCGATTCCCCTAAGGATGTGGAGCATCTTTCCCTATGTGTATTTGCTATCTGTGTCTCTTCTTTGATAACGTGTTTGTAAGGTCTTTGGTCCATTAACTCGGGTGTCCAAATCTCTCTCCAGATTTGGGAAGTCCTGTGCTATTATTTCTTTAAAAAGACTTTGTGCCCTCTTCTCCATCTCTTCTTCCTGTGGGACTCCAATAATTCACAGATTGTTTCTTTTAATCATATCCCCCAAATCATGTAGCCATTTTTCACTCGTTTTCATTATTTTTTTTTCTCCAGTGTTTGAAGTTTCTGTCTCCTGTTTCACACATTCTTTCTCCTATTTGATCCATGCTGCTGTTGATGGTCTCTTGGATTTTTTATTTCATTGATTGCATTTTTTAGCTCCAGAACTTGTTTCTTTATTAGGATTTTTATCTCTTTGTTAAACACATTTTGTTCATGTGTTTACTGATTTCATTAAATGATCTTTCTGATTTCTTGTAGCTCATTGCGTTTCCTTGAAACACTGTTTTGAGTTCTTTATTGGGTAAATCACAGAACTCTTTGTCTTTGGGATTGGTTACTGGAATATTGTGAGCCTTTGATGGTGTCCTTTTTTCTTGAATTTTCATATTCTTTGAATTCTTGTGTTGCTGTCTTCACACTTGAAGTAGAGCTGTCAGCTCTTTCAGTCTTTACTAATTGACTGCAGGAGAGAAATATCTTGTCACATCTGCTAGGAATTCCAAGGCTTTGATAGATCTTCTAAGAATATGCCTGCTCTAAATATCTTGCTCCTCCTTGTGACAGAATTTTTAAGCTTGCTTGCATTCTTTTGATCCTGTGAAGTAACAGGCATTGTTTTTTGCTTTTCTGAGGGTGGTGCTTATGGCTCAAGTTTATGGTCTTTCCCAGGCCACAGGTTCAGTCTGCCTCTCTGCGTGCTCACTGATCTTTTGCAAAAGCTCACTCTGCCACTATCAGGAGCGCTCTCTTGAGCCAGTTATGAGGTGGGGATATGGAAGGCTGGGCACGTTGGGGCACTGTGGGCAAAGCGTTCTCAGAAGCTTGTGGTCGGGTTTCCTAGTGGAGTCTTTGACATGCTCAGTAGGATCTACATCCGTTTTGTTGTGTACCAGCCACTCACCACCTCCTAGAGGTGCTGTTCACACTTCAGAATTCTGGATGGGGCGAGAAGGAAATGGGCTTTGCAGTGTGTCCCACAGCCGGGAAGCCAGGGGCTCCCTCACCTGCTCTCACTTGACCCAGCAGAGAAGTCGTTGGTTGAGAAGGGCTCTCTTGGCACTGAGCTGTGCTGCCTTGGAGGGATGTGTGAAGTGGGTGAAATCAGACTGTTCTTCTTACCCTTTCCAGTGCATCTTATCTCGCATTTCTTTTGCTCCAGTGGTGGGCTGGAACTTCTCTATGGTACTCCTGGACTTTCACAGAGGTTCTCTCATCTCTGGGTGATTGTCTAAATTAGTGTTCTCTAGGGGCTCCTGAACTGCAGCTGCAAGGAACTGGAGCTGGTTCACAGGTCAGTGCATGGTTGACCTTTGAGACTGATGTCTGTATATGTATTACCTGATTACAAGTGGGTAAGAGTCCTCCTATGCCCCTGGCATCTGGTGCTGGTGTCAGAACCAAAGCTAACTGGGGCTGTAGCTATGGCCTCTGGTATAGAGCCAGTTTTAAATCCAGCTGAGACCATGGGTACAAGTCTGTTTTAAAACAGCTTTCCTTGATCTTGTACTACACCTGGGTTTTACAGTTTGTTCCCTGGATCCCACAGCTCCCTTTTGCCCAAGGATGGATGCAAAATTGTTGAAGGTAGATGTGACGAAGGACATCATATTCAGCTGTCTGACATCATCCTTCCATATATACTTCATAATCACTTTGTCGATATTCACAAAGTAACTTCCTCGGATTTTGATTGGAGTTCTGTTGAATCTGTAGATCATGGTGGGGAGATGTGATGTCTTGATAGTATCAGGTCTTCTTAGGCATGACAATGGATTCTCTCTGTTTAGTTTTTTTTTATTTCTTTCATCAGAGTTTTGTCGTTTTCCTCATACAGATCTTGTACATATCTTGTTAGATGGCTTTCTTTTTAATATTATTGTATATCCTTAATTGGTATTTAGATTTCTGAATGGTTATTTGGTTTGTATTCAGTATGTGGTATTTTGTTAATAAAGTGTCTTTTATCTCTGTTTTATAACTGATGGATGGGAACAGAATATCCCTCTGTCCATGTCTCAGGCTTTTTTTTGGAATACTTGTAAAAATGACTCTATGTCTCACATATTTTGGGAATAGCTATAATTTAGAAAATTTAGCTGCTTTCAATAAGACTTGTTAACTGAGTCTTAATATCACTGTAATTCTTACACTTTTATATAATAGATGAAGAAATTAGGGGAAAATATAGTTTGTCAGATTGTGTCATGCTCGTAATTTTTTGGTTTGGAAAATGTGGTCAGTGAGTGAATCAGTCTAGGATGGAGACCTCCAGTACTGATTCTGTGAGGCTGTTTTGTGAGCTGGTGTGAGGAAATAGGCAGTCAGTGGTAGCACAAGTTACTTTTGTCGGTATTTATAGGACCTTGATTTTTGTTTGTTTGTTTTAAAGCAGGAGTGCTTAGTTTTCCCCACTCAGTTAATTAAGGGTGGTGCTGATTGTGATGGTATTAACTACCACTCTACCTTGTAGTTTGTGAAACGATGCTTTGTATTCCTTAAGTAATTACCTCGCAAACTCGCATTTATTTGAGTATGAATTAAAGATATGAATGTGTTCCTGTATGAAGAATAACTTGGAAAAGTGTTAAATGTTTGTTTTTTTCTCCATTTATAGATCTCTTATGTAGAGCTTTAATTGTTTCATTGGCCAAGAATGAACTATCTGGAGGAACTATTTCTCCTCAACTATCTGGAGAAAACTTTCTCACTCTATTCCTTTTTCCCTTCCGGTTAATTAAAATTCACGTGGTGTTCAAATCTTGGAGGAAACACTTCAGTGGATTCACTGACATTTTAAAACTGTACTTCGTTCACTCCTAGAATCATAGGCTGGGAGGCAGTGGTCTCCCCCTATGCCATTTCTTTTTTTCTTTTTATATTTATTATTTTTTTTTGAAGGATAATTGCTTTACATATGCCATTTCTTTTTAAAAAAGCAGGTACATAGTCATTTTATAACTTGCTTTTATTACTGTTTTATATACCTTTTCTTGTGATGTATACTCCACAAGGTGTATACTTAAGCTCCTGTTTCTTTGCTTCTTCACTCTCAGTCCACGCTTACGGCCTCATGAGGAGTCCCAGTTAACTGAGGAAAAAACAATTTAGGTTTAGTTTACAAATGGTTCTACATGATATGCTGGTGCCAGCATGGGCATCTGTAGCCCTATAGCCACAGTCAGCCGTGACCTGGAGCGCAGTGGTGAAGGGAAATTCCCTCTATGGGCAGATCTTTTTGTTTTAATTGACGTATAGTTGATTCACAATATTGTGTTAGTTTCAGATATACAGCAAAATGATTATATATATATGTATATTTTTTTCTTTCAGATGAGTTTCCATTATAGATTATTAATTATTACAAGATACTGAATATAGTTCCCTGTGCTATATGGTAAATCCTTGTTGAAGCTCACTGGTACATCTTTGAGCAGCACACCTAGTTGTTTTGTCTGGAGAGAGAGATGGTTAGAGATGTGGACCCCCTCAGTTCATGGCAGTAGCTAATCGTTTGGCTAATTGATCATGGGCTTGGAAGGAACATAATTGGAAGTATGGGGAATAGATATACAGACATACTTCCAAATGGACACTAATATTTGGGTTTATTGTGAATGCCCATCAAAGAGCAGCCTCGGCAGAGAAGGATCTTAATGATCAGGTGGACAGGATATCACGTCTGGATTTCAGCCTTTCCCCGTCTACCTCAGTCCTTTCCCAAAGGGCTGATGAAAAAGATATCACAGTGATGGGCATGGAGATGGTGTGTATGCTCAGACACATCACGACTGGCTTAGAGCCCACTACCGCTGAATGAACACCTTGCTAATGGTAGAGGGCCCGCACTGTGACCCCCTAAGATGACACCATTTCTCTGGAGGGACCAGCCAGATACCTGGTGGCGGGTGGTTTGCGTTGGACTACTTCCATAACGAAGAGGACAATACTTTGTTCTCCTTGAAAAAGCTGCTTGCCCTGGGCATGTATTTGCTTCCCCTTCCTGCATTGTTTCTGCCAAAACTCCTTATTGACTTTCAGAATGCCTTAATTATGTCTTGGTATTTTGTATCACATTACTTCTGACCAGGCAATTGATTTTACAGCAAGTGAAATGTGGCATTGGGCTCATGTTCACGGAATCCCTGGTCTTAGCATATTCCCCATTACCTTGAAGAAGCTGAAAGGATAGAACAGTGGAATGGCCTTCTGAAGACTCACTGTACCTGCTGGTGGCAGTTCTTTGCAGTGCTGGTGTGATGTTCTCTGAGATGGGGTCTGGTCTCTGAATCAGTCACAGATGTGTGGTGGGGTTTCTCCTGTAGCCAGCATTCATAGGTCTGGGGCTCAAGAGGTGGAAATAAAGTGACCTTTTCTCACTTACCCCTAATGATCTGCTGGCAAAAATTTTTCTTCTTTATCTTCGACTCTGGGGCGTGCCAGTATAGAGTTCTGAGTTCCAAAGAGGAGTGCTTTTACTGGGAAATGCAGCATTGGTTCTATTAAACTGGAAATTGAACACCTGGCCACTTTGCCTTCCTTGTGCCAGTAAACTAACAGGCAAAGCAGGAGATTGCTGTATTGGTTATGGTGATTGATCCCAACTGGTGATTGATCCCCACTGTCAGTGGAAACTGGGTTGCTACTACACAGTGGGGTGGAGAGGAGTATGTCTGGAATGCAGGAGGTCCCTGGAGTGCCTCTTAACCACTCCTGAGTCCTATACTATAAAAGTTAATGGAAAGCTAATGCAACACAATACAAGAAGGGCTGCTGATGGTAAAGAAGGTTTGAGTCACTGGGCTTCCTTCCCCAGTGGCTCAGCAGGTAAAGAATCTGCCTACAGTGCAGGAGACACATGATGTCCCTGGGTCCTGAACATTCCCTGGAGAAGGGAATGGCAACCCACTCCAATATTCTTGCCTGAAAAATTACATGAACAGAGGAGCCTGGCAGGCTGCAGTCCATGGGATCGCAAAGACGCAGACACAACTGAGCAACTAAGCACAGACACGTCAGGCAAGGAACAGTGACCGGATGAGATGACTGCAGAGGGCAAACAAAATGGTGATGGATAGTGGGAGAAGAAAATGATAAACACTAGCTGCTCTTGGTCACCTCATGACCAGTTATAGAATGAAAACGAGTAGTTATGAATATTTGTTCTATATCTTTCTTAATATTTATGTATATAGTAACCAATTCTTCCCCCCTAGTCTTCTGTATTTAACTTAAGATATGTTATTACTGGTTAACCTTGTATTTCAGTATTTAAGTCACAAGATATCAAAGGGGAAGTACAACTCAATTAGGAAAGGAAAGAACTTTACTCGAAGAGAAGATAGACTTTGTATTCTGTTTTGAGGAGATAGCATCTTTTCGGTTGTATAAGGGATGGTTGCATCATGTTACACTGGAGTGTGATTTTGCTGTTGCTTTAATTCAGGAGTTGAATATGATGACAGAGCTGTGTGTGTACCATATTGACCAGGGGTGCCATGGTAGTTAGTACTGTGTCAGTTTACTTAAGCTGAAGCTGGGTATGGCTAGAATTGGCCGAAAGAGAATTAAGCAGCCCTCACTAAACCTCTGAAGGTTTTTGTGGTGATATGCAGTGAGAGACGTGGAGGTGTTGGTGAGGTCCAGCCAGACTTTGATCTCCTTTGCTCTGCATTCAGCTATTTTTTTCTGATTGCTGATAGTTTGGTTAACAGATGCATCAGGCCCACTCACTTGGTGGGAGACCTGAGCTTCTCAGATCTCTCCAGGAGTCTTTGCTTTGCAGCCACGTTTTTGTAGCTGAATGTGTCAGATGTCTCAAACAGACTCTCGTTGATGACTCTGATCTTCCTACTTCCCTTTGGGACCTTCACAGCTTTCCCAGCTAGTCCTATAATTGTGTAAGGTAAAATTCTATAATTATTCTGTAACTCACAGTGGTTCTACTTCCCAGTTTGAATTCTAACTTAATGCATTTTCCTTGTTGGTAAATATCTAGATTACTTTTATTGACTGCATGGTATTCTAATACATGAATATTTTAAACACTAATCATTGGCCACTTAGGTTGTTTCTGGTTTTTTTTGTTTTTCCTTTTTTGCTGTTTTAAACAAGGTGTGGACATTCTTGAACATACAGTTTCTTTGCACTTTGCCTTTTATTTAAGTAAATTCCTAGAAGTGAAGGATATATACATTTTAAAGAACTGTGATACTTGTTGTCTAATTGCACCCTCCAGCAGAATGTGAAAGTGTGTGTCCAAGCTGCACTCTTCATCATGGCTTTTTCAGTTTAATTCCTTTTAAGAAGAAATAAGATTATATGAGAAGATAGTTAACATGGAAGGAGTTGATGGAAGGAACCCAGTGTCTTGGACTCCTATGGAATATATTCTGTTAGTAATACATTTAACTAATTTTTTGTTTAAATGTAGTTGCTCTTTCTAAAATTTGGTTTTTGCAGGTTTTGCCTGTTTTTAATAAATATAATTCATTGACTGAGGCTATAATTAGGGTGAAACCTAAAATTTCAGAACTTAATTATCTAGTTATTGAAAGTGCCCTGGACGTATAAATTGACCTGTGAAGGTTTGAAAACATAATCTACGTTAGAGTTGAATTTGGAACGTTATTTAATGAGGATACTAGTTGTTGGTTGTTTTGTATTTGCTCTTCAGTTAAAGAGCATGCGCCACAACTCAGGTTCCTGCCCATCAGCGCTGTGTGACTCAGTAGGCAGCAGAGGTTTTCCCTGGATTTTGTTGGGAATGAAAGGATCATAGACTGTGAGCAGTTGCTTAAGTGGGAGGTGGTGGGGAGGAGCTATGCTGGGGTTACAGTGACTAGGTTTCAACTTGAATTGTTCTGCAAAAAATTTATTCTTTTTGCTGGATAAATACCAGCTGTAACCTGGTAGGGTTTCTTTTTATTTCCTTTTTACTTTTATTGGAATGGAAATTGTGTTGGAGAAAATTAGATCCTTTCACTGTTAGCTGGGTATTGCGCGTGTGCATACCCTGAGCCCCATGGCTCCAACCAGGATTTGGCCTGTGTGCTCCTGTCAGCCCTTGCCACAAAGGGATTCTGGATTCCCTCTGGAAATGTTCTCAAGCCAGACCTTTAAGTGGCCTTCAGCAAAATAGATGTTTTGTTTTGTGTATATATAACCCTTCCTTACAAGTATTGAAAGCTGACATTTTAAATCCTTAATTGACAGAAACCTTAACCTTATAGAGTATATTTTAGCAGTTCTAAGAAACTTTCTCCTCACCCCTACATTTTAAAATTTCTGTTCTTGGGATGCATTTTACAATTAATGTTGTCCTTAGAAAGCTATCAGCCAGGCAGCAGTTGTCATTGTTCCCACTTGTATGAATTTGGATGGTTTTACTGTTGGTATAACTGGATTATTGCAGCCTGTCATCAAACCATTTGAGGAAGGGCTAGAGTCAAAACATTTAAAGACCATTTGAGGGAAGAAAAGAGTCTTGGGTTTTGTCTTAAATTTTTTTTTTTTTTTTTTTGGTTACCCCCTTGTAAGATAGCACCAGCATCAAAGTTTGCAGAATTGGTGTCAGGAGTTTGGAAGAAAATCATGGAAATAAAGATGGAGCCTTATTTTAAAAGATGTATTGCTTATAGTGGGAAGTTTATAGCATCACCTGTTCTTCTAGCCACTCTGCTTAATCTGAATCTAATCATGAGGAAACAATCAGACAAATCCAGATTGTAGGACTTCCTATAAGACAACTGACCTGGAATTTTAAAACAAAGTCTGTGTTTTGAAAGAAAAAAAAAAAAGGTCAGAGTCGAAGGGGATGTTCTAGATTTAGAAACTGAACAGACATGACTGTCAAGACTTGGGAGCTGTGTTTTGTTGGATCTTGAATCATACAAAATAAAAGATACAAAGGGTTTCTTTTGGAAGTTGGATGAATCTATAGCTGGTATTACTGTATGATTAAGAGTGACCTTCCTTGGTGGCTCAGACGAAGCGTCTGTCTACAATGCGGGAGACCCGGGTTCGATCCCTGGATTGGGAAGATCCCCTGGAGAAGGAAATGGCAATCCACTCCAGTACTGTTGCCTGGAAAATCCCATGGACAGAGGAGCCTGGTAGGCTACAGTCCATGGGGTCGCAAAGAGTTGGACACAACTGAGCGACTTCACTTCACTGAGAGTGACATACAAAGCTCACCATCTAAATAAATCCCAAAGAGCATTTTCTGTTAAGTATAAAATAAAATTTATTCATAAGAAAGCATTCTGACATAATGGAGTTGGCCGGTTTTTCCCTGAGTGATACATAAAAATGGTGCATCTGACATAGCTGTTTTGTTGGAGTCATTGAAATATGGTGTGTTTTGGTAGATGTGGGTAATTTTTTAATGAATTACCATGAAATAGCTTCCATTCTATTAATATAATTGGAAAAACCTTATTTAAATATTCGAGATATTCTGTGGGAAAAATAACTTACTTTGGAAAAGTTTCTGGCAAGTTTGGATTAGAGTTAAGTTAAAGTTGTTAAAAAGATATGATGTGGTATCATTTCTACAAAGAGTGGGAGGAAAAGTAAAGACAGAAGCAAGATGGAGAAACTTTTTTTTAAAAAATGCGTAAGACCCCTGTTTTGTTACCTAGTTCGGTTCAGTACAGTTGCTCAGTTGTGTCCGACTCTTTGCGACCCCGTGAATCGCAGCACGCTAGGCCTCCCTGTCCATCACCATCTCCCAGAGTTCACTCAAACTCACTTTCATCGAGTCGGTGATGCCATCCAGCCATCTCATCCTCTGGCGTCCCCTTCTCCTCCTGCCCCCAATCCCTCCCAGCATCAGAGTCTTTTCCAATGAGTCAACTCTTCGCATGAGGTGGCCAAAGTACTGGAGTTTCAGCTTTAGCACCATTCCTTCCAAAGAAATCCCAGGGCTGATCTCCTTCAGAATGGACTGGTTGGATCTCCTTGCAGTCCAAGGGACTCTCAAGAGTCTTCTCTAACACCGCAGTTCAGAAGCATCAATTCTTCGGCGCTCAGCCTTCTTCACAGTCCAACTCTCACATCCATACATGACCACAGGAAAAACCATAACCTTGACTAGACGGACCTTTGTTGGCAAAGTAATGTCTCTGCTTTTGAATATGCTATCTAGGTTGATCATAACTTTCCTTCCAAGGAGTAAGCGTCTTTTAATTTCATGGCTGCAGTCACCATCTGCAGTGATTTTGGAGCCCCCAAAAAATGAAGTCTGACATTGTTTCCACTGTTTCCCCATCTATTTCCCATGAAGTGATGGGACCAGATGCCATGATCTTCGTTTTCTGAATGTTGAGCTTTAAGCTAACTTTTTCACTCTCCTCTTTCACTTTCATCAAGAGGCTTTTTAGTTCCTCTTCACTTTCTGCCATAAGGTGTCATCTGCATATCTAAGGTTATTGATATTTCTCCCGGCAATCTTGATTCCATCTTGTGCTTCTTCCAGCCCAGCATTTCTCATGATGTACTCTGCATAGAAGTTAAATAAGCAGGGAGACAATATACAGCCTTGACATACTCCTTTTCCTATTTGGAACCAGTCTGTTATTCCATGTCCAGTTCTAACTGTTGCCCCTGACCTGCATATAGGTTTCTCGAGAGGCAGGTCAGGTGGTCTGGTATCCCCATCTCTTTCAGAATTTTCCACAGTTTATTGTGATCCACACAGTTAAAGGCTTTGGCATAGTCAATAAAGCAGAAATAGATGCTTTTCTGGAACTCTCTTCCTTTTTCCATGATCCAGCGGATGTTGGCAATTTGATCTCTGGTTTCTCTGCCTTTTCTAAAACCAGCTGAACATCAGGAAGTTCACGGTTCACATATTGCTGAAGCCTGGCTTGGAGAATTTTGAGCATTACTTTACTAGCATGTGAGAAGAGTGCAATTATGGGGTAGTTTGAGCATTCTTTGGCATTGCCTTTCTTTGGGATTGGAATGAAAATGGACCTTTTCCAGTCCTGTGGCCACTGCTGCATTTTCCAGATTTGCTGGCATATTGAGTGCAGCACTTTCACAGCGTCATCTTTCAGGATTTGAAATAGCTCGACTGGAATTCCATCACCTCCACTAGCTTTGTTCGTAATGATGCTTTCGAAGGCCCACTTGACTTCACATTCCAGGATATCTGGCTCTAGGTGAGTGATCATACCATTGTGATTATCTTGGTTGTGAAGATCTTTTTTGTACAGTTCTTCTGTGTATTCTTGCCACCTCTTCTTAATATCTTCTGCTTCTGTTAGGTCCATACCATTTCTGTCCTTTATCGAGCCCATCTTTGCATGAACTGTTCCCTTGGCATCTCTAATTTTCTTGAAGAGATGTCTAGTCTTTTCCATTCTGTTGTTTTCCTCTATTTCTTTGCATTGATCGCTGAGGAAGGCTTTCTTATCTCTTGCTATTCTTTGGAACTCTGCATTCAGATGTTTATATCTTTCCTTTTCTCCTTTGCTTTTCACTTCTCTTCTTTTCACAGCTATTTGTAAGGTCTCCCCAGACAGCCATTTTGCTTTTTTGCATTTCTTTTCCATGGGGATGGTCTTGATCCCTGTCTCCTGTACAATGTCACGAACCTCATTCCATAGTTCATCAGGCATTCTATCTGTCAGATCTAGGCCCTTAAATCTATTTCTCACTTCTACTGTATAATCATAAGGGATTTGATTTAGGTCATACCTGAATGGTCTAGTGGTTTTCCCTACTTTCTTCAATTTCAGTCTGAATTTGGCAATAAGGAGTTCATGATCTGAGCCACAGTCAGCTCCTGGTCTTGTTTTTGCTGACTGTATAGCACTTCTCCATCTTTGGCTGCAAAGGATATAATCAATCTGATTTCGGTGTTGACCATCTGGTGATGTCCATGTGTAGAGTCTTCTCTTGTGTTGTTGGAAGAGGGTGTTTGCTATCACCAGTGGGTTCTCTTGGCAAAACTCTATTAGCCTTTGCCCTGCTTCATTCCGTATTCCAAGGCCAAATTTGCCTGTTACTCCAGGTGTTTCTTAACTTGCTACTTTGTTACCTAAGCAGGATCATTAAACCAATTGCAGTTAAAAGTGCAAGTCACTCAGTCCTGTCCACTCTTTGCAACCCCATGGACTATACCCATACAGTCCATGGAATTCTCCAGACCAGGATACTGGAGGGGGTAGCCTTTCCCTTCTTCAGGGGATCTTCCCAACCCAGGTATTGAACCCAGGTCTCCCACATTGCAGGCGGATTCTTCAGCTGAGCCACAAGGGAAGCCTTATGTCTTGCAGTTAAGACATGGAGAAAGATTGTTCCTCAGAGCAAACATAATTTTCCGAACTTCCTGTCAGAGTTTAGGGAAGGGTTCAGGTGAGTGATAAAAAGTACACTGTAATTTAACTTAACCTGTTTTTCTGAAATGTTTTTAGACAGGCTAGTACTACAGGGCATGTTCCAGGTCTCTCAGTAGTCGGGCCCTAACTTGGAAATGGTGTTTTTAGCCTTAGCTTACAGGTTAATGTTTGGAAATAATGCCATCTCTTGTTTGGTTATTTAGAGGAAGCTGGATTTGAATCTGCATACATTGATGTCCTGATTAAAATCAGGGTCTTAATATTAGAGGAATTAAAAGGAAAACAGTCAGCTAACAGTTACTGCCATTATTGTGTAGCTATTGAAAATTCTTTTTTGAAAAAGAATAGGAATAGAAGAATAACACATGGGGAAATGCTCATCATACATTTTTAAATGAAAAAAGCAGGGTTAGTTTTGCATTCTTGTAAGATAAACACATGTACTTGAGAGATTTGAAGAACTTATACTAAAATGTTAGTAAGGTCCATTTCCATGATGGTGCATTAATTTTGTAAATTTCTCTCTCTGTTTAAAAAAAGGCAAAAATTAAACCATGCAATTTGTTTTCACCTAGAATGTATTACTTTCTAAGCATACTTACTGCGAGGATGTTCTTAGTTGTAATAGAGGGAGAGAGGTTTTTCTTCTGATCACAGGTGGAAGTTGAGAACGGGGACGAGGAGGTGGGGTTAAAGATAAATGTATGAGTATGAGAGAGATTGCTTATAGCATCATCATTTCCATTTTAAACAGTGAAAAACAAGAGATTACTTTGCCTGTTTAGTCACCTTGAGGGGCAAGAAAAGGATGTAATAGGAGTAGGTACTGCTTGAAAAGGTTCTTTCCTCCAGCAAGCAGATCTTAACTCAGTAAAACTTGGTTTCCACAGGTGGATATGGGAGGAAGAAGACAGTTTTATATATGGGCTGTTGAGAAAATTCAGTTATCTAAGGAATTTCCTGTTAAGTTCTTGGCCTACATTATTTATTTTGAGTTTAGCTCTTTTAAATAATTAACTTTTCTTTTAAAGCCATATGTTTATTTCCATTTTAAGCCAACTTCCTCAGTGGCATAAGACAGGGATGGCAGATTGATTACAATCACATGTCACGTCCTAGAGTGATCAGTTAAGAGTGTTTAGACTTTTGGAGGAAGGCTGTTGTAATTGATTAACGATGTCTGTTTTAGCTCTGTGAAGAAGTCTTCTGATTTATAATCCATTTTGTGTGATCCTTTGGACATATTAAGGCTGCTTGGTATCAAAAGTTATCAAAAGCGAAAGTATCAAAGAATGAGGGAGACCAACTATTGGACACCAAACAAGTGAAATAAGTGAAAACAGTAATTCTTGTGCAGACTTAACTTTTAAATCCATGGTTTAAAGAGGAAATTAACTGTGACTAGAACTGCAGTCTCTCCAGTAAGGCCACAATCCATATATGACTGTTGAGCTGTTTAAAATGTGGCTAGTTTGAGAATATGAATTTTAAAATTTTATTTAATTTTAATTATTTTAAATTTAAAAATGGAAGCAGTGTACAACGGTTTCTGTTAAGTACAATTTAGTTTTTTTGATTCAGTTCAGTTGCTCAGTCGTGTCCAACTCTTTTCGACCCCATGAACCGCAGCACGCCAGGCCTCCCTGTCCATCACCAACTCCCGGAGCCTGCTCAAACTCATGTCCGTCCAGTTGGTGATGCCATTATACCAATCATCATACCAATTTTTTTGGTAGGACTGCATTTTACTTTTAACCTTTGCATCCAAACAATGCAGGGATGCTTTTATGTCTAGGCCTGGAAGTGGCACTTGTATCTGCTATCGACAGTACTTAGTTAGCACATGCATCACCTCATGTGTATCTCCCCTCCCCGCTTGCTGAGGACATCAGGCCTGTCCTTTTAGCAAATTTCAATTTTACAGTACAGTGTTATCAACTACAGTCACCATTTAGGCTTTTTTTTGTTGGCTATTGGTATATAAAATGTGATACCATAAAAATTAAGTTCAGATTAATGTTTTCAGCTTAAATGCAGAACTACAGGTTTTTCTTCTTACATCAGAATGTCTTTTGAATTATGCCCCAAATCTCAGCTCTCAGTGACCTAAACATATTTAATGACTTGCTTTATTCCACACCACACAAACAGCAGTCTCTGGGTAATAATTCCAAAACTACCATCAGCAATAAAGTGACTGAAAACAGATTCAGTATTTTTCTTCCCTCTTTTAATTGTTTTTGTCCTAAGGATAAACCCCATTAGAAATGTGCAATCAAATTACTGTGCTTTGAAGCCACTTGTAGGCTCTCTGGTTAAGCCACTAATTGGATGCACAGTTAGGCTCATTTGATTAATTTGACATTTAATTTTGGGGAATTCCTTTTTAAAATTTAATTTTGTTTTATAATTGTGTAAATTGTATGCATAGTTGCAAAAAGCAAATCTAAAAAACAAGGTATGTTTAAAGAATCTTATCCATATTCTTGCCAACCTGTTGACCCTTGGCCCCATATGCAATTATTTTTTAAAGATGTTATGTTTTATCCTTTTTTCTTAAAAAGTAAAGGAATATGTTTTTGTATCTTTTCCATTTCATAAGTGGTAGCATTCTATAAACATTTTTTTTTTATTTTTCACCTTAGCAATATTCTGGAGATTGGGTGTGGTGGTAATAACAGTATCTCTCTACATTACTTCTTACTGCAGTGTAGTACCCTAATGTTTGGAGATCCCATAATTTATTTGACCAATCCCCCATCAGTGGTTGTATTGGTTGTTTCTAGTCTTTTCCTATTGCAAATAGTGCTGTAGTGAATAATTACATATATATTTTTGCCAGTGATTCTTTGAGATTCCTAAAAGTGAGTTTGCTGGGACAAAAAATAAGCCCGTGTGTAATTTTGCTGGATATCACCAGCAGAGAGTGTATCAGAGTCTTTCCCTGCAACTTTGCAGAGTACTTTGTCCTGCTTTTAGATTTTTGCTGGGTGGATAGATGAGAAATATTATCTCATATTAGTTTGTGGTTGCATTGCTTTTTTTTTTTTGAACTCTTAGATCTGTTTCATTTTTTTCTATCCTTGGCCTTTTTGTTTTTAGATTCTATATTAATTGTAATATAAGTTGCTGGCTACCTTGCTTGCTTCCCACTCATCCCCTCCCTCACTCTCTCAGAGTTTATCACTTGTCTTTGAATTTTTCTCTGAACTTAGCTTTGAACTTGGTCTCTGAACATTTCTTACTGTCTGACTGTGCACTGGAGTTTGGGGAAAACGGATGGGTAAAGGATGGGGTCATAAGAGTACAGTAGTTTTTGTGGAGATGAGAAGCTTGGTTGTAATGGTTAACAGGTGGTTTGGTTTCTGATGTTCACTGATGTAAACAGGATTGTAAGATAGAATGGATTTAGTCCATATCATTGTACTAGTGGATGTTGTGATTTTTGTTGTTGTTGTTAAGTTACCGTTTGTTAAGTAGAGCCCTGGGGTGTCATGGATGGTGAGCTCAAAGTTCAACAAAAGACTGTAAGGGAAAATGAAATGGAGAAATTTATTACTCACAGGTCCTGGAGGAGGTTCATAGCTTGCCTTGAGGGGACACATGGGGAGGTCGGGGCAGGCAGAGAGTAAGCCAGCAGGACTTGAGGCACCTGCCTTTATTAGGGTCAGAGGATGGAGTGCTTTGTGGTTCATCAAACTGGTCTGCTAAGTTCTTTGATTCAGTTGGGCTTTTCTATTAAAAAAATATAATTCTAATACTGCCTTTCTTTTTTTTTATTTATTTAATTTTATTTTATTTTTAAACTTTACATAATTGTATTAGTTTTGCCAAATATCAAAATGAATCCGCCACAGGTATACATGTGTTCCCCATCCTGAACCCTCTTCCCTCCTCCCTCCCCTACCATCCCTCTGGGTCGTCCCAGTGCACTAGCCCCAAGCATCCAGTATCGTGCATCGAACCTGGACTGGCATCTCGTTTCTTACATGATATTTTACATGTTTCAATGTCATTCTCCCAAATCTTCCCATCCTCTGGGATATAATACTGCCTTTCTATAGAACAGATGTTTAATGAATGTTAACCAAAATAAATATTGGGCTTTTTTGTTCTTATTTCAGGCTACAGACAAGAGAAAAGCTTTAGAAGAGACCAAAGCCTATACAACCCAATCCCTAGCTAGTGTCGCTTATCAAATAAATGCATTGGCTAACAATGTGCTCCAACTGCTGGACATCCAAGCCTCTCAGCTCCGGAGAATGGAGTCTTCCATCAATCATATCTCACAGGTAACAGCTTGTAAAAACTTTAAATTCACATTTAATCAACTAGCAGCATGGTAGGTAGCCTGGAAATATGGATTCCTTACTCATCTTCTTACTGACTAGTCATTATCACTTTCAACTTTAGCTTTGAGTTCAGTAAGACTATTCTGTGTGTGTGTGTGTGTGTGTGTGTGTGTGTGTGTGTGTGTGTGTGTGTGGTAAAATACACACCCAGTGGTTACTGGTCTGTGGCTTTGTGTTAGTATAATGCCGACCTTACCAAATAACATTGGACAGTGTTCCCTTCTCTTCAGTTTTAAGCAAAGTGGGTGTAGAATTGATTTTCGTCTATTAAATTGATTTTCATTCTGGTCTTAATTATTTCTTTCTTTGTCCTTACCCATTTACCCTAAATGCTACATTTACTATGTATGTTTTTTTCCTGTAGTAAGGGAGTTTTTGAAAGGCAGTAGATTGTATTGTTATTTATTAAAAAAATTCTAGAACTTAGCACTAAACCTGTCATATTCTAAGCATTCAGTAAGTATTTGTTAAAATTTCTCTTTAGGAAGGATTGGTCTGTATACTATTCAGTACAATACCTGGAAATAGTTAATAAACATTTGAATAGAGAAATAAGTCCCATGGGCATGTCTTTTGGGTGGCATTGAAGGAGTGATGTTTAAGTTGGGGTTTGATGGGAGTCTGTGTATTTGATCATACGGACATGGAGTACAAATGCATTCCAGTCGGAGATAATGATCTTAGACAAAGTCATGATGACTTGTTCAGGGTGACTAAGATATCTGTTTTGTTTAGAATGAGGAATGTACCTGGAGCTTAGTTTTGAAAGATAAATCTGAAGTTCTAAGTTAAAATTCATTTCTCTCTGATTTGTTTTCATCGATGAAGCTGAATAATGGCTTGCATTTTGTTAGCGGAGTGGGTGTATCCTTTTGCTGCTTCTCTTATCTGCTTGCTGGGAAATATAAAACTCCTGAATCAGAGCAGCATGCTGAGCAGAAAAAGAGAGTATCCATCTTCCCTCACCATTGTCAGATGGCAGACTGATGTGATTCAGCCCTGAAGCGAAGATGGGAGTATCCTTCGAAAACTGAAGACTCTGTTCTTTACTTTCAAAGCAGACAGCAGCTATCCTGCCTCTGTTCAGTATGCTTTTTGGAGAAATGAATCACCCAAACCCACATTCTGCCTCAGATAATCTATTTGGGGTGTTGAGGAAGGAAACCTTCTGTGCCTCTTTTCTGTAATCTGTTTGTCTCCCTACTAATCACAAAGTTTGGGCTAAACCATATTTTTGTTGTTGTTTAGTCACTGAGTTGTATCCAACTCTTTTTGACCCCATGGACTTTAGCCCACCAGGCTCCTCTGTCCCTGGAATTCTCCAGACAAGAATATGGAGTGGGTTACCATTTCTTTCTTCAGGGAATCTTCCCAAACCGGGGATTGAACCTGAGTCTCCTGTATTGGCAGGCGGATTCTTTTCCCAGCCATTGGGAAGCCCAAGCCATATTTTAGTTCTGTCCTGATTAATAGTAATAACTGAAGACTGCTCTCATCTCACTTAGAATAAAGGCTGCGTTTTTCTAAAAAGAGGCTGGAGTCTTCCTTTTTCTGGTCTGATAATAAGAGGTTAGTTTGGGAGCCTCTTTGCAGATCTTCTGACCTTTTGGTTGTCTCTAAGCCGTGCCTCAGGCTACAGCTTGAACCTCCTAGTCAATTGCTGAGTCTTTACAGTTGCCAGTCTTGTTTCAAAGCCTGGAAATGGTTTTTTGCTTCCTATGGTTTTAAACCTCAGATGTCTTAGTGTGGTATAAAAGGCCCTTTGGTCTGGTCTCTTCCAACTCACATCACATTCCTGCCATGCTCAACTTGTTGAAGTCTTCTAAACATAGCATGCAATTTTGTGCCTCTTTTCTGTAATCTGTTGGTCTTACTTGGCATTAACTTTGTTCTGACTCTGTTCTGCTTAACATAAGCACCATCTGAAGTCTTCACTGATTAGCTCAGGGTAGATACTGCTGCTCTCTTTGTGCTGTGCCATCTTATTCGTTCCCCTGGTATCAGTGTCTTGAGGTCCATGTCTGTCTCCCCCTCCTCTCTTTAAAGGTGACGAGCATCCTGTGTAAGTACCATGTGCTGATTGTGCCCCAGGAGTTGTTTATCCGCAGTACATATCCTCTTTTTATCCTCAGTACATAGTTAACTGGCACGTAAGAGATGATTTAAAAAGTATTTTTTGGATGAGACAGTGTGGTGTAGTCTGCTTTGAACTCATAAAGATCTCAGTTTGAATCCTAGTTCTGCCTGCGTGTGATGTGTTCAAATTACCTAACTTTTTTGTGTTTAGTTTTGTCATATGCAGAGTTGGCCCATTAGTGCTGATCTTAAAGAATGAAATAAGGAATTGCATGTAAAGAATTTAGCCTAATACCTGGATATAGAATGTTGGCATTATTAGTCATCATAGCTAATCATCTGTTCTCTCCCTTTAACATTCGGCCTCTCTTGCATTAGCCCTCTAATCAACATTCAGCATTTTCTCTCCATCTTATAAAAAAGCTTTCCTTACCATACCTTTTGAGAGACTGCCTTTTCTCTTTTGACAATTCACAGACTTAAGTGCTTGAATCTGTCATCTTGTGGCAGTTTTCTTCCTGGAAACATATATGTGTGTCAGGCCATTGTGATTTGATTTTGTCTCTTATCCTTGGATGTTGCTTTTGCAAAAAGGAACAATGATATTTTTGTTCTAAATCTAGAAATACTTTTTCCCACCTCTTCCCTGTTGCTCTTATTTATGGCATGTGACAAATTTGTGATTGTGTTTGTGTGTTTACCTATTTAATGCGTGTTTCTTCTCTTAGAGGTAAATTTAATGATGATGAAACCTCATTTGTTGGGTTCATCACTGTGTCTTGTCCCCAGGGTCTCCCTTAGAATCTGACAAGGAGTAGATCCTTGAAACTTTAAGTTACCCCGAGGCACTTTTAAAAATCTAGTCTTCTGTGAATGAGGACTAATCATTTGTGAAATAGAGGAGAACAATAGAATGGAAAGACTAGAGATCTCTTCAAGAAAATTAGACATTCCAAGGGGACGTTTCATACAAAGATGGGCACAGTAAAGGACAGAAATGGTATGGACCTAACAGAAGCAGAAGATATTAAGAAGAGGTGGCAAGAATACACAGAAAAACTATACAAAAAAGATCTTCACAATCCAGATAACCACGATGGTGTGATCACTCACCTAGAGCCAGACATCCTGGAATATGAAGTCAAGTGGGCCTTAGGAAGCATCACTATGAACAAAGCTAGTGGAGGTGATGGAATTCCAGTTGAGCTATTCCAAATCCTGAAAGATGATGCTATGAAAGTGCCGCACTCAATTATGTCAGCAAATCTGGAAAATGCAGCACTGGCCACAGGACTGGAAAATGTCAGTTTTCATTCCAATCCCAAAGAGAGGCAATGCCAAACAATGCTCAAACTACCACACAATTACATTCATTTCACACTCTAGTAAAGTAATACTCAAAATTCTCCAAGCCAGGCTTCAACAGTACGTAAACCATGAACTTCCAGATGTTCAAGCTGGTTTTAGAAAAGGCAGAGGAACCAGAGATCAAATTGCCAACATCCATTGGATCATCGAAAAAGCAAGAGAGTTCCAGAAAAACATCTACTTCTGCTTTATTGACTACGCTAAAGCGTTTGACTGTGTGAATCACAACAAACTGGAAAATTCTGAAAGAAATGGGAATACCAGACCACCTGATCTGCCTCTTGAGAAATCTGTATGCAGGTCAAGAAGCAGCAGTGGAATAACAGACTGGTTCCAAATAGGAAAAGGAGTACGTCAGGGCTGTATATTGTCACCATGCTTATTTAACTTATATGCAGAATATATCATAAGAAACGCTGGGCTGGATGAAGCACAAACTGGGATCAGGATTGCCGGGAGGAATATCAGTAACCTCAGATATACAGATGACACCACCCATATGGCAGAAAGAGAAGAACTAAAGAGCCTCTTGGTGAAAGTGAAAGAGGACAGTGAAAAAGTTGGCTTAAAGCTCAAAATTCAGAAAACGAAGATCATGGCATCTGGTCCCATCACTTCATGGGAAATAGATGGGGAAACAGTGGAAATAGTGGCAGACTTTATTTTTGGGGCTCCAAAATCACTGCAGATGGTGACTGCAGCTATGAAATTAAAAGATGCTTACTCCTTAGAAGAAAAGTTATGACCAACCTAGACAGCATATTCAAAAGCAGAGACATTACTTTGCCAACACAGGTCTGTATAGTCAAAGCTATGGTTTTTCCAGTGGTCATGTATGGATGTGAGATTTGGACTATAAAGAAAGCTGAGCACCGAAGAATTGATGCTTTTGAACTGTGGTTTTGGAGAAGACTCTTGAGAGTCCCTTGGACTGCAAGGAGATCCAACCAGTCCATCCTAAAGGAAATTAGTCTGAATATTCATTGGAAGGACTGATACTGAGACTGAAACTCCAATACTTTGGCCACGTGATGCGAAGAACTGACTCACTGGAAAAGACCCTGATGCTGGGAAAGATTGAAGGTGGGAGGAAAAGGGGATGACAGAGGATGAGATGGTTGGATGGCACCACCAACGTGATGATCATGAGTTTGAGTAAACTCCAGGAGTTGATGATGGACAAGGAGGCCTGGTGTGCTGCAGTCCATGGGGTCGCAGAGTCAGACACCACTGAGTGACTGAACTGAACTAACCACTGTTGTGTTTAGAAAGTTCTCCATTTTAAAGGAAAATGAACATACCTTAGTGTAAATTTTGAATTACCATTTATTTGATGCAGAATCTTAAATATAGTATTCAGTGTGGTCACTGAATATATTTTTGCCCACTTGTTCCCTGAGAAAGTCCCAAGTATGAAGAATTAAGAGGCTGAAATGGATTAGGTCCTTTAATTAGATATTGTCAGTGTCTGCATTCATCTCCACACTTGGACTCTGCCTTGCAGTTCTTATGAAACAGCCAGGCAGGAGCTGGTCAATAAGTAAGAGCGAGAATTGACTTTTACCATTAAGAGGAAAATCTCTTTGCCTATTACTTTCATTAAAAACCCACCCATACCTTTGTCAAGTGATACCATGTCAGTGCTCACACTTTGCCTGCAGGACAAAGGCTGGATGGTTGATGGTATCAACATAAGCTCCGTCTTGTCTCCCCTTGCCTCTCTAGCTTCATTCTGTCTCTCCCTCCCTCCCCACTGTTGGCTTCACACCTCCTGATTCGCATAGTGCTTTAGCAGTGTGCCTTTGTTGTGGCCAGTCCCTTTGCTTGGAATGGGTACCTACTCGATTTCCTCTGCCTAACTCCTGGTCACTCTTCTGCTTCAGTGTAATTGCCTTGGCCTCATGGAAAGCATTTCATTGGTTCCAGAAGAGTAGATTTGATCTTTCCTAGTACTTCTGTTGGAGAAGGCAATGGCATCCCACTCCAGTACTCTTGCCTGGAGAATCCAACGGACGGAGGAGCTTGGTAGGCTGCAGTCCATGGGGTCACTAAGAGTTGGACACGACTGAGCGACTTCACTTTCACTTTTCACTTTGATGCATTGGAGAAGGAAATGGCAACCCACTCCAGTGTTCTTGCCTGGAGAATCCCAGGGACGGGGGAGCCTGGTGGGCTGCCGTCTATGGGGTCGCACAGAGTCGGACACGACTGAAGCGACTTAGCAGCAGCAGTACTTCTGTGCCTGCTGCTGTATGACAGATAAGTTCTGTTTGCTCTTCCTTGATTTTTCTCTCCCCTTTGGTCTTTGTCCTGGGAGGCTTACCGTATGGATTATGTCCATGGGCATCTGTAACTTCTGGCTTCAGAGAGAGTGCAGCCAGTGTGGACATGGGCAGGTCAGCAGCAGTGAGGAAGGAAAGCTCAGAACATTTATTACCCTGGTTTCTTCCCAGTGGACTGGCTGTGTTCAGGACAAGTCCCTGTTCCTCTCAAGGTGGCCTTGTCTGGGTGACTTCGTCCTCCTCATTCTGGTGATCCTCCTGCCCTTGTCCTTTTGGATTTAGGATTTTAGCTCTTCCTGCTGAGAACATTGGCTCCTGTACCTACTTCTGTTCCCGTGTCCCTTCCCATTCCTTTGTGTTTAATCCCTCTGTTATAAATGGTCTTTGAATTTTTCTAATTGGAATATTTCATCAGTTTCTGATTGGAAGTCTGGCTAATGCAGCCCAGCTTGTTATTTCTCATACTGAGCCCATCTCTTTTCTCCTGTTTTTGCCTTTGCTCTCACTTAGGAAAGCAGGAGGCTCAGCTGATGAAGTTCTAGAGCACTCTGTTTACACTTTAGCTAGGTTAGTGCTGCTTTTGTTTATATTACATATTGAGATTCTGTGTAAGCATTGACTTGAAATTAGGATGAACAATAAAAACGGTTTGGAAGTTAGTGACTGGACTGCAAGAATAAAAATCCTAAAATCTTTTTAACAGCATTTAAGGTTCTTTACGAGGCCTGGCACCTGCCTTTATTTTTGGCTTTATTTCTTATTACTAACCCATCTAGGATTTTTAAGTTGTAGGGATAAAAGTCTCTCTACATACATGACTCATATTGTTACAGGCATGTTTCATCTGGTCAGGTCCCTCCCACTCATCATTGAGGTCTTACCCTGAATTTTATTAAAGTGTGGTTTTCCTGAATGCCCCTTTCTGCCTTGTCTCTGACCTGTGCACATATTATTAGAATTCTCTGCTGATTGTTTTTACAGCATCCTATAGTTCCCTTTCAAATCATTTATTGTTAGAATTACCTAGTTAATTTGTCCTGTTCCTTTGCCTTCCATGGGGTTCTGCTGTGATCATCCCAGTGCGTAGCATGCATGCATCCATTAATTTCAACAAATGAAATTAAAGTAGAAGGTCACAGACTCTCTTTAGAGAAGCTCAATGCAAGAGACTTTAGAGTCATTGGAATTTGTTACAGTTTTGAATGGGGCCTGTCTCCTTTTAATTTCAGTTGATGGGGAAAAAAATCATTGTATCCTTATCTTAGAGAAATTTTTCTTGGTTGTGTTCCTTCATAGGTTAATGGAACATTGATTGCTAAATACCTCTGAATCAGGGAACTTAAAAAAAAAATCTTGCTCTCATTTTTGTGAGTAAGTAGTAAAGATGACTTCAAAATTTTTTTTTGGAGGGGAAGGAGCAACAATTTTAAACTCACAGAAAATTGCAAGTATAGGACAAAGAACTTTTTTGTTTTGGACTGTTTGAGAATAACCTGCTGCTGTGGTGCCCCATCAGTCCTGAAATCTTGGGTGTGTATTTTCTAGACACAAATACATGCTACTGGATAGCTGTTATACAAGCATCAAAATCAGGTGATTAACATGGATATATTACTACTCTCTACTCAAATTGCTACTTCAGTCTGCCAGTTTGTTCAGTAACTTTATGGGAAATTGAGCCAGTTCAGAAGCATTTAGTTATCCTGTCTCCTTGGCCTTCTTCAGTCTGCCACTGTTCCTCAGTCTACATTCAACTTTACCTGACCTTGATACTTTTGAAAACTATAGACCAGTTAATTTGTAGAATGTCGGTATGAATATGTTTAATCTTTCTTCATGAGTAAATTCATGTGATAAAGAGACTTTGGAGGCAGTAGCTTCCTATTTAAAAACCACTTTCATTGTCTTAATTTTTTTAAGAAAACTTTTTTGCTTACTTTTAAGTCTTTTTCTAAGTGTTTCTAGCATTAGGGCTTATAAATTCGTAATAATATCTAAAGATAGAGGAATTCTATTAAAGAATCTGGCATGACACACATCAAGGCATAACACTCCTAAGAATGTTTTGTTAGAGATCCAGCAAAATTTATTGTCATAGGAATTTTTATTTCAACTTGTCAAAAATAATTAACTGTGCTGTATTTTGCCATTAAGATCATTGCACATTTAAAAATCCTTTGGTCTCTGAGTTGCAAATGGTACTTGAGAACTTCTAAGACATAAATAAATGTATTTAATTATGGCAGAAATTATTTCTAAAATAACCCTCTTGGTTAAAAACAAATTGTGTGCATTTTAGCTCTGAAATAATTTGAAAATCCAAATGAAGGCATTAGACCGCTGTTCTAAGCCTATTTTTAGTTGTATTTCCTTTGAGCTGATTTCCTTTCTAGCCACCTGCAGTTTTATGTGCAGTTACACGTGTTCATTTTTTCTAAAATTGTCCCCTCCCTTTTCCAAGCTTGGCATGGAAGTAGCTTCTCTAATGTTTTTAGTTTGTTCTTTTTGAAGAGCAAAGTATAAATTATAAAACCTCCATTGAGTAAATTCATGTAAAACTATTTTTGATGAAAAACAGCATTAGTATGAAATAAAATATTCTCTGGCCCTCGAGTTTTTAAAAATTATAGCCTATTTTGTCTTGATATCATTAATATACTACATGTTAACATATAGAATATATCCTTCCCTTTCTTTTACTTTCCACTTTTTCCTGTTAAGATTTGCCTCTTCTAAGAATAACTGGATTTTATAAAAAATACAGTGTGGGAGTTCACTTGTAGACTAGTGGTTAGCATTCCTCCCAGCTTTCACTGCCATGGCCCAGGTTCAATCCCTCAATGGGGAGCTGACATCCCACAAGCCAACAATAAAAAATTAAAAACAAAAATAGTGTAACATTTCTTTTAACTGGGGCATCTATTGCATATACACTTAGTTATTGAACTATTTGGATTCAGATGAACCACCATTATTTTGTGCCTTTTATTCATGTCATCGATTCTCTTAGTTTCCTTTCTTCTGGATTAACATTCTCTTTCGGATTAACATCCTCTGGAGGCCTTACTGTGTAAGTGTGCACTTGTATATATGTGCGTATATGTGTGTATGCTGCTTCCTGCTTATGGTGAATTATTTCCTTATGTGTTGTATAAATTTTGGTTGTGAGCCCATCTTAAGATATCATCTTTGAGGTCTCTCTGCATGCTGAGGGTGATACATTGGTAAAATAAATTGAAGACGTATTCCTAGACAGTTTATTCTGTTATTCTGCCAAGTGTTCTTGGGGTACGATCAATCAAGGACTGTTAAGAGTTTTGTAGCTGAAAACATGGGAACTTGTTATACTTTCTTGGATAGCTGCCCTCCCCGCCCCCCCCTCAGGGGTGTGTGTGTGTGTGTGTGTGTGTGTGTGTATGTATATTAGTTTCGTAAACACTTTTGTGATGACATGAGCTCATATCAGTAATCCTGGATAATCTTTCTGTCTCAAGATTCTTAATCACATCTGCAGAGATCCTTTTGCCATGTCACTTCTACCTTCCCACATTCAGCAAACCAAGACCTTCTGTTTTGTTCCCATTTGAAAGTGAAAGTGTTAGTCGCAAAGTCATGTCTGACTCTTTGTGACCCCATAGATTGTAGCCTGCCAGGCTCCTCTGTCCATGGAA
Source organism: Bos indicus (assembly GCF_029378745.1). Taxonomy (NCBI): domain Eukaryota; kingdom Metazoa; phylum Chordata; class Mammalia; order Artiodactyla; family Bovidae; genus Bos; species Bos indicus. Next base: position 17,913,840 of record NC_091772.1, read on the forward strand.
TTCGCCAGGCAAGAATACTGGAGTGGGTAGCCATTTCCTTCTCCAGGGGGTCTTCCTGACCCAGGAATCGAACCGGAGTCTCCTGTATTGCAGGCAGATTCTTTACCAGCTGAGCTACCAGGGAAGCCCTTGTTCCCTTTTGGTGTAAGTCTTAAGTCTGTTAGTGGCCAGCAAACCCCTATGGAGTAACTTCTTTGATGTTTTCTGCTCTGATCTTTAGTCCCCCCTTCTCCCTCCTCCCTGGATATTGTTTGCTGTATTTAATATTGGACTCTGAATTTTTAAAGAGTCTATCAAGTATGTTTAGGCAGTTCATAACTGGGAGAGTTTGCAGGTGTCTAATCTGCCATATTGCCTCAGTTGGTATTCCTTTTTGTTTTCCTGTTATCTTTTAATTTTAAATGCTTTTAATTTAGCCTTAAAAAAAACCCTCAACCCCCAAACCTCAGTGAATCTCATCTTTGAACAAGCTTGTCATTTAACTGTGGCTAAAGTCAGTTTCTTGATGAAAGTGAAAGTGGAGAGTGAAAAAGTTGGCTTAAAGCTCAACATTCAGAAAACTAAGAACATGGCATCTGGTCCCATCACTTCATGGGAAATAGATGAGGAAACAGTGGAAACAGTGTTAGACTTTATTTTTTGGGCTCCAAAATCACTGCAGATAGTGATTGCAGCCATGAAATTAAAAGACGCTTGCTCCTTGGAAGGAAAGTTATGACCAACCTAGATAGCATATTCAAAAGCAGAGACATTACTTTGCCAACAAAGGTCCATCTAGTCAAGGCTATGATTTTTCCTGTGGTCGTGTATGGATGTGAGAGTTGGACTGTGAAGAAGGCTGAGCGCCGAAGAATTGATGCTTCTGAACTGTGGTTTTGGAGAAGACTCTTGAGAGTCCCTTGGACTGCAAGAAGATCCAACCAGTCCATTCTGAAGGAGGTCAGCCCTGGGATTTCTTTGGAGGGAATGATGCTGAAGCTGAAACTCCAGTACTTTGGCCAGCTCATGAAGAGCTGACTCATTGGAAAAGACTCTGATGCTGGGAGGGATTGAGGGCAGGAGGAGAAGGGGACGCCAGAGGATGAGATGGCTGGATGGCATCACTGACTCGATGGGCTTGAGTCTGAGTGAACTCCAGGAGTTTGTGATGGATAGGGAGGCCTGGTGTGCTGCGATTCATGGGGTTGCAAAGAGTCAGACAGGACTGAGCAACTGAACTGAACTGAAAGTCAGTTTCTTTTCTTTGAGTCCTCTGTTTTGCTCTTATTGACAAACTGCCTTTTTTCTTTTAACTGACCCCACCTGTCCTGGGTTATTCTGATTCTGATGCTCAGCCAGACCAAGACACTCTCTTATTACTTCCTGTTTCTATTCTTGACTGGTCAGGTGGTTCTCTTTCAATACAAATTTGTGTTTTCTATTTTTCTGTCTCGTTTGAACTAAAGGCGTATAGATATTATTCTCTACTGAGCAGTTATCATTGGACTTTGTTTCACAATTCCCTCCTCCTGTCTGATACTATGTGAGTGTGCCCAGGCCAGTCAGATACTACCAAAGGGATTATAGTTAAAAGCTGAGATCTGTTTTGCCCCTTTCTATACTCAGTCTTGTTCTCTAGAGCACTTTGATAGTAACTACTGGGTATCAGGCCTGCAATGCAGTAGACCCTGGGTTCAGTCCCTGGGTTGAGAAGATCCCCTGGAGAAGGGAAAGTCACCCTACTCCACTATTCTTGCCTGGGGGATCCCATGGACAGAGGAGCCTGGTGAGCCACAGTTCATGGGGTCGCAAAGAGTTGGACACGACTGAGCGACTAAGACACTACTGTGTATCAGATGTTTTACACATGTGAACACCTGTGAGTTAATTCACCCTCACAACAACCCCACTTCCCAGATGAAGAAACTGATATTCAAAGAGGTTATTTGACTTGTTCAGAATCATACGTTTATTAAATGGCATTATTTGAACCAGAAAGTCTGGCTTTAGAATCTGCTTTATTATCACTATGCTGGACTGCTTTGGTTTTAGAATGAAAATTATTTTCCCTCCATACTTTGAAAGGCAATCTAGTCCGTTTCTTCTAGCTTCCAGTATTGTCACTGAGATGTCTGATGTGTCTGATTCTTTGTATGTAATTTGCCTTTTTCTCTCTGAAAACTTCGGAATATTTATTCTTGTTAGCTGTGATATTTTGAAATTTCACAGGGATATAACTTGGTCTTTTGAAAGTACATTATGCTGGCATTTGGGGATATGCTCCTGTATTTTGGGGTGCTATGTGTTATTTCTTTGTTTTCCTGTTATTCTGGGAATATTCATAGATTCATATATTCCCATTTTTTCTAGATTCAGATATTAGACTTTTTAAATTAATGTTTTGGTGCTGTTTTCCTTTCTTGTTTCTTTACCTTTGGAAGACATCTCAAAAATAAATTTCAGTGTATCAGTTACTGTTCTTTTTAATTTTTCAGAATGTTTGTTTCTTTTTCACAAGTTGGGTTTTTGTCAATGAATTAATTACCTTCTATGCTTCATATAATACGTACATATATATTTCATGTAATATAAATCCTTTTCAGAAAAGGATTCCTCTAATCTGTGCAGAATTCGGGGGGGGAGGTTCTTTTTTTTTTAGTTTTAGTTTTGTTTTAGGTCTCCCCTCACCCTGCCATGCTGTGTTGTCTTAGATGATCTGGTGGTTCTAGTCTGCTTCTGTTTAAGAATGAGGGACTAAAATGCTTAAGTAGAAACTATAAATACGTGATGGAGACTGTCACTTGGTGGTGTGAGCAGGCCTTACCCAAATCTAATACAGTTAATTCTCCAGCTTTTAGCTCTGTTCCTCACTTTTTTTAAAAAATTTTTTTATTGAAGGATAATTGCTTTACAGAATTTTGTTTTCTGTCCAACCCCAACATGAATCAACCATAGGTATACATATATCCCCTCCCTTTTGAAGCTCCCTCCCATCTCCCGCCCCATCCCACCCCTCTCGGTTGATACAGAGCCCCTGTTAGAGTTTCCTGAGCCATACAGCAAATTTGTGTTGGCTGTCTATTTTACATATGGTAATATAAGTTTCCATGTTACTCTTTCCATACATCTCACCCTCTCTTCCCCTCGCCCCAAGTCCATAAGTCTGTTCTCTATGTCTGTTTCTCCACTGCTGCCCTGTAAGTGAATTCTTCAGTACCATTTTTCTAGATTCCATGTATATGCGTTAGAATATGATATTTATCTTTCTCTTTCTGACTTACTTCACTCTGTATGATAGGCTCTAGGTTCATCCACCTCATTAGAATTGACTCAAAGGCGTTCCTTTTTATGGCTGAGTAATATTCCATTGTGTATATGTCCACAACTTCTTTATCCATTCATCTGTTGATGGACATCTAGGTTGCTTCCATGTTCTAGCTATTGTAAATAGTGCTGCAATGAACAATGAGATACATGTGTCTCTTTCAATTTTGTTTTCCTCAGGGTATATGCCTAGGAGTGGGATTGCTGGGTCATATGGTAGTTTTATTCCTAGTTTTTAAAGGAATCTCCATACCGTCTTCCATAGTGATTGTATCAATTTACATTCCCACCAACAGTGCAAGATCATTCCCTTTTCTCCACACCTTCTCCGGCATTTATTGTTTGTAGACTTTTTGATGATGGCCATTCTGACCAGTGTGAGGTGATATCGCATTGTAGTTTTGATTTGCATTTCTCTAATAATGAGCGATAAAGGACTTCCCTGGTGGCTCAGATGGTAAAGCGTCTGCCTACAATGGGGGAGATCTGGGTTCGATCCCTGGGTTGGGAAGATCCCCTGGAGAAGGAAATGGCAACCCTTTCCACTATTCTTGCCTGGAAAATCCCATGGACGGAGGAGCCTGGTAGGCTACAGTCCATGGGGTCACAAAGAGTCGGACACTACTGAGTGACTTCACTTCACTTAATAATGAGCGATGATGAGCATCTTTTCATGTGTTTGTTAGCCATCTGTATGTCTTCTTTGGAGAAATGTCTGTTGAGGTCTTTTTCCTACTTTTTAATTGGGTTCTTTGTTTTTCTGGTATTGAGTTGTATGAGCTGCTTGCATATTTTGGAAATTAATCCTTTGTCAGTTGTTTCATTTGCTATTATTTTCTCCCATTTTGTGGGTTGTCTTTTCACCTTGCTTGTAGTTTCCTTTGCTGTGCCTTAAGTTTAATCAGGTCCCACTTGTTTACTTTTGTTTTTATTTCCGTTACTCTAGGAGGTGGGTCATAGAGGATCTTGCTTTGATTTATGTCATTGAGTGTTCTGTTTTCCTCTAAGAGTTTTATAGTTTCTGGTCTTACATTTACGTCTTTAATCCATTTTGAGTTTATCTTTGTGTGTGGTGTTTGGAAGTGTTCTATTTTCGTTCTTTTACATGTAGCTGTCCAGTTTTCCCAGCACCATTTATTGAAGAGGCTGTGGTTGCTCCATTTATACTCGTGCCTCCTTTGTCAAAAACAAGGTACCATTGGGCTCATGAGTTTATTTCTGGGCTTTCTGTCTTGTTCCATTGGTATATATTTCTGTTTTTGTGCCAGTACTGTACTGTCTTGATGAGTGTAGCTTTGTAGTATAATCTGAAGTCAAGAAGGTTGAGTCCTCCAGCTCCATTCTTCTTTCTCAGGACTGCTTTGGCTATTCGGGGTCTTTTGTGTTTCCATATGAATTGTGAATTCTTTTGTTCTAGTTCTGTGAAAAATGCCATTGGTAATTTGATAGGGACCACATTGAATCTGTAGATTGCATTTGGTAGTATAGTCATTTTCGTGATACTGATTCTTCCTACCCAGGAATTTGGAATATCTGTCCATCTGCTTATGTCATCTTTGATTTTTTTCATTAGTGTCTTATAATTTTCTGTGTACAGTTCTTTGTCTCCTTAGGTGAGTTTATTCCTCAGTATTTAATTCTTTTTGTTGCAGTAGTGAATGGGATTGATTCCTTAATTTCTCTTTCTGATTTTTCATTGTTAGTATATAGAAATGCAAGTGATTTCTGTGTATTGATTTTGTATCCTGCAACTTTGCTAAGTTAACTGATTGCTGCTACTGCTGCTAAGTCGCTTCCATCATGTCTGACTCTGTGCGACCCCATAGACGGCAGCCCACTGGGCTCCCCCGTCCCTGGGATTCTCCAGGCAAGAACACTGGAGTGGGTTGTCATTTCCTTCTCTAATGCATGAAAGTGAAAAGTTAAAGTGAAATTGCTCAGTTGTGTCCAACTCTTAGTGACCCCATGGACTGCAGCCTACCAGGGTCCTCCATCAATGGGATTTTCTAGGCAAGAGTACTGCAGTGGGGTGCCATTGCCTTCTCCGAGTTAACTGATTAGCTCTAGTAATTTTCTGATACTATCTTTAGGGTTTTCTATGTCCAGTATCATGTCATCTGTAAACAGTGAGAGCTTTACTTTTCCGATCTGAATTCCTTGTATATCTTTTTCTTCTCTGATTGGTGTAGCTAGGACTTCCAGAACTATGTTGAATAATAGTGGTAAAAGTGGACACCCTTGTCTTGTTCCTGATCTTAGAGGGAATGCTTTCAGTTTTTGACTGTTGAGACTAATGTTTGCTGTAGGCTTATCATATATGGGCTTCCCTTGTAGCTCAGTCGGTAAAGAATCTGCCTGCAGTGCAGGAGACCAGGGTTCAATCCCTGGGTTGGGAAGATTCCCCTGGAGAAGGAAATGGCAACCCACTCCAGTATCGTTGCCTGGAAAATCTCATGGACAGAGGAGCCTGGTGGGCTGCAGTCCATGGAGTCACAAAGAGTCGGGCACAACTGAGCAACTAACACTTACTTACCATATGTGGTGTTTACTGTATTGAGGTAGGTTCCTTCTATGCCCGTTTTTTGAAAAGTTTTAATCATAAATGGGTGCTGAATTTTGTCAAATTTTTTTTCTGCATCTATTGAGATGATCATATGGTTTTTATCTTTCAATTTGTTAATATGGTGTATCACATTGATTGATTTGTATATATTGAAGAATCCTTGCATTCCTGGAATAAACCCAACTTGATCATCAGCTTTTTGATGTGTTGTTGGATTCTGTTTGCTAAAATATTGTTGAGGATTTTTGCATCTATGTTTTTGCATTTATGTTGCAATACATTGATACTGACCTGTAGTTTTCTTTTTTGTGTGTGTTGTCTTTGATGGGACTTCCCTGGTGGCTCAGACGGTAAAGCGTCTGTCTACAATGCGGGAGACCTGGGTTCCATCACTGGGTCGGGAAGATCTGCTGGAGAAGGAAATGGCAATCCACTTCAGTACTATTGCCTGGAAAATCCCAGAGGATTTTCCTGGTAGGAGGACAGAGGAGCCTGGTAGGCTATACAGTCCATGGGGTTGCAAAGAGTTGGACACGACTGAGCGACTTCACTTTCACTTCATAGAATTGAGTTTGGAAATGTTCCTTCCTCTGCAATTTTTTGAAAGAGTTTTAGAAGGGTAGGCATTAGCTCTTCTCTAAATGTTTGGTAGAATTCTCCTGTGAAGCCATCTGGTCCTGGGCTTTTGGTTTTTGGGAGATTTTTGATCACAGCTTCAATTTCAGTGCTTGTAATCGGGTTTTTCATAATTTCTATTTCTTCCTGGTTCAGTCTTGGAAGAATGAGCTTTTCTAAGAATCTGTCCATTTCTTCCAGGTTATCCACTTTATTGCCATATAGTTGTTCATAATAGTCTCTTATAATCCTTTGTATTTCTGCATTGTCTGTTGTAACCTCTTCTTTGTTACTCACTTTTAAAAGAAAAACAGTTCTATTGAGATAGAATTCACATACCATACAGTTTTGTTATATTCATGGAGTTGCAGTGCATCACCACAGAAATTTTAGAATATTGTCATTACGTCAAAAGAAACTTCCATCTTCCTTAGCTCTCACTCCTCAGTCCCTGCCTTCTCTCTCCACCTAGCCCTCAGCAACTGGTCGTTTACTTTTTTCCCTATAGATTTGCCTGTTCTGGGAATTTCATGTAAATGGTATTATGTAGTAAGTGGTCGTTTGTGATGTCTTCTTTCACTTAGCATGATGTTCTCAAAGCTCATCCATATTGGAGCATGTGCCAGTGCTTATTCCTTTTTACTTCCAAATAGTATTCTATTTTGTGGAAATAGCAAATGTATCCATTTATTAGTTAATGAATATTTGTATTTTTTCCAGTTGGGGGTATTAACGGATAACACTGCTATGAACATCTGTGTACCAGTTTCTGTGTGGACATATGTTTTCAGGTACATTGGTTATATACCTATGAGAGGAATTGCTGGATCCTGTGGTAACTCTGTGTTTAACCCTTCAAGGGACTGCTGGCTGTTACCCTAAGTGGATGCACCATTTTACATTCCCACTGGCAGTGTGGCCCGGGTTCAGTTTCTCCACGTGCTCGGAAGCTCTGTTCTATTTTTTTTAAACAGCCATCCTAGTGGATATCAAGTAGTATCTCATTGTGATTTTGATTTTTTTCCCTCACTTTTGTAGTCTAAAGAACCTGTTGCTTCTGAATTCTCAGGCTCTCAGGGATCATTTTTTTTCTTGTAGAATAAATTGCCTTGCCATCTGAGGGTGTTTGGGGTTCTAGCTTCTCCTGTTGTTCTGTTCAGTTAGTTAACGTTGCCTCCATTTGCTTTCTGATATTTAACGATTTGTTGGACATTCTTGTCCACTCATTTTTCTCCTCTTATATCCCTTTAACATTCTGGAGAAGAAAAAAAAATGTGTATGTGTGTGGCAGGTGGTACATACCTGCCAGGTGCAGAGTGGTAAAGAATACACCTGCCAGCACAGGAGACGTAGGTTCAGCCTCTGGGTCAGGAAGATCCCCTAGAGAAGGACATGGCAACCCATTCTAATATTCTTGCCTGGGAAATCCCATGACAATCCATGGACAGAGGAGCCTGGCAGGCTGTAGGCCATGGAGTTGCAAAGAGTTGGACACAACTGAGCACCTAAACAGCACAGCAGCATGATGTGTGTATGTGTATAAATATATAAAACCAGTGTAATCAGTTCTCTTAATCTACCAACTTGTACCTTTAAATAATCTTTCTTTATGAATATCCCCAAATGATGTCCTTTCTTGTAAGAATTACAGGACCAAAAATATTCCTGTGATGAATATGAAAGAAATGAGGCTCGGAAGGGGTTATTATTAAGTACACTCCAAATCCCTTTGAAGTGTTGGGTTTAACCCTTCTGATTATACTGATTCGATTTGTACTCCTTATTATATGTTTAATGTAGCTGGAATAACATAAATGAACTAAGTAACAATTTTTAATTTCTAAGATTGCTTGTAAGAGTTGTGTTTGGTATAGGCTATAAGCTTTAACTGGTTTAACACCATCTGGTAAACTCAGTTAAACACTTGAGTATGGATTGGGGAACAAAGAATAACAACAAGAAAAGCTAACGTTAGTTTTTTCCAGATGATAGATAGTGTTGAAAATCCTTTATCCATATTAAAACCTTCATATTAACTGTGTGAAGTTGATAAAATTATTTGTTTTTAAACCTTGTCTGTTTGATAAGAAAACTGTGAGGGCATGGAATAGTTAAGTAGTTGCTCCAGGCTACACAACTAGTAAATGGTAGAGTTTACTTTTAAATCTATGCAGTTTGGTTCTTGAGTCTGTGCACTTGAAGTCATTATATTGCAATGCCTGAAATTTCTACAGAATTTTTAATGTATTATCTTTTTGAGAGGATAGGGACACTCCTGAAATATTAAAACATTTTTCGGGGCTCCAAAATCACTACAGATAGTGATTGCAGCCTTGAAATTAAAAGACGCTTACTCCCTGGAAGGAAAGTTATGACCAACCTAGATAGCATATTGAAAAGCAGAGACATTACTTTGTCAACAAAGGTCCGTCTAGTCAAGGCTATGGTTTTTCCAGTAGTCATGTATGGATGTGAGAGTTGGACTGTAAAGAAAGCTGAGTGCTGAAGAATTGATGCTTTTGAACTGTGGTGTGGAGAAGACTCTTGAGAGTCCCTTGGACTGCAAGGAGATCAACCAGTCCATCCTAAAGGAGATCAGTCCTGGATGTTCATTGGAAGGACTGATTTTGAAGCTGTAATTCCAATACTTTGGCCACCTGATGTGAAGAGCTGACTCATTGGAAAAGACACTGATGCTGGGAAAGATTGAGGGCAGGAGAAGGGGACGGCAGAGGATGAGATGGTTGGATGGCATCACCGACTCAGTGGACATGGGTTTGGGTGGACTCTGGGAGTTGGTGATGGACAGGGAGGCCTGGCGTGCTGCGATTGACAGGGTCGCAAAGAGTCGGACACGACTGAGCGACTGAACTCAACTGAACAACGAAAAGGAGTACTAGTTGGGAATAAGTACACGTTCATGACCTGACATGTAAAAGATGAACTGTGACCTAATGTTCTTTTTTTTTAAAAAAATTTTTTTGGGAGGAGAAAATTTCTTTACAGTGTTGTGTCAGTTTCTGCCATACAACACAAATCAACCATAGTTATATGTATATCACCTCCCTCTTGAGACTTCCCCCCTTCCTCCCTAATGTCCTCTTGAAAGTTCATATTTATTTTAAATCCTGGTTTGGATAAAATGATTAAATCAACCACATAACAAAAAATACATATTTTTGAGGTGGACACATAATTGCCATGTAGAGTGTTCTAAAGTGTGCATTATATTCTTAAGCAGGAGGTTAGCGGACAGAAAAATGTCCTTGGGTTGTACTAAAAAATTGGATGCAGGCCAGAGTATTAGTGACAGATTCAGTCTTTCTCAGGATAAAATATTTTGGAATAATTCTGAGTGTTTTATTATATTATGTTTTTCCACCAGAGTCTTATTTTGCAGCTCATCTTTTCTAAATAGATCTTTTTTTATAGTGTGTGTATATATAGGTCATTCTGAATCAAGTTAACTTCACAGTTGATTGGGACCTTGTTCCAGGCTTATTGAACAAAGGCTTGTAACACAGAATTTTGGGCAGTGGGCCATTTCCAAAGTCTGCTCCAAAAGAAGCCGTAACAGACAAAGATTGTCTCTTTCTCGGCTGAAGGCTTTCTGTGTGTGGCTTGTCTCAGGCCTCTTTTACACTTTTTCTACCCCTTTCATACTCCTCCTTTTTCTATTCAGGGCAAAAGTGTTTTGGTTTTCATTCTGTAGTTACTCTTTCAGTGAGCATTTATTGTGATTTTACTTACATACAAGATTCTTTGCTTGAAACCTATAATGCCTCCCTCTATGGGCGCGGGCATTTATGGGGACAGTAGCCCTCCCAATATGATAGTGTAGAAAATATGTGAAATATTAAGTAGTTTTGCTGCGTCATGTTCTTTCCAGTCTGTCTTTCGATAATTAAAAAGGATTTTTTTTTCTGGAGAATATATTTAAAAGGAGCATATGCTTTCTTTCCTTCCTTCCTGACTTTACCCCCTACCCCCTTTACCACCCTGGAACTTCCTAAAGTGCTAAGGGGGAGAATGGTTAAAACAATGTATTTCTGTACAATAACTTTATAAATAATCATGTCTTAAAAGGGAACAAGACAAAATGTTAATCTGTATTTAATCTGAGTGGTGTGTATGTGGATGTTTGTTTTATCATCGTATGTTTGAAGCATTTCATAATTTAAAATAGTTAAACCTGAAAAAAGGGCAATTTTAAATCTTGTCTACTTGTGAAATTTTTCTTTTTTATTTCAACATTCATTTTAGAAAACTTTTTCTTTCTAGATAGAATCACTCCTGGAATACTGTGCATGTTCTTTTCTTTGAACCTTTGCCTTCTATACAAGTTATTTTACCTATTCCTATTTACTTCCCCTTCCCATTTTATTAAGGGCTCACTCGACCCTTTAAAAAGAAACCATCAAATTTGGTTTTCCAGTTTTTTAGCCTTTCTTTAGTACCTCCTTAATATGAGTACTGTTCAACCTATTTTTATTCATGCTCTTTTAAATTGTCTCTTATCTCTAGGCAGATGTTGTGTTTTCATGCCTTTTGGCCTTTTTTTTGTTCTGTTCCTTTTGCTTGTTATCCCTCTCACCTCCACCTCCACTCCCCCACCGCCCCACCCCCAGTCTGCTTTCTTCTGTTTGGCCTGCCAAATACACCTGGCTAAAGTGAGGTTTCTTTTATGGAGTCTTATGATGGTGCTCCAGGAATATTAGTCATTTTTTTTCTCCCTGCTCTGTTTGTGCTTTTTGTGCAATTAAATACTTCAAAAAGTTATACTTAATAACATTCAAAAGAATAATGTGATGTAACATAAAATTTATAACAAAATAAACATGTGGTTCTACCACCAAAGTTTACTGGAAAATGGTCAGTTCTACCTGTGTGCTTCAGTCTACTCCCAAGGAGTGTTGTTATTTTCTTGCCCTTTTAAAGTTTATCATATATATGTGTATCCTTAAATAGTTTTGTTTGGGTTTGAGTTTTATAAAAATAGATTAAGGCTATATGTAGTCAAAACCAAAACCCTGTATATAACTTGCTTTTTAAAATTCAGCATTATGTTTCTACTATTTATCTGTAATTCGTATATTTTATTCATAGTAGTTCATTCTCATTAATGTAATAGTTCAAGTATAAATTTGCCACTTATTTGCATTTATATTTAATTAATCTGGAATTGGTTTTTCCTTCTAGTGAGTGTGAGATAGGGGTCCATTTTCTGTGTTTCTTTCTATCTGGCAAACAAGTTGCCCTATTTAAGTAATGCATTCTTTGGCCCTGTGCAGTCACTGTAAGGTAACAGGGTTCCTTATGATCATGAGTTTGTTTCTGAGCTCTGTCTTCTGTTGAATTGGTCCATTTATTTAACTCTGTTTAAGAACCCTGCTGTCTTACTTACTTTGGCTTTATAGTACATCTGGTTTATTGTAGTGGTTTCACCTGAGCTTCATGGGACCAGAGATTGCTGTAAGGGTGCTGCAACCTGCTAGTCCCTCTCAACTTGGGAGACTCTTGAATTTTATGTTTATTAGAATTAAAAATTAATTTTCTTTATATCAGACTGATTCTTTTGACAGCTAAAGATAAAGTGTGAAAGTAAGGAAATTCAAGTGTGAGAAGGAACCAGTCTCCCTGGAAAAGCTGACTTTGGCCTGGTGAACATAATCGTGCTGTCATACAGACGTTTCCGGCTTGTTCCCCTCCTGCTGCTGCCGCATTCACTCACCCTGCCATTTGGAGGGCTGTATACCACTGGTGGGGTAATGATGTAGACTCTCCTTATTCCCAGTTAGGAGACTGGTAAGGGAGTAAACTCAGAAAAAAGTTTTCAGGTAATTGGAAATAATGTCCTGAATAGTTCTACAGTGATTGAGGGAAATAAGGATTAAAAAAAAAGATGATTTTAAAGGGAGTTGTGGACACTGTGATATTTGAGCCATTTTGAATTTTTTTTTTCCCCATGAAGACTGGAAACTAAAATGGGATGTTCTTTTCAGAAGGATTAAGCAGATAGCTTCAGATTTTTTCATTTTGTCTTCGCAAGTTTAGTCTTTTTGGTGAAGATCACAGTGGTTATACTATGGAGAACAGTTGGAAAGAGGCTAGATTGGCTGCAAATGGGCCTGTTAGAAGACAGATGCAGTAGCCAGGGTGAGAGATGATAGTAGATTGACTAAATTGAAGTGTTGGAAACAAGGAAACACATTTCTGTTACTTAAAGGAAAATGTGACAAGATTTAATGATACTGGATATGAAGTGAGTTGTAGATGTCTGAACTGTTTAACTTGATAGAGAACTGAAGGAGGAAGGCTGGTTAAGGCAATTCTGTATATTTTGGGCACATTCATTTTGAGGTACCATTGAAATATCCAAGAGGAACATCACCGGTGTTTGTATGATTCTGTAGTGTAGAAGAGAGGTCTAGAATGGAGAAGAGCTTATGGAAGTGTAGTAGTAATTTAGACCTGAATGTGGATGAATTTGTCAGGGGTAGGTTGTAAAGGGGAAGAACCTATGACTAAACATGGAGGCACCTTACTTGTCAGGTGACCTTGTAAAGGAGACAGAGAATGAGCGTTGATGGGATCAGGAGCAAACCAAGGTGATCTATCTTTTTTAATATTCTGATGAAATCTCAGTATTTTCCCTTCTGTGGAGTAATAAGTAGCAAAACTTTAATTCCGTACCAAGCAAAATGTGTACTGGTTAATCTTGTGCTGGACCTGCTAGAAAAGAAAAGTATGTAAGACATGTAGGGGTACATGCGGACATGTGCACACACACATGAACACACACACACACAAATTTAGCTAACTCCAGTTTAACAAGTTAGCTCCCTCCATAGTTTCATGGATGTTGGTAGAAGACACAGGATTTCTCAGTAAGAGACATAAGACTTGATGACTCATGACAGGGGCAGGAGCCAGAGTTGGCATCCGTGCTGCTTTTCCCAACCCGGAGCTCCATAGACTGTGAGGAGGGTGGGTGATGCTTCCGGATGTGTAGTATAGTCTCTTACAGGAGAGGAGCCCCCCAGACTTCCATAATGGGCAGAAAGCCTGCCTGACCTTAACCCTGGTGGGAGATGACATCTTTTTGCGTGAGACAGTGAGCAAACCTGCCTGTTGTTCCTGAGGGTGACGTTTTTGTCCTTCCTGGCTGTTTACTATGTAGACGTACTTAAAACAGTCTGGGACAAAGAGACTGCCTCTACCTACAAGACGTACAGAAATGCGATGGGTCCAAGGGTAATTGCCTTCCAACAATATTCATTCCTCATTTCTCTACCTTCTTGGCTTCTGGCAAAATTTCCTGATTGACCACCCTGAGTAACCTGTCTAACAGAACCTGGGACCAGAGCCATTGAATTTGTCTCATAAAACATGTAATTCAGTTTACGTACTATCAACATGGTACTAGAATGAGGCCAAACTGCAATATTGACCTCAGTTTGGCTCCCCAGGGTCCTCGACCAGCCAGCTGAACAAATACTATAACCTTTCAGGGTCTACTCTAGAGAGCCAAGTGGCTTTCTCTTCCAAGTTTCTGCACTGACTTTCTACCTGATGCAAGTACTGCAAGAGAATGCTGTAGTGCACAGCCTTGGCCTGGTCTGCAGGAAGGAAGTCTGGGGCGGTTCTGTCTCATCCATAACAAGACTGGCCTGACCTGAATAGTTGACCCTGACCCGAATGGCTCCAGGGCTGATATGATGTCATTGTTCACCTCAGCTTAAGTCAGGGACAGTTCAAACCACCCTTTCTAATTAGATAACTCCCATTTTAGGGTTAAATAGTTTGGAACAGACTACACATAATTAAAAAATCAGTTATGCCTCTGGAGAGCTCTTCCTACTTAGTCAAGAATAGCTATACTTTGGAGAGGTCATAGCTGTCTGCGGGTATAGGATCTACTGGTGGTGCTTGCTTAAATGCTTGAGGATCTCTTAGAATCATCTCTAAAGTACAAGTCACCACATTTCTGATCTCTTAGAATCACCCCTAAAGTACAAGTCACCACATTTCTGGAGGGAGGTAAGTTAATGCCTGACTTCCGCTTAAGTACTTCTGTAAAGAGTGTCCTCCCCGTCCCCGCCCAGCACAGGTGTTAGGGAGCAGAGGCCAGCTGTTTCTCCAGTGTCCTCTCCTGCACAGATGGTAGGCATCAGGGATCCCAGTTCAGTACAAATATCTGAATCTAGTACTTGTTTTATTTTGGGAGGATTACCTGAAGGTAGTCAGTCAAATCTGTCTTACTTGTCTATGCCACCAGTGAGGTGGCATTCATCTGCCCCTTGCGGTGACTGAATGAAAAGCTACAGGAATTGGGGGTGGTGGTTGGAAAGACACCTGGAGGAATTGGCACCTGGAGTCAGCAGATTGGATCGGGATTGTAATACCATAACATGAAAGAGTGCCTTTGATGTGAGGCACCACTGATGGTCTGAAGATGGGGTTAAAGGTCTGTAGTTAGTAGTTAGTCTGCCAATAGTGGGAGATGTGGCATCTCTCTCCAGGAGACAGATGGGTCTTTCTCCTGGACTCACAGTGTGGGATGCAGTGGTTACCTCTGCATGAGGAACAGAGTCCTTTACTCTGCGTCTGTTCATGATGGTCCACGTGTTGACGCATCTGGAATGGTGATGGATCTGCCGGCAGTGATGGCGGCCTGGGCAGTGCAGGCTTCATCAGCAGCTGGACTGCAGCTGGCCTCGTCAAACCATGGGCCCTTACCGTGGCCATGTGTTAATGACCCACATGGTCTCATCAGCAACTGTGATTTGTCTCCACAATTTATATGGCCCATGTTTAAGATGTCAGTCTGTCATTTTCCAAGTAGCAGACCCAAACAGCTATTCCCAATGGGTACCAGCCTCAGATGAGTAAAAATCTCACAGGGTTTATCACAGGGAATATCGGCCAAATCTGTGAGAACATCCTTGAGCTCCGCCCACGGAGCATAGCAGCCATACCCACTTCTCAATTCTGTGTAGCTGTCTCTGAGGTCAAACAGCACAGCGGCCCATAGAACACCACGGGGTGTCAGCTTAGTTGAATTATTAATGCACCAGGCCCAGGCATTTAGAGGATCCTCTGTGAATCAATGGGCTTCCCTGGTGGCTCAGAAGTTAAAGCATCTGCCTCCAATGCGGGAGACCCGTGTTCGATCCCTGGGTCGGGAAGATCCCCTGGAGAAGGAAATGGTAATCCACTCCATTATTCTTGCCTGGAGAATCTCATGGACGGAGAAGCCTGGTAGGCTACAGTCCATGGGGTCGCAAAGAGTCGGACACGACTGAAAGACTTCACTTTCACTTTCTGTGAATCAACAGTGTTGGTTTAGGTAGCAGTATGGAAGAGACATTTTCCCTAAAGATGTAGCTGCCACTCTT
The DNA here is from genome assembly GCF_029378745.1 of Bos indicus. Classification (NCBI taxonomy): domain Eukaryota; kingdom Metazoa; phylum Chordata; class Mammalia; order Artiodactyla; family Bovidae; genus Bos; species Bos indicus. The sequence continues at coordinate 17,929,719 of NC_091772.1, forward strand.
TCATGTAAAGCTGGGATGTCATAGGAGCTGGACTGGCTGGATTCTTGAATACACCAAACCCAAGGGGCACCTCCAGTGGAGGCTGTTCCTCTTGCCAGAGGCTCCAGTCAGTACAATCATCCATGCACAGAAACTTGTACTCAGAAGGGTCCTAAGGATGGTGGGCACTGGGACCACTAGTGCTTTTCTACATGCCACTCTTTCCCAGTTGGCAAAATCTCCTCTGGCTCTTCAGAGCATTCACTGTGCAAGCATGAAGAATATCAATACCAATTATACATTCATTGTATAATTGGTGGAAGCATCACAGTAATCCATTGAGTTGGTCCCAAGAACCCCACCCAGAAGGGTGCATTAGCTTCTGTTCCCCACTGTGAACCACACCCAAAGCTGTAGCTGAAAGCAGATACCCTCTCCTTCCACAGGATGGGGACATGGGCTCCAATATGTTTATATCAGCCAGCTATAAAATGTCCTGCCTTCCCCAGAGTGCTCTCACACACCCAGGTATGCTTGGTCTTCAGTTTCTCTTGGGAACCTGGAGAACTTGGCCCCACCCTTAATCATCTTTCTCTTAAGGGTGTATGGGGAGGTTGGGAGAGAGTGGCTTTCAGTAAACAAGGTCAGTTTATTTGTTTTGAGCAGTGCTGTGGCTGGGAGCATTTCCGGCCCACCTAAAGGCCTGCATTCTGTTTTCTGTAGCAAAGTCATCATTACTGATGGACACCATCCATTCTGTTGGGAACACCTTTATTCAGCAGCTATAGCCTTATTACTTTTTGGCGGGGGGCCTGAATTTGTACTCTTTGGTTGACTTGGGCTTGATGTGCACGGTGGCATCATTGTTTTTAGGAGTTCACCTTATGTGGGCTCTTGGCTGCTCCATTGTCAAAAGACCAGCTCTATAATTCTTGTTTGATATCAACGTAGGACTGGGAGTTTTCTGAAGCTGGCAGGGCTGACAGAATTTAATCTTTGCGTGAGTTTCTCCTTCTCTGGTGAATTACCTTCATCATCATTTAAAACCCAGTTGAGGATGGAAGAGCCTGCAGGACAAATCAGTGCCCTTGGGAGATTGTTTCGGGGAAAGTTTCCCCAAAGGGCCAAAGCTGTCTCAGCAGACAGGGCCCACTGTCAAAAATGCCGAGGTCTTTGCCTCATCTCGAATGAATAGAAGGTTGAGAAGACAAACTGCAGGAGGGACTGAGCAGGAAGATAGCCAGCTGTTGCCTTTCTGCTTTAACAAACGTTATGTGTCCCCTCCGACCCCTCAGTCTCCCAGGCAAACTAGCCAGAGTTCTAGGTTCTCCTGGTTCTGTTTAGAGTGGTTACAGTTTTCCTTCTTTCATGCTCAGTATAGATACACTGAGAGAACCTTATATACCCTTGCCTCCCTCTGCAGATAAATATTACTAGTTGTTTTCAGGGTCCACCAGGTGAGCTTAGTGAGTAGCTGACAGTAGCCAGGGCATCATTCAGGCTGCTGTTTTTGAAACTACTTCCTGGTACTTGTCCTGAAGCTGCCGCCCCAGTTCAGCCTCATTACTAAGCCCTGAAGTAGAGGACCAGAGACTGCCTGGAGGACCACACGAGTTGATCATGTTCACTCACGATTCCCAGGGACTTCTCTCAGTTTTCATTAGCTATCCTTTCATTCCAACTCTAAAAAACTTTGTCTTTGTTAGCACTCCATCTTCATTACCAAAGCTTCAAACATTGCAAGGGTTTTGAGGTTTTACCCTTAGCGGATGCTCACAAGTTAAGCCAGCCACAATTCCATAGATGTGAGGAGAAGACGTGAGACTCCAGGTTAGAGACAAAGGTCATTATTGTCATAGTCAACACTGTATCAGACACCAGCCCCACTTTCTATAGGATATGTCCAAGACAGCCAGATGGTGCCTGGCTGTACACAGTCAGGTGTGTTCCAGGAAAGGAGCTCCCAGCTTAGGGGACCAGCTCTTTTATAATGGTCAGTAAGCCTTCTGCGGAGAAGGCAATGGCACCCCACTCCAGTACTCTTGCCTGGAGAATCCCATAGATGGAGGAGCCTGGTAGGCTATAGTCCATGGGGTCGCTAAGAGTCGGACACGACTGAGTGACTTCACTTTCACTCTTCACTTTCATGCATTGGAGAAGGAAATGGCAACCCACTCCAGTGTTCTTGCCTGGAGAATCCCAGGGACGGGGAAGCCTGGTTGGGCTGCTGTCTGTGGGGTCTCACAGAGTCGGACACGACTGAAGCGACTTAGCCGCAGCAGCAGCAGCAGCAGTAAGCCTTCTGACGTTATCTTTGTTATACTGGACAGTAAGCCTGCCTTTTGTACTTTGAGGAGACACTATGTCTTCTAAGGCCAGGGAATCAGCATCTCTTCTCACAAGGTGTGCAGAAATACACATAACATTAACCTTTATTTCCTGACAGTGCCCCCACCTCCACTCCCTTTCAGTTCATTTCACATGCTTCTGTTTTCTTACTGCTTTCTAACTGGTCTCATCCCAGTAGTCTTCTCTCTGTCCTCCTGTGCAAGAGGGATCTTTTAGAATATAGACCTGATGATATTGCTCAATTTGAATTTTTTATTGGTTTTTCATTACTATTGGGACTTCACTGATGGCTCAGATGGTAAAGGATCTGCCTGCAGTGCAGGAGACCTGAGTTCGATCCCTGGGTCAGGAAGGTCCTTTAGAGAAGGGAATGGCTACTCACTCATTACTGTTAGGCCAAAGCTTAAACTGCTGAGTGGTCGTGTAACTATTTCTCATGTGCTGACTACTATCCAGTTTTTTTTTTTAAAATACTGACAGTTAAATAAGAAAAACAAAAACCTACCTTCTTTAAAGCTATAAAGGCCAGTACTAATGACGTGCCAGACATCACCTCAGATGAGTGTGGCTCCCCTCGCTCCCAGGCTGCAGCCTGCCCCTCAACACCCAGAGCCCCCGGTGCACCAAGCCCAAGTGCCCATATGAACCTCTCTGCCCCAGCTGAGGGCAAGACTATCTTGAGGCCAGAAGATGCAGAAGCCAGAGTATGAAGTGGAATGAATGCTCCTGTTTTGAGAAGCACACTTGTAACTGCATCTTTTGGAATCTTTTTGGGGGGCAGGGATTTCTGTACTTTTATTTCAGAGATTCTCTGGTCACAGGTTTTCCCCAGGGAACTTCTGAGAAATTTGCAGTTTCTTACCAGATGAAACATGGAAATTTTGCCCTTAGTTCCATGCATCCCCACATCTCCTTCGCCCCCCCCCCCGACCCTTTTTTAGTTTTAATTTATTGGTTAAACTTATGGTGGCAATCCGTGAGGTGTGTCAAAGAATGTACAGATGTATGTGTGTATATTGTATGTATGCTAACATATTACTGAAGGACACATTTTAATAAATAAAAATTTCTGCCTTAAAAAAAAAAAAAAAGGCCAGTACTAGGTAGGCTGCAGATGTGTGGGCTCCTTGCTGCCAAATTGTAACCCCTGGTTTTCTCTGGTCTTCTTTTTTTTCCTTCTTAAACCTTTGTCTGTAATATGTTGTTCTTCTTGCCTTAAATAATTTCCATAATTTGCCTCTAATATTTGTTTATTTTTTAAAATGTACTTACTCTATTAAAGCCTTCTCAACCTAGTTGGATATCTTGCTCTGAACACCTTTAGAGTAATTGCAAATAAATTGTGCGTGTGTCACTATAGTAGTTACTTCATCTGGTTGTAATTTCTGATTTCTTTATCTGGTCTGTATCTACGCAAAATAAAGTGTAAGCGACACAGAGTAGGAGCCCTCCCTTTCCACACACACCAGGTCTTTGGGAGAGAAAATCGCTTCCCTCAGAATCACTTTGGAATCAAAACCAATAGTTTAGTTGGTGCTTTTAATCAGCTTTAGAGATCCCATGTTTCAGCGTCCAAGATATTAATTTGCTTAATTTTGAAGGGGAGCATGTAGTAGTATTCACTGAAAAATAGACATGTGATACATTCTTAATATGTGGACATTATATATATTATGTACTCTGCCAAACAATATTTTCTTGCTTTGTTCAAATTTAAAATATAGACTGTGGACATTCATAAAGAGAAAGTAGCTCGAAGAGAGATTGGTATTTTGACAACAAATAAAAATACATCAAGAACTCACAAAATAATAGCACCTGCGAACATGGAGCGACCTGTAAGGTATATTCGGAAACCTATTGACTATACAGTTCTGGATGATGTGGGCCACGGTGTCAAGGTAAGTGTCTTCATATTGTATTCTCTTAAAAATTTGCAGGCTATACAGTTTCAGAGTAAACTTGAATACATAGTAGAAACATTTAAAATTATTTGTTAATAATAATAGCTATAGAGCCTGGTTCATAACTTGTGAAGGATTTTCCACATATGTCTTTGTTTTCAAGCTTTGAAAAGATCATGTGATCTAAGGGTTGTTCTGTTTTATTAATGGAAACACTGAAGCTTTATAATACATAGGAATGGTGTTTTTAAAGGTTTCAGTTTTATTAAGAGGAATGAACTGTGGAATCATTTCAAAGAGGAACTGGCATCTTACAGACTTTCATTCCTGTGGTATGCGAAGCTTATGATCTACTTAGGGCCTGCAGAAAGGGTGGAATAAGAGAGTTCTATTGTTTTCAACCTTAGAGTCCAGGGAGCTGGTAAACTGACTCATCCATAAATGTAAATGTTAAGGAAATGAAGTGAGATCTTAAGGAAATAAAAAGCCTAGTTTTATTTCCTTAAGATGTTTTAGTTCTAAAACGTGCTTGGGAGACACTGAAATGGAAGTTTTTAAGTTGCTAACCAATTACATTTTGAGTTGTAAGGTATAGAGATCATTTCCTTCCAACGCTCCTAACATCTTTGTGTAAATTTACACACACTTAACAGAGGAGGCTGTGCTCCATAACAGGTAAAGGTTACACCATTACACAGTAGCAGAATTCAAGTAGAATTTTTATTCCCAAATAAATTATCCTTTCACCCTTTCATTTGGGACTAGTTTATACTTGAGTGCTATTTTTTTGTTTTCTCTTTGACTTGAAACAGCATATGAGGGAAGATGTATGGTCATATTTAGAATATTTCTAAGTTACTTTAGAATAGTATTTAGTGTATTTTAATGCTATCACATTAATATGTCTTTTCTTCAAAGATAATGAGGTTATTCAAATTTAATTTCTAAATCCAATTGTGAAATGTAGTGGCAAGGTAGGATTCCAGACATTGTTTAATCTAGATAATAATGAGCCGTGTTATTCTAAACAAATGTTAAAGAATACCAAAGTTCTGGCACAGTTTCTAGCAATAAGAATATGGGTCAAGCAAGGTATATTCCGTTTTTGGATGCTTTCCTTAATGTTGCTTTTATGGTCACTTGAAAAATGATAAGATACAAATTTAGAATGGCAAATGAGATGGAAAGAACTTGAGGGAACCCCTTTTTCCCCAGTGTAGAAAAAGTCTTCAATCTGAAGATAATTTTCCTTAAGTGGCATGTTGCAAGTAGGCTGCTTTGGACACATTAGTTCATATATATAAGCTGGCCAGGTTTTAAAGATGTAGCCTTTAGGATGAAAGCAGCTTTTTTTCAGTTCTGAATTTTGATCAGACTTGTTCAGAAGGAAATTTAGAACTAAAACAAACTCTATTTACTAGTGCTGGCCTCTTAGGATTTGGATTCTTAAGCTACACATGAGAGGGTTTCCAGACCCTATTTGTTTGTTTGTTCCTTAATTAGAATTTGGCTAAGATGTTATGGTGCATTGTAATTTTGTTTTAAACCCTGAGCTGCTAGGTCCTTTTCTGAATTTGGAAGCAACCCGTAATTTTGGATTTTAACATTTACAGTTGATCACTCTTTAAAATTCTGTACCATTCCAATAATGAAGCATGAGCATCCATTGTCCAGTAGGCTTAAGGTTTGTGCACTGAGGCATTAAAATAGCCATACGTTTAATGAGCTATGTGTTTGTATTTAAATCAGAGTTTGTTTTTTATCATCCATGATTCAGTTGAATTAGTTTGATAGGATAAAATACTGACCTAAGAAATTACATAATTTGCATGAGATTGGCATAATTAAGTGGTAATTTTCTTATGAATATATTACTTTGAATAAATATATGATACCTATGAATATTTCCCTACTGCTTGTGGATGTCTTTTCTTTATAAAATACTTAAAATATGACTGGGTAAAAGCTTATTAACATGAATCAAGTAATTGTCCTATCAGATAAGATATCTAGAATTAATTTCTACTTTTTCCCCCCTTTTTTGCCAACGTAAAGTGGCTAAAAGCCAAGGTAAGAGATACTACTTATCACTTGATCCACGGTATTCCTTCTGTATTGATAGAGGCTGCAGAGCCACTAAAACTTGAAAACTTCTCCTATGTCTGTCTGCTTTTTTCCCCATAGGATTTACATGGGTTAAATATACTCAAACCCAGTTCAAATCAGCAACATTTAGCTTGGATGTGTTAATATATCAAAGATATATTGACATCTGCATTTATATAGGAACATTAATTTTGCTAACATTTATTGCTTTGCTCATTTTTTGATAGTTGCCTTGCTTTTATTGACTTACAATTAGGAGGTTTCCCAGACATTACATGTGACTTTGTTACTGAGTTGTTGGGATAGAGATGATTTTTCAGATGAATATGTTAGCAAGCTGACACTGAGATCTGTAGTTTGTATTCATGCACACGTTTCGAAAATTTCAGGAAACCGAATATTTGAATTGCAGAAAAGTTAGATCTCAGTGAGCATGTATAACAATAAAATAATATATAAAATTGAGTAATCTCACCTGTATTTTGCAATTAATTGGCATGAAGGGCGCAAAATAATATGAAAAGCCAAGTGCAAGTGGTATTTTGACTTTTTAAAATATAGTACCAAAGTCTGTTATTAAAGCTGTCTGGGAATCCTTATTTCACATTCTGATATTTAAAAAATAATAATACATGGTGTCAAAACACCAAGAGAACAATTTGATATAAAAATAAAAGCGTTCCTTTCCACATTTTAGCATGGAAATAACCAGCCTGCAAGAACTGGCACGCTGTCGAGAACAAACCCTCCTACTCAGAAACCACCGAGTCCTCCCATGTCAGGCCGGGGGACGCTGGGGTAAGCACTCAGTTACATCTGTGTTCTTCAGATCCAGTGAAGGAAATCAAAGTGAATCCAAAATGAATCTGCCTGTTCTGTAATTTCTCTGAGGAACTCTGTACCAGAAAAGTTTTTTGTATGTGTATAAATGAGCATTGTCTATTATTTTCCAATTCATTATAAAAATTTTATATATATATATATAAATCTGACCTTAAAATGAAATATTTATTAAAATGAAATAACTAGAGGTTTCCGTATATATTGTCTTTACATGTATTTGCAATATTTATATTACAGAACTTTGAATAAGTGGCCTGTTTTGCATACTTGGTTTGGTAGCTTGCAGTTCTTCCATTTCCCCCATTTCTGCTTCCCCTGACACTTGGGAATCTTTACTGGGAATCCTTCTAACTGTGCTTCTGCTGGTCATTTTGGGGCCCTTCATTCTATAGTAGCTTTATGAGAAGGCCAGTGCAGAAGGAGAAAAGATAAGTTTGTGCCTTCTTCCTTCCCAATTTTCAATGCAATGCAAATACTGAATACTTGGTAAGACAGTCCTGAAAGATTATTCACGTTATTGTAGACTATAGACTCCTTGTTTTGGGGGGAGGGGTGGTAGAAGCGTTACTTTATAGTAACAGGAATCAGTAAGCAACATTTTTTGTAGGCTCTTAGTTTCAATTTTCATTTTGTGAACCCCTTGCCCCTGAAAAAAAACATGAAGTTGTTAAATAGAAAAGTTAAAATCATTTATTGGTAGAATCATTACTTTATAGTAACAGGAATCAGTAAGCAACATTTTTTGTAGGCTCTTAGTTTCAATTTTCATTTTGTGAACCCCTTGCCCCTGAAAAAAACCATGAAGTTGTTAAATAGAAAAGTTAAATCGTTTATTGAGAAATTAATGGCATCACTACTGGGGCCAGAATGTACTTGCCCATATATTAATATTCCCGTATTGAGGTAGGAATAAACTACAGAGGAGATATTTAGCTTCCACAATATATAAGGACAGTGCCTTGTGGGTTACTGAGTTGGGAATCATATGTATTTCAAAGTTTCATATTACTGAGCATTTAAAAAATTATAACTATTATTTTTAGAAAGAAAAGGTAACAGATTTTAGCTTTTGTTAAAGTAACAAAATTCATATGTTCCTATTAAAGCATTTTCTAAAAACAAACTTTAGTATTTAAAAAAAATTGTGTTATACTTGGTAATAAAGGGATAGTCACAAATTTGGGGGGGAAATACCATTTTATCTTTCTTATCCATTACTCCTTTCTCTATTATGCTTCTTTAGACGAAATACTCCTTACAAAACCCTTGAGCCTGTTAAACCTCCAACAGTTCCTAATGACTACATGACAAGTCCTGCAAGGCTGGGAAGTCAGCATAGTCCAGGCAGGACGGCTTCTTTAAATCAGAGACCGAGGACACACAGGTAAGTTTTTAGATTGAGCCTTTGAACAGCTGAGAATGTATGTTATTGATTGGTGACAGACTCCTGTAGAATTATAGGTAAAGGGCTCCTCTGATGCTAACATAGATGGTAAGGTTGAGGATGATAATACTGTATACATTTCTGTAAAGTTACATCATGACTTAACTATTTTTTTAGATTTTTTAGTATCTATACTGCTAGCAGATTGCTAGTATTTCTTCTTTTTGACAAAGGTACATATGTACATTTGGATGAAGACTAAAGAATTTTTTTTTTATGGTCATTTAGGAAAAAAAGATCAAGATAACCACTGTGAAATTTTTTGGGTAAATGGTTAAATATCAGAAACTATCCAATGAGATTTAAACTTGAAGCTCTGAGGAAGAATTTCTTAGGAGAGTTGATAGACTGCAGAGTATATTATTATATAAATTGTTTTTTTAAAAAGTTCTAGAAATCAACTACCCAGTGGATTTTTTTCCCCTTTGTTTTAAAAAATTTATTAATTTTTGGCTTGTGCTGGTTCTTCGTTGCTATGCGGGTTTTTCTCTAGTAGAGGTGAGCAGGGGCCACTCTCTAGTTGCAGCGCACAAGCTTTTCATTGTTGTGGCTTCTCTTGTTGTAGAGCATGGGCTTTAGTGGTGGCGGCACGTGGGCATAGCAGTTGTGCTTCACAGACTCTCGAGCACAGGCTCAGTAGCTGTGGCGCCCTGGGCTTTTAGTTGCCCTGCCGCGTGTGGGATCTTCGCAGATCAGGGATTGAACCTCTGTCTCCTGCATTGGCAGGTGGATTATTTACCACTGAGCCACCAGGGAATCTACCCAGTGGATTTTTAAAAACTTGATATGGAACATAACGTGCATTTCAGAAAAGGAGATAATTTATTAATATAAAACTTGATGTATTAATAGAAACTGAATATAGTCAAGTAACATCACGCAGATGAAAAAATGGAATAGTAGCAGCAACCCAGAAGTCCGCTTCAGGCCTTTCCCAGTGATTGCTTCTACTTCCCTCCCCCTAAAGTCACTACTTTTTTTGGGGAGTACTTTATTGTATAGTTTAATTTTTTCATTTAATTTTTACCTCTCTTTTAATAACTTGGGCAAGGAACTGCTCTTTCCCTTGATTTTTGGTTGGTTTTATTAGAGATATAACTTGGTAAAATTATTTTGAAGGATTCAGTTCCATAGGGTATACCAAGCTCTTAAATGCTATGTAATTGTTATTTGTTGTTACTATTCCTGTTAGTAAATAAATTGTCATATTGATGTCTGCAGTTATAGTATCAGTTACAGTATGAATTCAGTGAGGACCAAAATTGTTTTTTAAATTGTTTCTTTATATGTTTATTATTGAATTATTACATCAAAGTATGATTTTTCTCTGTAGTGATATAGTAATAGTTTAATCATATTCAACAACTAAGTTACTTCATTATACTAGGGATATATACCAGTGAGATAACGGTTTTTTTTTTTCCAGGAACTTGTTCTATTAGAATAGGGATCAACAAACTATTTTATCAAGGGCCAGGTTGATAGTAAAGTAAAGTCATTACTTTAGGATTTGTGGTCCATATGGTCTCTGCTGCAGTTACTCAGCTCAAGCACATAAGTGCATCTGTCTGTTATATGGTGGTGGCACAAAGCAGAGTATTGACTAGCTTGGGAGGAGGGAGGCCTTCACATCAGACCTTTTTTTGTTATATAAATATTTTTTCCCCTTCTGTTAGTATGTGACAGTGTAATTATAGATGGATCATATTGAAGAAAATAAATTAGACAGTGTAGATTATTACTCTGCTGGGTTTCTGGGCCTATTGAACCAATGATGTTGAGTTCTAAAAATATAATATGGAGCTTCAGGCTACATGGGTACATATGTATATTTGCATATGTGTACATGTGTACTCCTAAAAGGAATCAACCCTGAATATTCATTGGAAAGACTGAAGCTGAAGCTCTAATACTTTGGCCACCTGATGCAAAGAACTGACTCATTGGAAAAGACTCTGCTGGGAAAGATTGAGGACAAAAGAAGAAGGTGGTGGCAGAGGATGAGATGGCTAGATAGCATCACCGACTCAATGGACATGCCTTTGAGCAAATTCAGGGAGATAGTGAAGGACAGGGAAGCCTGGCATGCTTCAGTCCATGGGGTCACAAAGAGTCGGACATGGTTTAGCGACTGAACAACATGTCCACTCTACATTACTGAAACTGGTCAGTGTGAGGTTGTATACCTAAAGGGACAGTAAGTCCATAGAAGTTAAAATTTAATAGTATCCACTATTCTACAATGTTCCTTGGTGAAATTTCATTATTTTCTTTCTCATTTGCTTATTTTTCCAAAAGTTTCCCTGTCTTATTACTGTTCTTTGAGATTAATTAGAGATTAATTAGATTAATAAATTGCATACTAATTTCAGACTAAGGTTGGTTACCATTTTTATTCACTTCCATAGCATCTTTTGTGGCTTCCATCGCACTATTTTTTAACTTCTGTTTTCCCATTCTCAGCCAAGAGGTCCATGACAGTGTAGTTCATGTCTGCTTTGTTTACTGCTGTTTATACTAGGTTTTAAATAAATCCTTGCTGATTCATTGTATATGAGATTGTATTGGTCATTCATTTCTCAGTGATCTCTTAACAGTTCTGAGTACTATGTGATTATATTGGTTTTCCAGTAGATGGAGAAACATAGTGAAACACATGGACTTCCCTGTAGCTCAAACAGTAAAGAACCTGCCTGCGATGCAGGAAACCAGGGTTCAACCCCTGGGTTGGGAAGTTCCTCTGGAGAAGGAAATGGCAATCCACTCCAGTATTCTTGCCTGGAGAATTCCTTGGAGAGAGAAGCCTGGCGGGCTACAGTCCGTGGGGGCACAAAGAGTCGGACACAACTGAGCAACTAACACAAAGTCAAACACAAAAACCACTTCAGGTATTAGAGTTAAAATTTGTATCGGACAGTTAAAACGTTTCTTTCTATGTAAGCATGTGTATATATATCCACACACACATCCATCATAACAGTATCTGGTGGCTTTGAATTGATAATATTTTTTGAAGGAATCCCTAGAATTGCTGTTTTCATGGTTTTTCTCTCCCTTTTGCAGTGGAAGCAGCGGAGGAAGTGGCAGCCGAGAGAACAGTGGCAGCAGCAGTATTGGCATTCCCATCGCCGTGCCTACACCCTCACCACCCACCATTGGACCAGGTATGTCATCCACTAATCCATTGTCATATGTGGTAGTATTTATGAGCTTTATTATGGAAGTCTGAAGCAATTTAGTTACGTTAGATGAAACTATTAAATTTATGTGATTGTTGCCAGAATGAAAGCTAACACTTAAAAACAATTTTTGATTGGTTTTCAGAGTTTTTAGAGTTTTGCAGCTGTTTCTCTTTACTTATAAAAAAAGCATATTAAATAACTTTTGGGCCATTTTGCTTCAGAAATACTTGGTTACTAGTCAAGAATGATAATTATTATTTCAAGAGCAAACCAATAATTGTTGATAATTCAACTGAAAGATCAGTGTCTTTAATGTGAATTATGCATCACTGAACCTTGATGTTGCCTTGTAGGCTGCTAGGTGTATCAACTCTGGTGATAGCTGGTTGTGACCTTCCTGCTTTTATGTATGATATTCGATACATATGTCAGTAAAATGCTCTGAATGTAATGTGGGATTAAACTAAGAAAAGCTCTTTTACTTTTTAGATTATATAAAAATTTAAGAAATCATAGTAGAGCTATGATTAGTCCCTTGATTGTTTAGTAAATGAAAGGAAGACTTTTTGTTGTTAAAATATACATTTGAAAAGTGAGTTTGATAATCAAAACTGGGGAAAATTCTTAGTTTCTCAAGGATGTTGTTGAAAAAGGAGAAAAAGCTACTTATAAAAACAGGTGTATTTTATAGTTAATGAAAGTGTGAACTCAGTGACCTTTTTACCTTGTAAAATTCTTATTCTTTGGAACATATGCTTTGCATATGGGTATCTTTCTCTCTTTTTTTCTTCTTTCCAAAGCATTGTACTTTCTTACTGTTTCAGAATGATTAGTTCTCTTTCTTGCACTCTGACCTGAATTATAAACTATTTTATTAGAAAACATTTCTGTCCTTCCTCCTTCTGGAGCTCCACCAGCACCACCTCTTCCACTTCCCCTCCCTGCGAACACTGTGATAGGTGAGACTGCATAACCACTGGAGTGATTTAACTTACTGTGCCTAGTTCATAGTCAGCTCCTGTCAGACGGTTAGCTTGTGTAGTTATTAGGGGGTAGGTGGTAGTACAGAGTTTTAAGTATTAAATCTAATTTACACTAATTTCTCCTTGTGGAAGGCCTCTGAAGTTACACAGAAACTTCTCTGTGATGTCAAATGTGTCTCTGCCTTGTTTATAACCAATTTAATGTGGTTAAGCTTTTGTTTTGTTTAGATCTTTCTAAGAATATTATAGCAGTGATTGTTCAGAAAAAATTTTTTTATTAGTGATGCAGTATTTTTTAAAGTGAGACTTGATTTGGAACTCCCTGGTGTATACAACAGTCAAAGGAGTGGGGTGAAGGAAGAAAAATGGAAAAGAGAATGTATGGGGTGCTCTGAGGTTTTCCTGTGGCTCACAGTTGTAAGACTCTGATATAGTCGAGGATTTATGGCATCTGAGGGTGCAGTGAAAACAGTTTTTTTTATCAATAAAATACAGTTAAATTGTTCCCAGGTCGAGGGAGACTGGATTGAGCATATAAGAATTCTAAATATAGACTATATAAAACCATTCAGCCTAGAAATGCAGAGTAGCATTTGGGTGGAAATGGATAAAGAACTGTCTCAAATAATGGAGCTCAGGTGAAATAAAACCATCTAGCATCTTCTTTTAAAAACATTGGCACTTGTACTCAAAAGAAAAGGAAGTAATTAAAAAAGGCCCTAGTAATAGAAGTTGTTGGCAGAAAGTTCATCTGGAAAAAATAAATGCCCTCAACCTAATTAATAATCAGGAAGACAGAAAATAAAAACCAGTGGATACTGTTTTATAGCTACTAGATAGGTAAACATGTCAAAGTCCCCTAGTACCAAATGCCAGTGAGGGTGCGCAGTAACAGAAAGGTGCATTGCTGGGGGGAGTTTGTTAGTTAATATGCTCCCTTTAGAAAGTAATTTGTTGTTACTCAGTTAAGTTGAATCAGGTTTCTCACCTTAGATTTATCAATTTAATTTCTAGATATTTCCCCTAGAGTACTGGTTCTCAAAATATAGGTATGTGACTCCTGGGTGTTGCCAAAATCCTTTCTTGGCGTTTTTGAGGTTAGAATTATCTCCATAATAATACTAAGACTTGTTTGCCATTTTCATTCTCATTCTGGTACAAGGACACAGTGGAATTTTCCAGAGGCTACGTAACATTTGATAGCATCATTTTTGACAGCTAAAGGAATGTGTATTTGTGTATTTATGTGTTTTAAAGATAAATAAGTTTTAATTTCTAATATGGTAATTACCTATTCCTGTAACTCACTTCAATAAAATTTTTTTGAGGTTCTCTAATTTTAGAGTGGACCCTAAAGACCAAAAAGTTTAACCACCACTGTATTAGAGCAGTGGCTTTTGAAATATGATTTCCAGATCAACAGCATCATTGTTGTGGGAGCTAGTTAGGAATGTAAATTCTCAGGTCCCATTCCAGACCTCCTCATTCAGAAACTGAGACTGGAGCCAAGCAGCTTGTATCACAATACACCCTTAAGATAAAATTCTGATCAGTGTTTGAGAACCACTGTTTTCAGAGAAATTGAGGAACCATAATTAGGAATGTTCATAATGGTGGTATAATAATAGCAACAATCTAGATGCAATTCAAATGTCTAACAGTGGAATGGATAAGTAATTGTAATTGTGGCATGTTTGTATGTAAATAAAGCAAAAAAATGAATGATATATTGATATACTTATCAACGTGAATGAATCTTAATATAAAAGGAAAACAGCAAACCAACAGAATATATAATCCTGTATAATCAAATATACAAATAATATTTATATATATAAACAGATTATATATAACCATTGTAAATAGTTATATATATACATTAGTATATGTATTATTTATATGTACATAGCATATATAATTATATATACATCAGTCACATACGCTTTTTATGACTTATTTCATAATAAAATACTAAATTAAATTCTAAAATTGGCCTGGTTTGGAACTATATAAATAGGTCTATTTGGTTTTCAATCACCAAAAAAAATAACCTGGATTTTATATAGTTTTTATATAAGTCAAAGAAATATAAAAAATCATTTTAAGATTTCTATTAAAAATGGTTAAAGGATTACCTCTTAAGCTCCTTGGAAAACTTAGCTGTCCAGAATTACTCATTCTCAAAGGCATTTGAATAGACTGTTATTTTAAAAGTGTGTCTCTGTTTAGAAAATGAGTGTGTGAATGATTTAATTAGTGACTGCCTATGGCGGAGAAGGCAATGGCACTCCACTCCAGTACTCTTGCTTGGAAAATCCCATGGACGGAGGAGCCTGTTAGGCTGCAATCCATGGGGTCGCTAAGAGTCGGACACGACTGAAGTGACTTAGCATAGCATAGCATGGCTTGGGAGCTCCAAAATGTTAAATATTAGCACTTCTTTTAATGAACAGCCTCTGCTGTATGATTTTTCTAATAATTTGTATGGCCTCTAGGAGAGGTTAAATGAGATGACTGAATGAAAGGAAACCAGGATTCTGCCTTTTTATTTCTTCAGTCGTGATTAGATGTTTGGGAGAATGATATAAATCCTGAAGTTGCCTGGAAGATATAGTTAACTTTAGAGGCTTTGAACTTTATATTAACCTTTAAAATTTTAAACTTTGAAGATGTTGGTAAAGATGACATTGAATAACATTTTAAGTATTGTTAATACTTTAGTTAGTTTAAATATGTTTGAAATTAAAAAGAAAAGATTGCTTTGGATGTACTATGGGGGAAAAAAAGCCCTCCAAATATGTGGGGAAAGATAGTGGATTTTCTACCCAAAGCTGCCTTAAAATGTCCATATTTTACAGTCTTAAAGTTTTTTTCAGTTTTATCAGTCACAGAAATTATCAGTCACAGAAATTTAAGTGATAGGGTAAAGTGTGGAATTCTTAAAAGTTTGGCGATATACAACAAATCTGACACAGGTGCTTTGAAGCTAGAAATTGTGCTTCTCTAAAAAAATGATTCCACTATAATTTGCATTGATAATAACTGCTAATAACAGTAAACAGTCAAATATAGTAGTAAATGTGGAAAATAAGCTTACCTGTTTAGACTTTATAATTTAAGCGGGTTTGGCTGGCTAGATTCTTAGACTGTTGCTATAGACTTGCCAATGAAAAAGAAGTGTACAATCCAGATACTAAGGTATTCACATCTAAAAACAATGCTTTTCACCTCAGACTGTCATTTGGTACTTATCTTGTTGGAGAGACACAGTTGACATATAAAAACTATACATTCTGAAATAACAAAGAAAAAGATTATACATTTTATTAGCAAAATACCACTTGGGATTATGCTGAATTAAAAGGCTGAAGAATGTTTCATACTTAACTTTTGCACTTTCCACACAGTATCTGTTTTTTCTGCTTTTTTATAAGTTTTTTTAAGTTCAGAGATAGAGCTATTTGTGTTGTATCTTTACTTTTCTCTTTATTTTGTGCTGTGGACTTTAAAAAGTGATAAAAAGTGTTTCTTGCTGAGAGTCTGCTTCTCTCTGTTCTGCCATCGGAGGTTACCCGCGATGCTCAAGTTCTTTGTTGGTTGCCTTTGACTAATGCTTTCCAGCAGCCCCGGGCTCAGCTCCTGGTTCCCAGTATGGCACAATGACCAGGCAGATTTCTCGGCACAACTCTACCACTTCCTCGACATCTTCTGGTGGATACAGACGGACTCCCTCTGTGACGGCTCAGTTTTCTGCTCAGCCTCATGTTAATGGAGGTCCACTTTATTCTCAGAATTCAAGTAAGCTTGTGCTTAGCAGGCGCACGCAGCAGTGGAGCTCCTTTTGAAGGAAATTATTTTAAATTGTTCTTGCCAGTGATAGACAACAATTGAAACCATGTTATTTCATGTTTGTTTTAAGAAGTTAGACCTTGAATCATATAATTTTAAAAATAATTGCTTATCACTTTGAAAAACTTCCGATTCACTGAGTATACTGTAAATAGAACTAAAGAGGCAAAACTCTGAAATGAATTAAGCTGAATTTAAAAATAATGGCATGTTTGATACAGTTTGATAACAGTAAAATTAAAAATATTGTGACAATTTTTCTTTTCAATAATATAACAAAATTGCTGGCTATCACTTTTAAGCTTTTTAACCTATACTGAAATAAGTTCCAGACCATTAAAAACCATTCTTGATGTCTGCTTATTCTGTCTCTAATAATTATAACAGTGGGGAGGACTTTCTTTTGATAAATCCTTTCTGTTCACCTCAGAGTGCACATCTCAACACTAACTGCAATCAGTGTTTAAAGGCTGATAAGATTAGAAAATAACTTTGGCATAGAGTGAGTAGTCATTAATTTCACTTTCCATATCAGGATGCTCAATCCAACCAGGAGAAATCTGAAATGAGCCAGTTGTTCAGTATTTGTTATTGGCTTGAAACAGTGATCACCAGACATAGACTCAGACATGCTTTCTCATGTGGTTTTTCTGGCTACTTTCTGGAGCTGCATGTTATTTTATGTTACCTAAAAAATACTGAACACTCCATATTTACACAGGAAGTTGGGTTTTAAATTCTTTTTATTTATGATGCATGTTTTCAACAAGTGTTTTAAAGTAGAACTAAATTCTCTTTTTTTTGGTTAAATTTTAAAGACTTAATTGTGGTTATAAGCAAAAAGCCTTCTAAGAATTGAAAATCACTTTAGCAGAAATATCATAATTCACAAGTAATCCCAAAATTTATATTATAGAACCCTTTTCCAGACTGAAATTCTCATCCAAGCTCCTGAGAAGTGTTCCGTTAGAATTTTACCTCACATTTCCCCTATTCTCCTCTTGGTAAAGAAAAGTAGCTGGTGGCTGAGAATCCCGCAGTTAATCTGATCATTAGTCTCACTACTTTCATGAACCTTTTTTTTTCATATTATGCTGCATTTTTAGATCTCATCTTTGTGTTTTTTTTCTTTTCCACACTTAGACATTTACTGTTTACTCCGCAAATAGGGCTTCTGGTGACTCTTCACCTGATACCTGTTTGTGTAGTTCTGTTTTAACACCGCTTGGGTTGGTTGCTTATCCTCAAAGAAGACACTGTCATTACTGATTGTCCATATTTTTGGATATTGTAAAGCAAATTTGCTTCACATTTTAAACATACGATTATGTATTGTCAAATCAATTGTCCTTCAACCCGAGTTACTGTTGGTGTTGTAGTGGTAGCATGTGAGTGTTTTTAGTGTTTTGATGTGCATATTCTGTGCATATGATTAGTATTATTGCAGCATAACCTTTCTTTTCTTTATGTACTAACCAGCATGGCTAGTTACTAAGGGTTGTTTTTTAAAATTTTTAGGTTTGTGGAAGTTTTAAAAAAATTTTTTTTACATTGAAAAGGTATATAATCTTTTCTTTATTAAAACTATCATATATAAATGTGTATATACTGGAACATTATATACACACATGTATATACAAGTATATACACACATGTATATACTTCTATATACAGAGTATCAGAACGAACCAGGACTAATTTCATAGTGAATTCAGTGTTGTTTTTAGCCATACAATGGATATAAATACACATACATTGCTTTGTTGTTTATTTGTACACACTGAACCTCTTTGAGATTTTTATGCTTACCAATTTTTAGATTGGATTAATGGAAACAGTCTTTCAATTAAATGATCTTTGGGAGCCAGTAAATTTTCCCTGTCAATTTAGTGTCATTTCTTGGTGACTGCCAGTAAACAGAATTTTGTGATACAAAAGGAAGAAGGTCCCTTGAAATATCCCTTGAAATTCAGTAAACAATTAACATGGTATATGGAGCATTCTTATTCCCTAGTAAATTTAAGAGTGATGTATTTAAAATTGTCAACTTAAAAAATAATAGTAACCTTTTTTTTTTCCTAGAGAGCTGATACATAGAATATATTTAGCTACATAATGAGATTATATTACTGTATATAAGATTATATTATATAATCATACAATTGTTATATAATTATAATCATTATAATTTATTATTAAATCATGCAATTTACATGATAAATCATGATTTTATACTATCATGTAATTATATAATATACATTATATAGTTAATCTTATTATAACATACATGCATGTTATATATAATAAGATTATATTATATATAATTTAGATGTATGCTATAGATACATAAGAACTGTTTTTAAAGGAAACCTATAACTAATGCATTTATTTATACATGGAATAAACAGCTATACCATAACATTTTTGTTTTGTTTATGTGAATTCTGATTTACAGCATTACCCTTAAGCTAGACATACCTGTTAGGATTAGAGAGGTAAGGTAAACTAACAGTATCCTAGAAACCTTTATTGGTATTTTATTCTTACCTGTTTTGTTAAAGTCTTTTCTTAGAATTCAAAATTTTCATTGCATAAAAGTGAAGGTGATGGTAAATCTAAATCTTCCCCAAACACTATAACAGTAGGATTAAAATAAATGTATTTGTTTTTTAATAAAACTACCAGTTGGCTAAGCACAACTCAGCTTTAGGTTTGTTTGTGGGAAATGAAGGTTCTGCAGGTTTTTGTTTTGTTTCTTGTTTTGTTTTGTTTCATTTACAAACTGTTCTTTGCATACTTATGTTTGTGGTCCTTGTAACTGACTTCTGCTTTTTGTTTGTTTCCTTTTCTTTCCTTTATCTGTTTTACTTCCCCCATTCTGTGTTGTCATCGCCAGTTTCTATTGCTCCACCCCCTCCCCCTATGCCTCAGTTGACTCCACAGATACCTCTCACAGGCTTCGTGGCCAGGGTGCAGGAAAACAGTAAGTTTGGAAAACCTGAGCTGTCCAAGAGTAGAGGCTGTCTCCTTATAGCATGCATGGCTGATGAGTCATCATTTTCCTTACTTTTGTTGAGAAGCTAATCTTACCTTGAAAATAGGTGCAGATCCGTTATTGAAACTGAAGAGCACGATCTTCAGTTTTCCTCTGTGTGCATGGTTACTGACTCAGATGAATGTCACAACTGCAATTTCCTCTGTATTCACATGCTCTAAAACATGAAATCAGATCTTTGCAGATTCTTAAGGAAAGCATAATCAAAGCCTCAAATTAAAATTGTGTTGAAACTACTAGCTTTCAATAGTTTTTAGGGGAATTAGTTTTCTGTTGCCAGCTAACTCATCAAGATGCATCGTTACACTGTGAGATTAAATTTATTAGGACAGGTGGTTTGTTTTATTTTCTTTGTTTTGGTTTTTGGGTGGGTTTTTTTTGGCATTTTCTCCTTTAGTTACAAAACATTTGTGAAGAAAACTTTGTAGCCTTTGATTTTTATACATAAACAATTTTGAACTTATATAAAGATTTGTTCAAATTTTTATGCATAAACAGTTTTGAACCTATATAAAGATTTGTTATTAGGATAAACAAGGATCTGCAAGAATAAGTAAATTACATCCATGCACTCCATTTAAGTGATGATCCATGTAGAGCCCTCTTTATGTTTTGGCCCATGAGGATGATTTCTGAACAGGCAGACTTGTTACCTTTTTTAGATCTTTTTGAAGGAAGGTCAGATTGACTAGGAAATTCTTTTGAATATATGAATTAGGATAGAAGTTTTTATTTTTTAATTACCACCTGATTACTTTGACGTTCTGGGAGATACATAATCCTAACTACATGATAATAGTGAATGTTATTTGGCAAAATGGAAAATACTGCTATTATTGAATTATATTACGCCAAAAATGCTGAAGACGGTAAGGTGGTCGCGTACTAATTCACTTCATTTGGCATCATCACCATGCACATAAATCTCAGAAAGGTTTGAACAAGATGTGTAACTCAAATGACCAGCCCATCTTCCAGGAGAAAACATTGTGGCAAATTCCATCCTGCAGCTTCTCCTGACCTTGTTGTGTTATTCTCCACGTTTCCTCCCTTCGTCCAGTCAAATATTTGTTTACTCAGTGTTATGTCCCAGGCTCTGGGAGGAATATACATAGTCTAAGACAAAGTCCCCATCTTTAAGAAATGTGTGATTTAATAGACTTTCTATAAAAGTTTCATGATGCTGAAATTTCTGAGCCTAAACCAACCTTATCATTTACATTTGGTTGGAAACTCTTACGTGTTTAAACATGTAAAAATAAGCGAATCTTCTTTTTAAAAAATTAGTGGATAAAGGTAAATTGCTGATTCTTGGTGCTCCAAGAGTTTAAAAATTGTTTGCAAGAGTTTAAAAACAAAGCCAGTTCAACCTTTGAACTGCCTAATAGCCGAGAATTTTTAGGAAATGTTTTAAAATAGCCATAATAAACATCCATTTAGTGAGTCCAAAGCTCATTGATTAGATATTTGGTAATCCTTTTTTTAAACAGACATTCAGTGTAATGTACATGTATGGTCTTTGCTCTAGAAGCCATGGTACTATTTCAGTTCTTTTCCCAAACTTGTGATCTTGAGTCAGTAATTCTCTTGGTGCCACAGAATGCCTCGTTTCGTTTTATTTGGCATCTGTTTTCTTTGAAAGCATGTTAGGAAGATTGTTGTTAAATTGGTATCAGTATATTAAATGTTTTATGAATTACAAATTTTCTATGTTCTTTAATACTCACTTTCTTTGACAGAGTGGTAATAATGAATGCACAGAGCAGTTAACCTATTAATAAATGTGTTTCAGTTTAAGACATGAGCATCTAAAAAAGCAGTGTGTTTACATCTGTTTATGATTAACATCAGAAAGTGTTTTTGAACTAATTATACATGGTGTTAGACAGAGTATTATGCACAGAGAATTAGATGACAAGACGCTTGCCCCAGTGTATGCAATTTGAAGATAAGCCAATGTAAATTAACAGCAGTTGGGTATAAAGACAGTTGAATGAAAAATAGACTAGTAAGTTGTATATAAATCAAGAGTAAATGCACTTTAAGAATTCAGGCAAACATACATAATTTATTCATTAAGCCATATTAAGGATATGAGCTATGACTACTGTCAGAATGGATTCATATGCATTTTCTTCTCATCTCAATAATATTAGCAAGCTTTATGGAGAAGGGATTGGTAGAAATAAAATGGATCCTAGCATTTGTCAGAAGAATAAACTGCACACCTGTGTGAGAGCTGTCCATTCGAATGAGCATCAGCACACAGGACTTATTTCCTAATAGTCTTCTTTCTCACCCCAAATAGGATAAAATAGAAATCACAGAATTAAAGTGGTTGTCAGTAGGGCTCTTATGTGCATATGTTTTGCATATGTTTTAAATCTGGGTTCTTTGGTTATATTCTCAGCTCATTACTGCAAATAGGGTGTTGAAAACTTTAACACTATCTTAGAATAGATGATGACCATTTTCTTTGATCATATAAATAGCCCCAGAAATTGGCAGGTGAGGTAGTATGTTGGAATTATTAGTATGTTCGAATTCTGAATTCTCTCAGATACTGGAGACTATATAATTCTTTGTATCAAAATATTTTCTTTTTTTTTTTAAAGAAATTTGTGGATCAGAAATTTAAGAATTAGTTGTGCTTCAGCTCTGAATTCGTTAATATTGGGAGCATTTCTTACCTGGTATCATAGTAATTCATTGAAACAATTCTAGCATGACATTTTTTCCATTTCACTGTTTACACCTTTATTTAAATCACACATATACATACCACAGCCATCTAGAACTTGAGGTGTGAATCGTTTTTATTATTTTGCATGATTTGAGTTTTTTCTGTTGTTTTTTTTTTTTTTTTTTAAACATCTTCCTGCAGTACTTTATTTTTAAAATCTTTTATTGAGGATATATTCTTAGGAAATTGGATCTTTAGGATCTAGTCTTTCCCTCATTCCATTCTTAGTTTTATAAGCAATAATACAGAAGTCTTAGCTTGCTTTCTACATTGAAGAAGCTGATTATCTTTTTTTAAAGTTGATTATGAATACAAACATTAAAAAAATATTTAATGAGATTTTCTGCTAGCTTAGAATTATTTAACTTTAGATTTTTCTAAATCTTGTTAAATTTTCTTTTGTTAAAATTTAAATAATAGAAAACCTGCACACATAGAATCATACCTAACACCACAGCTTTTTTTCCCCCTTGCATAAAACAAATAAAAATCAACACATATCCACCCACTAGAGATTTCTTTGAAACTAAAGGTAACTAAAAGCCAAAATCGGGGACATGAATGTGCACAATAAATGGTTATCAAACCATTAAACTAACATTCATAATGTTTACCATAGTCCAAATGACAGATATGACATAAGGCTTATTTAAGGAGAGAGGCTAACTAAAGAGTGACATTTGTTGTGACCTGAACCTTGGAGTAAGGGAACTTCTTTCCTCCTGTAGTCTTATTTAAAAGAAAAAAGCAAAAAAAAAAGACATATTGTCTCCTAACCTCTGCATTCATTAATTTGTAGTACTTCCTAATACCTTTAATTTTAGCTCATTTTATTATTGCAAAATTATTCTTAAAAGTAGTAGAAGCTTTAACACACCAAGCTTTTATTTCTAATCTTGCATGTATTATTATAGTGCATGCTGTATATGATAGAGCTTCCTTAAATTCTGTTAACTTAGGAATTTCCATCTAATCTGATTTCTGATTTCAATTAATTATCTGAATTTTTTAGTTGCCGATAGTCCAACTCCACCACCACCACCTCCGCCAGACGACATCCCCATGTTTGATGACTCGCCACCTCCGCCACCGCCGCCGCCAGTGGATTATGAAGATGAGGAGGCCGCAGTAGTTCAGTATAACGACCCATACGCAGATGGGGATCCTGCTTGGGCCCCCAAGAATTATATTGAGAAAGGTAAGGTACAGTCATCACTGAATTGCTGTAACAGGAAGGAACCAGCGATGATCGTATTTTAGAGCTGTAAGGAACACCTAGTCCAGTATGTCTCTACCTTTTGAACACCCTTATTCAGCCAAGATGATTTAGTTCCTACACATTTCCCAATATAAAGCAAGGATTCTTTATTTTCTGTTTATTTTTTAATTGGAGTATAGTTGATTTACAGTGTTGTGTTAGTTTCTAGTGTACAGCAAAGTGATTCAGTTATATGCCGAAGTGTATGTGTGTGTATATATATCTGAATTCTTTTTCAGATTTCTTCCATTATAGTTTATTACAGGATATTGAATATAGCTTCCTGTGCTATACAGTAGGTCCTTGCTGTTTATATTATATATAGTCGTTTGTATCTGCTAATCCTAGACTCTTGAGTTTATCCCTACCCTGCCCCTTCCCCTTTGGTAACTTAAGTTTTTCTATGTTTGTGTGTCTGTTTCTATTTTTCTTTAAAATTCATTTTGTATCATTTTTTTGATTTCACATATAAGTGATATCACAAAGTATCTGTCTTTCTCTGACTGCTTCCCTTAATAAGTAGTAAGTGAGGTAATCTCTAGGGCCATCCATGTTGCTGTAAACGGCATCATTTTCGTCTTTACTATGGCTGAGTAGTATTCCACTGTATGTATTAAATACATATACCACATCTTTATCCTTTCATCTGGAGAGACATTTTTAATTTTTTAAATTGAAAATATAGTCTGTTAATTGTGATTTTTCAAATGACAAATTTCCAACTTGACTGTGATTTTTAAGATGATAAACAGATAAGGCACAGAGAAGGAGTTAAATGATTTACTAGTAAGTTCATGTAATTAAGATTTAAAACCAAGTTTCTAAGCTGTTACAATAAAAATAGAAAACTTTCATATCTAAATATTTTAAAATATATTGGGAGATATATGAGAAAAAAACCTCAATTAAGGTTTTCAGCTACTTGATCTTGTAAATGAGAAAATAATCACCAGAATGTTGAAATTATGTGTAACTCTGATGTCCAAATTCACCTGCATTATCTGACATTCACTGTAATTATTAAGTAGTAGTGGGTGGGAAGGAAACTGTTTTTTGTGAGTTTATTTGCTTTTTGTCATCTACTTCTATGCCAATAAAAATGTCTTTGTAGAGTTCTGAAAAATGCATGCTATGTAGTTGATCACATTTGATTGCCACCTTAAGCAAATACCTGTAGCATTCTTTCCTACCCAAGTTTTAAATACATGGTTGAAGTAAATAGGCTGTTTTCTTTTTATATTTTTAAACAGTAAATATTCTACATATTACTGAGGAAGTCTTGAATGTTCTACTTCATATTTAGATTCTCATGTACCTTCAAATAGATATGCTGTTGTTATTATGAGTGTGATAAATGTGAGCAGTCTTGAATTGTGTTTTGACCCATATTTTCTGGTATGGAAAAGCAAATTTAAATAACTATGAAAATGGGACAAGTTATATTTACATAACAGATTTGGAATGATATAATGGTTAATGTATTTGGTAATAGAGCAGGATTAAAGAAATCTCTTCACAAGTTGAATGAAATAATGAGTCTTAAACCAGGAGTCAGCAGATTTTTTGGAAAAGACCAAATAATAAACTTTTTAAGTAATCAAGGTATATTGACATATTAGTTTCAGGTGTACAACATAATTCTTTGATATTTGTATATATTTGCAAAATGAAATATCTTAAACTTTGCTGGTCATTCAGACTTGTCACAGCTACTCAACCCCACTGTTGTAGCGCAGAAGCAGTCGTTGAGAATCCCCTGGCGGTCCAGTGGTTAGGACTTCACGCTTCCGGGCTGAGGGCCCGGGTTCAAACCCTGGTTGGGGAACTGAGATCCCACAAGCCATGCAGTGCAACCAAAGGGGGAAAAACAAAACAAGCAGTCGTAGACAGAACACAAGTGAGGATGTGGCTGTGCCCCAGTAAAATCTATTGACAGAAAGCCTTTGGTTTGAATTTGGTCATGGGCCATTGTTTACGGACTCCTGGTCTTAATCAGAAAGTTGGTATTTAGTAGGGTTATATTTAAAGCCTTTAATAGTCACCTTTATAAGTCACAAGATGATTAAAACCAGGTTTAATAGGATTTCAATTGAATATGTTAATCCAACAGTACGACATGACTGTTGCAGAAGCCAGATTCAGTCATTTATATTAGACTAATAGTATGTTTAATTTTGAGGACGATATTCAGGAGGCTGAAATATTTTAATAAGACAGTGTATCTATAACGAGTTAAAAGCATTGTTTCTAAGTTGAGGAAAAAGAAGATTTCAGAGGGACTAGATAGCTATCTCCAAATTTTTATCATGTAGACAGATGTAGGGGTTTCCCTGTTGGCTCACATCTGCCTGCAATTCAAGGGACACATGTTTGATCCCCGGGTCTGGAGGAGGCATGGCAACCCACTCCAGTATTCTTGCCTGGGAAATCCCATGGACAG
The DNA here is from genome assembly GCF_029378745.1 of Bos indicus. NCBI lineage: Eukaryota > Metazoa > Chordata > Mammalia > Artiodactyla > Bovidae > Bos > Bos indicus. The sequence continues at coordinate 17,955,854 of NC_091772.1, forward strand.
AGGAGCCTGGCAGGCTGCAAAGCATCCATAGGGTCACACAGAGTTGGACACGACTGAAGTGACTTAGCATGCATGCATTCATGACAGATGTAGATAAGAATACTAGATGTCTAGGCCCACAGAACCCTACAGTGAGTATATAGAGAAGGGAGAGTTCAGACCTTTATGTGGACTAGGCTCCTACACACTAGGATGGACGCACATTGTTAATGGTTAAATACTCAGCAGTGAGAACTGTTACATGAGAATATATGCATTGGGCAAGGGGAGGGGCGACTAAGTTTCATTTACAGAGGGGGTTTGGCAAATAGAGACAATGAGTTGGGTGTAGTGTTTTTTATCAGCTCTTAGTATAAGTGGAACTAAGAAGATGAGGAAATACTATTTTAATTTTGCTGAATGACTTTGAGGATATCAGGCATTGTCATGATCAGTTTAAAACTCATCTATACCACTAAAAATGTGACGGAATACAAAAGAAAATGTTTCTTTCTAGCAGTCACTTGGTTTTCTTGGGTGGTTATTTAGCCAAAAATACCAGGATAATTAATGTTATTTATGCTGTATGTTTTGGTGTTTTGAAACTGGGCATGTTAATTGAGCCTGTGATTACACTGTGATTTCACTGCAGGATTATAATGGAGGAAAATGTACTTGTTGAGTTTACTTCATATACTGTTTGGTAAAGGGGAAAAAAAAGATCGCCTGTTTTACTTTATCAAATGATGCTGTGGATCAGTACTTCGGGTCTCTTCCTTATTGTAATTTATTGATTCAGAATAATTATGGAGCATAGCCACCTTTCTTAAGGAAAAAATGAATTCCAAAATATCTTAAATGTCTTAAAAATCCTCTTTTAAGAAAAAGATTACATGAGGTAATGAAAAAAATTTTGTATGACATACTTTCACATATATTGGAAAATTGCATATTCCAGAATGATCATGTTATAAAGCCAGAAAGAAGGAATACTTAATAAACCAGTGGTTTGGAAAGCTAGTGATTTTTTGATGTCTTTCCTCTCCACAACTGTTTGCAAGGAAATGGATATTTTGTACTCAGCATAATCACAGATAACACAATAAATGGCAAAAATGTTCTCTTAAGTCTTATGTGAGTCTTTACTTACCTATTTCTCCTTTAAAAATAAAGAAAAATTCTTGCTGACCTCTAAGGTGTATATATATTTAAATCTAGGTATAGCCCCATAAATTATATGAACATATGAGTATTTTTCTGGGATGAGCAGGATGAGATTTACTTCACAATATATGTATATTTTTAAATTAGATAGCTCGGGTTGTTACCTGGTTTACTGATTGGCTCTGCAGCTTCACTCAATAGTTACTTTGATAAATGGTGCTTTGCATATGGTTGGCACTTAGTAGATATTTGAACAAATGAATTGAAACATGTAATAAATACTAAAATTCAGAGACCTTTCCGAAATAGGTTGGTAGAACTCTTGACTTCTCAAGTTATTTGTCAGTTTGGCCTGAAGATCAAGCTAGTGATTTAGGCACACAGTTGGGTACTTGACTTACCTGGATATATAGATTTAAGAATTAAGAGTATTCATAAAAAGCTTGGGTTTGCTATACTATTTGTTGGCATTACATTTAAAAATTCAATTAAACTTTGGATATAATGCACTCACATGATCTTCCAATTCTTCTCCACAGTTGTGGCAATATACGATTATACAAAAGACAAGGATGATGAGCTGTCGTTTATGGAGGGTGCAATCATCTATGTAATAAAGAAAAACGACGATGGCTGGTATGAAGGAGTCTGCAATCGAGTGACTGGTCTGTTCCCAGGAAACTATGTGGAATCAATCATGCACTATACTGATTAAATTTTTGCTTTTAAAGTAGATTCGTATTATCACTCAGTCATACTGTGGGACTATTATGGTTAACAGAATTGTCTTAAAATGTTTTAAAATGTGCCCATATTTTCAGAACATGCTGTTTTATTGGTATAATTGAATGTCTACTTATAAGCATAAATCTCTGAGGCAGTTTGTGGATTGCTGAGCAGCATTCTACACGAGGCTGCCTGTCACAGATTATGCTTACATACTTACTTACACATTGTTAACCTGATGACCAGCCTAAATATTCTGGGGGTGTGGGATCTATTTAATAAATCGTGATTCAGATCGTGCCATCACATGTCTCAGTGCAGCATGGTTACTAACGCTCTGTCAAACTAATACTAAAAATCAGAAAACTTAAATGCTGGTGCTGGTCATACTTTTTGTTTAGACTCTCTCATTCTTGAAATATAGTTTGTTTAAAGCATGCATACAAATTTATGTATTGAAATATACTTAAAAAAAATCCAAGATGCTTCCAATTTGTGTAATTCTTGGAGTACACGTACTTAGGTCTCTTGAAATGAACTGAGTCTCTAAGTTCTCCACGTAAAACAAAAACAAAGGGTTACCTGTAATGTTGTAATTTGTACCTAAGTTTTTTAATCAGTGAATTTGCATTATAAATTTTTTCCATTCATAAATACGTAAGTGAACCAAAGGTTTTTTTGTCCTTTCCTTCACTGGTTTGCTTTAAAAATAATGATAAATAAAAGATACCGATTTATTGCAGAATTATGGTTCTATTTTCTCAATATATTAACTTGGAAAAAAATTTAGCCTTATCTCAACCTATCCCAATAGCAGTGGCTGATTTTTGCAGAATTTAAAATCACAGATGGTTATTTACAAGTCAGTCTACTGAATTCCTTTTCTAAAGTAGCTTTTTCAAAGCTAAGATAATATGTCAAAGTGCACATGCTGTAGGTGAGATTCTTAAGGACTGCTCCAAGTCCTCTGGTTTTCCAGTGGACTGTCATATACTGATTCAATGATAGGAAATGCTAATTATCTTTTACATATTTTTTTTTTGGTAGAAGTGAATGCAATGGATTTTTGAATAGGCACTGTTTAACCCATTACCTGGCACTTGCAACATAAAAAGATTTTAAATGTAAAGTAATTGGGGGGAAAAGGTGCGCCATGTATTAATCATTGAACAGGGATATACCTGGCCAACAGATCTGTGCTGTCTTTTGACATAATTGAAATGCAACATGTGCACTTTGTGTGTCTCCCCTTAAGGGAGGGTTCGAGGGGTGTTTTCTCATCGTGTATAATTCTCTGTTGCCTAGGACACTGAAGTAGAGCACTCAGTCGTGGGTTTCTGTGTTTCAATGATTTGTTTGGATTTCTAGTTATGTACTACTGGGCGTTTCAGACTTACCACAGTATAGTAAATGTTAAGACTAGTGCAAGATGTTTATTTCTGAAAATTAAAGGCCATTATTGCTACCAAATCAATGTGACTGTTGCATACGCATTTTGCCTTTGTTAATCTTAAACATGATTTTAGTATCACTGGTGATCAGCTACCTTCTTCATTTTTTTCAAGTGGACTGTTCTCTTAATTTTGTATATAACCTGTTGTCTAAATTTTATGTACAGTCTTTTATAATAAACCATTCTCCTATATGAAATTTTGGATACTGTTAAAATCTAACGTGGACTGAAATGTAGACTTCAGTTTTATGATCTTTACTCCTATGGTGAAACAAGATAAACCATATGAATTTTAACATTGATTATTTATTTGTGTAATGGCTTTACATGTGGCTACTATAACTGTGTAAACAATACCACATATAACCATCAAGATACCTCGATTAGAGTTTATAGGACTAGAATGACAGATTCAGATGGTTTAAATACATTTAGAAAGTTTTCTGAAAAACTTTGCCAATAAAAAAAAAGTCCCATTAATAAGGAAATGATCTTTTTAAATGATTTTTTTGGTTATCTGCACATGAAGCAAAGTGTATTCCACAGAATTTTTGAGGCACAATCTGGTAAAATAGCTGCCAGAAATACCAGAAAGAGGTGTCATTTGTCTCTTGTGAGCACCATCTCTGAAAGCTGTATGAGGGCGTCTCTTTCTGGGGATGGTCGAAGTTTACTGATCTCGCTCACCGCTTTGTGGCAGTACCGCTGGGCGAGGTAGGTTGTCTGCTGCACACCGTCACTCTACCGGACGCGGAAGAAAATACAACAGAACAGATGCACGTCAGCCACTGGGGTCAGCTCTTTAAAGTCCTGCTACAGTGAGTTAAAACATCCTCTGGAGATCTGATTAAGAGCTGGACGTTGTTTCTAATGTTCTCTGTGTCTCTCCCACTTTCTCAGACTGAAGCACATTTTTATTCTATTACCATGCCAAGCAGTGAACTCATTAATACCAAGTAGCCATCTATTTTCCCCCTATTTTTCATTTAAGTATTAGTTTTTAAGTTACACATACACTAAAATTGATACAGTAAAACTCTAAGTGCAACTTAACATAATACATTCATAATATAGAAGAGCTTAAATGAAAATCAAGTTTCTTCTTCCAAAGGCACCAGTTTTGTCTGTTGGTTTTAATTATCTATTGCCTTTCTGTTAAGACGTGTTTAAGCCCAGCCGTACTGTCTCCCAGCTTGACCAGACTGTTTGTCTTCAGTCCTTCTATTGGTCACTGTTGTCGTCATGTAGCATCAACTTCTGACTTCATCTCATCTGAGACGAGGAAACCACTGCTCCTTCTCTTTCCTCTATCTTTACCCTATAGAGATTTGCATTCCATTTTGTAACCATGTTTTTATGTTGGTTCTTTCAAAAAGCTAAACACTAGTAAAATAATTATATTTACTATTTCTATTATGTCAAAATGTTTATGGAAATATCAAGACATATAGTTGATTTTATTTTCTTCTGCTTGGTTCCCTGTCATTCAGAACAAGATATCTGTAGCATCATGATTGAAAGGACTCAGATTTTCTTTACCAAGTGTTTCAAAATATGACACGTTTTAGACACAAAAATCCTCAACAAGGTACTACCAAACCAAATTTGACAACACATTAACAGGTTTATACATCATGACCAAGTAAGATTTATCCCAGGGATACAAGGATTCTTCAGTATATGCAATTCAACCAGTGTCACACACCATATTAACAAACTGAAGAATGTAAACCATATGATCATTTCTAATAGATGCAGAAAAAGCTTTTGACAAAATTGACAGAAACTGCAGAGAAGTGGACGTAGAGGGAACCTACCTCAACATGAAGGCCACCTATGATAAACCACCAGCAAACAACATTCTCCTTGGCGAAAAAGCATTTCTGCCAAGATCAGGAACAAGACAAGGATGTCCACTCACTGCTATTACTCAACAGTGATTGCCTCGCATAGAAAAGTAAAGCCATCATGGTCTGTAGATGATATACTATACTACACATCAGTCAGTTCAGTTCATTCAGTCAGTCTTGTCCAACTCTTTGTGGCCCCATGGACTGCAGCAGGCTTCCCCGTCCATCACCAACTCGTGGAGCTTACTCGGACTCGTGTCTGGGGACGGTCCATTGAGTTGGTGATCCCATCTAACCATCTCATCCTCTGTTGTCCCCTTCTCCTCTTGCCTTCAATCCTTCCCAGCATCAGGGTCTTTTCAAATGAGTCAGGTCTTTGCATGAGGTGGTCAAAGTATTGGAGTTTCAGCTTCAGCATCAGTCCTTCCAGTGAAGATTCAGGACTGACTGCTTTTAGGATGGACTGCTTGGATCTCCTTGTTGTCCAAGGCACTCTCAAGAAGCTTCTCCAACACCACAGTTCAAAAGTATCAATTCTTCAGCACTCAGCTTTCTTTACAGTCCAACTCTCATATTTATACATGACTACTGGAAAAACCATAGCTTTGACTAGACAGACCTTTGTTGGTAAAGTAATGTCTCTGCTTTTTAATATGCTGTCTAGGTTGGTCATAACTTTTCTTTCAAGGGGCAAGCGTCTTTTAATTTCATGGCTGCAGTCTCCATCTGCAGTGATTTTGGAACCCAAAAAAATAGTCTGTCACTGTTTCCATTGTTTCCCCATTTATTTGCCATGAAGTGATGGGACCAGATGCCATGATCTTAATTTTCTGAATGTTGAGTTTTAAGCCAACTTTTTCACTCTCCTATTTCATCAAGAGGCTCTTTAGTTCTTCACTTTCTGCCATAAGGGTGGTGTCACCTGCATATCTGAGGTTATTGACATTTCTCTTGGCAGTCTCGACTCCAGCTTGTGCTTCATCCAGCCCAGCATTTCTCATGATGTACTCTGAATATAAGTTAAATAAGCAGGGTGACAATATACAGCCTTGACATACTCCTTTCCCCATTTGGAACCAGTCTTTTTCCATGTCCGGTTCTAACTGTTGCTTCTTGACCTTCATACAGATTTCTCAGGAGACTGGTCAGGTGGTCTGGTATTCCCACCTCTAAGAATTTTCCACCGTTTGTTGTGATCCACACAGTCAAACGCTTTGGCATAGTCAATAAAGCAGAAGTAGATGTTTTTCTGGAACTCTCTTTCTTTTTCGATGATACTATACATAGAAAATCCTCAATATGCCACCAGAAAATAGTAAAGTTGCATAATACAAAATACATATAAATCTCTTGCATTGCTATACACTAATAATGAAGGATCAGAAAGAGAAACTAAGGAAACAGTCCCATTTGCCACTGGAACAAAAAGGATAAAATGCCTAGGGATAAACCTACATAAGAAGGCAAAAGAACTGTATGCAGGAAACGAAGATACTAATGAAAGACACCATGAACGGAGGGAGAGACATACCACGTCCTCGAAAGAATATTGTCAGAAGGACTTCTGTTACCTGAGACAAGCTACAGATTCAGTGCAATCCCTATCAAATTACCAACAATGGTGTTTTTCATAAAATTGGAACAAAAAATTTTACAATTTGTATGGAAACACAAAAGACCCTCAATAACCAAAACTATCTTAAGGAAAATGAAGCTGGAGGAATCGGGCTTCCTGACTTCAGACTGTACCTACTCTACAGCTATAGTAATCGAGACAGTATGATACTGGCATGAAAGCAAATGCAGGTCAGTGGCAGAGGATGGAAAGCCCACGCACCTATGGTCACCTCATCTCACAAAAGAGATGAGACTATACAGTGATTTTCAGTCTCTTCAGTAAACACTGCTGGGAAAACTGGACAGCCTCATGTAAAACTAAATTAGCAAGGACACTCCCTAACACCACACACAAAAATAAACTCAGAATGGATTAAAGACCTGAACATAGGCCAGACATAATAAAACTCTTGGAGGAAAACATAGAACACTCCCTGACCAAACTTGGTCTTGCATCTAAAACTCGTTACATTAATTTGGTTACCAAAGGACTCTTCCACTGCACCATACCTACTGTTGCCACTCTTCCTTTTGAAATCGTCTCACCTGTAATACGTACTGTAGCGCTCTGTCCACGTCTCCTGGTGAACCGAACCGTCTCATTATCATAGCATTCATTTCTGGGAACTAACCAGAAAGAAAACCTATTTAGAGCTCTTGGGAGAAATCAAATGTTAAAGCTTCAGTTTGTAAGAACAGGTTAAAAAAAGAAGATGATCAAAGGTTTAAATGATGGGGGTGGGGGAGCAGCAAGCTGTACCAATTACAGCAGCAGAGTGAAGAGGATGCCTCCTTCCAGGCCCAGCGACGAGCCACGCCCTGAGAGGTGCCTCGACCAGTGCTCACTCTGCCGCGTGTTCTCTGCTGGGTCCAACGCTGAGTGAGAGGGGAGGAGCCAGCGTGCACCCCGACAGCTGCTGGCTTCCCTCAGGGTCTCAAGCTCTCGGCTGCCCAAGTCACTGGGGGCCCACTGGGCCTCTCCCCTGAAGTTTCTGACTCAGCAGCCATGGGGCCTGAGGGTGCCCTTCTAGTGCATTCCCAGGGGATGCCGGTCCTGCCTACAAACTACGAAAATCAAATCACCGGCCTAAGACGAGGATGAGCCTTGTGCTTTTTAGTCCTAAACTGCGTCTCACTTGAGAGAGACACCAGTCTCTGAGCAGAGGGACTCCCAGGAAAAGCTCAGCTCATGGATGGACCAGGGCAGCACTGCTAGACGCCCACCGGCCCTGCAGTCAGCTGGGGAGGCTTCCGGTGCAGCTGCCTGGATCTGCTCCCTAAGGTTCTGACTCAGCTGGCTTGGGGTTTGGCCCCGGCGTCATATTTTAAAAACTTCGGGCATTTCTAATATGCAGCCAAGGTTGAGAATCATGGAGTTAGAGGAGACCAAGACAGAAGCGGCAGTCAGGTTACTGGAGTGAATTCTAAACACCAGTTTAAGCAGATGGCAGTTAAGAGGAAAACAGAAAACAGGTCCAAGGTGCAATGAGGAGAAAAATCTGTCCTGTAGTACTTAGCAACCAGGTAAGGGTACTGTCACCAGGAACAGAACCAGGAAGCCAAGACACCAAATCACTTCCTCCTCTAGACTCAAGCTCAGGGCCTGCCGCTGCCACAGCTGAGCTCCTCCACCTCGTCTATGTTAGGAAGGAGCCAAGCTACACGATCAGAAACCTGTTCTAACAGCTTATAGTCCGTGAAATGAGGTTACAAGGTGTGTGGTTCCGGCCAGGCAGTGCTCAGGGCAGTGGCCAGTGCTCCCCTGGCAGGGCGCCTGGGGGATGAAGTCAGCTTTGTCCTGGAACCACCATGGTGTTAGTAATCCTGGAAGGGAAAATAGGTCACACAGAAAAATCTCAACTAGATGGCAGCAAATGACGAATGAAGAATGTTCCTTTTGGAACAAAGTACGTGTCCAGACAAAGGAGAGGCGGCTGATAACTTTATGAAATGTAAAGAGCGGCACCTGGTTAGGTCTTAAAGGAAAACCAGTGATTAGTTTCAGGTACTGGTCTTTTAAGAACCAAAAATGTAAGTTTCATAGGAAAGCTCCCATCAGTCAATTTTAGTGGTAAGAGTCAAACCAAGTAGGGTCTCAGTTACTTAACACCACATTTCACAACTGGATTTCTAGAAGGCTGCGTATCCTCAAAGCTAATGTGATACTGGTCCAACAACTGGTAAAACTGCCTTTTTTAGGGGAGATGAGCATTTTCCTGCAGTACCAACAACTGGAGTAAAATATGCTGATGGGATGGTTTCTCTTGATTCCTTTTACTATGAAAAGCACTGAGAAAGCAAAATTTGGGGGAAAAATTTTTTTTTTCCATTGAGTGTTGACTACATCTTTCCTTTGAAGCATGAAGTATATGCAGTTTTAATATGCAAATATCAAACTCTTCCCGTAGGCGTTCCTGTTCCAGAAACTTGAGAGAATTCATGAGAAATGCACCAGGCGGGAGGAGTGCCGGCCTGCCTGCAGACGCACTGAGACAGGAAGGTTCTTCTTGCCTGGGCTCTGATCTTAAGAGGATGTCACCTGTGGCCGAAATCAGAGTCTTGACTGTGAGGTCTGTCCGTAAACTAATGACAAAAGGTGGTCGGTAAACTGTGGTGTGCTTGTTACTCAAGCAAAAGTTGGGGGTGACTCTAAGGCGGCAACACTCACAACAATAGCAGAAGCCCGTGCAGCTGGTGCGGGGCTGGTGGTGGTGGTGTCGGCAGTTGGAAGCATGACTACAGGTTGACATTTAGGTCTGCTGACTGATCACAGAAGGAAGAGATGCAGAAGAAGGAAGGAGAGAGCTTTTCAAGGGTATTTGGGAACAAATATAATCTCACCAAAGAAGAAAACAACTTCCATTTGGTTTCTGAAGATCCTGAAATCCAATCTCTATTCTTTAAAGGTTTACTTTAACGTTAAGGTTTGTGTCTTTTATAGATAGTAGCATGTGTACACATGCACATGGAGCGTGCTGCCATCTCCGGGACTGCCCCAGAGACGTGGAAGAGTTTCTTTAATTCCCAGTGGACTGAAAAACCCCTTCTGAGAGATTTTAAAAACAGTGAGTTCCAAACAGAAGGGGTTTCTATCAACAAACTCCCAACTGTAAGACAAGTCAGCATGCTAAATGAAAGGAATAGTGGTCTTCCAAAGTTGCTTGTCTTGGTGCAATGAAACTCAATGTTCTTAAGTGGAAAAATTCAAAAATTAATCTGCAAACAAAACACACCTACCTATGGAAAAAGATGACAGGCATCTTGGAATTACTCCACTAAATGGGCAAATAGCAAAGGCTTGACACGGACTCCTGAGTGTCTTCAGAGCCTTTCCAGCATGGGAGAAGCCAGTTCCCTGCTCTGGGTGGCCTCTGGGGGCTCAGACAGGCCCTTTGGACACCAGCGCTGATCCCCACAGGCAGCAGCAGTAATACTGAGCATGTGGGGACATGACACTGGTCTGAGAGGATGCAAAGCCTGCTGTACCATTTACCCGAGGCTTCCTTCTGGCCAAGTCTGAGCATCACTTTCTTATTTGCAGAAGGGACATACGACCTACCCACAAAGGAGCTGTGAGATCAGAGGTTAAGAGCAATGCGTTTGCCTTCAGTGGAGATACTGCACAGTCTCATGTTATTTTATGGAAACTGTTTTATCCCAAGTCAATTTTAGGCCCACAAATCTTGACAAATTTCTGACCAAGAATCTTAATTTTTGACAGTGTGAACTAGTAGAGCCTGGACATGATGTTTTATTTGAAAAGAACTAAAACATTTGACTAACAGTAGGCCCGTGCGCCTCAAGACAGAAAAGTCAGTCTGCTCAGGAAACAAGTCCTGTCTGGAGCGTCATCCTGCTCGGCCTCACTCCAAAGGCTGTGCCTTAACTCCTTTTCTGGGCAGGTGGGAGAAGCCTGGCCAGTGAGGGTGAGTCGCGATGCTGGGGCGTCCCCGTGATACACAGCTGTGCTTTCGTACACTGCATGCTTTTGTTTGTCCCTTTTCCTTTTTTAAAAGACCATCACTTCTTAATCTCGTAGACAACTGACAAGTCCATCTGTGGGAGTGCTCCACTGCCCTCCGATGTCACTCCCTCCATATCTGCAGGCAGAATTAGTGATACTCCTTCGAGGATAGGAAAGTAAATGTGTTTCTTCTGAAATAGATTCGTGGTCAAACACAATCAGAAGAGGCAAACACTCCGCATCCTAAGGTTGAAGTGGGACCCTGCTGTTAACTGAGTCCCAGGGGCTCAGGACAGTTAGGTAGGCTTGGGGAGACTTCTGACGGCACAGCCCCCTGAGACTTTCAGCAGACTGCAGGCTTCTTTAGGGAGAGGCGCGTTCCCCAGGCATCCTGATAGCCCAGGGACCAGGGCTTGTGGCTGGGCCACAAGAGTGCCGGGCCCAGCTTGTGGCTCCTCACCCTAGTTTTCCTCACTGGGGCCCGGGAAGGAGCCGCGGGTCTGCAGCCAGTGCTGCCTCTTTCTAATCAGAGGCGTGGATTACATGGACGTGGCTTGTGAATCCTCTGCTTTTTTGAGCTCAGAGTTAAAAAAAAAAAAAAAGTCCCTCACTCACGCTTTAATGCACACAAGGTGATCTGGCAGATTTCTGTCAGAACGTATTGCTCTGAATTCTGGCTGGGCAAGTCAGAAGAAAGGAGCCACTCCTAGCAGCCCTCACACTTCTCACCTCTGCCTCAGCTTCCCGAGGGGCCACCCAGAGCCTGTCCCCGGCCTCGCTCTTCTGTCCCCTGCTGCCCCCAGGCACCCGCCTTCTCTGAGTATCTCCCTGTGTATGGCTAAAAGATAAGACTGTTTTCTTATACCAGAAACTGAGCAAAAGCAAGGTCACTGGTTTTTAGAATATCAAAATGGATCCAATTTTTAAAAATCTGACCATAAGAAAAAACAAACACAAATGGAATCACTGAGGTCTATGGAAAACATGAGTTATCTTTGTAAATTCTGAGAGAAATGGAGGCAAAATCTTCAGCAGACGACAAGTTACAACATTCTGAACCAAAGAGCTAATTCTAAATTTCACAGCCTGGTGATGAACATTTAGCTTTGCTAAGTAATGAATTAAACATGAAGATGAAAATCTATTAGAAAGAAGTCCAAATACCAGCTAATGTCCTACTTCTTTCAAAGAGAGCATTTGGCAAGCCAGAAGCAGCGTGGCCGGGGGCCAGAGCAGGATCTGGACGGGTCCGCCCTGCAAGTCACTGAGGCTTCTCCGAAGCTTCCAGTTTTTCATGCATATTAAGGGGAAGATGATGGAAGCTTTACTTCCTTCCTTAATAGACAGCCCCTCAATCTGGACCAAGAAGAAACTGTGGTCCCAGTGCATCCCTCTGCTCTTGACATTTTTGAGGCAATGGCAGAGGCTCGCTGAGAGCAGCCAACAGTCCGGTTAAATTTCTAGAACTGGAGAATTACTCCTGCTGGGGGCCTTCCTGTGCCTGTTTAATGGGCTCTGATGCACAAAGTCCAGCCCTATAATGGAGATGTGGAAACTGCCTACCCTGTCAGTGCCCAAGACACACAGAAATGATCGCAGTGTTTCCTTAAATGCACATGGCACTTAATGCACACAGTATCTCCATGAATATCATCCTTACAGTGGCCCTGGAAGGAAGCTTATAATCTTCTCCATGTTACAGACAAGGAACCAGAGTTCAGAGGCAAAAATGACTGGCTTGGATGCTTCAGTCCTGTACTTGGGATCACATCTAGAACTCTGGTCTATTAGAAACGCTCCCACCTCATCTAACCTTCCCATCAGCTATGCCCGGCAGGTACCGGTCTCACAGGGCCTCCCGGAAGTGTGTCCCAGGCAAGTGCATAAAACCTACCTGCTGACATGCAAATAAGACGGGGCCAGTGGCTAACCCAAGCTTCAGGTCAGCTGAAGTCGGTTTGCCCATCTGTTCAGAACACGAGGTGAAGTCCAGGACGTCGTCTATCAGCTGGAGAGGAAGAAAGGGCTGTCACAGCCCCGCCACACCAGTATCCCCACCGCCATGCCCGCTGGACCGCACCCCTCCAGAGCAGTAGACCAACCTGAAAAGCGATGCCCACGTTCTTCCCATACTGATAGGCAATCTCATGCACCGCTGGGTCAGGGCATCCCAGGACAGAGACCTGAAACAGAGGATCCCGAGGTAAGCTGCTGGAGGGCAGACGCAGGGTGGCGGCCCCACGGGGATTCACACCACCTCCTCAGGAAAGGGGCCCTGAGGCTGGGTGTGCAGCCAGGAGAGACTGCTCTCAGGAGACCAATCACAGAGTGCCTGTGTGTCTGACCTATGGAATAAAGGACTTCAGTCTCAGACTGTTTTTTTAAATTTCAAGAAAACTCGCCTTTCCCACCTCTTTTCACTAGACAGGCCATCTTTCCCACCGCTTAGGGAAAAATGAGATAGGACTAGACCACTTCTGCAATGCGGGAGACCTCCGTTGGGAAGATCCCCTGGAGACGGGAAAGGCTACCCACTCCACTATTCTGGCCTGGAGAATTCCATGGACAGTCCATGGGGTTGCAAAGAGTTGGACACGACTGAGCGACTTTCAAAAGAAAAAAAAAAGACCAGTTCTGCTAGTCAGTCTTTCTGACGTGCAAACCAAACAGACTACAGTATCTGAAATGCTGTCTTCCAGTGCCTGGCAAACCTGGTCCAACTGCTGGCATTATTTTTATTTTTCTACTGACTTACCCTTATTTTAGGAGTAGAGATCTGATCTAATCGTACACAGGATGTGGCCATACTTCATTTCCCCATTTGTAGTCCTTATAATCATTTTTGTTGATTTCACTTGATTCTGAAAAGCTGTTTTTTCTTGGTGTCTGTACCAGCCTCAAGCCTCACGCTTCAGACACAGGTGTGGTTCTTGCGTTACCTAAGGACAGTCCCCGGTCCTACCGTTTCCATGCTTCTCTCACAAGAAGTCAGGTAACTGTATAAAAGCTTTTTTCCCTGGTCACTGAGGGAGTAGGACTTCTAAGTCTCCTGTAAAACTCAAAAAGCCCAGCTGGCACTGGTTACTCAGCACTTTTCCCACTGCTCTGCTAAGCATGCAAAGCAGGCCCAGCCACACTTCAGAGAAGGGGGGTGGGGTGGGGGAGAACACTCCTCCAGGGGAGAGAGGGCCTGGACTGGCCCCGAGAGCCAGACAGAGCTCTTCTGGGCCTCCTGTCTGACCTCAGCCCTCACCTTCGTCGGCCTCTGGGGACACGGGGGACCCTGCTGGGCACAGGCAGGTGGGCGCCACAGTGACCTGGGCCTCCCGTCTGACCTCAGCCCTCTCCTTCGTCGGCCTCTGGGGACACGGAGGACCCTGCTGGGCACAGGCAGGTGGGCGCCACAGTGACCTGGGCCTCCTGTCTGACCTCAGCCCTCTCCTTCGTTGGCCTCTGGGGACACGGGGGACCCTGCTGGGCACAGGCAGGTGGGCGCCACAGTGAGCCTGGGGGGCTGCTCTTCTGCCCCTCAGTTACCACGTGACCTTCGTGATCCTGTCTGTGCTTCAGTTTCCTTGTCTGTAAAGCCAAGGCTCACAAGCGCCCACAGCAGAGGCTGGAAGGAGGACACGTGACGCCACCCATGCTCTCTGCACACCGCGGGCGTCTAGCTGTAACCCCGAGTGTCTGCCGAGACTGTGACCAGCCCTCCTCCTCCGCTGCTGTGCCTACAGGAGCCGGGGAGTGTCCTGGTCTGCTGCCGCAGCCGGAACACATAACCTGAGCAGGTTTTCAGGGACTGAGTGAAGCCCATGCCTGTGTCATGTTTGGTCATGTGTCCTCGATAAAAACGCACACGTGGTAAAAGGCCAGGCGGCCGCTCACTTGAGTGAATGAAAAACTGAACTGCTCTCAACAGCAGAGACCTTACCACCGGCAGGCACTGACCCACAGTGGGCTGTAGGGAGGGATCCATGAGACCACCGGGGGAGACAGTGCAGAAATTGTGAAAGAAGTCAAGAAGTGCATCAACCTGGCTGAGAGAATGAGTGCATAGCCAGGCTCGGGCAGCCTGGGACATGCTGAGCCCAGAAAACAAAGACATCCCCTTTCTAGACAGAAATAACTCGTAAAGCAGTTCTGTAGAGGGTGATGCTATTTCCTATGCACAAAGCAGCACAGAAATACAAACTTCCTTCCTGAGAAGTCGATTTTTAAAAACGCCATTCTATTTCTAAACTCAGTGGATTAAAATGTCTGGAGTACATAGGATAAGCACTGTGCCTCATCTTAGATCTCACAACAGCCTATAATACCTCTTCTGGGGCTGATAAGGGTAAAAGTCAACAACCACTTAGCACTCTGCTGGGCACTATCCTGAGATTTCTCACGTTGCCACTCACTGAGGAGGCCGGCGCCGAGACACAGCGGAGACCAGGTGTCACAGGATGAGGAGGTGGCGAAATCAGGACCGAACCCCAGGCGGTCTGCCTCAGATTGGTCCCGATCACATGGATCTGCTGCCTTTAACGGGCCTCAAAGTCGAGGCTCAGAGAGGCCGGTCATGGCGCTCAGGAAGCAGAGAGCCCTGAGTTCGCCTCACCGCCCCCGCAAAGCCAGGCAGTAAAGAGACACTGCTGCTCAGATTGCCCAAGATGGCGTGAAGAGCACCCCTCCCCTGCTGCCCCTGCCCCGTGAGGCCTGTCTGACCAGGAAAGTCAGAAGGGACACAACCCAAACCAGAAAGGGGGCAGGCTGACACGCATGCGTCTCGTCTCAGCCTCAGAGTCGCCCCCCACCTGAGTCCTGGGGAGGGTGGAGCGGAGCTCAGCTAACTGTTCTGTCTGAAGCAGGTCCACAGCCAGGCCACAGGGCGCACGAGTCGAGGGTGGGCGGTAAGGACCACACCTCTCAGGAGACTCCTCTGCACCTCGCCTCAAAACCAGCAGAAAGATCACATCGACAAGGGCACAGCCCTTGGCATCTATCGAGCATCTCTGTCTCTAAAAGGAGTGTTTACATCACTATGAGAGTTAATATACGTACTGTGGTCTTATTTATTAAAAATAATGGAGATTATTGGAGCTCCACCATTATATTAAAAAAATACCAAAACAGGTGGGTGTCAGAAACCAATGGAAAACACTGGGAGAAAACTTTTTCAACATAAAATCACAGATAAAGGGTTAATGTTCTTCATATATAAAGAACTTTTTAAAACTGAGGAGAAAAGACCAACCACCCATCAAGAAAATGGGCAAAAGACATGAATATACAATTCACAAAAATTAAAGAACTGAAAACAGCCCTTCAGCATCTTAAAAGGAGTTCTACTTCACCAGAAAAGAGAGGTGTAAATTAGAACTCCATTGTAACACCATTTCTCATCTGTCAGACTGTCAAACACTCAAGTCTAAGGCTACATTTGGTTAGCGTGGCTGTGGGAAAACAGGCAACCATGTTAACCATGGGCCTTGGGCAGACAGCCCCTGGGAGGAGCACACAGCGGTTCAGTCCCCAGCCGACAGCTCTGGTTTGCCCGCCTCACACCCCTGCTTGGAGCTGGATCTGGGCCAACAGGTCCTGGGAGAGGCCGGCCACAGAGGCAGCCCAGGTCCCAGGCCACAGCCCAAGCTCCGCAGCCACGGTGCCCAGGCCCCAGCCCAGCCCACTCCACACCATGGCCTAGCACCACGTCTGCGACACACACACACCCAGCGTGCATGGCAGCAGCCTTACGAAGCCAAGACACGGAAGCAACCCAAGTGCCCAGCAATAGAAAACTGGTTTAAGAAGATGTGTATGTGTGTGTGTACACACACACACACACACACTGGAATATCCTTCAGTCACAAAAAGGAATAAAATACTGCTATTTGCAGCAATATGGATGGAACTTGAGAATACTATACTAAGTGAAGTAAGTCAGAGGAAAAATATTATACGATGTCACTTATATGTGAAATCTAAAAAATAATAAGAATGAATCATTAAATACAAACCAGAAACAGGCACAGCAAACAAACTTATGTTTACCACTGGATGCAGGGATAAATTAGGAATATGGGATTAAGAGACAGAAACTACTGTAAGTAAAACAGATAAACAACAAGGATTTACTATACAGCCAGAGAATTATATTCAATACCTTATAATAAGCTATAGTGGAAATAATCATATATATATATATATATAAAATCACTGAATCATTTTCCTATATGCCTAAAATACAACTACATTTCAAATTGAAAAAAAAAAAAAGATTCTCGACAACTAAATGCAACATGAGATCCTAGACTAGATCCTGGGCCAGAAAACAACGTTCCCACTTGTTCTAACAATATTATGAGAGCTACTAACATTTGAATAAGGACTACGTGTAGACTAGATAAGAATATCATATAAAAAGTAGGCGTTCTCCAGCTCTGACTCACAACCCGAGGCTCTGGGGCGGCCCTCTGCAGCTTTGACAGTAGCTCACTGATTCCAGGCCACATGCAGCACTCGAGAGAACAGAAATTCAGGGGAAAAACAAACGAGAAAATGAATGAATACATGAATCTGCAGGGTTATCATACCCAGTTCTGGTTCAAATCTCCGCTCAGCTACCGTCTGACTGGAAAACACTGGATGGGCTGCCAGACCCTCTGGCCTCATTCCCGTGAGGCTTTCTGGGGAACAAGGCACAGTGCTCACGGGTAAACTACATAATGTATTTTGCGTGACTATGTACAGAAACAAAGAGCCAATCACCTTTTAAGATTACTTCTATTTTAACATCAGTCAGTGTCCCAAAACAATCCTGAACAGCCCTCTCTTAGATTTAATACCATTTTTCATTAAACAGTCCTTAGGACAATGAACTGCAAGCTGTGAGGTTTCCTTCAAATTGCCATGACGTCCTGAGGTTCATTAGTTCTTCTCTAATGCTTCTGATGTTTAAATTCTTACCCCTTCTTTTTGGTGTCTCTAATTTGCTTTGCGTGTGTTCTCTCAGAGCCCACGTGTCTGCGTTTAAATACCAAAACCACATAAAAATAGTTTTGAATATATAACACCTCTGGAACATCTCTCCCCATAGGCACTTATATATAAAAACTTTTATTCAGGGAGCTCACACTAGCATCCTGCTTTATTAATTCTAACAGCTCTGGAGCTCAGGAATAAATCACAAGAAAAGTGGCAGTTCAGGGCTGATGGCAGCCTGCCTCCTAGTGGACAGCCTGAGACATTTCATTTTTAATGAGGTCCACCTGTACCTGCCTACCTGTGAGGGACCAGGCCCTCTTTATGAACGAATACACGTGCGGCCCTGTCTTTGGCTTCCTAAGCAGAGGACAGCGAATGCAGTCTCTCCTCGATGGCGTGGCTCACTGAGTGCGCGCTCCCGTTCTGGCTCCGGGGCAGCAAGCGCCGCTGCCCTGTGGAATGTCCACTCTGCGGACAATGACCCTCAGTGTTTCAGATCCAACTGCCCCACTAACGGCTGTGCTTCTCTCTCTGCAGCCTCAGGCCTGGGACGATTTCACTGTCACCTAACACACTAGTGAGCCTGGGTCTCCAGCTGCATGGAGACATTGGCCATCAAGGGTATGATGAACAATGAAACATCAATGTTCTTAAGATTAATTAAGATTGAAGGCCACCATTTAAAATTTTTCTTTTTTCTAATTTAGCATTCTCGGGCCTATCCTATTTTTGTCTCTCTTTTTTTAGAAAACCACACTCACAATTTCTGGGAAATTAAGAAAAAATGCTCTTTCAATAAAAAGACAAAAATGGCTGAGATTGTGGCCATCATGGTCTACATAATTCACATTCCTTTGGGTTTTAATTGGGTCTTTTTAGGAAGAAGTGTTGTCTTCATTCTTTTTTGGCTCAATTACAATTACACATTTCTTGATACTTTTCCAGACACATTACTGGCAAGGGGCTTTTTCACCTAAGAGGCCTGAGAAAAAGCTCTCTTCAACTGTAATTATGTTAAGAGTGTATCATGAGAGCAACTGACACGTGCCCCTTAGCAGTCTCCCCTTCTTGCTGCTTTAATCACAGGGACTCTTACTTGGCCCAGTTTTCATCCTGCGTCTCTGCTAGGCTGAAAGACGGTCAGATGAATAATTCTAGGTAGAGAACTGTCTCTCATCCGTGGGCTAGCACTGAATGATTAAAGACAATATTGATTTTTAAAAAAGGAAATTATGTGAAGAGTGGAGGGAAGGCCATGAGAAAGCAATGGGTACAGAAAAGTTATGGTTCAGGCTCAGCTGATACTCAGAAGCAGAAGGACTTTTTTATAGTCCCTAGAACTGGGAGGGATTTATTACTCATAGAAAAGGACACAGAACACTGGTACAATCTGTTAGTCGGATATTTTCACCCAGGTCAATATTTAAGAACACAGCAGAGCACTTTATAACTTTTTACATGTAAAATGTACAAAACGGGGTGTGGTAACCATGAGGGAGACCATTTAGTTGTTCAAAATGTTGCACCCATTTGGAAATCAGGTTGGGGAATATATTAGAAAGCTTGTCTTGATTCGACTCCTAGGAGGAAAGATAAAAAGTTGATGCCTAAACAGCAAAAATGAAAACCACAGCAGAAGTTCTCTGCTGTCTGGGGATGCAATTCTTTTCTCAATTACTCTTGGGATTTTGGTCACTATTTTAAGATTTTCCAGTGCAACTTTTTCTATGAGAATTAGCTCCCAAGAAAGAGCTGCTCCTGCTGCTAAGTCACTTCAGTCGTGTCCGACTCTGTGCGACCCCATAGACAGCAGCCCACCAGGCTCCCCCATCCCTGGGATTCTCCAGGTAAGAACACTGGAGTGGGTTGCCATTTCCTTCTCCAGTGCATCAAAGTGAAAGTGAAGTCGCTCAGTAGTGTCCGACCCTCAGCGACCCCATGGACTGCAGCCTTCCAGGCTCCTCCATCCATGGGATTTTCCTGGCAGGTGTACTGGAGTGGGGTGCCACTGCCTTCTCCGAAGAAAGAGCTAGAAAGCTTTTTTTTTTTAACTTGAAAAGAAACAGAACGTACATACTGCTTTACAACTGTTGGCGATCAGACTTGCAGTCTTCTTGAAAGTCTTCTCAAGGTAGTGTGCAAATCTTTCATTTTCATTTTCTTTTGACCCGAGCTGAAGAAATTCACCTACAAAGAAGGAAAGTGGCCAGGTGAGGGTTTTGTTTTGTTTTTGGCAGGGGGCGGGGGGGGGAGAGCTGGTAAAATACTAAGAATGAATAAAGAAGAAAAGTCAGAATTAACCTACCACGCACCAAATCTTCAATCACTTGGGTTAAAATAGATATAACAGTTGTATTTCCAATTCGTGCCAGAGCTATTGATGCTGCAGAAAGAATTAAGTCACCAGCAAGGACAGCCTAGAAAAGAAGAAAAACCTTCAGAGAAAAGTGTCCGAGCACTGGAGCCAACAATGAAGTTTCTCAGGAGAGAAGTCCAGAATGGGAGGGAGAGAGGGCTCATCCTGGGTCTCCGTTTTTCCTCTTCCTCAGCGGGATTATTTTACACGTTTGGGACCCTGTTTGAAATCTCTTGGCTCTCAGAGATTACCCAGTCTGTCTCTCCAGTTGAGAGCTGAAGAAACGAACGCCTGGAGATGGGAAGTGCCTGACGCCCTGGCTTCATCCTTGGCCACCACAAAATGCATCCCACTGCCTTCATTTAGTTCTGGACCATTCGTTCTCCCATCACACCGTGTGGCTACACCTCTGCACTTACTGTTTCTTCTGCTCAAAAAGCCCCTCCCCTTCACCTGGTGCCTCGTGTGCAGGGTTAGCTCAGGCGGTACCTGCAGGAGGTCCACTGAGACCCCTCGGTCTGACCTGTGAGCACAGCGCCCCTCGGGCACTGCTCTCTTCCCACTTTTTTCCTATTTGCCAAACCCCTAAGGGCACAGATTGTGAATCACCCAGCTAGTACTTGGCACACACCATGGCCCCACGCGTGCTTTGCTCAATGAAACCTAAACCAAGGAACCCTGGCTCCAAGTTCAAAGCTCTTAGTACACTATTACACGGCCTATCATTCCAGAACAAGACATTTTTTCACTGAACATGCATGGATACTTTTTCAATCTTCTTTAGATGATGAGTTAAATGTTTGCACTGTTTGCCATTAATTATAAACCATATGATTGGATTATATGCAATAATCAAGTATACTAATTTGCATACTTAAAGGATATGCATAAGTGTTAAAGAGTAGTTATAAATGATAGAGTTCATGGAAATTTTAATCCCTAGAATATGCAACATAACCACATTTTCAGTCTTTATTCCACACAGCACGTGGGACCTAAGTTCCTCAACTAGGGATTGAACCCATGCCCCCTGCAGTGGAAGCGTGGAGTCTTAACTGCTGGACCACCAGAGAAGTTCCAAGTTTTTATTGTCTATTAGTTCTCCGGCATTTAAAAATTAGTGATGTTCAGTTTGTTTACCAACTAAACATCATTTTATACAACATACACTGTATGAGGTACCCTGACATAACTGTAAATGCACACTGATAAAGTCACTGTACACATCGTGACTTACAGGCTCACAACATCCACCTCCACCCCACAGCTCGAGCAGCTGAAGGCTCAGGGTCTCCCAGCTCCTGCCTCTTTCCTCTCGGCCCTGGGGATCCCTGGGGCCAAAAGGGAAGTGAAGCTGCCAGACTGGGGATGGCTGGGATGAGGGGTGAAAGCAAAGCGGCGCTAGAGACACAGGCAGGGAAACCAGGGCTCACGGGGCAGTACTGTGTGGATGGACCTTTACTGGTAACACGCGGTCTTGTCTGAGGGCCAGGGAAGGGGAGGTGGCTCCGGGCAGGGCGGACCAGCCACGCAGCTGAGAGAGGCAGTGAGGGTCGAAACACGATCTCCCGTTTGCACCCAGGAGGCCCCCAACAGCAGAGGCACTCAGGAGAGGGGCCAGGCAGGAGAAAACGCCAACTTGTTCACTTAGCCTCCTCTGCCCAAGCGCTCAAGTGGCCCTGAAAATGGACACAGCAAACTGCAGGCCACGTCACAGGACACAAAACCCTTTCATCTAAAATTGGCGATAAGAGGCTTACAATTCAAACTGCGGACTTGATTATACAACAGAATTGTGTATACTACAGCAAAACTGGCATGCAAACATAGTAATTAAGGCGTTATTTCTTCTTTGAATACGACTGGCAAACAGGTGGGAACCAGGTACTACAGACATGTGAGGGATGGGAAGGAATGGAGAGGGAATACGTGTGTGCGTGTGTGTGTGTGTGTGCGTGTGTGTGTGTGTGTGTGCGTGCGTGCGTGCATGCTTGGGTATTTATACTTTTTTTTTTAGTTTTATTTACTTGCCCTGACACTCTCACATGTGGTGGTTAAGGAATTCAGGTGAATCTGAGTAATCTGAGCCCGAGTAAAAGGTGTGGCTCCTCATAAGAGACACTTTTTGGATAACTACAAATATGCTTTCCTTAACCGAATTCTATGTAAAACTGTGATTAAATAGAAATAGTAAGTTTATCTTTCTATGGTATTATCTACAATCAAACATCTGTATATAGACGAAAGCTATATACAAGAAACTATTTTGAAAGCTAGAAGACCACATTTGATGAAACACATTTTCATCATTTGAGACAAATCTGAAAAATAAATGCAATCCAAAGAGTGTGGCATTTAATATGAAAGATGAAAAAAACCAAAAAGCTGCACGTACCTTCTTTTCACCCCAGATCTTATTAACGGTGTGTTTTCCTCTCCGAGAACTTGCATCATCAATGATATCATCATGCACCAGACTGGCAGTATGGATCATTTCTGCAATTAAGGCAATGGCACGCTGGCTTGCTTGCACATTTCTAGTTAACAGAAAGCAATGCTTTTTAACAGAGATGCTGCCTAATAACCTTCTCAGCAATCATCTTGTGAAAAGTGGACACTGGATCTAGGATAAAGAATTTTATTTCTCTGAAAGAAACTGTATAAAAACTTCGGCTTCCCTACACAGCCAATGCTATCATTTGGAGAACATTTAAAAACACAGGAGATACTGTGAATCAAGATTATGCTTCCGGGACACCACATTAAGAAGTAAAATTTGTATAATGAACAACAAAAGGAGGATAAATAGCTTATAAGTCTGGGCACTGGACTGATAACAATTGTCTTTATGTCTTGTAACAGCGATCTTGGTCAGTTGATCAAGTTTACAATTAGATTACAACTAAATTTCAGAAATTGATGGGGAAGATAGGCGAAAAGCAACCTAGAGAATCGTGTGTTAAAGAACCACCAATCACTATTCAAACCTTTTTATACCATCTTACACATTTAGTATGGAGAAGGAAATGGCAACCCACTCCAGTATTCTTGCCTGGAGAATCCCATGGACAGAGGAGCCTGGCGGGCTACATTCCATGCGGTTACAAGAGTCGGACACGACTTAGTGACTAAATCACCACCACCACATGTTTAGCACGAAGACCTCCATAACCAAGATAGCTGAAATTCATAATTCCACTTGGCTACTGACACTGGTTATCAATATGAATTGATAATTCATTCATACTGGAGTATGAGTTCCAATTCATGTTTAACCTGTGCATTTGAAATTTAAACTTTCATTTCCCATATTTAACAGAAAATACAGGAAAAGCACTCCAAGAAGATACATGGATGTGAGTTCTACAGCTAAAAGAGGACTTCAATTTCTTTTTAATCATGATTATTATCACCATAATCTTCTAGGGAAATTTAAAAAAACCGAATTTTGAGAAAATCAAACTGGGAAAATAACCAACTGAATTTTCTGAACCTAAAAACAGAAGCCTGGATCAAACACATGCTAACCAAATGTTTCACTTATTCTCTAGCTTACTTTTCAAATATCACATTCTCTCAGGAGAAAAGTGAAGGGGATCCTGAAATGTGATGTTTTCTTTAAAAATCTAACCTGAAAATCTACAAAAGACAGTGCTCCTTCTAATGCCTCAGTTCTAGCAGAAAGCCATGAAAAATGATGTACAGCTACAGTACAGATGCTAGAATTTAACTACTAAATCAGCCTGAAGACTATCTTCCCGTTTTGCCTTATATATAATTTTAAAATATAGTACTTTGCCAGCAACTCTTACCTAAGATTTTTAGAACTAAACCTCAGAACCTTCCAGCTGCTTTTAGCTTGGAAACAAACTGTAAAGTGTGGCTTATTATTTATTAATGTCACACTTATAACTGTTCTAAATACTTCTGGATCACAGCCTCCTTCATAGTAGGGAGGGACAAATGATCTGGTAAGACCACTTTAGTGAGTGAGAAAATGGAGCTTCAAAGGGCTTCCAGGAGCTTGATCCAAATTTCTCAGTGAGACACTCACAGACCCTACAGGAAGAAGCTTGGACCTTAAATATTTTCCAGGTACATTTACTGGATCCTATCTTTTTTTGAGTTGAATGCACAAAAAAAGATGTATACTTTTATGGTCATTTTTTAAATAGACTATTTTTTTTAGAACACTTTCTCAATGAATTTCAGTCTGATGAAATATGTACTTGCTATTGGTTAATAGCAGAGTCACCTTCAGGCAACTGGGAGAGTCATCCAGCCTCCCTCGGGCGCCACTGCCATTATCGCAGCAGCAGGCGGGGCCCTGCCGAGAAGCTGCAGCAAAGTGGCAGTGCTCACTGAGACACTGGGGTGGCTTTTATTTTGTAATTTTTAAATACTTAAAAACAAAGATTTCTTGAAATATTTTGAAATTTCATAGACTCTTCATGTATGTAAAAATGCCATTTTGTATGCCTAAATTGACGAAACCAAGATTCTTGCTTAGAACATTCTGTGGCGTCATGACACAGCCCTATGTAGGATGAGCCTCACATTTTCGACGCTTCCTCATTTTATCTGATATACTTTTTCCTGCACACGTAGGCTTTCACGTGTGTGAGATTCTATCTGGAAAATGCTGCCACTGCATACCCAAGCACAGCATAATAGTCTGGAAGTCAAATTTACAGATTCCGGAAACGACTCACACTGTGTGAAAACGAAATCCTACAAGTACTGAACCGAATCATACCTTCAAAAAAATGGGCACCGTTTCTACTTCCCGCTGTGAAAGAGCGGCCACACTTTCCCAGCTCCTGAGAGAGGTGCTAGGAAAACCTGCCAGGCGAGACAGCAGGAGAAAGGAGGCCCCGAACCTCAGAAAGCAGAGGTTCTTGTACCCTGCACTCCACACCTGCAAGAGCGAGCGATGACTCAGCCAGCCCCTCACCACCATCAGGGGTTCCCCCTCACCAGATTCTAAATATTAGAATGAAGAATTAGAAGCACAGATGGGATAGATGGAATAATGACCTCTCCACGTACGCTTCACCAAGCTGACATGTGACTGAAATAAAACACTTTTTCCTCCCATTCATGCTGATATATAACGCCAAGTCTTTAAATGACAAGCAAACCCTGAGAGTGAGGTTGTCTCCAAAAAGAAAATCAAACCTTGTCAATGGATTACCCTGACTTGCAACAAATGAGGCGGCAGATAAATTTAAATAGTAAATGCGGTTTTCACTTTAACAGGCATAGTGGCACATCTATTCCTAAAACTACAGGGACTGTATGAAGACCAGAGAGTTCTCAGGTGGGTTACAGGAGGCTCTACTTCTAAATAGTACACTATGTTCTGTTTATCTCTTCTGGCAATTCTAAAGAGAAGCGTTTCACTTTGCTTGTTAGCACTAGCTTACTATTCCTTAAATCTCATCTCTGGCCCACCTCGTCAAAAACCAATTGTCTTGAAAACGCAGACTGAAAGTTCCTCAGACACAGCAATTGGGATCTCTCATGATGGGGCTCAGGAACTGGGATTCTGAAGTGGCAGACCCACTGAGTCTGATGCACAGAGTCAGGGAAATGCTGATCTGTGAGTGGGGGGCATTCACCTGCCTTACCGCAAGCCCCAAAACGAAGCGGCTCCTAAGGAATTTGACAGAAGCGTGGTCTCTGCTGCCTCCCTGTGGCCAAGCCTCTAAACTGCAGGCATGAGAAGTCTCTCCAGCCTGAAAGGCAACCTGAACTCGGCGGCTCAGTTCAAGCAAGGTCTTGTGCCAACTTCTCTCCAAGTGTCTTCACAGCTTGCGGGCAGGCAGTGCCCCCTGCTCTGAAGGGCGCAGTCACAGGAGGGTGACCTCTCCTCTGACACTTCATGTCATCTCGAGTTTTAAAGGATAAGAATGGACACTATCAGTTTGGTACTGAAGAAATTCTCTATTTAAAAGGCAACAAAGTCTCTGTCTCTAAAGTTCTTCAGGATGTGAACTGTTATCTGATGAAAGTATATATAGCCACGTTTTCAGTACACTGAATATATCCGCACAGACGCACTTTAGAGTCTCTTATCTGCCACTGAGCCGGGTGGGCCCGCAAAGCGCGACACGTGGACAGCGTCCCGCTTTCCTGCTGGGCCTGCGCTGCCAGTCCTGGCGCATCCCGAAGAGGCACCTCCAGAGGGAGGGAGCAGCCCGCCAGGCACACTCCCCGCACGGACAGGACACGATGCGAACAACGGCATTTATGCTAGTTTCCTGGGCTCTGAGACAGGTCACCACAAACGTGCTGGTTTAAATGGACAGAAATTCTCCCACCGTTCTGGAGACCACAAGTCCAGAAACAGTTCCCCTGAACTGGAACCAAGGTGTTGGCAAGGCCAGGCTCCCTGGAGGGCCTCAAGGGCAGGGTCCTCTCCTCACTCCTT
This sequence comes from Bos indicus, assembly GCF_029378745.1. NCBI lineage: Eukaryota > Metazoa > Chordata > Mammalia > Artiodactyla > Bovidae > Bos > Bos indicus. The sequence goes on from NC_091772.1 coordinate 17,982,365, forward strand.
CCAGTTCTCCTGGCTGCTGGTGACCTTTGCTTGTGGCCACAAGCTGGAAGGCGCCCCTGCAAGCCCCTCCATTTCGTCTTCACATGCCCTCTCCTGTGTGAGGCGATCTCCTCTGCCCCCCTCTTTAGGGCTACCAGTGACTGCATTTAGGGCGCGTCCGAAAACCCGGGATGATGCCTCCATTCCACAATCCTAGCTGAAAGCACACCCGCAAAGACCGTTTTCCTGCCACAAAATGCAGCACTTTATAGGTCCCAAGGCTTAGGACGTGGATGCCTTTTGTGGAGCCATTTTTCAGCTTAACACAGTGCCTGCTTTCGCCAGCCTCTTCTGTTGATGCTCAAATGTTTCCTTTTCAGTGATCTCATTCCTAAAATTACTTGATTTTGCTGCTTCTGTCTAAAAGCTTGTTTTTCCACATTATTGATACAACCTTGAAGTGTCTCCCCATCTGCAGCGGCACTCAGGGTGCAGGCTGAACTTGGGGTGAGGGGGCCATGGAAGGGTTCCTCACCATCTCTCACTCGCCGCATCTCGTCCTCTACCCGTTTCTTGGCCTTGGTCTCTGGCCCTGCAATCTGCTCTTTTGCTGTACTCCTCACTGGCACAATGGGGACACTACCGGCATGAACGTCAAAGGTGCCCTCCATCGCAGGGACAGCAGAGGTGCCTGCGAGCTCTGACTCGCTTTGCAGGTCACTGTCCTTGGTCACTGGCCACTCACCTCTGAAAACTCAAACAAGCGCACCAGACTAGTATCAAGACTGTCTTTCTTTGAAGGGAATGGCAGTTTTAAACTTAACCCTACAGTCATGAATCCATTAACAGTTTTAATATCAGGAGAAAAGAACTGACACCCAAGGGCAGCAGCTCTTGAATATTTCAGATCTATCTCCAGATAAAAATAGATGCCTGCAAAGCTGCCTTGTAAATGATGCAGGACCCACGCTATTGGCTGTTTTCTTGCCTCTGAAGCACTGCATTTAGAATCCTTAGACATGTGGAGAGTGACCCCCATGGTGATATCTCAGACCTGCAGTTGTCCAGGATGGCTTTCTCCACAGGACCCACGGTGACATCGAATGATGCAGTGCTGGGGTTTTGCAAATGGATCCAGCTGATGAAGGTGCAGAAGGTGATTCCTTCAGTGATGGACTCAGCCTCCCCTGGGGGCCAGGAGCCTGAAGAGCGAGCCCTACAGTCGTCCTGATCTCAGTGATGTTCCTTTCAGTTGGAGCTTGACCTCACCCATGAAGTGGACAAGCCTCTGGTTACTAAAGCCTTCTCTACCTCAGTAGGTGTCCTCTGTTACAGACTTTACTTGTAGATCCATGTTAATAATGAGTATGGACACATGAAAAGTGCCATCTCCTGGCTTAAAGACAAAAACATTTCCTAGGGCACCAAACTTCCTAACCCACAAACAGCCACGGCAGTACCTGGCTCAATGATTCACAACACATTCTAGACCAGGAATGGGTCTAGAATCTTTAGCGGCCTGACCCAAGAAATCATTCAAGTGAGCTGGTGCTCTTATGACTATTTTGTTACAGCTTTCCTACAGTAAGCTTTTGTAATTTCCTTTGCTGTCATGAGGATCATAAGTTACTTCCAATGAATTTAAGACTTTTTCACATTTGGAAGCTTGACCTGTTAACTAATGTGAAGACTGCGTTATTTAAACACACACACACACACACACACACACACATCATCCGATCTGTTCTATCTAATCAAATGTCTGGCTTTGCAAAGTGCAATAATAGGATTCAGGGGCACTTGACTGCCTGTACAGTCACAATCAATAGATCTGTGCCCAGTGTAACTGCAGTAGGCCTGTTATCTCACTGGTCCCGATACCCACTCTCCAGGGCTGCAAGATTTCCACGAGAAACAGGTGGTGTCAACACCAATGGTAAGAACAGGTACCTTTAAGGAGGTCTCTAAACAGGACAGGTTTGGCTCATTGGAGAAGAGACACTAATCGTGCTATGGTCGGTAAGCAGAGCATTTCACAGAAATCTTCTTTCTTACAGAGCTCGTTTTTCAACTGGATTCTCTGATAAAGTGAGCTCTGACTTACAGGTAGCTAGCTGGGTTTTACTGAACCCTTCTGAGGGCACGGTGCTCCAGGAAGCAGACTCTCAGGTTCGGAGCACAGGATGTCTGCTCAGGACCCCTGGGATGAACACGTGAGGCGGGGAGGGGTTTCTTCGAGGCAGGCCTGTCCGAAGCTGCTGCCATTTCACCGTGTGTCGTGGCGCTAGAATGGCCCTTCATCTACCAGTCCCTGCATGTGGACGGGCTCAGGTGAGAGGACTCTCGGCTGCCGGCACAGCCCTTGAGGAGCCCAAGAAGCAAAGGCTTTCCTCCAGCAACACGGGTTCAGCAGTGTGGCCAGAAGGTCCTTCATTTAAGGCGGGCTCTGGGCACATGGCTCGGAATCCACCACAACTCTGTGTTCTGGACTCTCAAGTCTCATTATCTGCTACGTGCATTCTACTTTACCTGGCCAGGTGCTGTGGTTACCAGGATACACAGAAGAAAACTGAAGATTAAGTCTTAAGCCTCTGGGGCCATATCACCCTTTGACAATATAAGCCATGTATGCCTTTCCCTTAGAAAAGGCAGAGGGACCAGAGATCAAATTGCCAACATCTGCTGGATCAGAAAAAGCAAAACAGTTCCAGAAAAACGTCTACTTCTGCTTTACTGACTACGCCAAAGCCTTTGACTGTGTGGATCACAACAAACGGTGGAAAATTCTTCAAGAGATGGGAATACCAGACCACCTGACCTGCCTGAGAAATCTGTATGCAGGTCAAGAAGCAACAGTTAGAACCAGACTTGGAACAGACTGGTTCCAAATCGGGAAAGGAGTACGTCAAGGAGAACGTCACCCTGTTTAACTTATATTCAGAGTACATCACGTGAAATGCTGGGTTGGTTGAAGCACAAGTTGGAATCAAGACTGGAGGCAGAAATATCAATAACCTCAGATATGCAGATGACACCACCCTATGGCAGAAAGTGAAGAACTAAAGAGCCCCTTTATGAAAGTGAAAGAGGAGAGTGAAAAAGCTGGCTTGATACTCAACATTCAAAAAATGAATATCATGGCATCCGATCCTATCACTTCATGGCAATAGACAGGGCAACAGTGGAAACAGTGACAGACTTTATTTTCTTGGGCTCCAAAATCACTGCAGATGGTGACTGCACCTATGAAATGAAAAGACGCTTGCTCCTTGGAAGAAAAGTTATGGGCAACCTAGACAGCACATTAAAAAGTAAAGACATTACTTTGCCGACAAAGGTCCGTCTAGTCAAAGCTATGGTTTTTCCAGTAGTCATGTATGGATGTGAGAATTGGACCATAAAGAAAGCTGAACACTGAAGAATTGATGTTTTTGAACTGTGGTGTTGGAGAAGACTCTTGAGAGTTCCTTGGACTGCAAGAAGATCAAACCAGTCTATCCTAAAGGAAATCAGTTCTAAATATACTTTGGAAGGACTGACGCTGAAGCTGAGGCTCCAATACTTGGGCCACCTGACGTGAAGAACTGATTCCTTGGAAAAGACCCTGATGCTGGGAAAGACTGAAGGCAGGAGGAGAAGGGGACAACAGAGGATGAGATGGTTGGATGGCATCACTGACTCTATGGACATGAGTTTGAGCAGGCTCCGGGAGTTAGTGATGGACACGGAGGCCTGGCATGCTGCAGTCCATGAGGTCACAAAGAGTCGGACACAACTGAGCAACTGAGCTGAACTGATACCATTCCCTAGAAAAATGAAAAGGTATGAACAATTTTGCATACGATTCCAAGGGGCTCACAGATTCCCCAACAACTTCCACAGACCTCAGGTTAAGAATTCCCAATAATCTAGTAGGGAACATATAATGGACAAGTGAAAAAGCTTAATGAAGGAAAAAAAATAAAGCAACAGAAGGTAGTTTTCCCCCTATTTCTTACGGTTTCTGTTCTGTTTTCTAAAGTCCCCTCCAGGATTACCCTTAACTTATTTAATACACAGAAGCAGGAGGAAAATGTCTGACACTCAACTTCGACTGTCAAATGATGAAGCAATCCTGACGACACTGACGAGGAGGTAGTTGAAGAGGGGAACAGGTTCTGGGGCCTCTGCTGCAAATAGGCCCGTGGGGCCCTCCTGGGATCGTCAGTCACCTTCGCTCACACTGTTCTCATAAACCTCTTACAGGAAAAGCACAGACGGCCCCTGCTCTCCAGAAGCTCTCCCCCTGCTCCCAAACCGCTCCTGTAAGAGGGAAGACACCCGGGCCACCAAGTGCCTGAAGCTCTCCCCCCGCTCCCAACCCGCTCCTGTAAGAGGGAAGACACCCGGGCCACCAAGTGCCTGAAGCTCTCCCCCCGCTCCCAACCCGCTCCTGTAAGAGGGAAGACACCCGGGCCACCAAGTGCCTGAAGCTCTCCCCCCGCTCCCAACCCGCTCCTGTAAGAGGGAAGACACCCGGGCCACCAAGTGCCTGAAGCTCTCCCCCCGCTCCCAACCCGCTCCTGTAAGAGGGAAGACACCCGGGCCACCAAGTGCCTGAAGCTCTCCCCCCCGCTCCCAACCCGCTCCTGTAAGAGGGAAGACACCCGGGCCACCAAGTGCCTGAAGCTCTCCCCCCGCTCCCAACCCGCTCCTGTAAGAGGGAAGGCACCCGGGCCACCAAGTGCCTGAAGCTCTCCCCCCGCTCCCAACCCGCTCCTGTAAGAGGGAAGGCACCCGGGCCACCAAGTGCCTGAAGCTCTCCCCCCGCTCCCAACCCGCTCCTGTAAGAGGGAAGGCACCCGGGCCACCAAGTGCCTGAAGCTCTCCCCCCGCCCACAACCCGCTCCTGTAAGAGGGAAGGCACCCGGTCCATTAAGTGCCTGAAGCTCTCCCCCCCGCTCCCAACCCGCTCCTGTAAGAGGGAAGGCACCCGGTCCATTAAGTGCCTGAAGCTCTCCCCCCGCTCCCAACCCGCTCCTGTAAGAGGGAAGGCACCCGGGCCACCAAGTGCCTGAAGCTCTCCCCCCGCTCCCAACCCGCTCCTGTAAGAGGGAAGGCACCCGGGCCACCAAGTGCCTGAAGCTCTCCCCCCGCTCCCAACCCGCTCCTGTAAGAGGGAAGGCACCCGGGCCACCAAGTGCCTGAAGCTCTCCCCCCGCTCCCAACCCGCTCCTGTAAGAGGGAAGGCACCCGGGCCACCAAGTGCCTGAAGCTCTCCCCCCGCTCCCAACCCGCTCCTGTAAGAGGGAAGGCACCCGGGCCACCAAGTGCCTGAAGCTCTCCCCCCGCTCCCAACCCGCTCCTGTAAGAGGGAAGGCACCCGGGCCACCAAGTGCCTGAAGCTCTCCCCCCGCTCCCAACCCGCTCCTGTAAGAGGGAAGGCACCCGGGCCACCAAGTGCCTGAAGCTCTCCCCCCGCTCCCAACCCGCTCTGTAAGAGGGAAGGCACCCGGGCCACCAAGTGCCTGAAGCTCTCCCCCCGCTCCCAACCCGCTCTGTAAGAGGGAAGGCACCCGGGCCACCAAGTGCCTGAAGCTCTCCCCCCGCTCCCAACCCGCTCCTGTAAGAGGGAAGGCACCCGGGCCACCAAGTGCCTGAAGCTCTCCCCCCGCTCCCAACCCGCTCCTGTAAGAGGGAAGGCACCCGGGCCACCAAGTGCCTGAAGCTCTCCTCCCGCTCCCAACCCGCTCCTGTAAGAGGGAAGGCACCCGGGCCACCAAGTGCCTGAAGCTCTCCCCCCGCTCCCAACCCGCTCCTGTAAGAGGGAAGGCACCCGGGCCACCAAGTGCCTGAAGCTCTCCCCCCGCTCCCAACCCGCTCCTGTAAGAGGGAAGGCACCCGGGCCACCAAGTGCCTGAAGCTCTCCCCCCGCTCCCAACCCGCTCCTGTAAGAGGGAAGGCACCCGGGCCACCAAGTGCCTGAAGCTCTCCCCCCGCTCCCAACCCGCTCCTGTAAGAGGGAAGGCACCCGGGCCACCAAGTGCCTGAAGCTCTCCCCCCGCTCCCAACCCGCTCCTGTAAGAGGGAAGGCACCCGGGCCACCAAGTGCCTGAAGCTCTCCCCCCGCTCCCAACCCGCTCCTGTAAGAGGGAAGGCACCCGGGCCACCAAGTGCCTGAAGCTCTCCCCCGGCTCCCAACCCGCTCCTGTAAGAGGGAAGGCACCCGGGCCACCAAGTGCCTGAAGCTCTCCCCCCGCTCCCAACCCGCTCCTGTAAGAGGGAAGGCACCCGGGCCACCAAGTGCCTGAAGCTCTCCCCCCGCTCCCAACCCGCTCCTGTAAGAGGGAAGGCACCCGGGCCACCAAGTGCCTGAAGCTCGCCCCCCGCTCCCAACCCGCTCCTGTAAGAGGGAAGGCACCCGGGCCACCAAGTGCCTGAAGCTCTCCCCCCGCTCCCAACCCGCTCCTGTAAGAGGGAAGGCACCCGGGCCACCAAGTGCCTGAAGCTCTCCCCCCGCTCCCAACCCGCTCCTGTAAGAGGGAAGGCACCCGGGCCACCAAGTGCCTGAAGCTCTCCCCCCGCTCCCAACCCGCTCCTGTAAGAGGGAAGGCACCCGGGCCACCAAGTGCCTGAAGCTCTCCCCCCGCTCCCAACCCGCTCTGTAAGAGGGAAGGCACCCGGGCCACCAAGTGCCTGAAGCTCTCCCCCCGCTCCCAACCCGCTCTGTAAGAGGGAAGGCACCCGGGCCACCAAGTGCCTGAAGCTCTCCCCCCGCTCCCAACCCGCTCCTGTAAGAGGGAAGGCACCCGGGCCACCAAGTGCCTGAAGCTCTCCCCCCGCTCCCAACCCGCTCCTGTAAGAGGGAAGGCACCCGGGCCACCAAGTGCCTGAAGCTCTCCCCCCGCTCCCAACCCGCTCCTGTAAGAGGGAAGGCACCCGGGCCACCAAGTGCCTGAAGCTCTCCCCCCGCTCCCAACCCGCTCCTGTAAGAGGGAAGGCACCCGGGCCACCAAGTGCCTGAAGCTCTCCCCCCGCTCCCAACCCGCTCCTGTAAGAGGGAAGGCACCCGGGCCACCAAGTGCCTGAAGCTCTCCCCCCGCTCCCAACCCGCTCCTGTAAGAGGGAAGGCACCCGGGCCACCAAGTGCCTGAAGCTCTCCCCCCGCTCCCAACCCGCTCCTGTAAGAGGGAAGGCACCCGGGCCACCAAGTGCCTGAAGCTCTCCCCCCGCTCCCAACCCGCTCCTGTAAGAGGGAAGGCACCCGGGCCACCAAGTGCCTGAAGCTCTCCCCCCGCTCCCAACCCGCTCCTGTAAGAGGGAAGGCACCCGGGCCACCAAGTGCCTGAAGCTCTCCCCCCGCTCCCAACCCGCTCCTGTAAGAGGGAAGGCACCCGGGCCACCAAGTGCCTGAAGCTCTCCCCCCGCTCCCAACCCGCTCCTGTAAGAGGGAAGGCACCCGGGCCACCAAGTGCCTGAAGCTCTCCCCCCGCTCCCAACCCGCTCCTGTAAGAGGGAAGGCACCCGGGCCACCAAGTGCCTGAAGCTCTCCCCCCGCTCCCAACCCGCTCCTGTAAGAGGGAAGGCACCCGGGCCACCAAGTGCCTGAAGCTCTCCCCCCGCTCCCAACCCGCTCCTGTAAGAGGGAAGGCACCCGGGCCACCAAGTGCCTGAAGCTCTCCCCCCGCTCCCAACCCGCTCCTGTAAGAGGGAAGGCACCCGGGCCACCAAGTGCCTGAAGCTCTCCCCCCGCTCCCAACCCGCTCCTGTAAGAGGGAAGGCACCCGGGCCACCAAGTGCCTGAAGCTCTCCCCCCGCTCCCAACCCGCTCCTGTAAGAGGGAAGGCACCCGGGCCACCAAGTGCCTGAAGCTCTCCCCCCGCTCCCAACCCGCTCCTGTAAGAGGGAAGGCACCCGGGCCACCAAGTGCCTGAAGCTCTCCCCCCGCTCCCAACCCGCTCCTGTAAGAGGGAAGGCACCCGGGCCACCAAGTGCCTGAAGCTCTCCCCCCGCTCCCAACCCGCTCCTGTAAGAGGGAAGGCACCCGGGCCACCAAGTGCCTGAAGCTCTCCCCCCGCTCCCAACCCGCTCCTGTAAGAGGGAAGGCACCCGGGCCACCAAGTGCCTGAAGCTCTCCCCCCGCTCCCAACCCGCTCCTGTAAGAGGGAAGGCACCCGGGCCACCAAGTGCCTGAAGCTCTCCCCCCGCTCCCAACCCGCTCCTGTAAGAGGGAAGGCACCCGGGCCACCAAGTGCCTGAAGCTCTCCCCCCGCTCCCAACCCGCTCCTGTAAGAGGGAAGACACCCGGGCCACCAAGTGCCTGAAGCTCTCCCCCCGCTCCCAACCCGCTCCTGTAAGAGGGAAGACACCCGGGCCACCAAGTGCCTGATCCACAAGGGCCCTTAGGCAGTGAGTATTCCCAAGAAGTTGGGGCTCAGAGGGTAATCGTGCTAGGCTACTGTGCCAAGAATGCACACCAGTCATGAGGCACGTCTCAATGCTGGACACAGCTCTGTGCTCAGTCTTCAGTCAGCCTTGCTCCCACCACGAGAAGAATGAAGCTGGAGCCAGGACATCCCCAGGGAGGGCAGAATGGAACTTACTTTTTAAACCAGCAATGCCTTTTCTGTATCATAGTCTCCTATTTATTCCTGCAAACCAACAATTTCTATAGTTTCAATGACATCAACTGAAGGCTCTGACAATGGGGATAACAGCTGACAGGATTTAAAGCAAGCAACGCAGAATATTTTCCTTCCCATGTCATCTCTGAGGGTGATGAGCTGTACCAGGTGTTAAATCTGAGGAATTAAAGATATAAACACTATCTCTACACCAGAGGTTCTCAGCCAGGGATAATTCTACTCCTCAGGGGACACCTGGCAATGTCTGGAGACATTTTTTGGTTGTCATCGACTGGGGAAGGGGTACCACTGGCATCTACTGGATGGAGGCCAGGAATAGCTGCCAAAAGCCCTACAAGACCCAGAACAGTCCCCATAGCAAGGGACTACCTGGCTCCCAAAGTCAGCAGAGGCAAGGCTGAGGAACCTAGTTCCAGACCTCATGAGAGGTATTTCAAGTTTGGTTCAGAGGGAATATTTCTGCTGCTCTGCCTTCTAGGTGAAGTGGTCCTGATGATGGGCAAACAGCTACCCCCAGAGACCCCACTGTTTGTCCAGACTCTCCTGTGAGCACTTAGAAAGTCTCAGGGCAAACGGGAGGCACAGCGTCGTGCCCTGGAGCTGACACAGAGGGCACAAGTAGCTGAGCATGTGCCAGGAAGCGACACCTGACGCCCACTCTTACAACGTCCTTACATTTGGTGCTGGCAAAGCTTTGCTGCTGTTGTTCAGGTGCCAAGTCTTGCTCGACTCTTTGCGATGCTATGGACTGCATCATGCCAGGCCTCCCTGTCCCTCACCATCTCCCAAAGTTTGCCCAAGTTCACGTCCACTGAACTTGGGCAAAGTCTGCGTGATAACATCCAACCACTCATGGTCCGTCACCCTCTTCTCCTGCCTTCGGTCTTTCCCAGTGTGGCAAACCCGAGGCCCTCCCTAAGGGCTACATCTTTTCTTGAGCTATCTACAGATAAAAGGGAGGAGAATGCAAACATTCAACACCAGGAAGACGTGCCAGCACAGTATGGTCCACTGCAGTGTCCATCCGTAGACTGCCTGATGTAAAAATAAACACAGTGAAGAGACTCCAGTAACATGGCAGAGTTTTAAGAATAGTGGCAATGGGTAAGTCCTCTGTCGTTTCAACGTTTCTTTTAAAGTTAAAACATGGCAGTTGTTTTAATAGTTGAAAATTTTACATATATTTGCAACACAGAAGTTGAGGACCAAAAGTCAAAATGCCTTAAGAAAAATTTTCTTTGGCATGTTTCTTAAGGCCACAGGAAGTCCGGGCCTGCAGGGGGTGTGGTGGCCAGAATCTGGGCCTAACTCATGACTTCATAAGCATCAACCTTCGGAATAATGGCCCCGTGTGTACGACAGTTACAAGTAGGCATACGTGCTGGCATTCTTTACTTCTGCATGAGAAAACTCAATGTAGCTTTGAAAATTCTTTCTAAAATGTTTATTTGCTGCTGAAGTTGCTCTCCCGTGGATATTAAAAAGCGTGGAAAAGGAAGATGCCCAGACTAGACTCCAGGGTGACCTTGGGAACACAAAGCTGGAAATTACTCACCACAAAGTAAGTTCGCAGACACAAGTACCAAGAAAGTAAACGGTAACCTTGGGAAGGAAGGTTTGCCGAATAGAAAACAGAGGAGAGAACGTAAGTAACTCACCGGGCGTTATTGTGATGAATGTTACAGGCTCGGGCCATTAGCACCACAATAATTGGTCGAAAGGCTTTTCCTTTTCCATCAAAATGGTATTCAGACATTTCCCTGAGTTCTGCTGTAGATATGAAGAGCTCCTGAAACAAAGTTTCTCTGCATCAACAGGGTGGCATAACTACACAAAACGTCAGTGGAATTTCTTTCACACAGCTTTGATTTTAGTGCATTCATTTCAACGGGGAAATCCAACACTTGGTAGGAAGAGGTGCCGACACCATGTGGCCACAAAGCTGGCTCCTGCGGCTGGGCCTCAGGCAGCGCCTGGCCACCCCCGCCAGGGGCCTAAGTGCTGGGTGGGCCTCCCGCTGGCGGAGACCCTGTGCGACCGCGGAGGAGGGGGATCGCCAGATGGCTGGTGACAGCTGGAGAGGGAGGGAAACAGGGCTGCTTGCAGCCTGGAGGGTGGAGGCAGGAGGACAAAGAGGCAGGGTGCAGGGGAAGCAGAAGGTGGGGGGGGGGTGGCAGACGAGATGAGGAGAGAGAAGGGCAGCGTCAGCGTCTGGCTTAGGTGTTTCTCAGCCACACAAGCCAAAGGTTCACAGGGAAAGTGTACCACACGCTATGCATGATTGCAAGGAGCTTACGATGGCATTAGGGAAGCAAAATTTTTTAAAATATGAAATATTCAGTGAGTGATACAGTGGCAACTTGAACAATGGCCGTATGTTAAATGCATTAAGGGTCAAAGAATGGAGAGATCAGTGTGGACGAGGAAATTTGAGCAGTTCACGGAGGAGACAAGCTATGCCTGGCGAACAGAAGCTCAGGAGGATTTTTGCTTCCTGAAGAGGAGGGAGAGCTGTCCTGGGGATGGGCACTTGTGTGTCCTGTCTCTCTCAGGGACTTGCTGGGAAGAATCAGAGCTTGTGTCCCAGGAGCAACAGACGGGCCCAGCAGCCCTTCACAGGGCTCAAGCGCACACGATCCAGCAGGCCCGGCACTCCCCCGTCGGTGCCAAGGATGATAATAAACGCAGAGGTTTCAGAGATAAATGGGACAGCCTCTCGTCTACACGGAGCTCAGAGTCTAGGCAGGGGAAGGGAAACAGGACTGCAGTGTAGTGTGGCAGGGTGAGGACTCCTGTCCTGGAGCTGAGAGCTGCTGCCCGGGAGCACACAGGAGGCACCTCTGGCTCAGGCTGAGGCAAGAGCCGGGGCAGTGGGGTGACAGAAACCCAGGGCTGGAGAATGAAGGCCAGATTCCGAGGAGGGACTTCCCTGAGGGTCCAGTGGATAAGAACCTGCCTGCCAATGCAAGGACACCGGTTTGATCCCTGGTCCGGGAAGATCCCACATGCCTCGGAGCAACGAAGCCTGAAAACCACAGCTACTGGATCCTGTGCACCTAGCACCCGGGCTCTGCAAGAGAAATCACCACAAAGAGTAGCCTGGGCACTACAGCTAGAGAGGAGCCCCTCTGCTTGCCGCAACGAGAGAAAAACTCTCGTGCAGCAACAAAGATCCCACACAACCAAAAATAAATAAAAACAACTTTCAGGAGAGAGAGAGAGAGAGATGAGATGAGGAGGGTATGGAGGAGAAGGAGAGTGCCAAGTCAAGGATCCTCCCCAAGGTCCTGGGTGATAACTTTGCATCAACAGGATAAACAAGAGAAAAAACAATTTGTAGGAAAAAGCGGAGCTTCAGATCTGCCAGTGTGAAACAGCGATGGACACTCCATAGAGCTGCCCAGGGAGCAGGCAAGAGTTTAGGAGAGAACATTCAGTCTGGGCCAGAGCCAGTACGTGGGAGTCTTTAGCACGGAAACGGGGAAACTGAAGACAGAGCAAGAAGAGGAGCAAACAACCCCAAGGAACAGCTGGAGGGGACGGAGAGGGGCCCAGGAAGCCGACTGAAGCATGGCCTGAGAAACACAAGGGCAGTGCAGAAGCCAAGGGCTGGGCTTCAAGGAAGGGCTGTGGGCAACAGGGTCCAATGTTCAGAGGGTCTGGAAGATTCAAGCCAGCAGTGCCTGTCGGATTTAGTAGAAGGGGGCAAAGGCAGTTTCAGGTGAGAGGCTGATAGGAAGGCAAAGGGCGGTGGTGGAGCCGTGATGAGGGGGCAGAACAGAGAGAGAGAGGCTGGCAATACTGGAGCGGAACCGGGAGGACAGAGGGTGAGGGGATGGTCCTTTAAATGATGAACAGGAAGAAGCTGGAGCATCTGAAATGGATCCAGAGGAGAATCAAGAGGGCAAGTCTGCAGACCTTCACGGAGAACAGGGAATTGGGGGAGAAGAACCTAGGGCCCCAGGGGAGAGGCAAAGGGCGTGGGACTTAACCAGACACAGGGCCAACGCTGGAGGAGGCAGGCACTGCAACGGCCGGGGCAGGCGTTCAGGGAGCTCCTCCTCCACAGCTTCTGCATGGCTCCTCGGACAGGAAGTGCTGGTGCCATGCGGATAGCAGAGTGGGGCGGGGGCTGGCGAGGGAAAATGCAGAACCTTGAAAGGGGAAGGAAGCTGACCAGGGGAACATGAGCATCTTGGGCAGCAGAGGAGAATCCACGTGAGGCTGGGGGCCACTGAAAATTTGGGCAACAGAATGCCTGATGAAGAAAGTCCTGTAGGGGGCATCCCAGCACTGATATTCAGAACTGGAGAGAAGGACAGTGGCAGGAGGCACTGGAGGCTTCAGAGCCGCACCAGGCCGGGTGCAGGGGGCCGATCTGGGGGGAAGAGTCAGAGGACTCTGTGCACATGCACTTGTGGCTGGAACCTTCTCTTTTTTCAGTTTCCCATTCCTGCCATCGCCCGCCTCCGGGCAGTGACTTGTATCGCATCTTCCACACTGCCCCATACTCACGGCTCAAGAAACATTTAAAACCAGACATTTGGGAATCAGGTCTGCAATGGCATGGCACACATGGGAAAACCTGCACTGTTTTTTCATAATTCAAAGAAATCAACCTAACTTCACAGTATCGTCAAAAATCTCTTACCTTCCTGATGTCCTCATAGAGACCTTTCAAGTCTCTCCAGCCAATCTTAAAAGGGTCGGTGTACTTCTCACCGCTCAGTGTTTCACTGAAGCAGCAAGCTACTGGCGTCGTGTGATGGAACCTAAGCAGAAATGCACACAATGGAAGACTGGGCACTGTTTTACCGAGTTACTTCATTTTAAAGTAAGAATTACACAGACCTGGAGGATGGCAAATTGAAGCCTAGACACTTGCTGGGAATTAAGCATGAATGCAAAAAGGTCATTATAATTTCAAAGATCATATAAAATTCTGATCCTGCTCAACACTACACCAATTTTCATAACCAGGACCTAGGGAGCCACAAAATGAAAAGAAATATAAACCATGTTCACTGTGTTCTGACTTTAAAATTTTTTTTAAAGGTCAGATTTTTTTTTTTTTTTTGGCTATGCTGGGTCTTCAGTTGCTGTGAGGGCTTTTCTCCAGGTGCAATGTATCAGGTTGGCAGTGCAGTGGCCTCTCTACCTGCAGAGCATGAGCTCTAGGGTGCACGGGCTCAGCAGCTGCAGCACAAAGGCTCACTGGTTTCCGCTTCTGGGCTCTAGAGCGCGGGCTCAGAACTTGTGGTGCATGGCTTAGTTGCTCTGAGGCGTATGGGATCTTCCCCAATCAGGGATCGAATCAGGCGGATTCTTTACCCTGAGCTACCAGAGAAGTCCAAGTTTAAATTTTATTATACAGTTGGGCCTCTCTGTCTATGGGTTCCACATCTCTGGATTCAAACCACCTCATTTTGAAAATATATATGTGTGTGTGTATATTTAATTCCAGAAAGTTTCAAAAAGCAAAATTTGAATTTACCATGCTTAGGCAACTATTTGGCTAGCATTTATATTAGGTATTATAATCATCTAAAAATGACAAAGTATAAGGGATGATGTGTGTAGGTTATATGCAAATATTATGCCATTTTATATAAAGGACTTGAGCATCCCTAATTTTGGTATCTGAGGTGAGAGTACCCTAGAACCAATGTCCCCTCCCCCGCCCCCACCAATGGACGACTGTTTTTTTTTTTTTTAAGAAGACCAAGATCACACAAAGCAGGTATTATGGCACTTAAATAGCACAGTCAATTTCCTGAATTGAATAGCCCACCGCAATTTAGAATAGACATTTACCGGCAATATATATAACTAATAATTTTAGCTGCAATATGGATAATAAACTTACCGTGATACACCATACATATTTCGAAAGGCAGATGTTAAACTCTTCATAAGATTACAATAGGACATCTATAAAATAAAATATTAAGAAACTTCTAAAAGAATATTCATGAAAAACTTTTATAACACTACATAAGAATTCCCATAATTTATAAAAAATAGTAATCTTTTATCTTTTACAGTCAGCAAAAACAAGACTGGGAGCTGACTGTGGCTCAGATCATGAACTCCTTATTGCCAAATTCAGACTTAAATTGAAGAGAGTAGAGAAAACCACTAGACCATTCAGGTATGACCTAAATCAAATCCCTTATGATTATACAGTGGAAATGAGAAATAGATTTAAGGGACTAGATCTGAAAGAGTGCCTGATGAACTATGGACTGAGGTTCATGACATTGTACAGGAGACAGGGATCAAGACCATCCCCATGGAAAAGAAATGCAAAAAAGCAAAATGACTATCTGGGGAGGCCTTACAAATAGCTGTGAAAAGAAGAGAAGCGAAAAGCAAAGGAGAAAAGGAAAGATATAAACATCTGAATGCAGAGTTCCAAAGAATAGCAAGGAGAGATAAGAAAACCTTCCTCAGCGATCAGTGTAAAGAAACAGAGGAAAACAACAGAATGGGAAAGACTAGAGATCTCTTCAAGAATATCAGAGATACCAAGGGAATATTTCATGCAAAGATGGGCTCGATAAAGGACAGAAATGGTATGGACCTAACAGAAGCAGAAGATATTAAGAAGAGATGGCAAGAATACACAGAAGAACTGTACCAAAAGGATCTTCACGACCCAGATAATCATGATGGTGTGATCACTGACCTAGAACCAGATATCCTGGAATGTGAAGTCAAGTGGGCCTTAGAAAGCATCACTACGAACAAAGCTAGTGGAGGTGATGGAATTCCAGTTGAGCTATTTCAAATCCTGAAAGATGATGCTGTGAAAGTGCTGCACTCAATATGCCAGCAAATTTGGAAAACTCAGCAGTGGCCACAGGACTGGAAAAGGTCCGTTTTCATTCCAATCCCAAAGAAAGGCAATGCCAAAGAATGCTCAAACTGCTGCACAATTGCACTCATCTCACATGCTAGTAAAGTAATGCTCAAAATTCTCCAAGCCAGGCTTCAGCAATACATGAACCGTGAACTTCCAGATGTTCAACTGGTTTTAGAAAAGGCAGAGGAACCAGAGATCAAATTGCCAACATCCACTGGATCATCGAAAAAGCAAGACGGTTCCAGAAAAACACCTATTTCTGCTTTGTTGACTATGCCAAAGCCTTTAACTGTGTGGATCACAATAAACTGTGGAAAATTCTGTAAGAGATGGGAATACCAGACCACCTGACCTGGCTCTTGAGAAATTTGTATGCAGGTCAGGAAGCAACAGTTAGAACTGGACATAGAACAACAGACTGGTTCCAAATAGGAAAAGGAGTACGTCAAGGCTGTATATTGTCACCCTGCTTATTTAACTTCTACGCAGAGTACATCATGAGAAACGCTGGGCTGGAAGAAGCACAAGCTGGAATCAAGATTGCTGGGAGAAATATCAATAACCTCATTTATGCAGATGACACCACCCTTATGGCAGAAAGTGAAGAGGAACTAAAAAGCCTCTTGATGAAAATGAAAGAAGAGAGTGAAAAAGTTGGCTTAAAGCTCAACATTCAGAAAACAAAGATCATGGCATCTGGTCCCATCACTTCATGGGAAATAGATGGGGAAACAGTGGAAACAGTGTCAGACTTTTTTTGGGGGGGCTCCAAAATCTCTGCAGATGGTGACTTCAGCCATGAAATTAAAAGACTCTTACTCCTTGGAAGTTATGACCAACCTAGATAGCATATTCAAAAGCAGAGACATTACTTGGCCAACAAAGGTCTGTCTAGTCAAGGCTATGGTTTTTCCTGTGGTCATGTATGGATGTGAGAGTTGGACTGTGAAGAAAGCTGAGCGCCGAAGAATTGATGCTTTTGAACTGTGGTGTTGGAGAAGACTCCTGAGAGTCCCTTGGACTGCAAGGAGATCCAACCAGTCCATTCTAAAGGAGATCAGCCCTGGGATTTCTTTGGAAGGAATGATGCTAAAGCTGAAACTCCAGTACTTTGGCCACCTCATGCAAAGAGTTGACTCATTGGAAAAGACTCTGATGCTGGGAGGGTTTGGGGGCAGGAGGAGAAGGGAACAGAGGATGAGATGGCTGGATGGCATCACTGACTCGAAGGACGTGAGTCTGAGTGAACTCCGGGAGTTGGTGATGGACAGGGAGGCTTGGCATGCTGCAATTCATGGGGTCGCAAAGAGTCGGACACGACTGAGTGACTGAACTGAACTGACTGAACTAATCTTTTAGTTGTCCATTTAGAGACTGCAAACCAGAGAAAATGGTAAGAAAGTTTCCCCTCCATATTACAAAAGCAGTATCTGTCATTACAGAAAATATAAATATGAAAAAAAGCAGGAAATAGAAAACATCTATTATCTATGCCTTCCCCCAAAGACTGCTCCACATTTATACCTATCTTTCCAGATCTGAAAGTCCCTTCCATTTAACTAACACTGGACAGAGAGTAGTAAGGATTAGTGTGGCTTACACTCTTAAAATCTTAAATTGGTTTAAGACAATAATCAAGATCCCCAAAGCACCTGCCCAGACAGTGAAAGAGGATTTCAGTGTTAAGAAATTTAGTTACACAAACACCGCCTGTGTCAAGCCACTGTTCCTGAATATACTTGGAAATGGTACTTCTTCAAAAGTAGTATTAACAAACAAGCTCAGCAGCACACTTTGATAATATTAACTTAATCAGAGATCAAGAACAACAGAAGATGGCCTCTAGAAGACTCAGAGGTTGTGGTGACAATTGCTGTGCACTATCATGGGTCAGGAAATGTGACAGGCCCTGGTGACCCAGAGATACAGCAGGCAAACTTGAAGAATTCAGGGACACAGGCATTTCAAAAACTACTAATCTGATGTAGGAAGGCCATTATAGGATATTTAAAGAAAACATTTTGACCAAGGACAGATTTAGCACTAGCAAAAAGAAAACGAATCCACTGTATTGGTCTTACAACCAAGACTTTACAATAAAGTTCTACAGTGTGGGCTTGACTCTGACAACTACGTGTTATACAGCCAGGGAACTTGAAATTCAGAAAAGTCTGAAAAACTGATCATACAGATATGTTTACAACACATCGATAGAGAAAAGCACCTACAGAAGAGTGCGCACTATGTGATTCCACTAAAAATTTGTATAACTATACAAATAAAATCCCGGGTTTGGAATCACATAAGGGGGGTATTAAAAATGGTTGTTTTGAAATAAATCAGATCATGGGAGTTTTTCTGCTTTTTGTTTTTAATTCATATTTTCTGAATTTTCTCTAGTGAACACATACTGCTTTAGATGTATTAAAATGACAATAGGGACTTCCTTGGTGGACAAGTAGGGGAGAATCCACCTTGCAATGCAGGGTACATGGGTTCAATCCCTCATCAGGGAACCAGGATCCAACATGCCTTGAAGCAAGGCATCCTTCCTATGCTGCAAGGAAGGATCCCATGTGTTGCAACTAAGACCCAAGGCAGTCAAATAAATAATTTTTTAAATGGCCCACTATTTAAAAAAAAATAAATAAAATGACAATAAATGCTGACTTTGCCTGGCAGGTAGTGGCCGAAGAAGGTGGCCCAGAGTTGTATCTTCTCCATGGCATTACATATCCATTAATGACGTCCCAGGCATTACAATGTCCTAAGAAAAAAACTGACAATCCTCCTTTGAATTCAACCTAACGTGACACTTAACCTACTTCTTCAGCCTTCACACATAAATAATTCACATGAATTTAGTATTTATTATAATACTTATTCAATTTGAAATCTAAGCTCTAAGTGCAGTGAAGAGTTAAAATTACACAGCTAGCATAGACGGCTCTTAATTACTGGGCAACGTGTAGCTTGTTTAAAGGTTAGAGGGTGGGTCTTGGCTCAAATCCCAACATTTCCTAGTAGTTATCTTGAGACAGCTTTCTGATAAAATGTATGCCAAAGACGCTGGGACTAATTGAGCGATTACAGGTAAAGCTCTCGGCTGTGAAGATTTACAGGATGTATTCAGCCAAGCTATCTTCTGCTTTAGAAGTATCTTGGGGTGAGGTTTTTTGAAGTGAGGTTAGAGATACACAGAAGAGCTGTATTCAAAGGGTGTTGTGGAACCAGGGCCACCTAGGGGCCACGACTAGTGCGAACATCAACCATCTCCCAAATCTGATTTTCTATCTTCCATCTCATACTCTCCCCTGAAGCTCAACTTGCCTCCCACGAAGCTACTTTAAAAAAAGAGAGAGAGAGAAAATGCTGAGTAAGAATCAAGACATACCGACTAGTGATTTGGCACAATCGGACACAGCCTGGTTTCTGTACTATCACAAGATACATGAACACTCTCAGTGAAGAGGTCGAGAGAACGTACAAACATCAGTAAGAGTGGAGCTTTGCTGGGAGAGCCGGGCGTGGCTTTACTGTTGCTGCTCTTTGTCCCCAAGGACCATGAGGCCCTATGAGACTTGAACTAGCCAAAACACACTCTCTCCTAAGGCAGACACCAGAAGGCTCCCGTATTAATTTACAGTGAAAAATACCACTGACACAGAAATCAGAAATATACGGGATTGGGTTTCCCTGCTGGCTGAGAGTTAAAGAATTTGCCTGCCAATGCAGGAGACACGAGTTCGATCCCTGGTCCCAAAAGATCCCACATGCTGGGGAGCAACAAAGCCTGTGTGCTACAATTATTGAGCCTGTGCTCTACAGCCTGGGAGACCAACTACCGAGCCCACGTGGCACAATTACTGACACCTTCACGCCCTAGAGCCCGCGCTCCGCAACTAGAGAAGCCAGTGCACTGCAACTGGAGAGTGGCCCTGCTCGCTGCAGTTAGAGAAAAGCCCACGCAGCAAGACCCAACACAGCCAATAAATAAATAAAATTAATAAAAGAGAGAGAGATACGGTACTGGGATTATCAGCAAAGCTCCTCCAACAATTCTCTCCAGGCACCCTTTATGTACCTAAGTTAATTGCTTAACAGGCATGGGTTTTTTTAAAAACAGGAGCGGCAAGGAAGAATCAATGTCATCAGTGGTGGGTGCATCCCTCTCTGCAAATCACATCCTCATTTGCAGTACTAGGAATATCTGAAGCCTGGCTAGGACAGCACCTACACGGATCCCACAGTCTCTCTATTCCCCATATTCTCTCTTTACTGTCTCTTCTGTAGACCAGCCCAACTGCCTTTCTCTCTTCAAGTGTCTGTTCTGAGTAAGTTGTGATTTATGTACCCATATGTATCCAAAAGCAGACACTTAGAAATGCTACATATTTCATACTGGGAAATGGTATTTGATGGGTACACGGAAGTGTACCAAATCTGAGAAGAAAGCCCTAAATTCAAATAAACTTTTTTAAAAAAAAATGAGTTTTGCATATGAGAGGCAAACACATAACAATAGCTATGTGACGGGAGACGTCTCCAAAAGACAGCGAGCCCATCGATCTTGCGTGGTTGTACTATCCAATATGAGCTTAGCCTACAGCAAGTTAATCACTAGAGTGCAGAAAAGGATTCACAGAGCCACAGAAACTTGTCAATACACAGGAGCTAAACTGACCACAAAGGGAGAAAGAGATGGAGTCCAAAGGCAGCAGGAGAGAACACCAAAGTTTAGTACTCAGATTCTGACTCTACTTCAAGAAGTCAGACTTAAACATCAAGGTTTCTCCACTTCTGCGGCATCCTTGGGCCTCTTCTTCCAGCCCGTCCAGTTAGTTGTGCCCTCCCTCCGAAGCAACTACCGCACAACCGATCTCCGGTTCACTCTGAGCATCATCCCTGCGTTCTCCACGAGACCTATTCCTAGGCTACCCCGGCCCTCCGCATGTCTGAGCGCTCAGAGCACCTTTTGCCCTGAAATCCCAATTAAGTTCGGTTGCCCCCGAAGCCTTGACTGTTAACTCGAAAGGAAACACCTGCAGGCGCTCTCCACGCGTTACACAGACTCCAGGAGAAAACTGGGCTACACCTGCGCTGCCCAGGATCCGGCTCCTCGTCGTCCCTTCCTGACACCCAAGATGCTCCCCGGTCCCAGGACATCGCTCTACAGACCAGCGTGGGGCAGTGTTAATTCAGGCGGCCGCCAGGCGCCCAACCCTCGGCTCGGTCCCATCCTCGGAGCTCCGCCAGCCCAGGGTGGCATCCCAGCGCGGCCCCACGGTCCCCGCCCGTCGCGCGTGCAGCTTGCTCCCCATTCATTCCGCGGCCCCGCTGTCATTGGCGCCGTGACCTCTGAGTCCGGCCGCGGCGTGCGCTCCCCAGCCTCACCTGCGCGCGGGCGACGGCGACAGTGGCAGCGGCGGCGACGGCGGCAGCCCGCGGCGCATACAGTGCCGCGCGGCCGGCGGAGTTGGGCCCGGGGCTCCGCGCCGCCGGCCTCCAAGAGCAGCCGCGCCGCCACCGCCACGGCCACCAGCACGAGGCCATGGTCCGAGTCTGAAAGTCGCGGCAGGGGGGCGGCTCCGCCTCTGGCCCGGCGGCCCCGCCTCCCGGGACCCGGAGCCGGAAGTCCGGAACCGGAAGAGCTTGGCGTCGCACGCCCCGCCTTTTCCCTCTCCTGATGGAGGACCTTCTAGCTGGAGAGCTGGAGGGACGGCCACAAAGGTTACCTTGCGACGGCTGGACCCTTCGTACCTCCGCCGGCCGCTGGGCCGGGAGAAGCCAGCGGGATCTTCCTCCCGGGAAGCGGCCTCTCCCGATCCAGCTCGTGCCTCCGGCAGTCACCGCCACAATCTACCCCTGGCGGAAACCAGCTGTCACCTGGAAATGCTGCGGGGCGCCCGACGAACAGTCCTTAACTTTCCTTCTCCGTTTTTAGGCGAAAATTGGACGCAGAGGATCAAGTTCCCGTTTTGCTGCCTAATTTGGAGGCTCCAGTTTCCGCCGCTGCTTCTCTTGGGCGTCACCTGCCACGCCGTTGTCGGCTCCTTATGGCGACCTAGCCTTCAGGGAAATGCCAACCTTTTGCACCTTTCCAGAAACAGGTCAAACCCCGAGCAGGGCTATTGTGAAAGAGGAGCTAGATTAGTCTCGTCTCTCGACTTCTGGACTCTCTCCTCTGAAAACCTCATAGGTATATCGTGGTCTAGTTTGGCGGTCTTGCTCACATCTGGATGTGTGAGCCCCGCGCGTGGGTGTACTGAGCTGTGTGGAGTTATTTCCTATTTGATAATGTTGAAGCTACTTGTAAACAGCCCAGGGGATACTGGAGAGTGGACAAGACTAATACCGAGAAGGGTTAGAAAGTCCTTTCCTTAATCCTATATCCACATCTATTCTTGTCATGGTACCAACAGGGCGTCTTTGGACTGTAGACCTCCAGGTTCTTCTGTCCATGGAATTCTCCAGGCAAGAATACTGGAGTGGGTAGCCATTCTCGTCTCCTGAGGATCTTCCCCACCCAGGGATCGAACCCAGGTCTCCCGCATAGGCAGATTCTTTACCGTCTGAGCCTTTATAACAGAAGTTGTGATACAATTAATCATTCAACACAAGCACATAAATGCACAAAGCTGATCAGACAGTGTAAGCATCAGGGATACAGAAATGGAAACTTGCTCTGTCCTCCTCAAAAAGAAACAAAAAATAACTCTCCTATGAGGAAGTAGACCAGCAAGCAGACAACTGTGATTCTCTGATATTTTTTTCTTATTCTTCTTACCCATGCATTTTGCACTTAAAAAAACATAAGTACCCAAATAGCTGAGCACAGTATTTTTAGATTTATCTTCAAAGTGTTTCTTCAACTGAATAAAAGAATAAAAAAAATTTTTTAATGTCCATTTAATCCAGGTGTTCTCCCACTCCAATCTTGAAAATTATGTAAGAGATGTGTCAGGTGCTTTAGATTAAGGTTGTTACTATGTACCTGGTGGCTTATCTTGACCTAGGTTTACATATTAAGAAATAACCAACAGGTAGAATTTGCCAAAATAGAGTTGCAGTAAACCCTTGAACTTGTAACAATCCTGTGACATCAAATAGGGACAAAAAATAGCCCTTTTTTTCTAGATAGGGAGACAGAGAGGAATTAAGTGTCTTGCCCAAGCTCACATAGTTGGTAGAACAGGATTCTGCATGATTCTGTTAAGCTGTTTTCATTGAGACATTGTTTGCCAGATTAAAACAACAACCTGGCTGTTACAAAGGTGTAGTAATGGCGAGGCTCAGTAGGGAAAGCAGCTGAAATTAGTCAAGGCCTCTTTCACTTTTCCCTTTCATGCACTGGAGAAGGAAATGGCAACCCACTCCAGTGTTCTTGCCTGGAGAATCCCAGGGACGGGGTAGCCTGGTGGGCCGCCGTCTATGGGGTCGCAAAGAGTCGGACACGACTGAAGTGAGTTAGCAGCAGCAGCAGCACCAACATTATAACTAAACTTCTGATGAACAATAACCCACCAACTGGACACCCAGAGTATACAAAGTAGTTCTTTTGACCCAACTAAGTCAAGCAGAAAGAGATGGGAATACCAGACCACCTGACCTGGCTCTTGAGAAACCTATATGCAGGTCAGGAAGCAACAGTTAGAACTGGACATGGAACAACAGACTGGTTCCAAATAGGAAAAGGAGTACGTCAAGGCTGTATATTGTCACCCTGTTTATTTACTTTCTATGCAGAGTACATCATGAGAAATGCTGGGCTGGAAGAAGCACAAGCTGGAATCAAAATTGTTGGGAGAAATACCAATAACCTCAGATATGCAGATGACACCACCCTTACAGCAGAAAGTGAAGAGGAACTAAAAAGCCTCTTGATGAAAATGAAAGAGGAGAGTGAAAAAGTTGGCTTAAAGCTCAACATTCAGAAAATGAAGATCATGGCATCTGGTGATGGACAGGGAGGCCTGGCGTGCTGCGATTCATGGGGTCACAGAGAGTCGGACAAACTGAGCGACTGAATTGAACTGAACTGAAGTCAAGCATGAGTCTAGGAAGTTAACACACAGTCTATGCCAAGCAATTAACTGCCAAAGAACAGGCTCCTTTTGTGTAGTCTTTTTCACTACCCTTAAAAGAAACAACTAGCAATACTGATAAAAATGGAATAAATGGATTGCTAAAAACGTTTTCAAAGTTATCTTGATATTGCAGAATTGGCAACATTTCCATCATGAAGATACTGTTGATAACACTAGGTAGGACTAGGCTTTACAGCCAAGGAAGGATTATACATATACTATATATGTGTTAACCATATATTGTTTCATAGTACTGCATAGAAGTACCTTATTTTGAGGTTATTCAATAACTGATAAAATTATCAATATAACTGTGATAAGAACATTTACTGAGAGAAGCGTTTCAAACATGATTGCACTGAAAGGTTAGCCATTTTTGTACATTGCATATTCTGAGGCCCCACTGAATTCTGAAGAATTGAAACGATACCCTAACTTCTATTACCAGTTTCTCCAAAACATTAAGATAAAGCGTTAACATATATTTGGAATTTTTGCTGGGGTCTTGGACTCGGACTGATGAGTTGGCTGAATGTAATAAGGGTGAGGACTGACTGCCTGTGAAAGTCTTTTTTTGTTCCATGGTCAGTGATCACAGGTATTAGCTGATGAACTACCTTGCCAAAGTATGAGTCCATCTACAAAATCACAAATATCAGTTAAACATCATATACTTGCCATGCTCTACTGAAATTGTATAGCACCGTAAAAGAAAATGCCTTTATTATATAATTTAGTCTGTTTCCACACAGTGGCTCTCCTAGAGAGAAGAAAACAAGCTATTGGATCATCTAGTAATCAGAGGTTTTGTTGGTGGATAATTTCCCATGATGCTGCCTTATTCCCCATGTACTTAGGGAAAACTATGAAGACCTAAATCTGACCCACATTTGCCTGTTTTTCACTCCCATGGAGGAGATATAAGAATTCTCTTGTTTCTATTATAACTGATACTTAGTTCACCTAGGCTTGGGTGGAATAATAGGAGTTATTCCAAACAGTTTAGCAAATCAACCTGATGCCACCTTTCTCCACAGATTCAAAAGAATCATTTTCATTATACAGGGAACTCTTACATTACTTTTACTGTGCTTTTGGTGTCCCATTGATTTTTGCATCTATTTTGGGGATAGCAATATTTTTATAAGTTTGAAAATGATAAGGAAGCTCCTATCTCTCTTAGTTTAAAAAAAAGTCTTTATTTTCCTATATTTACACTTTGTTTCTTCAAAAAAGAAATTCTACTAGGATTTTGATTGGATTTCCATTATGTTTGGTAAATAATTTGGTGACAGTGGTAACTTGATGATATCTTTATCCAGAAACATAGATTTTTGTGTTTCTTATATCTTAGTAATACACCTAGTCTCTTTTATATTTTTGTTTTAATTGGTTTAGATTAGGAGAACATTAAGGTTTTAAGAATTATACTTAAAAGTAAGCATGTTCAAAGCTCTCCCTTTTCCTCTACAGCTTTTAAAATATGTAGTTTAATGTATGCTGCTGCTAAGTCACTTCAGTCGTGTCCGACTCTGTGCGACCCCATAGACAGCAGCCCACCAGGCTCCCCCATCCCTGGGATTCTCCAGGCAAGAACACTGGAGTGGGTTGCCATTTCCTTCTCCAGTGCATAAAAGTGAAAAGTGAAAGTGGAGTCGCTCAGTCATATCCAACTCTTAGTGACCCCATGGACTGCAGCCTACCAGGCTCCTCCATCCATGGGATTTTCCAGGCAAGAGTACTGGAGTTGGGTGCCATTGCCTTCTCCAAGTTTAGTGTATGGACCTTATGAAACATAACTCTTTAGAGGCAATTGTTAAATTTCTAGCATTGTGAACAGGCATGTATCAAATGTTTTGAAGTTTCTCACTGAGACTGGAATCAGAAAATGGTTGAAAATAATGGGATAGCTTTAAATAGCAAAGTGTGAACAAAATAGTAGTTCAAGTCGATTTTCTTGAAGAACTGTAGCCTTTCTAAGGATTATTAATGCTGTATATGCAACAAATGAGAACATTAAGAAGGTCTTTTTTTTTTTTTTTTTGTCAGCTGTGTTGCCAACTGATCCTGTTAAAGAAAATTATGTGCGTAAAGTGAAAAACTGTGTTTTTTCAATTGCCTTCCCCACTCCTTTCCAATCAAGAGTACGTCTTGTAGCAGTTTCAAAGGTTAGGCTTTACTTTTTCACAACACAAATACTTAACTCACTATAATTTTGTCTAAAAATTAGTAACAGTTTTTGGAGTTAACTTGTTAGTCTATTGATAAATGATTTGTGTTTAAACTTTATAACTTGGAAAATGTCATTCTTAGAAATCACTTTTGAATACTTATTCCTGGGACTGGTACTTAGTTTCATTTTAAAATTATCTTACAAGGAAAACACACTTTTGTGGGAAAAAAAAAAAAAAAGAGGTAAATGAATTAAATTCTTAGAAAGGGGCTCTAATAACAAATTCTAAATTGTTCTCTCAAGATATAAATGAATTTGAAATTTAAAAAAAAGGACATTTACTTTTTTCTACTTCCTTGAAAAAATATGTGCTAGGAAGAATATTATTTTACCATGCATAATAAGAAATCCACAAAAATTTTAGAACTATCTAATAGAACTAATTTTCCCAAGTAGCATAAATAATCCTAAAAAGTATGGTACATCTCTTCTGGGAAGATATTAGTCTAATTTTGTAAGAAGTTTATTCTTTTAATTTTCCTTCTTCCATAAAGTTTATTTTGTCAAAAACTATTAAAGGATTACTTAAGTTTGCAAGAAGTTTTTTTTTTTTTTTTTTTTTCCCTGCCTCAGGAAGTGCTAGAAGATATTTTGGACCTTGATTTATCTGTCTCAGAAACAGATGATTTTATCCAGCTTGTAAGTGGTGGAAAGATAGTATTTGGATCCATTCCATTGGCTCACAGATATGGCGGCCACCAGGTAAGAATAGTACCAGGACTCTCCTGGTGGTGCAGTGGCTAAGACTCAGCACTCCCAAGGCAGGGGGCCTGGGATCGAAGCCTTCTTAGGGAACTAGATCCCACACACCACAACTAAAAGATTCCGCAGCCACAACACATTGAATATCCCAAGGGCCTAAGACCTGGCACAGCCAAATTAATTAATTACAAAAAATAGTACCAGTATCACTTCCTTATGCAAATATAAGCAGCTGGTGGAAATGCTATCCCATTATAGAAATGTGTGCATGCTAAGTCACTTCAGTCGTATCCGACTCTCTGCAAGCCCATGAACTATAGCCCATCAGGCTTCTCTGTCCATGGGATTCTCCCAGCAAGAATACTGGACTGGGTTGCCATTTCCTTCTCCTTGCATTAATTTATCTAATATTAGTATGTTGAAACTTCACCAAGATGTTTCTAGAGCAATGTGTCATGAAATGTTTAATCTATTAGCTGATGTGATTTCCTAAGTTTCTCTGATAAAACTGAGGAAACTGAGGCAGCACAATATAATAGCTGTGTGAATTACTGCAAAAAAACTCATTCTGTGGAGCTCTTGGCAAGAGATTTAAGTGAAGTCAGGTTGCATGATGCATCAGTATAAAAGCCTCAGAAGGACAAATAGAATACAATTTTGCCAGAATCGCTGTAAAGCAAAGTTTTAGAACTGCTTTTAATAGAAACTGGTAGAAATTAAATCGGGATTAATTGGGGATGTTGTACATGCAAAAGCAATTGGAAATAAAGCAAAGATGTTGCTTTATATCTAATGTTGTCTTCTAGAAGTAAAGCAAGATGTTGAAGCAAGTTCAAGGTGTGCAATCTGACTGATTTAAAAAAAAAAAAAGGAGGACACAGAACCAATTGTTGAAATTGCTGTGACTTTCTTGTGAGTTTGATTAATTTAAGAAAATAGAGTGATCTTTAACTTAGCAAGTAACCATTAGCAATAATAATAATTACCATTTTTTGAGCACTTGGGTGCGTTGGACATAGTGCAAGACATTTTTCATATATTAATATTCATTCTTACAACAATCTGGCAAGGGTTTTCCCATTTTATGTAAGTGAAAAGTCAGTCTCACTGAGATTAAGTAACCCAAACAAATTTCCACAGCTAGTAAGTGGCATAGCTGGGAGCTGAACAACCACAAACAAATCTTAATGCAAAAGTCTGGAAACAGTTAATCATGTCCATTCAAAAGCAATTTTTTCCAGGTACAGTATGTTCCTGGTTTTATATTGTATATGTATAGTACAGGCAAATTTTCTACTGACAATTATTACTAGTTCATGTTCTGGAATTAAATAGGTCAGTTGTCAGTATTCTACCAAACAAGCTTGAGCTCAGCTATAAAATGATGAAGAAATTAATTATATGTCTTAAATTTATAATTTTAAAATGAATTTGACTTATGGATTGAATTTTATTTTCACCTTTATTCAGGTTGTTGATTATTATAATCTTAAAAATGCACTGTTCCAGTATCATTTGACAAAGTAACTTTGAATATAAGATTACAATAAACACTTTAAAGTTTAATAAACATGAATAATTTTCTCTTTTCCCTTTTAGTTTGGGATATGGGCAGATCAGCTTGGGGATGGAAGAGCCCATCTTATTGGAATTTACATGAACAGGTACTGCATGTTTTCTTGTAGAATAGCTTTTCTGCTAAATATTAACACAAATCTTCTAATATTTAGTTTTTTTTTTTTTTCCCTAAGGCAAGGTGAAAAATGGGAGCTGCAATTAAAAGGCTCAGGAAAGACCCCATATTCCCGGTACATTTTGGTTTTGTTTTTTTTTTCTTTTTTAAATTTTAGTCATCTAAGTAAAAATTAATGTTATCTGAATTATAACTGAAAATCTTTTTTATCGTTTTACCCATAGAAATGGCGATGGCAGAGCCATCCTTCGTTCCTCTCTGAGAGAATTTCTGTGTAGTGAAGCTATGCATTATCTCGGAATTCCCACCAGCAGAGCTGCAAGGTAATTCCTTTCCTGTAAGCTAACTTTCAGCACTGCGTCACATTACCTTCAGAAACACATCAGTGAAGTGAGCAGATAAACCCCCAAGAGCGTGACTTCTCATTATTTCTTACAGTTTTCAGTTCAGTTCAGACGCTCAGTCGTGTCTGACTCTTTGCGACCCCATGGACTGCAGCACGCCAGGCTTCCCTGTCCATCACCAACTCCCAGAGCTTGCTCAAACTCATGTCCATTGTCAGTGATGCCATCCAACCATCTCATTCTCTGTCATCCCCGTCTCCTCCTGCCTTCAACCTTTCCCAGCATCAGGGTCTTTTCCAATGAGTCAGCTCTTTGCATCAGGTGGCCAAAGTATTGGAGTTTCAGCTTCAACATCAGTCCTTCCAATGAATATTCAGGACTGATTTCCTTTAGGATGGACTGGTTGGATCTCCTTACAGTCCAAGGGACTCTCAAGAGTCTTCTCCAACATCACAGTTCAAAGGGATCAATTCTTCAGCACTCAGCTTTCTTTATGGTCCTGTTCTCACATCCATACATAAATAGGTATAGCTTATAACTTGATAGCTTGCTAGCAGTTAAAAGTATAACTTGGATGGTTCTCTTACCTTTCAGTCTGGTTGTGAGTGATGATGTGGTATGGAGAGATCAATTCTACAATGGAAACCTTGCAAAAGAACGAGGTAAGACAGTTCTTAGAATGCTTACATAAAATCACTAACTTCTTCGGGAATAACAGATATTGGGCATCTCAGCAGTCTTCGTAAAACATGGCCTGTGGGGACTTCCTGATGATTTAGTGGTTAAGACTTCGCTTTCCAGTGCAAGGGGTGCAGGTTCAATCCCTAGTTGGGGAGCTAGGATCCCACATGGCTTGCAGCCAAAAAGCCAAAATATAGAAAGCAATATTGTAACAAATTCAGTAAAGACTTTAAAATACTAAATAACAAAAGATCAAAAACTTGAGCTGTGGATCGTCATGATGTAAGTTCAGCGTTATGATATTATCATAGAATATCCTTTCTCATATGCTTATATCACTAAGCCATCCTTTTGAAATAGCAAAACATCTGGGAAGTGAACATGGGAAATTCATGGACAACCAATACAAAACATCCCAGAACGTCACAAAGCCAGTGCACCAACATTCATACACTTCCTTCCCAGAAGACGCCCCCAACCCCCAATTGCTCTTACTTCCTGTTTACTTCCAGTAAGTTTGGTTACTTTTCCCATCAGCTCTTAGTAGGTCAGAAGTAAAAAATCAGAAAGTGCCATAGAGCAGTAAAAACAGAAAGAGCAAGGGAAACCTTGTCTCTAAATCTCTGGCGAGGGAGGAGACCTGAAAACCAATAATAAACATATTTAACTAGTTATAAAGCAGAGCTATTGAGAACGGCTGACAGCATTACTTGCTTTATTAGGTAAAGAAAGAGATAAAAGCCTTGGCCCTTTGTAGGATGTAAATTAATTGTTTTTCTGATAAATTCAATCACTCTATTTTTTATTAAAATAATTTCATTTTTAAGAAGAGCATGTTATGCTGTATTTGCACAGTTTAAAATAGTTTATGCTAAAATAAATGTTTCTTTTCCAGGCGCAGTAGTGCTGCGTGTTGCAAAATCCTGGTTTAGAATTGGATCATTAGAAATTTTGACTCATTCTGGTGAACTGGATTTACTAAGGTTAGAAAACCACTTTTGTTTTTTTTTTAATGGTAGAAGACAGTGGAAAGAAATGCTTGTTTATGTGCTGTGAAGTTAAAATATTTTTGGTTTTCTTGTAAGACTTCAAATTTCAATTAATAGATATTTTTAACATCTATTAGATACGTGTGTGTCTACTATCGTGTGGGTTTCTAGGAGGCTGAAAAAGATGTGTTTAGACTCAGTAGACTCTCTTCTCAAGAAGTGTTTTTATCTAGTATGAAACCCAGTTGGAACTGAGGGCCTCTGTGCCACCCAGACACCAGGTGGAAGCAACTCGAACTCCTGAATTCTGCAGCCTCACGAGGTTCCAGAGCTCTCCTCCAACATCAGGGGTTCCCAGGATGAGTGCTCTGGCTCATGTGTCTTCTTTCCCGGGCTCCAGTTTTGACATGTGTGTGATGCCTGTTACATACTGGGTTGACCCAGTCCCTTCAACAGGGCGAGAGCAAACAAACGGTAGACTGAAACTGCACACAGCATTTATGAACAAATCTTACTGAAGATTTCTTCAGGTAAGGCAGAGGAACAATGCCCTCAAAACATCAAAAGCTCTCCCCCTTGTGTCACGCAGCGTAGCTTCCACCAAACTCCAATGTCTTGGGGCCTACGGAATCAGCACTCACAAAATTCTGTCTTCCTCAAAGCTGACTTAGCAGGATGTTTCTTCAAACAAAAACATTTCCTCCTTTAAGAGGAATTCTGTTTCCATTTGTTAAGATCATACAGTTTTAAAAAGCCACTAGAAATAATATAAGAAAATTCTCTTGGACAAACTAGAATCATTTGGATCATGAATCCTCACTGTAGTTATCAGCTTGAAAGTGAAGTGAAAGTGAAAGTTGCTTAGTTGTGTCCAACTCTTTGCGACCCCATGGACTGTAGAGTCCATGGAATTCTCCAGGCCAGAATACTGGAGTGGGTAGCCTTTCCCTTCTTCAGGGGATCTTCCCAATCCAAGTATTGAATCCAGGGCTCTTGCATTGCAGGCAGATTCTTTACCAGCTGATCCACAAGGGAAGCCCAAGAATACTGGAGTGGGTATCCTATCCCCTCTCCAGCGAATTTTTCCAACCCAGAAATCGAAAACCAGGGTCTCCTCCATTGCAGGCGGATTCTTTACCAACTGAGCTATCAGGGAAGTTATCAGCTTAGTAAGTCCAAATTCCTGGTCCACGAAGAGTATGGGGAGAGAGAAAAGCAGAGAAGTCATCACCATTGTCATGACTCTTCTCCCAAGTCTCTTTAGCAAGTGTTTACTGGACTCAGTGGTGCTGGAGAAGACTCTTGACAGCCCTTTGGACTGCAAAGAGATCAAACCATGTCAATCCTAAAGGAAATCAGTCCTGAATATTCGTTGGAAGGACTGCTGCTGAAGCCGAAGCTCCAATACTCTGGCCACCTGATGCAAAGAACTGACTCATTGGAAAAGAACCTGATGCTGGGAAAGATTGAAGGCAAAAGAAGGGGACAGTAGAGGAGGAGATGGTTAGATAGCAGCACTGACCTGGTGGACATGAATTTGAGCAAATCCCAAGAGACAGTGAAGGACAGGGGAGCCTGGCATGCCTCAGTCCATGGGGTCTCAAGAGTCAGACTAGACTTAGTGACTGAACAACAACACTGAACTGAGGGTCATCCAAGCTTATTGAGAGAGGAGTCTCCTCTCAAAGGGCGCTGTTTCTAACTTTTCATTTTTCTGGGGGGTGGTCATTCCACTCAGATTTACCAGATCACTGAAATTGTTCCATCTGGTGTTCATACTTCAATTATATCTCACTTACTCTCTCTGACATTTGATGTATACTGGTGACCAGTTTATCCTGAAAATGCCTATGTTGGCTACCACAACCATGTATATATTCCGTTTTGTTTCCCAAGTGCCTGAAGCAGGTCTCTAATCCACTCTAAATAAACTCTAATCCACTCCTATTGTTTTGTTTTTTTTCACTCCTATTGTTTTGAATGGGTTTTAATAATTCCCAAATCATATCTGCAGTCCCCAGCTTTTTTTCAGGATTCTCTCTCATCCAGTGCAAGAAACACTAGTAGTCAACTAAGCAGAGTAGTCAGTTAAAGTACAGAATGGAACATGATACACAACTTTAATATTTTAACTTCAAACACTGACCAATTTCTTTGAAACCTTATTTGTGAAGCCTTACACGACCTTTTGTACATAAATAATCATTCCCTGCTCTGTTATCTTTGTCCTTTTTATATATTTCTATGATTGCATGTATTAGACAGTGAGGTCATTATTTCTTTGGATGTTTTTCTCCCCAGTAGACTCTGCTCTTTAATGTCTGGGTTTGGCTTTTGTCATTTTTCCTAGCACTTGGAGGTTCTCCATAGATGTTTGCTGAACCGATCTGAGTTGCATCATAAGATGGCATCTAATATGATCTTAGAAACGTATTTCCAGTTGTGATTGGCATTGAGGAAATATTTCTCTGTGGCTGGGCATAAAATCTTATTTAATTTTTAAAATGATAAGCATGCATTCTAATGAATTCATGAATGTTGGGAGTGGGCTGAGATGATTGATATTCGATACTGTATTCTGAGGAACACTGATGGCTATCTCCCCTTATCTCTAGGATGTTATTAGACTTCATCATACAGGAGTACTTCCCCTTAGTAGATGTCAAGGAACCTAACAGATATGTGGTAAGTTTGTTTTTAAAACAAAGGGCAATACTCTTTTTCTCTATTGGCTGGCCACCATCAAGGTTACAACCTAGTGCTTAAAAAACTAAAGTTAAAAAGGAAAACGTAGAGCACTTTGAACATATTGTGAAAGGAAAAGATGATGAACTACCTTGAAAACAAGACTTGGATAAGGAAGTTGTAAGACCATCCCCATGGAAGAGAAATGCAAAAAAGCAAAATGGCTGTCTGGGGAGGCCTTACAAATAGCTGTGAAAAGAAGAGAAGCGAAAAGCAAAGGAGAAAAGGAAAGATATAAACATCTGAATGCAGAGTTCCAAAGAATAGCAAGAAGAGATAAGAAAGCCTTCTTCAGCGATCAATGCAAAGAAATAGAGGAAAACAACAGAATGGGAAAGACAAGAGATCTCTTCAAGAATATCAGAGATACCAAAGGAATATTTCATGCAAAGATGGGCTCGATAAAGGACAGAAATGGTATGGCCTAACAGAAGCAGAAGATATTAAGAAGAGATGGCAAGAATACACAGAAGAACTGTACAAAAAAGATCTTCACGACCCAGATAATCACGATGGTGTGATCACTGACTTAGAGCCAGACATCCTGGAATGTGAAGTCAAGTGGGCCTTAGAAAGCATCACTATGAACAAGGCTAGTGGAGGTGATGGCATTCCAGTTGAGCTATTCCAAATTCTGAAAGATGATGCTGTGAAAGTGTTGCACTCAATATGCCAGCAAATCTGGAAAACTCAGCAGTGGCCACAGGACTGGAAAAGGTCAGTTTTCATTCCAATCCCAAAGAAAGGCAATGCCAAAGAATGCTCAAACTACCGCACAATTGCACTCATCTCATACGCTAGTAAAGTAATGCTTAAAATTCTCCAAGCCAGGCTTCAGCAATATGTGAACCATGAACTTCCTGATGTTCAAGCTGGTTTTAGAAAACGCAGAGGAACCAGAGATCAAATTGCCAACATCCGCTGGATCATCGAAAAAGCAAGAGAGTTCCAGAAAAACATCTACTTCTGCTTTATTGACTATGCCAAAGCTTTTAACTGTGTGGATCACAATAAACTGTGGGAAATTCTGTAAGAGAAGGGAATACCAGACTACCTGACCTGCCTCTTAAGAAATTTGTATGCAGATCAGGAAGCAACAGTTAGAACTGCACATGGAACAAAAGACTGGTTCCAAATAGGAAAAGGAGTACGTCAAGGCTATATATTGTCACCCTGCTTATTTAACTTATATGCAGAGTACATCATGAGAAACTCTGGACTGGAAGAAACACAAGCTGGAATCAAGATTGCCAGGAGAAATCTCAATAACCTCAGATATGCAGATGACACCACCCTTATGGCAGAAAGTGAAGAGGAACTCAAAAGCCTCTTGATGAAAGTGAAAGTGGAGAGTGAACAAGTTGGCTTAAAGCTCAACATTCAGAAAACGAAGATCATGGCATCCCGTCCCATCACTTCATGGGAAATAGATGGGGAAACAGTGTCAGACTTTATTTTTCTGGGCTCCAAAATCACTGCAGATGGTGACTGCAGCCATGAAATTAAAAGATGCTTACTCCTTGGAAGGAAAGTTATGACCAACCTAGATAGCATATTCAAAAGCAGAGACATTACTTTGCCAACAAAGGTCCGTCTAGTCAAGGCTATGGTTTTTCCTGTGATCATGTATGGATCTGAGTTGGACTGTGAAGAAGGCTGAGAGCCGAAGAATTGATGCTTTTGAACTGTGGTGTTGGAGAAGACTCTTGAGAGTCCCTTGGACTGCAAGGAGATCCAACCAGTCCATTCTGAAGGAGATCAGCCCTGGGATTTCCTTGGAAGGAATGATGCTCAAGCTGAAACTCCAGTACTTTGGCCACCTCATGTGAAGAGTTGACTCATTGGAAAAGACTCTGATGCTGGGAGGGATTGGGGGCAAGAGGAGAAGGGGACGACAGAGGATGAGATGGCTGGATGGCATCACTGACTCGATGGACATGAGTCTGAGTGAACTCAGGGAGTTGGTGATGGACAGGGAGGCCTGGCGTGCTGGGATTCATGGGGTCGCAAAGAGTCGGACACGACTGAGCGACTGATCTGAAGTGTGACTACATCCTGACTACATATGTTGTTTTTTGTAACTTGTCACATATATTCTTTTCTCACACATTTGATATATAGATATTTCTATAGTAGTGGCTGTAAAAAAAAAATACATACATCATATGCAAATGAGATTTTCTATTCATATGGAATTTGATCTATTCATATGGAAATTTTTGATCTGCATAATCTTTTTCTTTTAACAGCTACAAAGAAATTCCATTATTTTTCTTGGTGACTTATTTCAAATTTTAATAACTCATTTTGTTTACATTTAGCTCCATGTTTACATTTAACTCAGCATAAAACTTTATGCTGAATTCTAATGTTTTTCCTTTTCTTACTGTGCATGGAGAAAATCTGATCATAATACTGTGCCTGAGCCTTTTATATGTTATTTCTGGGTCAATAATTCTATGTTCTTCCGTTGTTTTCTTACACGTACTAATTTCCATCCCTTTAATCATCTTTTGGCCCACCTTTGAGGGGATCTTTCCGTGTTGGAAACAAAGATCCTAAAAGCATAGACACTACTGAGGAGTATGAAAATTTTCTAAATTTTATTTTAGGATTTCTTTTCTATTGTGGTGTTTGAGACGGCACAGCTCATTGCCTTGTGGATGTCTGTTGGTTTTGCTCATGGTAAGTTATCTACTGATGTTTCAGTCTTCTGATAAGAAAGTAGAATCAATCTGTTGAAGCCAGAAGACTTCTTTTTTGTGTGTATTTTAAATATTCCCACCAGTGAGCAGGAATAACATTTATAATATATGAATTTGTTTTTAGCAAAAGAGAAACAATTCTCTCATGTTTAAAATGATTTTGAATGGAACAGATACACAAAATAGAATAAGCATCCTTGATTTGATAGGGGTATTGTTACCTGTAAAGCTTTTTACCCTTGTGAGTATATATTATATTAGGTCTTTTAAAAGCTTTTTTTAAAAAAAAAAAAAAAAGAAAAAAACCTTAATCATAAAAGCACTATCTGCGCTTATGGTAAAGAATTTAAAATATACAGAAGTGCCTGTGAGTTCTGTCTTCCAGGATATTCTTGATCTTCCAGGATCATTAGTAATGATTTCATCTCAATTCTTCTAGACTTTTTTTGGATGGTATTCATACATCTATAAAAACAGGGCTGGCTTGTGTGTGTTGTAAGCCATTCACTGTGTGGGGTTACACTGGAAGGAATATCTGCCTGAACTGAGAATGCTATGCTATGCTAAGTTGCTTCAGTCGTGTCTGACTCTGTGCAACCCCATAGACGGCAGCCCACCAGGCTCCCCTGTCCCTGGGAGTCTCCAGGCAAGAACACTGGAGTGGGTTGTCATTTCCTTCTCCAATGCAGGAAAGTGAAAAGTTAAAGTGAAGTTGCTCAGTCGTGCCCGACTCTTAGCAACCCCATGGACTGCAGCCCACCAGGCTCCTCCGTCCATGGGATTTTCCAGGCAAGAGTACTGGAGTGGGGTGCCAAAAGCAAATCATATATATACTAAGATCTCTGGCTAAATACCAAAGAGGATTCTCACGTTGCAAAACCTCTTGAACTCTGCCTTAATTACATACTCACTATGTCTCACTTGGGATGGGTTGGGGTGGTGAGCAGGGAGGTGTTTCAGAGTTTTTGCTTTTACGAATTATGCTGCAGTGACCACAGTGCAGCTGTATCTGAAGGTGAGTTTCTGAGGATAAACTCCTGAAAGTGGAATGGCTGGATTAGAGAGTATATATATACTGAACACTTTGACAAGCTGAGTCATCCTGCTCTGATAAAGGGTGAAACCGTCTACCGTGGACACTGCTGCCACCACATCCAATTCTCCTACATTAGGCTGGTGTATGCACGCCCAGCCTCCCTCCTTCCCCGCACTCTGCCATGACCCCCTCCCCTAGGAGGTCACACTCCCTCCCCACTCTGCTGGTGGTCTGCAGCTAAGGACTGTTAGTTATGGGGTACATGGATATGTACCAATATGGATATTTTTACCTTTCCCCCACTCTTACAACTTTTGAAACTTAATGTTACTTTAGTAGTCTCAGTTGCATTCCAAACTACATATATTTTCAAATAAATGCTAGAAATTCAGGACAAATGAGAGGAACTTTTATTTCTTGGGGCTTTTATTCCTGTAGTATTTGAAATCTTTGGGGAGGGGAAGTATACAACAAAAGGCTAAATTTAATTTTAAAATACAGTTTTAATATATATTAAGCTACTTGACTTCACCAGTTAAACTTTCAATTGATAAACTGATTTTGTTTCATTTCTAAAACAGATGCATCTTCATGACCTCTCCTATTCTGTATAGTTTTATACAGTTAAAAATGCTTTATTATTTTATTATCATGCTTTTGGCATTTTGTTGTTGTTGTTAGGTGTTTGTAATACTGATAACTTCAGTTTGTTATCCATTACAATTGACTATGGTCCATTTGGTTTTATGGAGGCCTATAATCCAGGTATGTATGATTTATATATATATTCTTTATTTCACTAAAAAAAATTATCACTGGTTTATTTTAGATAAACCATTATGGCTAACACAAGGCTGAGGTAGTAGAAAGAATTGGGTTCATTGATTAAACAGTTGTGTTATGTGCTACTCAATCTTCCAGGTGCCACAGGGAGATAATATTGAGTCCTCAAAGATGGGAACTCCCATCCATGGGTGGTGCAGAGATTAGGACTCTGAGCTTTCACTGCCAAGGGCACAGGTTCAATCCCTGGTCTGGGAACTAAGATCCCGCAAGCCCCTAGGAGTGGCAAAAAAACCCAGAAAGCCAAAAAATTACTTATTAAGAGAAGATGCCATGAAGGGAGGAAGGGCCTTCATTGTCAGACAGACATGAGTCTGAACTCTGGCATCTGATCGATCCTTAATCTGTGCCCTTGGTCAAGTAATTTAACCTCCCCCTTACTAATCTGTTATAGGATCAGGGTTGGGGAACATGCTATTGAGATGGAGTGTGAAGTACATGTGATAACCCAGAAATTCTTGTAGGTTAGAAATGTGTGCCTTTATTAGGCAAATATTCATATTTTAAAAGATTTTCATGAGCATGGGTATTAAGTATTTACATTACTCTTGAGTTAAATGTTTAAATGTCAGAAATGTTTTTATCTAATAAATATAAATTCATTAAGTTTAAATGTAAACTTAAAAATGAAGAAAGAACTATTATAATTGTCATCATTGTAAAACGGTTGTTTTTTGTTCTAAACAGATTTTGTACCAAACACATCTGATGATGAAAGAAGATATAAAATAGGAAATCAGGCCAATATTGGGATGTTTAATTTAAACAAGTTGTTACAAGCACTAAACCCATTATTGAATCCTAGGCAAAAGCAACTGTGAGTAAACCTAAAATCTACTAATTAAATCAGTGTGAAAATATATCTGTATAGTGATCACTTTTTTAAAACCAAGAAACATTTTAAAAACAATCTTTAATATTTAATAATGAAGGCTTCCAAACTATATGTATGTTTATATATATATATTTTTTTTTTGGGGGGGGGAGGGTACATTGTTGGCCTTTTTCCATACTTATAAGGATAAAATGTTCTCCTATTTATTGTTTTTTAGGTGTTGTGAAATCATAGTTTATTTCTTCTTTGATCCAAAGGTTATTTATTACTGTTTTTCTGAATTTCTAAGTAGTCGGGCTTTTTATTTAACAGACATATATAGGCTATTCACATTGATTATAATAATTGATATATTTTATTCCTTCTGTTTTATGTTGTGCATTATCTTTAACTTTCCCCCTACTTTCCTTACCTTTTAATGATTTGAGCAGCTCACTCATTCCTCCCCCACCCCACCCACTTTGATTTGGAAACTATTACATTTCCCAACCCCCACAGTTATCTTCCCTTCTCTGCCACTTTCTCTACTGTTAAAAGAGAACAAGTTTTTCAGATATTTTCCCTCACTAAACATCTATTTGTGTGTTATTTTCCCTTCCATCCCATTCAGGCAAATAAAATGTCATTGTACTGAGTGAGGTATCTAATGCATTGTTTGGGGTTTAAGATAAGTTTTAAAATACACCAGATTCTTTTGGTATTATGGAGACATATCAGCATTTATCCTCTAAGCTAATTGTATATAGTGATATTTCAGGAGTGACATGATTTGACCTGTACTGTCTTCAAATCTTTGAGACAGTAAATTTATATGGACAATTTTCTCTAAGATATGATATATAATTAAATTACTAAAATAGAATCAGTAGACATATCGAACATTATTTAATATATGAGAAGGTTCACTTTGTTCACATAAAATGTAACTCAAGAATGTGAATATTAAATTCAGGTTTACCTATGCTCTCCTTTCTTCTCCCTACAGTGCCACTCAGATCCTTAAGGAGTATCCCGTTCTTTACTATACAAGGTTCGTTTGTTTGAACACATATTAAAGCATCCTGCTTGGTTTGAGGGCAATTCTTAAAATAGTGAGAATTTTAATAACGAATTGGCGTTTTCCCTTTTAGATTTAGAGAACTGTTCAAAGCCAAATTGGGATTACTTGGAAAAAGCGAGGGTGATGATGATTTAATTGCATTTCTCTTACATGTGAGTTTATTATCGTTTTATCTTTTTTTCCTGATTAACATTTGACTGAATACACTGTATATTCTTGGAATGACTGAGGTTGCTAAATGTAATTATTTTCATTAGCTCATGGAAAAGACAGAAGCTGACTTTACAATGACATTTCGGCAGCTCAGTGAGATCACTCAAAGCCAATTACAGGAACTAGTCATTCCTCAGGTATTTATTCATGCCTTTTGGCTTTTTTCTTAACTCACTTTTCTTTAACAGGTTTGATAAGGCATAATTTACATACCCTAAAATCCCATTCATTTTAAGTGTACAATTCAGTGATTTTTAAATAATGTGCAGATTTTTTGCAGCTATGCCACAGTTCAGTTTTAGAGCAATTCCATCACTCTAAAAGATCCTTTGTGCCCATTTGCAGTGAATCCCTTTTTTCTGCTTCTGTTCTCAAGCAACTACTAATCTTCTTTCTGTCTCTTAAGATTTCCTTTCTAGACATTCTCTGTAAATGGAATCATATGATATGTAATCTTTAGTATCTGGCTTATTTTTGAGGTTCACCCATGTCATAACCTATATCAGTGGTTCTTTCCTCTTTATTACTTTTAAGATCTCTTAAGTATATCTTAAAATATTATTTTCTGTTTATTACTTTATAACTCCCTTATAAGGATAGACCACGTTCTGTTTATCCAGTTACTAGTTGATGGACATTTGGATCATTTCCATTTTCTGGCTATTGTGGATATGGATATTAACTAGAAGTAATGCTCAAAATTCTCCAAGCAAGGCTTCAACAGTACACAAACCAAGAACTTCCAGATGTTCAAGCTAGATTTAGAAAAGGCAAAGGAACCAGAGATCAGATTGCCAACATCTGCTGGATCATCGAAAAAGCAAGAGAGTTCCAGAAAAACATCTACTTTTGCTTTATTGACTACGCCAAAGCCTTTGACTGGGTGGATCACAACAAACTGAAAAATTCTTCAAGAGACGGGAATACCAGACCACGTGACCTGCCTCCTGAGAAATCTGTATGCAGGTCAAGAAGCAACAGTTAGAACTGGACATGGGACAACAGACTGGTTCCAAATTGGGAAAGGAGTACAATATACAAGGCTGTATATTGTCACCCTGCTTATTTAACTTAAATGCAGAGTATATCATGCAAAATGCCGGGCTGGATGAAGCACAAGCTGAAATCAAGATTGCCGGGAGAAATATCAGTAACCTCAGATATGCAGATGACACCACCCTTATGGCAGAAAGTGAAGAACTAAAGAGCCTCTTGATGAAAAGTGAAAGAGGAGAGTGAAAAAGCTGGCTTAAAACTCAACATTCAGAAAACTAAGATCATGGCATCCAGTCCCATCACTTCATGGCAAATAGATGGGGAAACAATGGAAACAGCGACAGACTTTATTTTCTTGGGCTCCAAAATCACTATAGATGGTGACTGTAGCCATGAAATTAAAAGACACTTGCCCCTTGGAAGAAAAGTTATGACCAACCTAGACAGCATATTAAAAAGCAGAGATATTACTTTGCTGACAAAGGTCTGTCTAGTCAAAGCTATGGTTTTTCCAGTAGTCATGTATGGATGTGAGAGTTGGACTGTAAAGAAAGCTGAGCACCGAAGAATTGATGTTTTTGAACTGTGATGTTGGAGAAGACTCTTGAGAGTCCTCTGGACCGCAAGGAGATCCAACCAGTCCATCCTAAAGGAAATCAGTCCTGAATATTCATTGGCAGGACTGATGCGGAAGCTGAAACTCCAATACTTGGATGCGAAGAACCGACTCATTGGAAAAGACCCTGATGCTGGGAAAGATTGAAGGCAGGAGGAGAAGGGGACGACAGAGGATGAGATGGTTGGATGGCATCACCGACATGATGGACATGAGTTTGAGTAAACTCCGGGAGTTGGTGATGGACAGGGAAGCCTGGCGTCTTGCTGTCCATAGCGTCACAAAGAGTTGGACACAACTGAGCAACTGAACTGAACTGAACTAACCAGAAGACTCCTACTTATTATAGATTTTTATAAATTAGATCTACTTATAGGGTGTGAATCTTTTATATTGATCATTGTTTTTATTATTTTCAGATAAAAACATAGCCATATTTTTAAAAATTTGTTTCTTCATTATATTTTATGATCTTTTCTGTGTTAACCAAAGAAATATATACATATATACACACATAAAATTATGTGTGTATATATATATATATATATATATATAGTACTCACAGGTGTGAAATAGCCATAAATTATGTTTTTAGAAGTGATTTGAATAAAAGAATGTCTACTTATACAGTAAAATATTAACTATTAAGCATCTTGGATATAATTTTAAAATTAGAAATGATTTGCCTATCAGAACTAATTATCATATAATGTGTAGAAAACTGACACAAAGTAATGTTAACGTGATCTGAACAAGTTCTTGACAAGTGTTAATATTTAAATTACTGAATATTGGGAAAATCTAGGAGAGTAGATCATAACGCCTTTATTTAATAGTTCATTTCTGTGTCTTCTGAATTTGAAATTTTTTCAACCCCATAACACTTAGCTAGAGCTAATTGCTTATTTCTGTTCCCTTAACCATTATGTATATTTCTGTAACACTTCTAAAATGGCACTGAAGTATCTGTTTACACATTTTCCTTTTTAAAAGCAGAGGCTATGTCTTATTAATTTTTATATGCTTCCCAACTAACATAGTTCCTAACACATAGCTGACATAATGAATTGATAGATAAATAAAAGTTACAGATTAAATTTTGAAAGTAAATAATAAATTAAGCAAGTTAAGCATTAAGCAAGTTCCCTATTTAAAGGAAGGGTTTTGATAAGTATTCACGTGTAATGTCTATTTATAAGAACTCTGTATATTTTTTTATTTCTTTTAAATCATTCCATGACATGGATTTCCATGAATTAGAATTTGAGTTGAATGTTATATAAAGAAAAGGAAAACACTGTTCCTTTTTACTGCTTCTGCTTGAAATAGAGAACCTCAAAAGAAATCTGGATGTTATAAATTATTAATATTGGAACGTACAATTTAAGGAACATACAGTTAAAATAAGCAGTCTATTACTGTATTTTCTCTAGGAATTCTGGGCACTGAAAATGATCTCAAAGCACAAACTCTTTCCTGCCTGGGTGTCCCAGTACCTTTCGAGACTCAAGAGGTAAAGTAACCTAATCTTACTTCTTGAAAGAGCATGTAATGTGTTACTTTAGCATCATCAACCCATCAGATTCCTCACTTCCTTTCCATTTTCCAACACTTCCTTCTAACTCCCGGGAAGTCTGCTCTGGATGAGGCGTGTCTGCTAACATCTCACCCACACTGAGAGCACCCCCTCTGTTCACCTCAGCTCTGCTAACACCGCCCAAGGACCAACCCCCTCAAAGCCTTGAAGCTCTGGAGAGAGCCCACCAGGATTTCATCCAGTGTCTCGTAACTGTCCTCACATCTTCTACAATTGTCAGAAGTTGCTCTGCTTCATAACCATCACAATGAATCGGAAGCAACAAACAGCAAAGAGTATGCAGTTGTAGGTGGCACACGAAAAAGTTGAAGAGGGAGACCACAGCATGCACAGAAGCAAATAGCCTTTCACAGTTTAATGACAGCTGAGGGTTTTCATAAAGCTGACCGTGAGTAACAAAGAACAAGTTATTTTCAGAAAACTGTGTTTAAGATAAAAATAGGTGCCAGGGAGTTTAAATTCTTTTTTTAAGACAAAATTATTTTTTTTAATTGGTAAAAATAAAACTTTTGGGCTTATCTCAAATAACTAAATCGGCTTCCCTGGTGGCTCATACAGCAAAAAATTTGTGGGCAATGTGGGAGGCCTGGGTTCATTCCCTGGGTTGGGAAGATCCCCTGGAGAAGGGAATGGCAACCCACTCCAGTGTTCTTGCCTGGAGAATCCCATAGAGAGAGGAGCCTGGCAGGCTACAAGACCATGAGGTTGCAGAGTAGGATACAACTGAGTGACTAAGCACAGCACAGCACAAATAACTAAATAAGGCATTATTTTATGTATTGTTTAATCAAACAGTATTTTCTGTCTTCCTTTCAGGTACTGATTCAGTGTAATTAAAACTTTTTCTTTTCAATATTTGTCTTGTGAAATAATATTCACCCTTTTGGAAAAATGATATGATTTGGGGAGACAGTGATTAATTCCGTCCTTTGTTCTGTTCATTTTTTAGTAACATCAGTGACTCAGATTCTGAAAGAAGAAAAAGAATGACAGGTAAGTAATCCTTTTGATTTTTTTCATCTTTAAAGATTCTTATATAAAAGTGATAAGCTTTGGAACCTGGGAAGTAATTACTTGAGGGAACTGAATTTGTTGTTTTGCTTTTAACTACAGTAACTTTAGATGAGTGTATTTTCATAGAGCTGAAGTGTCAAATAGAAGCCTTTCTGGTTTGAGCAGGTGACTTAGTTTGAGTATGATACCCCTGCTTTCAATACATTTGCCGATTGATGTTTAAATAATATGGTCTTCAAAGATGGTGGAGAGACAAGGAAAATGATGTGGTTTATGGCAGAAAGAACATGAGTTTTAGAATCTGACAGATGACTCTCATCTTGCCACTTTTTTTGCTGTATAATATAAAGTTTCAATGCTCTCAGCTATTTTTAAAGGGGGAATATTTTGTAGGAATGTTGTAATCGTGAGTAATAATATTTGT
Organism: Bos indicus; assembly: GCF_029378745.1. Taxonomy (NCBI): domain Eukaryota; kingdom Metazoa; phylum Chordata; class Mammalia; order Artiodactyla; family Bovidae; genus Bos; species Bos indicus. Next base: position 18,026,646 of record NC_091772.1, read on the forward strand.
AAGTTATCTTGTTACAGTGCCTGGGCCTTAATACACATCCACTAAATGACGGAGCTAAAAAAAAAAAATCACCTTTATATACTGCTTTCAGTTTACCATGCAACATCATGCTTGGTAAAAGAAATGGAAGAAAAAAATGGAAGTTAGTTCTTTCTGCACTGTGGGCTCTAAAGGATCAAATAAGTTAAGACAGAAGGACTCCAGTCCTGGAGAGGAGAGCTAGTAAGTTGGTATCATCAGGGCGGCTGATCCATGTGGATGAAATAAGGGGATGCTAATATCCCACATTAAGTTAGTGGATGAGATTGCTTCTTGACTCAGGACATCATTGTAGAAATAAAAGCAAGCAGAGTTTTTACAAGGAAGTGAATAACCTATTTGGGGCTCAGCATGGGTTCAGTTGCCAGGCACTTATGTACATTGATGCAGTCATACAGAATTTATAGGGAAGCTCAGTATGGATACTCTCAGCAATTAAGAGAAAAAAAGAAATTGAAAGAAGAAAATATGCCTGACAGGGAGGCCTGGCGTGCTGTGGTTCATGAGGTCACAAAGAGTCAAACACGACTGAGCGACTGAACTGACTGACTTTAGGATTTGGATTTGTTTGGTCATGACAGGATGGATGAGATGGTAAAATGAAAGATATTTAAGTGAATTCAAGGCTGCAGCTTTGAGTAAAAGAAATAATTAAGTGTTGAACAGTGTACTTTTAATTTCCACAATGAGCAATGGTCAAGTTCCAGACCAGATTTTACAAATGTATGGAATTAGGTAGCTCTTCAAAGAATTCTATAAGCAGATCTACAATTTTCTGATTTCAGATAGTTTGTATGTGTATAATTTGATCCAAGCTACTTCTGTTTGCAGCTGCAAGTCCTAGTATATTTTAACAGTATTCCATTGCCAGGTTTCTATAGTGTTAAGATTGTCAGACTTTAAATTGGGTGAGCTAATTTAAGATAACTACTTTTAAGATAACTACAAGATAACTACTCCCTCTGCCTAAGCTGACTGCTTCCACAATTTTCTTTGCATGCCAATTTCCTTTTCATCTATGGACTGTATATATTTATTGTATGTATGTGTTCTTATTTTAAAAGGGTTCTCTATGAATTCTTTATGTTTTTATGTATTCTTTAAAATTTGGAAAATGCAAATTTGTAGAAAGAATAAAAACACTTCCATCACTCAAGCACAACTGCTATTCACTCTTTGATGCATTTCCTTCTGGTCTCTCTTTTTCTGTGTGTATTGATTATGAGAAAATATTGTAGTAATCATATTATGGTATAATTTTAGATCTTTTTTAACTAAAAATATACATTTTTCTTACTTCACCCTTTATAATGTAACATTTTTAGTGACTGCATAATGTATCTTTGAAAGGATGTGTATTGTTTCACTTCAGTTCAGTTCAGTCGCTCAGTCGTGTCCAACTCTTTGAGACCCCATGAACCACAGCACACCAGGCCTCCCTGTCCATCACTAACTCCCGGAGTCCACCCAAACCCATGTCCATTGAGTCAGTGATGCCATCTAACCATCTCATCCTCTGTCGTCCCCTTTTCCTCCTGCCCTCAATCTTTCCCAGCATCAGGGTCTTTTCAAATGAGTCAGCTCTTCACATCAGGTGGCCAAAGTAATGGAGTTTCAGTTTCACCATCAGTCCTACCAATGAACACCCAGGACTGATCTCCTTCAGGATGGACTGGTTGGATCTCCTTACAGTCCAAGGGACTCTCAAGAGTCTTCTCCAACACCACAGTTCAAAAGCATCAATTCTTTGATGCTCAGCTTTCTTTATAGTCCAATTCTCACATCCATACATGACCACTAGAAAAACCATAGCCTGGACTAGACGGACCTTTGTTGACAAAGTAATGTCTCTGCTTTTTAATATGCTGTCTAGGTTGGTCATAACTTTCCTTCCAAGGAGTAAGTGTCTTTTAATTTCATGGCTGCAGTCACCATCTGCAGTGATTTTGGAGCCCAGAAAAATAAAGTCAGCCACTGTTTCCCCATCTACTTGCCATGAAGTGATGGGACCAGTCTAAGATGCCATGGTCTTAGTTTTCTGAATGTTGAACTTTTTAAGGCAACTTTTTCATTCTCCTCTTTCACTTCTTCTTCACTTTCTGCCATAGGGGTAGTGTCATGTGTATATCTGAGGTTATTGATATTTCTCCTGGCAATCTTGAGTCCAGCTTGTGCTTCCTCCAGCCCGGAATTTCTCATGATGTACTTTGCATATAAGTTAAATAAGCAGGGTGACAATATATAGCCTTGACGAAGTCCTCTTCCTTTTTGGAACCAGTCTGTTGTTCCATGTCCAGTTCTAACTGTTGCTTCCTGATCTGCATACAGGTTTCTCAAGAGGCAGGTCAGGTGGTCTGGTATTCCCATCTCTTTCAGAATTTTCCACAGTTTGTTGTGATCCACACAGTCAAAGGCTTTGGCGTAGTCAATAAAGCAGAAATAGATGTTTCTCTGGAACTCTCTTGCTTTTTTGATGATCCAGGGATGTTGGCAGTTTGTTGTTTCACTTAGTTACCTATTAATAGGTATCTATGTTGCTTCTCAGAGAAGGCAATGGCAGCCCACTCCAGTACTCTTGCCTGGAAAATCCCATGGATGGAGGATCCTGGAAGGCTGCAGTCCATGGGGTGGCTGAGGTTCGGACACGACTGAAGTGACTTAGCAGCAGCAGCAGCATGTTGCTTCTAATTTTCCATAATATAAATAATGCTTTTGAATGTTTAAATTTGTTTCCAAAGACTACATTCCTAGAGAAATAGGATTACTTGGGTCACAGGGAAGTTCTGTTTCAGAAGTTGTTTTCCAATTTAGATTATCTGTCATGTCTTGGCAGATATTTAAAACCAAGTTGAAATGGAATTTGTATGTTCTATCCATTCAAGTAACTCAGAAGAATGCTGTTGAGAATCACAAAATGGTGATATCAGGAGTCCTCTCTGAATTCCCATTATGCCACTGGGGAAAAACTTGCCTCCTCTCCACCCACTTGATAACTTATTTTGGAAAAGGTTCACCTCAAATAAAGACATAGTTTCTGCAGTGTCCCAGTATTATAATACTTTTTAGTATGAAAAATGCATGGTTACTGTAAAAAATATAAATTTACAGAGAGTTTTGCTTGCATGTAACCCATCCTGTTTGTCATTGGCAACATCAGCATTAAACAGTCTTAGAGTCAGACCTTAATTCTGTTTGAAGATGTTAAAAGCAACAAATTTTTTCCTTTCTTCATGTGGGCTACAGGATGAATTTGCTACTTTCTCTGCACTGTATAAAATGCTTAGTGAACTGAACATGGTGAAGAACCAAATCGATGAAGCACTGAGAAGATAAACCATAATATTGTTCATAATGCTAAACAAAGGTTTTTCTGTGCCACAAGGTCAGAATACTGTGCATTATTTGTAAACAATCAGAATTGACTGACACTGATCATTGTTCTCATTTGGGCCTTCCAGCAAAGTTCTTAAAGGTTATCTCATTTCAGTGGTAATTTCTTGTGGCCTGTGTGGACTTAGTAATCATTGTTCCACGATGCACCTCTCCCTCTTTGTTTAAGCTGTTAATCCTAGATATGTGCTGAAGAACTGGATGGCAGAATCCGCAGTGCAAAAAGCAGAAAGGAATGATTTTTCAGAGGTAAGGTCGTTGACTTTTCTGGACTTATTTTTTTTCATTTTTAAATGTATCATCTTTTAAACACACTTATTTTTTTTTCTTTGCAGACTTACTAACCACGTCATTGCTAGCACTAGCTTCCCAGGATTCTCATTGCCTGGTCTCTCTTTCTGTTTTCAGTGGAGCATTTTCTTGTATTTCAAAATTTATTCTTTAATGTGTTTAAAAATTTTAATATTCATTTGATATCACATACCTACATTATTTGAACTCCTGAGGGTCTGGGTCTGCTAGTCACTGTTCACGTTGGGGGTTTTGGATTTTAGTCTCAGAAATCTGGTGAAGCCTGATTTGAGCATCTCTCCAAAGGGAGTTAGGTTTTGTTTTCACCAGGCTTCCATGGCTCTAGTGACCTGGGTCCACTGAAATGAGCCTTGACATCCATGAAGATGAAGGTACCATCTACACTCTTCAGCTTGGATGAATCTCACATATAATATTAGCAAAATAACCCAAGGAATGCATATAATGTGTCACCACCCCAATTTCATGTAACACATGTAAAATCATACGTTTTTAGTGATACATGCATATATAATAGAAGTAACAAAAATGAAGAGAGATCATAACGTCACCTTTGGTCGGTGGTTGCTTAGCAACAAGGAGGAAGTTTGGGTTAGGGAAGGATACTCAGGGCTTGAGCCATACGGGAAGCATTTTATTTCTGAAGCTGAGTAGAGGGCACACAGGTGTTTATCATTCTGTATACCTTCTGTGTCTTAAATATTTCCTAATTGTTTAAAAATGCATCACACACAATGTATTTTTTGGAAGAGGAATGGGCCTGGCACTCGTGCTGTCGCTCTTTGGGCCTGCAGACACTGGTGATGGTCACGGCCCTCTCCTGCCCACATGGGTCACAGCCTCAGAATCTTCATCACAGCGTACTGGGTAGCCACCACAACTCACCAGAGCCGGCATGACAGAACTGTTCTTGCCATTTCTGATGTGGAGCTTGCATTAACTTTTCATTTCAGTAGTTCAATTAGCCTGACAAAATACAGGTTTTCATCTTAGAAAATAAAATATTTTAAAGTGTAACCTTCTTAGAGTATTAGGGAGAAACAAAGAGAAAGGAGTTGTCGGTATTATCTTTAGATAAATCAGTCTAAGCTGGGGAACTAAACAGTGTTTAATAAGGTGTTTTGTTGACTTGTTTTGCCTTCCTTCCCTCTCTTTTGTTCACTCCCTCTTTTCTCTCTCTCCTCAAAATTATATTTAAGTAAGGATGCAGTGTCCACCGTGGGAGGGGAGGTGTCTTCCTAGGCTCAAGTAAACATTCAGCGTCCTAAGATTATTACAGGCTGCTCTTGGCCCTACTTGATTCAGAAAGACATAGGACAGAAGCACAGCTTACCAGCAGGCACCAGCAGGCTCCTCTTTGCAGTTCTCGCAGTGTCCCCACAGGCAGGCAGGGACAGTGGTAAAGCTCGGGTGCAGGAGGACACGATCCATGCTGGGAAGACGCAGGGGTGGCCCTGGCTGAAAAGTCGCATGTTCCACATAAACCAGTGGCTCCTATAACTCCATGGGCATAGTTTCCAATATCCCCGCAGAGACCTGCCTTATCCCACACGTCCTCACACTCAAGGAAGCCCGGCGTTCTCTCAGGTGTTTACAGTTCTCCCAGGCCAAGTGTTGTCAGTCACGAGCCATGTTGTAAGGTGATACAGTGGACAAACCACTTAGCAGGTTATTAGGAAACAGACCCAGAAAGTTAACCAAGGGTTAAATTCTCATTGCAGGAAAAGAAGAAGATTCTGTCAAACCTTTAGACCTATAACCCTTGACACATACCTCTTGTGTTTACCTTTCTGCATCAAACATTTCTTGAGAATCCACTCTCTGCAAGGTGCTGTGGAAAAGTATAAACATATATTCAGTTCAGTTCACTTCAGTTGCTCAGTCGTGTCCGACTCTTTGCGACCCCATAAATCGCAGCACACCAGGCCTCTCTGTCCATCACCAACTCCCGGAGTTCACCCAGACTCACGTCCATCAAGTCAGTGATGCCATCCAGCCATCTCATCCTCTGTCATCCCCTTCTCCTCCTGCCCTCATCCCTCCTAGCATCAGAGTCTTTTCCAATGAGTCAACTCTTCGCATGAGGTGGCCCAAGTACTGGAGTTTCAGCTTTAGCATCATTCCTTCCAAAGAAATCCCAGGGCTGATCTCCTTCAGAATGGACTGGTTGGATCTTCTTGCAGTCCAAGGGACTCTCAAGAGTCTTCTCTAACACCACAGTTCAAAAGCATCAGTTCCTCGGTGCTCAGCCTTCCTCACAGTCCAACTCTCAGATCCATACATGACCACAGGAAAAACCATAGCCTTGACTAGACGAACCTTTGTTGGCAAAGTAATGTCTCTGCTTTTGAATATGCTATCCAGGTTGGTCATAACTTTCCTTCCAAGGAGTAAGCATCTTTTAATTTCATGGCTGCAGTCACCATCTGCAGTGATTTTGGAGCCTAAAAAAATAGTCTGACACTGTTTCCACTGTTTCTGCGTCTATTTCCCATGAAGTGATGGGACGGGATGCCATGATCTTCGTTTTCTGAATGTTGAGCTTTAAGCCAACTTGTTCACTCTCCACTTTCACTTTCATCAAGAGGCTTTTGAGTTCCTCTTCACTTTCTGCCGTAAGGGTGGTGTCATCTGCATATCTGAGGTTATTGATATTTCTCCCGGAAATCTTGATTCCAGCTTGTGTTTCTTCCAGTCCAGCGTTTCTCATGATGTACTCTGCATGTAAGTTAAATAAGCAGGGTGACAATATCCAGCCTTGACGTACTCCTTTTCCTATTTGGAACCAGTCTGTTGCCCCATGTCCAGTTCTAACTGTTGCTTCCTGACCTGCATACAAATTTCTCAAGAGGCAGGTCAGGTGGTCTGGTATTCCCATCTCTTTCAGAATTTTCCACAGTTTATTGTGATCCACACAGTCAAAGGCTTTGGCATAGTCAATAAAGCAGAAATAGATGTTTTTCTGGAACTCTCTTGCTTTTTCAACGATCCAGCAGATGTTGGCAATTTGATCTCTGGTTCCTCTGCGTTTTCTAAAACCAGCTTGAACATCAGGAAGTTCACAGTTCACATATTGCTGAAGCCTGGCTTGGAGAATTTTGAACATTACTTTACTAACGTGTGAGATGAGTGCAATTGTGCGGTAGTTTGAGCATTCTTTGGCATTGCCTTTCTTTGGGATTGGAATGAAAACGGACCTTTTCCAGTCCTGTGGCCACTGCTGAGTTTTCCAGATTTGCTAGCATATTGAGTGCAGCACTTTCACAGCATCATCTTTCAGGATTTGAAATAGCTCAACTGGAATTCCATCACCTCCACTAGCTTTGTTCGTAGTGATGCTTTCTAAGGCCCACTTGACTTCACATTCCAGGATATCTGGTTCTAGGTCAGTGATCACACCATCATGATTATCTGGGTCGTGAAGATCCTTTTTGTACAGTTCTTCTGTGTATTCTTGCCACCTCTTCTTAATATCTTCTGCTTCTTTTAGGTCCATACCATTTCTGTCCTTTATCGAGCCCATCTTTGCATGAAATATTCCCTTGGTATCTCTGATATTCTTGAAGAGATCTCTAGTCTTTCCCATTCTGTTGTTTTCCTCTATTTCTTTGCATTGATCGCTGAGGAAGGCTTTCTTATCTCTTCTTGCTATTCTTTGGAACTCTGCATTCAGATGCTTATATCTTTCCTTTTCTCTTTTGCTTTTCGCTTCTCTTCTTTTCACAGCTATTTGTAAGGTCTCCCCAGACAGCCATTTTGCTTTTTTGCATTTCTTTTCCATGGGGATGGTCTTGACCCCTGTCTCCTGTACCGTGTCACGAACCTCATTCCATAGTTCATCAGGCACTCTGTCTATCAGATCTAGGCCCTTAAATCTATTTCTCACTTCCACTGTATAATCATAAGGGATTTGATTTAGGTCATACCTGAATGATCTAGTGGTTTTCCCTACTTTCTTCAATTTAAGTCTGAATTTGGCAATAAGGAGTTCATGATCTGAGCCACAGTCAGCTCCTGGTCTTATTTTTGTTGACTGTATAGAGCTTCTCCATCTTTGGCTGCAAAGAATATAATCAATCTGATTTCGGTGTTGACCATCTGGTGATGTCCATGTGTAGAGTCTTCTCTTGTGTTGTTGGAAGATGGTGTTTGTTATGACCAGTGCATTTTCTTGGCAAAACTCTATTAGTCTTTGCCCTGCTTCATTCTGTACTCCAAGGCCAAATTTGCCTGTTACTCCAGGTGTTTCTTGACTTCCTACTTTTGCATTCCAGTCCCCTATAATGAAAAGGACATCTTTTTTGGGTGTTAGTTCTAAAAGGTCTTGTAGGTCTTCATAGAACAGTTCAATTTCAGCTTCTTCAGCGTTACTGGTGGGGGCATACATAGACTTGGATTACTGTGATATTGAATGGTTTGCCTTGGAAACGTACAGAGACCATTCTGTCATTTTTGAGATTGCATCCAAGTACTGCATTTTGGACTCTTTTGTTGACCATGATGGCTACTCCTTTTATTCTGAGGGATTCCTGCCTGCAGTAGTAGATATAATGGTCATCTGAGTTAAATTCACCCATTCCAGTCCATTTTAGTTCACTGATTCCTAGAATGTCGAAATTCACTCTTGCCATCTCCTGTTTGACCACTTCCAATTTGCCTTGATTCATGGACCTAACATTCAGGTTCCTATGCAATATTGCTCTTTACAGCATCGGACCTTGCTTCTATCACCAGTCACATCCACAGCTGGGTATTGTTTTTGCTTTGGCTCCATCCCTTCATTCTTGCTGGAGTTATTTCTCCACTGATCTCCAGTAGCATATTGCACACCTACTGACCTGGGGAAGTTCCTCTTTCAGTATCCTATCATTTTGCCTTTTCATACTGTTCATGGGGTTCTCAAGGCAAGAATACTGAAGTGGTTTGCCATTCCCTTCTCCAGTGGACCACATTCTGGGAGCTTTTAAACTAGCAGGTGAGATTAGATAGGTTTAATATATGTTATCCATACTTTTTAAATTGAGGTATAGTTGGCATGTAACATTTTATTAATTTCAGGTGTACAGCATAATGATTTGATACTTGTGTATTTTGTGAAATGCTTACCACAGTAAGTCTAGTTGACATCCATCGCCATACATAGCTACATTTTTTTTTTCTTGTGATGAGGACTTTTGAGAGCTATTCTTTTTTTTTTTTGAGATTCTCTAAGCAACTTTCAAATATACAGTACAGTATTATTAACTATAGTCACCATTCTGTATATCCCCATGACTTAATTATTTTATAACTAAATGAAAATACACATTTCGATCCCAGAATTTATTGTTGAAAGAGGTGAGTTCTTTGATGCCTCAGTTTACGTCACAGGGCAAAATTGCAAATGAGGAAGCAGCGTCAGTTGGAATCCATACCCTTGATCTGGAAATAGTGTAAATCACTGACATCCTCTTATTTTTATAAATGTTTTAGAAAATTATAATTCTCTTAATGCTGTGAAGGAATTAAGAAATGATCAGGATGTATACGTATTCTTCGTGACACTGTACATATTCACTCTCCTGTTTTAGCAAAAAAACTAGTACCTAAGGAACTTTCTGTGGAACAACAGAAATCGTAAGTAACAGCCATAGTTGTAATGAAACAGAAAATGTTTAAGCAGCTTCATATACATTTAAAATTTACCTAGTTGTTTTGAAAATTTAGAAAATTCATAAGGGTCCTAAGTAAGAGAATCTGTATTTATCTAGTTTAAATTGTTTCCCAGGTCCACCTCCTCCAGCAAGTTCTCCGCCATCCTTTCCAGAAGCATTCTGCAGCTGAGAGAGCAGGCTATTCCTCCCCAACTCCTTCCTGGGCCAGAGATCTCAGGGTTAGCTGCTCATCTTAATTTGGGGCAAATCAATTAAGGAATACTTCTGTCATCAAACCCAGGATAGAACAATCTATTTGATAAGTTCTTAATGACCACCTACATTTTCTTGACAATATTGCACTCTATAATAATGGTAATGTATACAAATATTTTTTTAACCAAATAAACTTGGCCTATTCTCTGGAACATCTTTGTGATCGTTTTTGTTTTAATTAATAAATTTAATAAATAATAAGCCACCTGAGTTATTTTCAATAACTAAAAAAAACATATGACAGTCTTTTAATGAATTTATAAGTTTTTTCTAAAACTAGCAACCTAACACCATGTACCTAGAAATTTGAGTTATATCAAATAATATAATTTAATCGTACTCCTCAAGCTTTTTTCGTCTATTATGGTAATTTCAGTCATTTACCAAAATAGAATAGTTTAATGAACCTGATTTTACCAATCTTACCAATTTTACCAATCTACCAATAAATTCAACCAATTTATTATCAATGCATGATCAGTCTTGCTTCATTTATACCCTTACACACTTTCCATTTCTAGTTATTGTTTTCATTGAAGTAGAATTTACATATCCCCAAGTATTTTAAAGGAATTCTAACATAGTTTCACTTAATCTATGAATATTTCTGTATCTCCAAACATTAATGACTTGACACATATGTATAATACCTTATCACCTTAAGACACTTTTCTGTCTGTACATAAACTGAATAACAAATATTCAGTGATCAATCCCTAACAGGCGTTGAAAGAAGGGATTTAACTGGTCACTGATCATGATGCATATCTGTTACTTTTATAGTGATTTGTGGGTTGAAAACCTAACAGCAAAGTTTGTACTCCATATAATTACTTACTAGTTAAAACTAATTACTGGTTAAAACGCTATGGCAGCATATACGAACCATGTTGGGGGTCTAGTGTTATTTAACTAAATTGTGCTAATTGCAACTTGTGCAGGCAGAACTATGCAAAGCAAGGGCTGTCTGGACCATCTACTTCCAAGTGTTTTCATTTACATCCTGTAACAAAGGCAGGGATAGAGAGAAACAGAGCATTCAACCTTTTGGTCCACTAAAACTGCCTCAATATTTTGACCACAAAATCAGCTAATTCTCTTCTGTAGTTTTTAAAAAATATATATCATCTAATACTAAAACTCAAGAACATTTTAAAGTTTGCATTTTTATATTTCTGTATGTTTGAATTGATGGTTTGGGGGTCTCCACTGAAGCCCGTAATAAACACCTCTCTCCCTCTCCCTTTCTCAGTCCCCTGGTCCTGCTCTCTGAGCCCTTCCTTTCCATGGCCATTGGTCCCAGTGTTTAGGAAAAACTGAGTGCACCTTACCAGGTTTAATGATTAAATATTTTGGTCTGAAAAGCTGAATTTGCTTTTTGTCTTAAATGTCAATTTAGAGCTTACTTTTATCCAAATAGTAAAATATCAGGTTAATCATCTTCCTTAAGTAGAAAATAACACATTAATTATTATTTTCTACCCACTTTAAGAAGATTTTGAGGTGTTTTACGTTTAAAAAGAAAATAAAACAGAACCATGGAAATAAAACTAAAAAAATCTAAAAGGATTCTCAGCCAATTAGAAAGAGGAGATAAGGGTAACAGGAACTTAGGATAAATTGGTTATTAAAATAGCATTAAGTTTATCTGAGGGAAAACATTCCACATTGAAGAATGATTGTCTATTCCTGTCTCTAAATTTTTATAGTAATTTATAGCATCATAACAACTTATAGCAAATAACAGTATAACAGAGAATCCAAAAACTATCTAAAAAGCTTCCCCTTCAACCAATTACTATGTTATTCAGCCACTAGAAGACCAAAACCAAGTTAGGGTATGTCCAGGACTTAGGGTATGTCCAACCAAACAATGAAATCTCAAAGAAACTAAATTCACTCTACGTCTCCTGGTTTTTTCTTTCTCCTCTTTCGACTTTTCTGAAAATCCTGGAGGTTACTGAGGCAGAGATGGAACATATTTCGAAGATCAACAAGACTTTAGAAGGCCTAGGATTTGTAAAAGGTCAAGTATATATTATAAAATAGGATTGATATTGCACTAGATTTATACTGATATTTCTAGAAATACAATTTTCAGATAAAACATTTTAAACTTTTATTAATTTGATGGTTCAGAACAAAAACGGAAGACAAAAATCTATCGAGATGTAAATACACAGAAAAGAACGTACATTGACGTAGATAGTCTCAATTCTGTGCAGGTTAAGGATTACTAATGTACTTGAGCAACTGGGAGAAGTTTACATTTGCATTTCCAGTCTGAATACGTCAATACTGTATCTAAAATGAACATGATGTCATGGAAACAAACTAGCAAAAATGCACTTCAGGTTAACAATGTTACGCCCATCACCCAAAAGTATTTCTAAGCTTCCCTTTAGGACACGTTGCCTCTCTTCTTCTGCAAAGCTTTCATGAGATCCGACATGAAATCTTGCTCCCCGCCTCCCCCGCCCGGTGGTCCTGGGTTTTCCTGCCTCTTTGGCGGAGGCGGCGGCCTTTTGACGACAACCGGGGGCGTCCTCACGGATTCGGGGGCGAGGGCGGGTGGGGGGTGGCGGCGGCGGCGGCAGATCCTCCGCAAAAGACGGCGGCGGAGGAGGCACGAAGTCCGGGGGCGCGTCGTTAAAGTCGGGGGGTGGCGGGGGGAGTTCGTCATCCTGCAGGGGCGGCGGCGGCGGCGGGGGCGGCGGCAGGAAGTCGTCGGGCGGGGCGGGGAAGCGAGCGGCCGCGCCCTTGGCCTTGGGGGGCGTCCCCGGGCTGCCACCGCCCACGTCCGAGGACCGGCGCACGGGAGGAGGGGGCGGGGGCAAGCTGGACTTGGGAAGGGGCTGGGCCCTGGGCGCTCCGGGGTCGTGGCTGCCGAGGCCGGGGCCGGGCTTCTTGTCCTTCAACAAAGCGACAACAGCGTTATGCTTGTGACCACAGGGCCGTGCGGATGTGACATTTACCTGGACAGCTGAGTCTGCGGATTTAGGAAGCATCTGTCCCGCCCCCCAACCCCCGCCAGGGGTGGCCCCCAATCTCTCAGTCTTGAGACTCCAGGTCGTTCCTGAGCTCTGTGAGCACGTCCCTCTGTGCTCTGGGCCACAGAACGACTCCAAATGCCCTTCAACAGGATCATCAATAATAAAACGTTATCACCTGGTGCTGATCTACCTTGTATTCCCTACATGGAAGACTTTGCCCTATTCCACAGGTATTTATTATAATACTAATAACGTATCTTCTAGGAACTGCTCGATACAAGGTTGCCAGTGTCTTAGAGCTCTAGTGGTACAGAGTTTAGTTTGGGGTTACCTCAGTCTTTACCCTTGTTTTTTCAGTTGCTAAGTCCTGTCCAGCTCTTTTGGGACCCCCTGGACTGTAGCCTTCCAGGCTCTTCTGTCATTGGGATTTCCCAGGCAAGGATACTGGAGTGGGTTGCCATGCCCTTCTCCAGGGGATCTTCCCCACCCAAGGATGGATCCAACTCAAGCCTCCTGCTTGGCAGTTGATTCTTTACCACTGTGCCTAGAGAAGCCCTGCTAGGGTTGTAGGCGTACACAGATACATTTTTCTTGGTCTGAGTTGAGCTGGTTGTGAAATGCAGTCGGCAGGAGCGGGCGTCTGAAATTCCTTTGCTCCTCTACCACACATACACAAGGGCTTCCTTCCCAGGTGGCCCTTTTAAAGACTTAATTTTTTTTCAAAAATTATAAGCAGCTCAATAACTATATGACTTGTTTCCACCACTGGCTGATGGGACAAAGTAAAAGGGGAGAGTGAGGTGGGAAACTTCTGAAGGTACATTTATAGTTGGTTTGAGTCACATATAAGATACATATTCAGTGCAACTTGTATAGTCAATTGAGATGTTAACAACTGGACTAGTAACTAAATTATAACTTGTAGCTAAAATTTTAGATTTAAATAACTCTTCATTATATCTCCTCTACTGAAAAAAAAAAAAAACCAGTTATGGAGAATGTTATACAAATTTGGCTATTATTTTCAAATGTGTTTTATTCTCCATTAGCCTGAAGATGTACGTAGAACATTAACAGAAAAATACAAAATGCATATTTTACAGTGGAGCCTTATCAGTGGTTTGGGGCCCAGTTAGCATTTAATAAAGGGCTTCTGACTATCACACTGCTCTAAGTTATTCAGAAAACAATAATTTAAAATCCCAAGGGTTTAAAATGTAGGTGCCACTTTCAGAGAGGGCTAAAACCACTTGAATTAAACAAACAAAAATCACTTCAGTCAAAATAAGTGTAGCTAAACTAAAAATAGTTACCAATCCTCACTATTAAAAAAGATTCTTACATTTTCCTGAAGCTGTGTTGGTTTTAATTTTCCTTTCTAGCCTATGTAATTTTAAGATAATATATATATGGAGCAATTGTCTAAATCAAATTATAGTGACTTGAATTGTTGGAACTGTATTTTTTCTTTTTTAAAGAAGCAGTTACTTGAACACAGTGTAGAATATGGGCCTACAAGAGACAGTCTGATAGAAGTGGGTCAGGTACCCCCAGTCTTACCTTGGTGGTTTCAAGCTGTCTCCAGTCTTCTCCGAGAGCAGTATTCATAGACTGTGTTGCCTGGGGGAGCTGACCATTGGCTTGGGTGGTGCCTGTTTTAACTCCTAAGAGGCAGAGAAGAGTAGATAATGGGGGAGGGAAAGTTAGGAGTATGGAATCAATAGATACAAACTATTGTACATAAAATAGGTGAGCAACAAGGAGTTACTGTATAACATAGGGAACTATATTCAGTGTCTCGCATTATAATAACCTATAATGGAAAATAATCTGAACAGAAAACTGAATCCCTTTGCTGTACACCTGAAACTAATACAATATTGTAAATCAACTATACTTCACTAAAAATAAGAATAGTCGGTGAGGTATTTGCAACATTCTTGAGAGTTAATCTGAAAAGATAAAGCAGTTTGTCTCCAAAGTGAAAGGATTCACAGGTACACAGGGTTTACAAAAAAATCTGAGCTTCTATCACAATACTTCATAAGGTTCAGCAAAACATGCAGGGAAGTGAATGCTTTCTACAAGCCACAGAATCTGGATTAACTGGGGTCCCAAACAATAGTATGTTCTGCTTTTAAAATCCTTTTGGTAACTGAGGAATAAATTTCAAAAACCTCCCTTCTAAAAGAATTCTTCCTGTGGGTGATTTTTCCTGAAATGGATGTATCTTGGTTTGCACCATGCTGTGTACAGAAACAACTTTTGAACGTTATCCTCAACAAAAAAATACTTTGGGCACAAAAACAGTAGACAGAGGGGACTGAGCAAAATGTACAAACCTTGAATATACCCTACCATTAGGTTTATTTTCCCCAGAAAGTTCTGGTATGTGCTTCTTTTCCTGTCTTTTTTATTTGCACTTTCGCACAAGTGTGCCTAGCTGAGGTTTCACAGTTCTAAGAGAGTCAGTCAGAGAGAAGCAGCTGTGTGTTGATCTCCGGCTCCTAAGAGGCATCCTGGGGTGGGGTGGGGGGCAGGTGGGGTGGGGATGGGGGGGTTGCAGGTGGCTGCTCCTCCCACAGCTGAACTGCCTCCTAGCCTGAGACATGAGGTCTCCCATTTGAGCGCATCTGAGCTTGCCTTAGCTCTCTGCTCAGGACCAGCTCTTCTGTCAAACATTTATGAAATGACTGTGTGCTTCCTTCTTCACATATTTTCCCAATATTTTGAAAAGCCCATAAATCTACAGAACAACTCAAAGAAGGTCATTAAGCACTTCAGGAAAAGGGGAAGAAGGGAAAGTTTGATACGGACTCAGACACTTCTGCTGTCTCCAAGTATCTGCACAAATTATTAAATACAACACGAAAAAGCTGCACAGGAGAGAAGCTGGACAGCGCCTTAGCTAAGCGGCCAGAGTGAATGTTCCCAGGGGGCCACAGACACCACAGGCTTCCAAAGGCAGCACCCCGAAAAGGACCCAGCAGCTCAGTCCTGCCCCAAACGCGTCACTTGAGATGAGTTATTAGGAAACATCAGACACATCCAAACTGAGGGACATTCTATAAAATAAATGGCCTTTATTCTTTAAGAAAAGTTAATGTCCCGGCAGACAAAGAAAGGATGAGGAAATGTGCCAAATGAAAGAGGAAGAAAGAAATATGATGTCGAAATGCAATTCTGGAGGGAACCCATGCTAGGAAAGAGCACCGCTGTAGTGGCACCACTGAGACATCTGGCAAAACGAAATACAGGCTGTGGTTTACCTAAAAATACTGTCTATCAACATGAAAAGTTAAATTTCCACAATTTGATAACTGCACTGTTGTAAGTAAGAAAATGGCCTCATTTTACTTTTTATTTTTTAGGAAATACAAAGGGAAGATTTAATGGGCCAAGGGACACGATAGTCAATCTACTTACTCTCAAGAGGTTCCAAAAAAATAATAAGCAGGAACACTCCCAGTATGGTTTAACATCTCAGCACATTTGTTCTCTGTAGGGCTTATTTCTGATAAAACTCTACAGCAGAACCAACATGGGTTAATTTACTGTCTACTAACGGATTTTCCATTACGGGAAAGATCCCTTTTTTTGATCAATGGACATCTCATCTGACTGCTGTGATAGTGTTCTACAAAAATTGGATTTAAGCAATTCATTTAGGAAAATGGATTGAACATGTATCGAACATTTAGTATTGAGTGTTTATATTACTTCACTTTCAGAGAAACCCTACAAGGTATTAATTTATTGTCATCCCAACCATGTTCAAATTCTAGCCTATTGTCTGCCAAGCATTCTCCTTCCTTCTGGGAAAACTTACCAAGCTGGCTTTAAGCTCAACATTCAAAAAGCTAAGATCATGGCACCCGGTCCTATCACTTCATGACAATGGAAACAGGGACAGACTTTATTTTGGGGGGCTCCAAAATCACTGCAGATGGTGACTGCAGCCATGAAATTAAAAGACGCTTGCTCCTTGGAGGAAAAGCTATGACCAACCTAGACACCAAATTAAAAAGCAGAGACATTACTTTGCCGACAAAGGTCCGTCTAGTCAAAGCTATGGTTTTTCCAGTGGTCTTTATGGATGTGAGAGTTGGACTATAAAGAAAGCTGAGCGCCTAAGAATTGACGCTTTTGAACTGTGGTGTTGGAGAAGACTTGAGAGTCCCCTGGACTGCAAGGAGATCAGTCCTGAATATTCACTGGAAGGACTGATGCTGAAGGTGAAACTCCAATACTTTGGCCACCTGATGCAAAGAACCCACTCAATGGAAAAGACCCTGATGCTGGGAAAGGTTGAAGGTAGGAGGAAAAGGGGACAACAGAGGATGAGATGGTTGGATGGCATCACCAACTCAATGGACATGAGTCTGAGCAAGCTCCGGGAGTTGGTGATAGACAGGAAGCCTGGCGTGCTGCAGTCCATGGGGTCACAAAGAGTCAGACACGACTGAGTGACTGAACTGACCATACAGAAACAGTCCCTGACAGCATGGTTTCCTTCAGTTTCTAGAGGAGGTAACAGACAGTAAACGAACAGTTACACAGATTATTAATTATGACTGGCCTACAAAGGACAATTTATTTGAGATCTAAAAATGGGCAGAAATTAGCTGCAGGAAAGAAAGAGCACCACAGGGACTTGCAGTGGCTAAGACTCTGTGTGCCCAGTGCTGAGGAGGCAGGTTCGATTCCTGGTCAGAGAACTAGATCCCACATGCTGAAGCTAAGAGTTCACCTGTGTGCTGGGTCACTTCAGTCGTGTCTGACTCTTTGCAACCCCATGGACTATAGCATGCCAGGCTCCTCTTTCCATGGGATTTTCCAGGCAAGAATACTGGAATAGATTGTGATACCCTCCCCCAGGGGATCTTCCCAACCCAGGAATCGAACCCACATCTCTTATGTCTCCTGCATTGGCAGGTGGGTTCTTTACTAGTAGTGCCACTTGGGAAGAGTTCACATGCGGCCACTGAAAGATCCCACTTAGGAGACCCTGGTTTCATTCCTGGGTCAGGAAGATCTCCTGGAGAAGGGAAAGGCTACCCACTCTCATATTCTTGGGCTTTCCTTGTGGCTCAGCTGGTAAAGAATCTGCCTGCAGTGCAGAAGACCTGGGTTGGATCCCTGGGTTGGGAAGATCTACTGGAGAAGGGAACAGCTACCCACTCCAGTATTCTGGCCTGGAGTATGTATGGGAAAAGATTCCACAGGATACAACTAAAGACCTGGTATAGCCAAATGAATAATAAATAATAAACATGAAAAAAAAAAAAGAGATCTAGTTAAAGAAAGTGAAAGTGAAGTCGATCAGTCGCATCCGACTCTTTGCGACCCCGTGGACTGTAGCCCAGCAGGCTCCTTTGTCCATGGGATTCTCCAGGCAAGAATACTGGAGTGGGTTGCCATTTCCTTCTCCAGGGAAAGAAAAGAGCCTCATAAACAAGGAAGAGCATCTGTGAAGTCCCTAAGAAAGGAGGGTGCTTGGGGCTTTGAGAAATTGGGAAAAAAAACAACAGATGGGTTTTGTGACAGGAACAGGAAGACAGGTGGGGAAAGAGGTGAAATGTGCGAGGCTCATTTCATGCAGGTTCTGGTGGCCTTGCTGGGGACCGGGGACTTATCTGAGAGCAGCAGAAAGCGTCGGGAGGACTGGAGCACCAGCCTGTGGGGCCACGTGAAGATGGTGGCAGTCTGGATTTGATGGCAATAGAGACAGACAGGCACGGACAGATTTGACCAATACTCAGAAGGTAGAATCAACAAGATTGAGGAGTGACTGGATTTGAAGGTGAATGAGCTTTTCTTAGTCAAAAGCTATGGTTTTTCCAGTAGTCATGTACGGATGTGAGAGCTGGACTATAAAGAAAGCTGAATGCCGAAGAATTGATGCTTTCAAATTGTGGTGCTGGAAAAGACTCTTGAGTGTCCTTTGGACTGCAAGGAGACCAATCACTCCTTTGGGAAGTTAACCCTGAATATTCATTGGAAGGACTGATGCTGAAGCTGAAGCTCCAATACTTTGGCCACCTGATGTGAAGAGCAGACTCACTGGAAAAGACCCTGATGCTGGGAAAGATTGAAAGCAGGAGGAGAAGGGGAGGACAGAGGACAAGATGATTATATAGCATCACCGATTCAATGGACATAAATTTGAGCAAACTGTGGGAGACAGTGAAGGACAGGGAAGCATGGCATGCTGTAGTCCATGGGGTTGCAAAGAGTCAGACACGATTGACAACAATGAGCTTTTCTTGCATGTTTCCTGCAGGAGTAATTGGGCAGATGATGATGTTATTTGTGGGAACAGAACAATCACGGGGGAGCAAGTCGGGAGAGGAAGAGGATGGGCTCAGTTTTACAGATGTTGAGTTTGAGGTCTGGGGTGCATTCAGATGAAGCCACTGAGCAGACAGTTGGATACATGGGTTTGAAGGTCAACAGAGAAGCCTGGATTGGATTTATGTAGTTACAGGGGTCAACGTGTAGACAGTGCTGGGGGGTAGATCAGATCACTTAGGGAGATAGTATGAGAGTAGGGTTAGGATTGACTCGGCCTTGAGTAATTTAAGTTGGGGTAGAAGAAGAATAAACCTGCTCTAATAAAGAGCGCGTTGAAAAAGGGTGGCTAGAGAAGTTAAGGTCGGGTGTGGGACTTGGAGTAATACCCCAGAAAAGGGGTTGGCTCCAGGAGGAGTGGTCAGTTGTGTTGGGGTTGCTGAAAGGTCAGCTAGAAGGAAGGGTTTATGGGATTTCCTTGGTGGTCCAGAAGTTAAGACTCTACACGGCCAATGCAGGGGGCTGGGGTTTGATCCCTGGTAGGGGAACTGAGATCCCCATGCTGTGGGGGGATAGCTGGGAAGTTTAAATTAAAAAAAAAAAGAGGAGTCTATAGTAGTTTGATTTAGCAAGAGCATTTTCCATGATGTACTAGAGGCAGGAGCCTGACTGAAATGGTTATGAAGAGTGAACAGTCATTGCTGTTTCCACACTAAGTCGTGTCTCACTCTTTTGCGACCCCATGGACTGTAGCCTGCCAGCCTCCTCTATCCAGAGGATTTCCCTGGCAAGAATACTGGAGTGGGTTGCCATTTCCTTCTCCACAGGATCTTCCCAGCCCAGTGACTGAACCCAGGTCTCCTGCATTGGCAGGCAGATTCTTTACCACTGAGCCACCTGGGAAGCCCTGGGGAGTGAACAGGAAGTAGAATAACAGAGACAGCAAATACAGTCCACTCTTTAGAATAGTCTACTTGTCCGATGGAGCAGGAGGGGGATTTAGAGTCATAGGAGGGTTTTAAATTTGTTTCTTTGAAGAAGGGATCGGTGTTGATGAGAAGGACACAGTAGAGCAGGAGAGAAAGTGGGAGAGAATGGCATAATAATGCATCCAGGTCTGGTCTTTGTCCTGGGATTCTGGCATCCAACTGCGTATCTTCCAGTTGAGCACAAGCTCTGAGCTTGGAACGGGTGTCAGAATCTCCCCCCCGCGTGGTACCTGTGGAAGGCGGGGCTGGTGGCGCTGCGTTGACTGTGCCCAGGTTGGTCCACCGAGAGGCAAGCCCTGCCCTGGCCATGGCCCGCTGATAGTTATCATAGAGCGTCTTGCCATACTAGAGAGAGAACACAAAAGAAGCAACAGAGCAATCCATTTATCCCAAACTCTGCACTCCACTGCAATCTACAAATTCAGGGAAAAGAGGACCTCGTGACTATTTGTTTTACTCCTTTCCTGATATACTTGTAGTAGAAGTATTTCCATTAAAAAGAAAAATCTACAAACCATGTTTTCATATGTGAAATAATATTCCAGATTAGCAAAATCAGGTAATATTTGTACCTCCCCACGCGAAGGGAGCTTTAGCTCTGCAATGTGATGACACATGTCTCTATGTAATTTTGCCATTGTTTGTATCTCATGTTTCTTTATTACGCATAACACTTGCAAAGCTCTCCAGAAATCAATATCTGCAATGGCTCATGTGAAAATAAATCCCTGCTTCTCAGGTCATGGGAAAGGTCCATGTGTCAACCACTCCCACTTAACTCAATAAAAAACCAATGGGCAAACAAACGAGGTGATAGTGGTGGCATTGATCCATTAATGACACTGACTTAGTGAGAATGGATCAGGTGCTGGGACTTTCCTCGTGGTCTAGCGGTTAAGACTCTGAGCTCCCAGTTCAGGGGGCCTGGGTTTGATCCCCGGTCAGGGAACTAGATCCCACAGGCCACAACTAAGATCTTGTGCAGCCAAAAAAAAAAAGAATGAATCAGCTGTTTCCGAGTAACACAAAGATTGGACCCACGTCAATTTGCCAGGCTAGCTGGCAAATTCAAGGTCGGGTGGGCCCACCCATTCTCTCACCTTGGCGATCCTGATTCCCGTGACCCACTGGCTTAGCGCTCTGGCATCATCACAGCACAGATACTTGATATACTGGGACTCCTTCTGAATCTGGGGATGCTGGAAAAGAGTCATTCCAAAGACCATTTGTAAACTCTTCACAAATTAGCACCTTTCAAAAAATGTTTAGAAAATTCTCACAGCGTCTGAAATTTCCTGAGATGGTGGCCAAAATCACTGGCAGCAATTTTAGAATTAGGAATAGGGGTACTTTTTATAGAGGCTAAATTTGTAAAGAATTGACATGATTTATCACAAGCACTTTTTACTATATTATCAACAGTCATGTCCATTCCTGCTTTTTTAACATCTGGAAACCTTCACATCTTTCATGCTTCTAGCCCTACAAGAAATCCAAATCACTTCTCCATTTATCAGATAAGGGAACTTACGTGCTGTAATTCTCATGTCAAGGAATCAATGCTTTTGTGACGCTCATGCAGGCCTAGGGTTATTTCTGCTACGAGGAATTCAGGGTTTTGCCCTGTCTTCTGTCATCTCTTCCCCACATGGATGGCCCAGAGAAGGAATATTTCTGTCTAACTTTAAGTGGCAGTGAGCTGGGTGCTGCACTAGGGGGTCACCCGGGCCTTCCAGGAGCTCCCGGTCAAAGAGAGCAGTGATGGGCAGGTGCAAAGGGGATGGAGTGTTCAAGGTCCAAGGTCATACAGAATGTTCTTGTCTTTCAGCACCAGAAACACAGCTCCCTGACTTCCAACCAAACTTTCCAACTGAACCAGAACAGAACTTTCTGGTCTGGCCCTTGTGTAAGAGGGGCAAAACATGGGTGTCTCCAGCAATCTGATGTTTATAATTGTTCTTAGAAAACAGCTATTTTTTTTTCCCCTGGAGGAATTAAAAAAGTTGGTTTTTGTGACCTTGGGCTTGGCGTATTAAAATTTGTTTGTGTGTGTGTGTGTACATGCATGTCATGTGACAGGAAAGCTGGGTTCCCAGGAGCAGACTGTGAATCATTTGTGCTTGGAGTGAAAGGCAGGAAGCAACTGTCTGGGTAGAGGGATCCACTTAAACAGCACTATCAACAATCTCTT
This sequence comes from Bos indicus, assembly GCF_029378745.1. Taxonomy (NCBI): domain Eukaryota; kingdom Metazoa; phylum Chordata; class Mammalia; order Artiodactyla; family Bovidae; genus Bos; species Bos indicus. Next base: position 18,048,760 of record NC_091772.1, read on the forward strand.
AAGTGTGTTCATCCAGAGTAAACTGTGGTTCTTCCTTTAAACACAGAGGCTACTGAGCACGAAACACAGGCAAGAATACTTGACCTTGAGTTCTAACCACCGCTCCTCCTGTGATGAAGAGGTTGATGTACAGACTTTGGTTCATTCTCCCCAACATGAGTGGGGTGCATCTCACCAACTTCCTCATATCACAAGCATACCAGGATTGGATACAGGAGAATTAAACATCAGGTGATCTTGAAGATGACCTCAAAGATCACTTGTAAGCCTCAGATTTTATGATTCTAAGACGAGCTGCCCGGTGGGCTCAAGGCTCCCTTCTGGCTCCCCCATCAAGGCAGGAACCCCACAGGCTCCCAGGACATCACTCAGCAAGTCCCTGGGCTTAATCCTCTGTCATGTCTTGGGACCCTGCCAAGGCGTTTACTCCCTTGAGCTTCTGGCCCGAAAATATTTGCAAAGAAGTTTAAGGAAAAATGCCAGTTCCATGCCACTGGCCAGCCTCTTCTGCCATTGGTTTGGTTGCTCCTGACCACAGAAAGGGAGAAGCTCCCGCAGACATGCCATGCAGCACACAAAGGTCAGGGCAGCTGCAGACCCTTGTCCAAAGGGATCTTACGGATCCTCGAAACAGTGGGAGACCAGAGAGGTTAAGCTATGTATCCAAGGTCACACTGAGAGGCAGAACCCTAATGAGAACCAAGGGCTCGTGCGTCCAGTAGATACCTCTGGGTGGTTAGGCAGAGATGAGGAAGAGTGGTTCACATCGTACTTAGGAAGTGGTGGCTGGGGTGTTGGTGAGGGAGATGTATGTAAACAAATGCATGATCACTCAATGACATGGTAAAGTCTGAAGCAAAAGTTGGAAAACAGAGAAGGGTTCTTTGAAAAGGTGACAGATGTGGAAGGAAGAGGCAGATAAGAACCTGGAAGCTTGGTGGACGTGCAAACTCCTGGGCCAGATCCTAGACACACAGAATCAGAAGCTCTGGGGGCCCAACCATCTGTCTTAACAGCTCTCCAGGTGAGCCCCATGCAGTCTCAAGTTTGAGAAATGCTGGTCAACAGACATGTTTAACTGGTACTAGAGTGCAATAAGAATGACTCCAATTCTTGCTCACTGGTTATGTCTGTCAACATTGCACTAATAGTCTTACGGGCAGAGATGGTTTAATCTGCACGGGAAGTGTTATTTCCACTTCTTAGCAGAGGGCAGTGAAGCTTAGAGAGTCTTGACACTGTGCCAGGAAACAGAGCCAGGACTCAAACTCCCATGTTCCTGGCAGCACCCTCCATGGATGGTCGTAATCCACAGGTTCATCCTGAGTAAGAAGCTCCTGGGTTGAACTTCTCAGCCTGTGGGTGTCTGTGGACTCACACGATCTCTTAACATGCTACTCTAATCCTGAACCCTTTCTGCAATGTATGTGCATATGCTCTGAATTCTGTCAATCTGCTCACCTCATGAAATATGTGCATATCCAGAGTTTCTTCTGCCCTCCAGAGTGGACAGAAAGGGAAATGAATGACCAAAATGTTTGTAAAAAAAAAAGTAAGTTCTCCAAAGGATGACTGACCCTTCTACTTAGCAAATGCATAAAAATTCCCAGCATTTTGGGAAGGAAGTGAGAAGTGTGCCTAAGCGCAAAACGAGCAGGGCGACTGCCCATAAGGAACCTGGCTTTAGAACAGAATCTGTCATCATCATTTGAGAAAAGGGAAATGCATGTTCCTGGTGGGTTGTTTGTTTATTCTGATTCTTGTTTGTTCTCGAATCATCAGACCTGCATTTTTCTCCACCTCAGAGCCCTTGGCCCCGTCTGTGGGAGGCCCTCTGCTGGGTCTCAGCATCGCCATTCTCAGTGCAGCCCAGGGTGCCCACGTCCCAGGCCAGATAGTTCAACACATGATCCTGGGACCTAGTCCCAAGTTTGTGAGTCAGCACTAGAAACCACATTCCCACCCGGCTCACTGGGTCTAAATCCTCAGCCTGGAGCCCTCTAGGTCCGAGATCTCTGCTTTCTCTTGCTGAAAATCTCTGTTACAGCCTCTGGCCATGGGTTTATGGGCCCTTCTGACAACTTTCATTATATTTGTCTGCTCTGAAGCGTATTTCATCACCAGCAGAGAAGCCCTGACTGTTGATGCTTAGAGCCAGAAGACATTCTTATGCTGTGCAGGCATCGGGATGCCCATGTGCAAAGGAGGGTCTCTGCGTTCTTAAGTTCTGAGTCTCAGGGTTGCAAACGAGGGCCCCGAGGGCTGACAGCAACACAGTGAAAACACAGTTCAAGAGCAGCTGGGGCTGGGGTTAGGGGAGGCTGAGAAGAGATTTTGTGTGCCAGCTAACAGTGTCTGAGAGAATAGCCTCCTCACACCGCCCTCCCCGCCTTGGCTTCTCATCCTGGTTCAGCTAGTTCCTGGCTGAGAGTCTCTGTGCCCAGATTCCACATCTACAAACTACGGAGAGAGGCTTGCCTGGTGGCTCAGTGGTAAAGAATCCATCTGCCATTGCAGGAGACACAGGTTCGATCCCTGGTCCAGAAGGATCCCACATGCCATGGAGCAGCTAAGCCTGTGCACCAGAACTACTGAGCCTGTGTGCTCTAGAACCTGGGAGCTGCAACACGACAAGTCACCACACGAGAAGCCCGTGCGCCATAACTAGAGAGTAGCCTTCGCTCTCCGCAACTAGAGAAAGCCCGTGCGCCATAACTAGAGAGTAGCCTTCGCTCTCCGCAACTAGAGAAAGCCCGTGTGTGGCAAGGAAGACCCAGCACAGCCAAAAATAAATACAGAAATCAAACTAGGGAGAACTGGGTTCTTACCACAGAAGGCTGATAAAGGATTAAATGAATTCATCTATTCATTAACATATGAAAAGTGCTTAAATCACTGCATTGCAGATGCGATGTATAATGTGTTTGCTGCTGTTCTCATGGCCCTTTCTATGCCAGGATTTTATTACTGTAAGTGGAGTATAACCTTTAAAAATGGTGAATCACTATATTGTACGCCTGTAATTTATATAAATTAACATTGCACAGCAATGTTTATAATTTAATAAAAAATAATAAAGTATATTTGCAGGAAAAAAACAAATTCTGCACACAGCCTTGCACCCGAGCCGAATGGAATGAGATAACCTGAGTTTTTCTGGTGTGAACTTGTGAAGGGGAATTTGTGGTGTTGGAGGCAATGACATGGCCAGAGGAGCTCCATATATTCCTTGAGTCCATTTCTAGGAGTCAGTTGTTACATTTGGCAGAGAAAAGTTACTTCTGCCCAACCTTCCAAAATATGGTGCTAATGTCAACCTTACCAGACATCTGATAATACATACTGTCTTTTGATAATGTGCACTTTAAAAAGTTTCAAGACCCACTAATACTATTTTTAGAAAAAGATTTTTTTTCTATTTTCTATATTTTTCTAGGAAGTCTTGTCAACTTTCTCATTTCTCAAAATATCTTACAATGGAATAAGGACCTGATAAAGAACTGAACAATCAATCATTTTGTCAATAAAATTAAAAATAAAATCTGTCCAAAATGTAGAGCTTTTATTCTCATAAGATGAGAAGAAATCCAGACAGGCTAACTTGAAAGTTTTAGACTCAATAACAGACTTTGGGGAAAATGATCTGAATAGGGTAGAAATGCTTTCTCCTTTCCTACTTTGGTTTACAACAAAAAGCTTCTTATGTTATACTTGTAGTTAACTATATAACACTGAACATTTCTAAAAAGGAAATAACTGATTCAAACTGCTTACAGATCTAAGGTAAGGACTTAAAACCTACCTTTAGAACAAAGCAGTAGTCAGTGGGTGCTTTGTATTTCATTTTACACTGAATCCCATAGTAAATGTTGACATTTTCAAACTGTATAAAACAGGCCAGATCTCGAGATGTCTGAAAGAGAAGGAAAAAATAACCTCAACCTAGCTGACAGGTAATGTTTTCCCAAGGTTGTTCACGGCACAATGAAGGGTTACATTTTAGTAGAAAAATACAGAATTTCAGGTGTTACTTAAGCATTTACCATGTAGTCTTCTAAAAGCCAGGCCTACATTTTAAGAAGTGAAAGAGCACATCTAAGGCAGAACAGCGTGCCACAGGTGGAGCAAAAGATTACACTGCTGTCCTAGCTCCTCACATGGACCCCTAGAGACGACTGGCTGACCTGGAGACATCATTACTGTATTGATGTGGTCCAGACACAGTGACTGAGCACCTTGTCAGACGTTTTATTTTGGCTTTTGCCATTCTAAGTCACTGATGGATTTCTGACTGAGCATTTAGGACAAAAGTCCCTCGTGGATGAACAATGAGTGGTATTTGATGCTCAGAAAATCAGCACACACTTCATGCATCTCTTCTTGAGGAGAAAAGATTCCTTGCATGCCATCTCTTTAGGGTTGGCAGTGTTGCTATGGAAACAGAATCCTCTCCTTACGTATAACACACATCGTGAGACCTCTAATCTACATATTGGTGACACATCAACTACAAATCTGTCCTATTACTTCCCCCCTCACCTTCTCTTTTTTAATCAATAAAAAATAAAGGGCAGAATTACTACATCTCAATGCACAATTATTCTTTTATATATGGCAGTACATTTTTTTCTTGTGAGAGCTTTTCTTCTGGATTTTCAAAGTTTTAGTATTTTTAATTAGAAAAATAAAGCATTCTTCATAATTTAAAAATATATATATACTTCTATTTAAAGATAAATATAAATATATATTTAAAAGAAAAATGAAAATCTTCCTTCACTCTTCTCTTCTCATTTCATTTCTCTTCTCCAGAGAAGAGATTCTTCCAAATGTTTTTGGGAATATATTTATATGCCTATGTATGTGTAGACATATTCACATATAAAATTTTAAAAATATATGAGATCTTACTCAATATTTTTTCATGAATTTATTCTTTTTCTTAACATTATATCTTGGAGTCTATGTCAGGATGTATGAAAGGCAATATCGCATTGTATAGCTGCATAACATTACACTGTAGAGATGTAATTATTTATTCAATCATCCTACTATAGAGGACCAGAGGTTATTTTAATATCTTGCTATTACAAAAAATACTTAAAAATACTCTGTGGGATAGATTGCTAAACATGGAGCCGGCCTTTGAAGGGGCATTCCCTTTTACATTTGCCTAGATCTTGCTAAACTGTCCCCCAATTTGGCTATACCCAGATGTATGATTCCAGGTAAAAGAAGTCTTACTCTTATGCCTACAGAACAATAGAGTAAAAAGGGAGGGGAAAAAGTCCTCTGAAATCAATATGTTAAAAAATGAATTAATCTTTAGAGAAATGCTTTGGTCATAATTTCTGAGACCTGATTTTTAAAGTAGATAGATTTCTTTACCTTTAAAAGAAAGCAACTGAAAGATTCAGAAGGATTTCTGAAACTCTATCCTAAAAGTATATTTATTTGAATAAACACTGTCATCATATGAATCTCGCAGCAAAAGGCAGAGTACTGAAATTTCCACCTGAGGATTTCTTTAGTTTTTCCCTGGTAGCTCAGCTGTTAAACAATCCACCTTCAGTGCAGGAGACCCCAGTTCAATTCCTGCATTGGGAAGATCCACTGGAGATGGGATAGGCCACCCACTCCAGTATTCTTGGGCTTCCCTTGCGGCTCAGCTGGAAAAGAATCTGCCTGCAATGCAGGAGACCTGGGTTTGATCCCTGGGTTGGGAAGATCCCCTGGAGAAGGGAAAGGCTACCCACTCCAGTATTGGGAAAGGGTACCCACTCCAGTATTCTGGCCTGGAGAATTCCATGGATCGTATAGTCCATGGGGTTGCAAAGAGTTGGACACGACTGAGTGACTTTCACTTTCATGAAATGCCTTTTTTATAAGCATATTTTTTTTTTCTTTCTGACCTTAGTCTTTCCTTTGGGGACATAATAAATTCCAGAAGCTCGTAAAAGAAAATAGCGCCTTTTCCAGGATTTCTTCCCATCTTCTTTCAAATACAGAGCTCCCTCGAGTTCTGGCACAATGACGGATGTTCCACAGAAACTCTCCTGAAATTGAGATTCCAATGATATAAAACCCATCAGAGATAAACATACATTTTGTTCACATTGAAATAAACTGTGGCAAGCTAGCCTGCAAACTAAAAATCATTTTGTCTACAGCTCTAATTGAATGCATATATTGACACTGCATACTATTTGCCAAAAGACAGGAAGAACATGGTGATTGAATTTCAGCTCCAGAGTTCGACTTCTAGGCTCCTTGACCACTTAGCTCTGTGATTCCGAGCAAGTGACTCAACCTCAGTGCCTTTACTTGCAAAATAAGAGTGCTGACAGCCCCAACTTCATAAGGAAGGTAGTGAGTACAATCTTGGTACATATTGTGGAAGTATTACATAAAATCTATTTCTGATACTGTAGGTAGATAAATATATAACTTATTCCTTTACCTGTAAGTGGAAAAGTTATGATTTCACTGCTAGTAAATAGAAAATTTTTTATCATTAATTCTGTACATAAAATATGTATAAATTAGTATTTTATTTTTGGCATACTTTTAAATGGAGATACAGCTGACATAGAAAATTGCATTAGATTTAGGTATATGACATAATGATTTGATGTATGTATATATTGCAAAATGATCACCATCATAAGTGCAGTTAACATCTATCACCCCACATAGTTATACAGTTTTTTCCTCATGATGAGCCATCAGTGAACTGGCTCTGGGTGGGAATGTGGGCCCAGGTGTCACCAGGTCTTCTGACTTTTCAAGAGAAGCCACAAATCTCCTAATTCAAAAGGTCATCATGTTGTTGGGGCAACAAAAATCTGGGGCTCCCATGCCCGTTTGTGACCTGTGGCCTGGCAGGTATTTGCATTATAGGCGGGGACCAGGGCCTCAATTTTTAGCAAAGTTGCAATGTGAAAAGTCATTCTGAAGTTTCAAAAGAATCAAATGAACTTCAGCAATACAGCCTTGAGTGATACTCAGACATGTGCCCCATACTTTACACATGGTGCTTCCACTCTCTTGCTAAATCTTTGTAATAATGCAATACGATACAGGAAACCAACGTTCTTGAACTCGCCCAATAACACATGAATCTCAACAGGCAGAACCAAACTTGGATCAGATCTCCAACTGCCATCTCAACTTTCCACCACACCTGCCTGCTGGAGGGGCACCGGAGAATTCACTGCAAAGAAGCCACGCCTGACTTCTGTTAAGAGCATGTAAGCAATGACATCTATGGAATGTTAGAGACGAGTTTCATGTGGATTATTGTCTTTTAGTCAAGACTTACCAATCCAACTTCATGAAGAGTAAACTATATTGTCTAAAACAATACTTTTGAACAACCAACTCCAAGAACCAGTTTAATGATCTAAATAGCTATAATTTAGTAATAATTTGATCTTAAAACCCCAAGTTAAAATGTCAGTGTGTCTCTCAATCGTCCATTATTCTAAGAAGCAAATAGTTTAAAAAGATACAGCTAATATTCCTCTCTTTTCTACTGCTCTGCAAAATTAATCTTACCTCAAGCAAGGATTCCTTGTTCTTCGCATTCATTTTCTCATTTGTTTCCTTGTTTTCTTTTTTTCCTTTGTTATCCAGGTAAAAATTCTAAATAAAATAGTAAAAGATAGGATCAGTAAGGGTTCATCACCATGGTAGCCACTGCACAGAACCCACAGTCTTGCTGGAGAGGGACACATACGTGGAGGAGGTAAACTGAGGACCACAGTATATGGTCTCTGTCGACCAAGTGCTTACTGAGGGGCTTACCAAGTGCTGAGCACTGCCCCACTGGCCAGAAGTAACACCTACCCTTCCCTGCACGGTGTATAATCAATGAGGAAACAAGCACAAGAGAGAAAACACTAGCAAAGGATACAACTGTCATTTAATTTAACCATGGTCTAGAATTCCATGTCAAATGCTGGAAGCCTGGAGACCCCAGGGCCCTTGGAAAAGCCCAGAACTGGAGGATAGTGGAGCATCCCAGATCCCAGGTCCTTGGTCACCATGTAGGGTCCCTGAGGACTAGAGACTCTGGCTTCTCCAGAGAAGTGTGAAATCTGGACTTTTATCAGTGTGGGCAACCAATTTTAATTTTTAAAAACTGCATGAGTCAGTCAAAACACAGACTTTGCTACTTGGCAACTTGCAGAGACAGAGAGAAGCAGAAAGGACATCTCTGGAAAGAGAACCAGCTTAGCAAATGCAAGGAAGACCACCATTTAGAAGCACTCACGATTTGGGGGGAGCACCTACTATATGGCATATCTTCAGTCAGGTGCTTCGCAAACACCACCTCCAATCCTAATGACAAAGCTGCGAGGTAAGTGACAGTCCCCTCCACTTTACAGGTTCGGACACTGAAGCTCAGCCAGGTTAAACAGCTAGGGTACTGCAGTGCGAATGAACACCAGAGCTAAATGTATCTTATGTGTGGGCTCTTACCACCACAGTTACCCCTGAAACTGAAGGTCAGTGCAGTTCAAGGGCAGAGAGACCAAACCTACTCTAATTCCAGCAGCTCCTGACTCAGGGAGGAGGCAGGGTCCTCGCCTTTCCCATGATTATCCCTTTGGAACATCTGCTTGTGGACTATGTCAGGCGGAACCATTACCATAGTTAAAGCATTTAAGGACTTCTAGGTGGAAACAAGGGAGAAGGCAATGGCACCCCACTCCAGTACTCTTGTCTGGAAAAGCCCATGGGGGGGTGAGCCTGATGGGCTGCAGTCCATGGGGTCGTGAAGAGTTGGATACAACTGAGCAACTTCCCTTTCACTTTTCACTTTCATGCACTGGAGAAGGAAATGGCAACCCACTCCAATGTTCTTGCCTGGAGAATCCCAGGGACGGGGGAGCCTGGTGGGCTGCAGTCCATGGGGTCGCACAGAGTCGGACACGACTGAAGCGACTTAGCAGCAGCAGCAACAGCAGGTGGAAACAGTTTATAAAATAATGCCTGAAAAAAAATGTATTAAAACTACAGCATATAACCCTGGAGGGTAGTAACTAAGTTAAGGAGCCTCCTGAGTCTAGATACAAATGTTTATTTACATGATGAGAGTGCTTCCCCAAGTGTGACCCCCAGACCACCCCAGTGCTCTGTTAAATTCATGTTCCCAGGGCCCCCAACCTACTGAAGTGGACTCTCAGGGGACCTGAGAATCTGCATTCCAGCACACTTCCTGGATGATTTCTACTTACATTGAAGTTTGAAAATAAAGAGGAAGCAAACTGCAAAGCAAACTTTGCAGAATTAGGAGATCTCCTAGAAATACAATGTACCACGATGACAAATTGTTACCAGAGGAAATAAGCCAGGTACAACTCCTTCCATAAATCTTACTGAATTATCTTTCTGTGTTGTTCAGTCACTCAGTCATTTTCGACTGTTTGTGATCCCATGAATTGGCTTCCCTGTCCTTCACTATCTCCCCAAGTTTGCTCAAACTCATGTCCATCGAGTCGGTGATGCCATCCAACCATCTCACTCCTCTGTCGCCCCCTTCTCCTCCTGCCCTCAATCTTTCCCAGCATCAGGATCTTTTCCAATCAGTAGGCTCTTCTCATCAGGTGGCCAAAGTATTGGAGCTTCAGCTTCAGCATCAGTCCTTCCAGGCAATGTTCAAGGTTGATATCCTTGAATTATCTTTTAATGCATTTTTAAAGACAAACTTTTATGTATTATTTCAAAAGATAGCATATTGTGAATTAGCGTGGTTATTCTATCAGTTCAGTTCAGTTCAGTCGCTCAGTCATGTCCGATTCTTTGAGACCCCATGAATCGCAGCACACCAGGCTTCCCTGTCCATCACCAACTCCCGGAGTTCACTCAGACTCACGTCCATCGAGTCAGTGATGCCATCCAGCCATCTCATCCTCTGCCGTCCCCTTCTCCTCCTGCCCTCAATCCCTCCCAGCATCAGAGTCTTTTCCAATGAGTCAACTCTTCGCATGAGGTGGCCAAAGTACTGGTTATTCTATAGGGTTTGGAAATTATTCTAATTTTATGTATTTGGCTTGCAGACTGTGATTAATGTAATATGGAGCATATACCACCTGCCCCAACTCTATACTAAGACTTTACAGGTACACTTTTCATTTCATCCTCACAGCAACCCCACAATGTAGGTGTGACTGCTATTTCACAGATAAGGAAACAGATAAGTGACTGCCCAAGAACAATTAGTGCCAGAGCTTTGAATTTGTCATGATCTTTCTCAGTATTAAACTGCTCTCAACACCACAGGAAAGAATCCAGTGTGGCAGAGTGGATGGACTTACCACCACTGAACTGCACACCAAAAAGTGACTAAAATGGTAAACCCCGTGTTATGTGTATGTCACCAAAATTAAAAAAAACGTGATAACTTAGCCCTGACAATGAACACAGAGTGTGGTGCTAGCAAGGACACTTGCTTTAGGGCCCTGGAAAAATGTGATCATGTATGCATTGAAAGAAGGGAGAGGAACAAGAGGAAGACTGCAGAGCGTGTGTGGGTCGTCATCATTTGAGAAAAGGAGAGCATGTTTCGCCCTCTGCAGGACAGACAGGGAAAGAGCCTTTCTAAACTATAGTAAGTGTTAGTAGCTCAGTCGTGCCCGACTCTTTGCGACCCCATGGGCTGCAGCCCACCAGGCTCCTCTGTCCATGAGATTTTCCAGGCAAGGATACTGGAGTGGATTGCCATTTCCTTCTCCATTATGAACTACGAAGGGTCTCATTTTATTAGGGTATTGTGAAGCCATAATCTTTTCTGAGACCCCTCTCGCTTTTTCAGCTTCTGAATACCTTTTCCCCTTCCAGGTGGTAGTACTATACTATGCTTTTGCTTTAATGAAATTCCAAGCTGGAGATCATGCAGGGCAATCCTTACAAGGACTGACTGGTCTTGGGTGAGAATTTGGGGGGCTCTGTAGCAAGTGGCAGAACTTAATAGTTAATCCATTATCTGTTAGGGACAATCTGAGCTGAAAAATAAAGGAACTTTAAAATGGGAAATGAGACTTTCAGCTGCAGTCCGCCCCTCTTTCTCACAGCTTCAGAAAATGCAAGCTTTGAGAGCAGCAGGATAGGAAAGAAACGGCAAATCCATTGTTTAAAATCACCTTGTTGGGATAATGAATAAAGCAAGCAAACACTTACCAATCCATGAGTAAATATTTGTACTTTTCACATGTAAAATATCCCTGTTTTAAGAATCATTTTATCACACTGAGAAGATAAATGTAAGTAGATGGCTATATATCTATAGATGGGGGAGCTGTATAAGACTGCACAAATTAAAAATGAGCCAAGTTCTGTAGGTTTGCAGAGAGGAGGAAATTACTGTGGGCTGAGATGATCAAGGAAGACTTCACAGAGGAGGTGTAAGTTGTAACTTGAAAGATGTTTATATTCAGATAGAGGAAAAGAAAGAAAGAGAGCATTCAGGGCAGGAGGAACAGCGTGGACAAAGGCCCAGAGGTGGTTAAACACTGGGGCTCTTTGAAGCAAACTAAATGTCCATGGACAGATGAACAGATAAAGAAGATGTGGTATATACATACAATGGAATACCACTAAGCCATAAAAGAATGAAATAACGCCATTTGCAGCAAAATGGATGGACCCAGAGATGATCATATTACGCAAATCAGACGAGAAAGAAATGTCATGTATTATTTATATGTGGAATCTAAAATAATGATACAAGTGAACTTATCTACAAAACAGAAATATTAACAGATTCACGGACACAGAAAACCAGTTTATGGTTACCAAGGGGAGAGTGGGGGCAAGGGGAGAGAGAAAGTCGTAGCCTGGGATTAACATACACACACTGCTATATATAAAAGAGGTGAACAACAAGGACCTACTGTATAGCTCGGTAATGCTACGCAGTATCTTGTATTACCTGTAATGGAAAATTATCTGAAAAAGAATATATATGTGTGTGTGTGTGTATGACCAAATCACTTTCCTGTACACTTGAATCTAACACAATGTTATAAATTAACAAAATTTAAAAAAATTAAAAAAATTTAACAAAATTTTAAAAATTACTGGGTTATCTTTGGGGCACTGCTCAACAACCAGCCTGGCTAGAACTGGGGCGCAGCTGATGCAGCCCAGCCCATCACCCCAAGCTCTCTTCCATCCTGTGTCAGAATTCAGTGATGCCTGTCACCTGTGCAGTGCCCGCCCCCCGGGATGGCTGGAGCGCACGTCCTGGCCACCTTATGCTCGCTTTGGCCACGTGACTTGTGTGGGCCAGCAAAATGTGGGTGGGAGAACAGGATGTGGGTCCATGGGAGCAGAGGGCCTGAGAGCTGGCAGGGTGTTTTTCCACGGCTTCTCCAGCACGCTTGCCCTTCACCAGGAGGAGAGTGTTTCACAGGTGGCTGCTGGTCTAAGGACAGTAAGAGGCATGTGGAACTCTCTTGATCTGACTCACATTGTGGAGCCAGGGACAGAGGACCTGCTGACCTGCAGGCCCTGGAGAGAGGAGATACCTGCTGCTAGAAGCCACTGGGACCCTCAGGTTGTGTTCACAACCCTGACTGATACACACGCCCATGCTGGCTGGGCAGGGGCTCTGGGCACTGAAGTCGAGAGAAGACTTTGTTTTAAAGGAGAAGCCCCTCCCAGGGACTTCCCTGGTGCTCGAGAAGTTAAGATTCCACCCTTCCAAAGCAGGAGGCCCGGGTTTGATCCCTGGTCAGGGATAGTGCATATGCTGCAACTGAAAGCCTGCATGCCACAACTAAAGATCTTGCTGCAACTAAGATCCTTAGTGCTGCAACTAAGGCCCAGGGTAGCCAAATAAGTAAAATCAATCAATAAAAAATAAAATAAAAGCCCCTTCTGGAAGTTGTAAATGTGATGCCTGTATGACTCTCCTTCCAGCTGGGCCTGGTCCCAGATGGTCAGAGATGAACCTTGGCAGGAGAGAAAGGCTGGAAAGGAGGGGAGAGACCATGAGGTCATTTTCCCCCATGGCGGTTGGTGCCCTTCTGCACCCAGGGGGAAGCATGCCATTGTGGTTCCGTCTCTGCTTCTTACTTATGCAACTAAATAAACCACCACCACTACCAAATTTCGGTTAAGAAACAGAACAATGGAACGAAAATTGCCTGAAGTATCAATAGTGATGATCACTGAACTGTGGGAATACTTAAATTTCCTTTCTTCTACTTTTCAGTTTTTTTCCAATAAATTGATATTAATTTTGAAGTCAGAAACATAAAAGATGTTTATAAAAAGAAATGAACAGCAATACAGCAAGCAGGTGGCCTTAATTTATTTTCACAACACGTTCTCTGAAAAAGACATTCTTCGGGGCTCCTGGCAAGAAGGTCGGCTAATGTTAATACCAAGGGGGGTCACCCTCTCCAGACACAGACCCCAGGCCTCACACTTCTGATTTTTTTTTGGGCCCCACTGGTCTTCGCACAGTGGGGGCTACATGTAGGCACAGCTGGGAAAAGAAAACTCTTTGGGTTACAGCTGAGGTTCATGTGTTCATTTGAACACCTGGCATTTTTTTAGGAGGAGCAGACCACCCTGTGACCACAGTTAACTGGGAAGAGGCACTTTCCCAACGCCAGCTGGCCTGAGAAACTGAGAGAGACTCAGCTGCTTCATCAACAAAGTTGCTCTAATTAGGACAGTAAGGTTGTACTGCCCCAACCTACTTCACCCCAGAGAGGCAGGCCCACGTGGCACAAGGGGCCCCTGTCCTGACCCCTAAGCGTTGAGTTTGTATTTCTTTGAAAGGAATACATTTGTGATATTTTGTGAGATAATGAATAATGTGAAATTTTGTGAGGTATCTTGTGAGGACACAGCTGACATTACAGAATGAATATTTTATATGGTTTAACAATATACAAATTATCTTACCTGGGGGTTTTTAAATACAGCATACTTTTCCTCTTTCTCCAAAAATAACAGTTTATTTTCTGTGTCTCTTGTCCAGTCTGATAAGATTTCAACAACATTTTCATGGTCTTCAAAAAACCTTTCTGATGTAACAAGAGAAAGCATTTTTTCAGACCCAAGACAGCAGGGTTTCCAACAAAGAAATAAGTTGGTACTGAGCTAACACAATGCTTCATACTTCTCATTGGTTTTAGAAATTCCTAATTCTTACATTAGAGAAGGCAATGGCACCCCACTCCAGTACGTTTGCCTGGAAAATCCCATGGATGGAGGAGCCTGGTAGGCTGCAGTCCATGGGGTCACACAGAGTCAGACACAACTGAGCGACTTCACTTTCACTTTTCACTTTCATGTGTTGGAGAAGGAAATGGCAACCCACTCCAGTGTTCTTGCCTGGAGAATCCCAGGGACGGGGGAGCCTGGTGGGCCGCCGTCTATGGGGTCGCACAGAGTTGGACACGACTGAAGTGACTTAGCAGCAGGAGCAATTCTTACATGATGTCATACTGTAACATCTCTGTTATGTCTATTCTTCAGTCTCAGGTCTTCAACTTATTTCCCGTAAAAAAACATGGTAGATAAGCCTATAATATAGTGGTAGCGGTCAGCCATTGCTCCTTTTTTGTATTAGGGTTTTTTACTATTTTAAATAGCCCTCCACCCTGTCTGGAAGGAGGACAATTAGGCAGTAATTGGGTAAATAACTTTGAATCAAATTGTGAGATAACTGCTGCTGCTGCTGCTGCTGCTAAGTCACTTCAGTCGTGTCTGACTCTGTGTGACCCCATAGACGGCAGCCTATCAGGCTCCCCCGTCCCTGGGATTCTCCAGGCAAGAACACTGGAGTGGGTAGCCATTTCCTTCTCCAATGCATGAAAGTGAAAAGTGAAAGTGAAGTCGTGTCCAACTCTTCGCAACCCCATGGACTGCAGTCTACCAGGCTCCGCCGCCCATGGGATTTTCCAGGCAAGAGTACTGGAGTGGGGTGCCACTGCCTTCTCTGGTGAGATAACTAATAAGCACTTATACAAAGGTCCTCAACCTTTCTGGCATCAGGGACCAGTTTCATGGAAGACAATTTTTCCACCCACCGGAGATGGAGGATGGTTTCAGGATGATTCAAGGGTATTACATTTATTGTGCACTTTATTTCTATTATTATTAATACATTAGCTCCACCTCAGATCATCATCAATTAGATCCTAGAGGTTGGGGGCCCCACAAAACATTGCTCCCTAAACACATATAAAATACATATAAAACACAATGTATTATACGAATATCGAAACCAACCCTAAACCTTCCTTCCTGTCTTTTCTCTATCTGACTCTGAGAACTGAAGAAAACTTGGAGGATTATTTCCTTGTAGATCATTTCCTCCAGTAAGACATATCCCCAAAGCTTCTAAAACAGGCAACCCTGTATCCCAACAATTCTGTATCCCAGCTCTTCCATATCCCAACTCTCCCGGGAGACAACTGTTCTGTGAGTGGATTAAGAATGAGAAGTAACAGAATCTTTCTTTAACTGCTTTTTTAGTTCATCAAATTCTATCAACTGTCCTTTGCTCTTTGGGGCTGAGCCTCTTCCACTAGACAAAGTATCAGATACTACGTGAGTGAGCCGTGGAGGAAGAAAAGTGGACAGGGACATGAGGCCTCAGGGCAGAGTTACCCAAGAGCAGGGGTCACCAGCTCCTGGGCCACAGGCTGGTACTGGTCCATGGCCTGTTAGGAACCCACCTGAGCAGCAGGTGAGCGGCGGGCGAGTGCATGAAGTGGCTTCATCTGCATTTACAGCTGCTCCCCATTGCTCGTACTGCTGCCAGAGACCTAACTGCTCCTGTTCAGTGAACTCAGTAAATGTAACACGTTTGAAATATCCCAATACTATCCCGACCAGGTCTATGGGAAAACTGACTTGCATGAAACTGGCCCCTGGCATCAAAAAGGTGGGGGATGACTGCCTTAGAGTTTAAAGAAGCAAACTTTAAAGAGACATTGGCTGATCAGCACCCAGGCCCATCAGCTCAGCTGGCTAAACAGTAAGAAGCATCATCTTGTCACTCACTTTCCTTTTGGATCTGCTAGAGAAGTAGCTGCAATAATGCACACCCTCCCCCGGGTCTGGCCACCTGCTTCCATCTGAGTCTCTTCACCACACATCAAGCAAGAGACAAGCACTGAATCCAAAATAAGGAAAGTGATGGGTGGGGTGGTCTTCACAGCCTTGAACAAAACTCTTCTTCATAATTAGATCAAAACCCATAATATAATAAAGCAAACCACAGGTTTCTGGAATACAGCCTGCCGTTAGGACTGGGACTTACCAATTTGCAGCTCTGGATATATTTCATAAAGACACCAATCCACCTTACAGTCACAGTGGGTTTTCTCAAAAAGGTTGTCGAGAACATCTCGGGCTAACTGCCGCTCATCCACCATCAGTGACTTCGAGCTGTTATCATTCATAAGTATCTTGACAACAAGCTGAGGATAAAGCCACAGGACAGCTAGTAAATTCCAGCAACTGGAGAAGGCCACTGAGAAAGGTTCAGGTTTCCACTTCTATTGCTTCTGCATATTTAGGTAAGAAGGTATCCCACAGACTCATTCATGTGCCAGGAATACAGACAGGTGCTGGAGAAACCAATTCACAAAACCAGAAATAATACACAATAAGCGAAGTCCTTGCCCAGTCCTCAGAGACTCTCCATTCTGATGAGGGAGATCTGGGCTCTGTGACCCCATGGACTGTAGCCCACCAGGCTCCTCTGTCCATGGAATTCTTCAGGCAAAAATACTGGGGTGGGTTGCCATGCCCTTCTCCAGGGAATCTTCCTGATCCAAGGACTGAACCTGGGTCTCCTGCATTGCAGGCAGATTCTTTACTGTCTGAGCCACCAGGGAAGCCCACCAAAATCACTGGTCCTCCCTGATTCAGAGTCTGTCTCTGCCACCTGGGATTGTCTTTCCCTTTCCAGACCATCCCCATCCAACCTACAGCCTGCAGTGCTTGAAGCTACTCCACACACCACCAGCAGAGCATTCCTGAAGCAACATCGTCACCCAGAACCCCCAGACACTCTTGCTTAAATTTCTGTTCTAGCTTGAAAAGAGAAGTGTGGGATAGAGACAAGTTCTGCCTATTGTTTGTCTAAGGTTGGTCCTGGTTAGTCACATAGGAAGTGCATCTTTATTTAAAAAGTATTGGGACTTTGCTGCTGGGCCAGTGGCTGGGTCTCCACGCTTCCAATGCAGGGGGCACAGGTTTGATCCCTGGATGGGGAACCAGGTCGATGTGCCACAACAGGAGTTCTCATGCCACAGCTAAAGATGCCCGCATGCCTCAGCAAAGACTGAAGATCCTGTGTGCGGCAACCAACATCCGGTGCAGCCAAACAAATACACACATTTTAAAAATAAATAAATAAAAAGTATTTCGAGAGAATGGAAAGAGAAGTCATACAACTGGCAACATTTCTTCCTCCCCTAAAGTTTGGGCCACATTCTGAGCAGCAGGTAAACTGCCTCGCTGGACCCACGCAGTCGGATCCTGAAGACACTGTGCAGTGAATGGTGACGGGCACACAGTGCCTGCGGACTGCTGTGCAGAGATACTGAGAGCAACCAAGGGTGTGGGTGGTGATAAGAATCTGGGTGAGGAGCAGCAAAGACCACATGAAGAAGCGCACCTAGTATCTCCCCTTCCCCCACTTGCACTCGTGAGACTCAAATGCAAACACTGGGGCAGTAAAGTGCGTTTCCTCCTGCAGAGGCCATTTGAATCAGGCTTTTATTCCAGGCTTGGCCAAAGAATACTTTTTTCCCTTTGAAACCTGTAGTCCAGGAACTTCTAGTTGGACACTTTGTTTCTGTTGTCTGTTCATCTTTTGATGTATTTAACACAACAGGCTCAAATAAATACCACAGTGTCACAGACATTCATCTGGGGATTTTCCTGACAGTTCAATGCTTAAGACTCCACCCTTCCACTGCAGGATACAGGGTTCAATCCCTGGTCGGGGAAGTAAGATCCCATATGCCACACCACATGGCCAAAAAAACCCACACAAAACATTCATCTGACCTGAGAAATCACGCTTGGAGGGGTGCCCGGAAAAACAGAAATTCCTCAAATATCGGAATGACCGTGGCTTATTTTCCATAGAAGGCATACCCATTGCTCTCTGCTGAGGATTATTGCTATAAAGTAGCTACGGGTCCTAAGAAACCCTACCAATGTTAGGATTTAGAGGACAATGTTCCCCATGGGAAAATCAATAACTTTTGACCACATTTTTTCTCGCTTAGGAATTCTTGAAAAAACAAAACATAGCTTGGTGTTATCTTTTGTTTTTAAAGAGAGAAAAAAACCAAACCGCACACATAGTTTGACAATGATGCAGTGATGGAAAGGGCTTGGTTTTTTCTTTTGGCAGAAACTGCAAACTAAATTTAACGCACATGTAGTTACAAATGTCCACAATCATGAAACTTAGGGAAAAAACCAAGAGAAGGCAGGTGACGTTTAGTGAAAAGAAACCATGTTGACTCTTCTTCAGCTCTCTTCCCATTTCCAAGCTGAAGGGTAGTTCTGTATCAGCACATGACACCCTAAAGCACGGTTACGTGCTGTAGCAAGCTGAGTACTTCTCACATCAATCAGTTTAGTTCAGTCGCTCAGTCATGTCCGACTCCTTGCGACCCCATTTCACATCAATACCATATCATATAGGGCAAATTGATTCCAGAATGAAAAGACTTCCCCTTTCTGACCCATTGTAGTAAAGACCATGGGATTTTCCAGGGAAGAATACTGGAGTGGGCTGCCATTCTCTCCTCCAGGGGATCTTTCTCACCCAGGGATCAAACCGACACCTCTGGCTTCTCCTGCATTGGTAGGCAGACTCTTAACCACAAAGAAACAAATACAGTCAATGAGTGAGTCTGATACTCTTTCCAGTTCTAAAAACGTTGCACCACAAACTACGTATATCATTCCTGATCCAAAAAGATGACAACACCCAGCAGAATATTTGAGGACAGAGTACTTCAGGTCAACTTGATTTCCAGCCTTTATAAAACATGCTGTAGATTATGTGTTAGTATACCTTACTAACTTTATTAACAGATGAGTATGACTCAGTTATTTTTTTTTAATTATCTGTGCCACACAGCCTTTTCTTTTTAGAAATAAGTCTCGAGTACCTCAAGTGAGAAAAAAATAAACACCTTGGCTTCTTAATTTTCTTTTCTCTCCCCCCGATCAGAGCGGCTTCTGTTTCACGTACACTTTGTTGACTAGAGGCAGGTGCTGCTTTTCGCTGCCGCTACAATTCACCTCAACTGAATTATGGCAACTTTCTCTAGCTTCTGGTCTCCAGCAGGAAATACTGCTCGCTCGTCCCTGTCCTCTTCATCTCCGGTTAAGCACACGAAGGAGCCGGTTTTAGAAACACGACAGGCCATCCACGGGACAAGACTATGGACCAGCGGCCGGAGGTGCAGGCGGGCAGGAGGCCATTGTGTTAGGAGCTGGTAGAACCTTTCTTTGGGTCGCTTCTACTTCTCCGCAATGGGTGGCAACATCACGAGGAAGAGGAGGGAGGTATTGGAGGTTTTCAGGGAGAGGACAAGGTGGAAGCAGTTCTCTAGGTTCGTGAGACAGAGACTGGAGTGGCAAGCTCTGGCAGCACTGAGAGCCCGGGCTGAGCAGAAGGGGAGCTGGATTTAACCAGGGATTCACAGAGGCATCAGCTCAGTAACCGACCACAGAATGTAATTACACATAGAGAACAGGAAGGGAAATAGTAAGAAGGTGCATGCATGCTTGAAATGGAAGGAACCAGGCTGATCTGGAAACATTCTCACAGATGAACCTTGACTGTCTGGATCCCGGGGTAATGAAGGAATATTTATTAAATGTCAATCAGCATGTGTTGAACTCCTTCATTCAAAGAACCATGAGAGAGGCTGCAGGAACATAAAATCGAACACCCTCTATGAAAAGAATAATTCACCCAACTGTAATTAAAAAGCTCTTAATGAGTCTCAGTCATAGCATATGCCTCAGGGGTCGAGGTGAGACTTTATCTTTCTCTTAATTTACCAAATTAACTATTATTAACACTTTATTATTAGGCAGAT
The DNA here is from genome assembly GCF_029378745.1 of Bos indicus. Classification (NCBI taxonomy): domain Eukaryota; kingdom Metazoa; phylum Chordata; class Mammalia; order Artiodactyla; family Bovidae; genus Bos; species Bos indicus. The sequence goes on from NC_091772.1 coordinate 18,068,871, forward strand.
GCTTTTACTGAGGTTAAATATGTGTGTTTCTGATACAATACAGTAAATGCGTCTCTGGAAAAAGCTACAGAAAATGCACAATAAATTACACGCTTATTGGGACCACAGGGTTGGGGCAGGTCACTCAAAACCTATGCAACTTTGAACGCACAGCACCAGCCAGAATAACATTTGGAACTTCAGGGGAGAACTCAGACACCCAGGGCAGTCTAGGGGCTGCCCCAGGGGGTATATGACATGCACAAAAGCAACTGTGGGAATGAGGTGATGCCAGTGGAAGCTGAACTCTAACCAAATTGAGATGGGCCCAGAAGAGGATGCCACCTGCTATTACCCAAGAGTGAGCAGAACCCAGAGGGCATCCTCAGGGGAGGGAGCCCTGGGGGTAGAAACCTGGAAACATCCACATTGACACTAACATAGGTTCCCTATTTATCAATCACAAATGAGCCATTGATGTCATGGAAAGAATAATTTATCTTTGTCCTTAAGCTAAAAAAAATACAACTCATTGGAAAGTACCACTTGAATGTAAAACTTTTTTACCCTTAAGCATATGAAGAAGTTGTTAATTTGACTGCCCCGTGTAAAAGTGATTCGTAGTTTACCTTCTTGACCTTGGCCTCCTTCAGTTTTTCCAATGCCAGTTTTATTTTATCAGCCTTGGCTTGAGCTTCTTCTTCTTCCTGTAAAATGTTATGACGTCAACACAGTCCATTAATCATACAAGCGAGTAAGTATTCCCAACATCGCCAGTGTCTTAGTCACTTTCTGTTGATAAAAGCCTGTATTGGTACTTGCCTGGCTGTCCAGTGGTTAAGACTCATCATGTTGTGTAACTTAAACTTGTATAGTCGTGCTTGTGCTCAGCTGCTAAGTTGTGTCTGACTCTTTGTGATCCCAAGGACTGTAGCCCACCAGGCTCCTCTGTCTGTGGGATTTCCCAGGCAAGAATACTGGAGTGGGTTGCCATGTCCTTCAGGGAATATTCCCAGCCCAGGGATCGAACCTGCATCTCCTATACTGGCAGCTGGATTCTTTACCACTGAGCCACCAGGGAAGTCTTTTGTTATTGCATATGTGCATGCTAAGTCTCTTCAGTCATGTCCAACTCTTTGCGATGCTATGGATGTAGCCCACCAGGCTCCACTGTCCGTGGGATTCTCCAGGCAAGAATAATGGAGTGGGTTGCCATGCCCTCCTCCAGGGGATCTTCCTAACCCAGGGATGGAACCCATGTCTCCTGTGGCTCCTGACTTGCAGGCAGATTCTTTACTGCCGAGCCACTGGGGAAGCCCTATGTTACTGTATCTTGCTGTAAATAATATAAATGTACAAAATTCTCTCTGAAAAGTTTTTTGGACTCAACCAGGCCCTTTGAAACTTCTCTAATATTATACATCAATTATATCTCAATAAACTGGAGGGAAAAAAAAGCCCCTGATCTAAATGGATCACCAATTTTCAAATAATTTTTATACAAGAATCACACAATACAGCAATGAGTAGTATTTGATATTTGTTTATATTTCATATTTATTCATCCAAAAGATATTGTAGGGATTTTCAGGGTTACTAGTGTTGTATTTATAAGTACTGATCAGCATACAGTACAATAAATGTGAGAGCCACAGGAAATAGAGCTAGGTTATTTCTCTGAAATATTTTAAAAGTGGCTTACCCTAGGCAAAATCCTTAAAGCACCCTTTTTGCGTTGATGAGGGACATAAACTGACATCCCAAATAATGACAATATGAACTTCCCAGAAATCTATTAATATCACTTACCACCTGCTTGCCCATAACACCCCTTCCAACTTTGACCTTACAAGTGATATCTTTGCCAATGAACAAGGCTGTCAAATTCAGCAAAATTCCATTTAGTTCAATTTAGAAATATGTAAGGAATGCCTTCTATTCTTTATGTACTGGGCAAGGACCAGGGACACAGCAATGTGTAAATCATTTCCACAGCTCATACCAGGTTAATCATGTATGACCCCCAGAGGTGAGTATCATCAGGAAAAGCCACGTACAAATGTAGACTTTAGCCAAACTGTACTACTTCCTGAATATGGCCGTAGTAAGTTCCTTATACTCACCAACGTGTCCTTCATGGCCATTTTATGTCTGACTGCAGTGAACACATCTGGGATCCTTGTTTTTTGAATCTTAGAGCTCTGGGCATACACATTTATGAATGGAACTGTCACTTTGAAGAAAGTCAGAGATCATGGGTGGCAGAGGTCAAGAGTCCTGATCCCATGGACTTACCTGAGAGATGGGTCCTGGAGGGGGTGGTGGCAGAGGAAGGTCTAACATTGGATCAGCTGGTGGAGGTGGTAAGTCATCATCATATTGACTCGGTGCAGCAACATTTGCTCCGTAACCAAGAGAGGCTGTATCACTGAAACTTGGCACACACAGGGATGCTGAAGGAGGCTGCTTCTGAGGGGACTCTTTCTGGGCCTGGATTGTCCTCTGCTCAGCTTCACTTATGTCTGCTACCAGATCTGCCATGAGAGCATCTAAATCTTGGTCTTCCAGTGCATTTAAGGACTCTGATAGGGAAAATCACATTCATGAGCAAGATAATGATGTGTACCTGGAAAAACTAAATGAAAGTCATTGTAAAGAGTCAGTTTTTCTGTAAAGCAATTACCCTTCAATTAAAAAATAAATTAATTTTTAAAAAAAGATTAAATTTGAGTACAGGTTGCCAGGGACTGGGGTTGGGGAAATAGGATGAGGTTGGTGAAAGAATATGAACATTTATAAGGCAAATAAGGTCTGAGGATCTAAGTATACCACGATGACTCTAGTTGCTAACACTGTGTGGTATAATTGAAATCTGCTGAAAGAGTAGAACTTAAACATTCTCACTAAAATAAGAAGTAAATATGTGAGGTGATGGATAGGTTAATTGTCTTGATAGGGCAAATCTTTTCACAATGTATATGCACAGCAAATCCTCACGTTGTACACTTTAGGTATCATACAGTTTTATTCATCAGTTAAACCTCAATAAAGCTAAAAATATCCTTTCCTTCCAAAAAAAAAAAAAAAAAGAAAGGGAGGCAAATGCCTTCCCTACATTGAGCATCCTCACAGGCCACCTATAAAGTCAAATCTAAGTGCTGACTGGATGCCTATGGAGGAAATTCTTGTGCATTCTGGTGCAAGATCTTAGAGTTTTACAAAGTAGGGGAGGGGGGAGGCTGGAAATGGATGGAAAATTCTCCCAGGTCTTTGGACAGCAGCAAACAGAGCAACACTAATGAATATACTTGGAAGAGAGTCGGTCTCCACCAACTGGGATTTATTTAATATGCCTTGAGATTTGGGGTGAGGATAGAGTTTCTGTGGGCACACCATCCAACTGTAGGAACTCTCACATCTCAAAAGAGCAACTAATGATAAACAGCAGGAAACAAAGCACAAAGGGCATTAAGGAGTGAAAAAAATGTTTTTGAAAAATTGGGATTAACTGGTGAAGACTTCATAAGATTGTGAGTTGGAAGTTAATTCTCTCTTTTTTTAAAGAATTTTCTCTTGTTGTTTTCAAGACTTTCTATACATTAATACTAGTAGTTAAGGATTGTTTTGTTTTTTTGACTGCACCACATGGTTTGTGGGATCCTGACCAGGGATCAAACCTGGGCCTACTGCATTGGGAGCACGGAGGAGTCTCAACCACTCCACCACAGGGAAGTCCTGGGAGTTAACTCTTAAAGGAAACAGCAGACCCAGATTTTCAGAGTGAGCGGGAGGGGGGATGGTTTCGCTGGAATTTCTTCCACGTGTGAGATTACTGTGGTGATCAGACATGGGATACTGAAAACTAATGAGACCACATGCACCCAGGGAGCCATGGCCGTGAATCGAGCTGGGACCGCACTTGGCTGATCAGGCAGTCACCGGATGGTGAGTGTGATGAACACAGGGTGAGCAGGGTGGAAGCGACGATGAGGAAGACAAATCTAGCTGCTGTGTGCAACGTGAACGAGATTGAGGAAATGGGAATGGGGGAAATACAGCCTTCTCAGGAACAAAGGATCAGAAAGCATGGGGAAATCATTTATTGCCCAACATCATCAGCATGAACACCATGCAGCATATTATTACATTAATGCTAATGGTTTAACCCTGAATATTCACTGGAAGGACTGTTGCTGAAGCTCTGATACCTTGGCCACCTGATGCAAAGAGCTGAATCACTGGAAAAGACTCTGATGCTGGGAAAGACTGAAGGCAAAAGGAAAGGCGGGTGGAAAAGGATAAGATGGTTAGATCTCATGGACACCAACCCGATGGACATGAATTTGAGCCAACTCCAGGTGATAGTGGAAACTGAGGAGCCTGGCATGCTGCAGTCCATGGGGTCGCTGAGTTGGACATGACTTAGTCACTGAACAACAATGGCTCCATGTACAGCACCTGGACTGAAGGCTGGATCTCCTAACTATGTAACAAGGGTTTATTTCCTCCTAAGCCAGTGTTGTTTTGCATACAACTTCTTCATAAAATTAAGTGAAATCAATTTTTAAAATCTCAGAAAGAATATATGTAGAACTAAGGAAGTGTATTCCTAGTTTTCTAGTGCTGCGAATTACACTCTGACAGATTTTAGTCATTGCTATGATTTCAAATCACTCAAGAAAACAAATGATGGTGCTTACCATTTAAATCCTTAAACCCCACACTGTAGTTAAATTCAGCTCTCGGCGGTTTAGGATCTGGAGGAGGGAGAATGTCGACTCCTAAACTCTGTGAAAACAGAGCCCCAGCCCCAAAGTTATTCAGGATACTCACATTTTTGCAGGGCAAATTGTTCATTAAGTTAAGAATCGTCTACTGTTTACCCATGTTCTCTCTAAACATGTTCTCTAAAAACTGTATTATTTGCACATTTTAGGTGATTTTTTTCCCTACAGAAAACGATAAGTTAAAAATTATTCTAGAAAGTACACTTTGAAACAAAACAGATCAACTGAGACTGATGAGAATGAAGTTGTTTGCTTTTATAAACAACAGAAAAAACTTCTGGTAATGGTGCATTTGTGACACATACACTATATATATAATTCATTAAGACTTAAGTTATGACATCAAAGAAAGGAATATTTAGTCACTTGAAGAAAAGAACTGTTCAGGATGCAATCTTTTATTATACAGTAAAATGTTAATGCTGTTGCTCTTATTTAATAAAACTCGTTAAAAAGAAATGAAGACACAGTAAGTTACTAATTTTGTAAGTAACATTATTTTTTAAGTGAAAAAGTGACTTCTTGTATGATTTAAAAGCTAATATTTAAAAATATTTTTACATCCGTAGTTTGAGAAGTGATTTCACCTGTTCCTACTCATGAATGTTTTCATGACAGTAAGTGTATTTTTTATGTTAATTTGATGTAGTAAATCCTTGTTCACGTTTTAAATTTCTGAAAGAAGCAATCATTATACTTTTGAGAATAAATTAATGAGATACTATCAGTTATAAGTAGAAAAAAAAAGACCATTAATCAAGAAGCTTAAAAAAATGAACCAAAGAAAGTTAGAATCAAGGATAAAATGTAGGGAAGAGTGACTGCAACCCCAGAATTCATTCTAAAAACCAGAATAAGCTTGCAAAAATTGCCAAGAAAAGGGAAGGTTGATAGAGAAACTATGGGGCAGATACCGGAGCACAGAAAATAGAGAAAGGAAGTGCACACACACACACAAATGCTCATTAACTAGTTGCTTTTTAAACACTATAATTAGGAAGTATAACATTGCAATTAGAGGAGCCAACTCATTTTTTCTCAGGAATATATCAGGCTACTTAAAGAAATTAGAAATAGTTCTCTATCAAAATGTGTATCTATGAATGTGTGATGTAACAGGCTTTGAGTAAAATAGAGAGGGAAAGAAGAGCAAGGAATAGTTTTAGGAAGAAACTCCTTTAATCACTTTTAGCCAAGCAAACCCTGTGACTGGGCTCACTCGAGCACAGTGAAGATCAAAACTCAGAAAGGCTCTCAGTAAAGGCAGATCCAAGACACTCTGAGGGGTCCCCATCTTACTCTGGAGGTTATACCAACAATACTCAACTATGAAAATCCCAAACTGACCAAACAGGATAGTCATTCCTCTATGGAGCAGAAGTGAGTGGACAGAGACAAGCAGACGTTCAACAAACCCTCCCCCTTCACAGGTGGAAAAAAGTCCTCGTATCTACAGAAATGTGGCTACCATCCCTCTGGTTTTTAGTCAGCACCCCTTTTCTTTAAGCCTGTTGTCTCATCTTTTGTCTCTTCCTTCATAGAGTCTGAACTTCCTTGAATTTCATATAGAATATAAAGTAGATGCTAACTAGTATTGATTTATTTTTCTAAAATAAACATAAAAAATAGATTAGTCTTCATTTATTTTGTAGAAAACTTTGGGATCCCTGTCTTTCTTATTTAGGAATATTGGATGATTCTTATTTTAGTGCTTTATGCAGAAAGTCATGAGCTGATTAGCCTTTACATAAAGGTAACTGCCAGGGAAATTGTTCAGTGAGGGTGGTGGTTGCAGAGGGTTTGCTTGGGGAAAATTCCTCCATTGGCATTCCTAAGTATTGGGATACCATGAGCATGAGAACTGCCATAACAGAATGTGTGTGTGATCCATGTATTCAGTTAACTGAACTCAGAAGGGTATAATCAGGAAAAAAGCTTTATTTTTTTCCCCAACTACAGTTAGAGCAGGACTATATAACATTGTCAATTTCCAGTCGTTAGAAAGATAGCTCTCTTGTCATATTAGAATCAAATTCAGTAACACTGTGTTTTTTTTCCCCCTAATTTGAAAGTTAAGAAGGAGAATTTACCTGAGTCAGGAGATCCATCTCTCCCAGCAAATTGCTGAACATTTGGTCTATATCTTCGTTTGACTCACCCATCTGAAAAAGGAAGAAATCCAGAAATAAACAGTCTAATAAAAGCCTGGTCCTTGGGGATAATTGTCCCATCTCTTTTTTTCCTCCAAAAGGCCCATCAATGGGCAAGTAAGTCAAGAAGAAAAGCTTGTGGAGAGGAAGGTTCACTTCAGCCTGCACGTCCATGCCTGACCTCTCTGCAATTTGCTTGGTCCAAGATTGAGCCGAACTCCAGGGACTGTCTCAGAGTATCAATGGGACTGTTTTCCCAGACAGAACTAGTCTCCTTGGGGCCAACTGGACAAGTGGGTGACATTCAGGAATTCACAACCAGGTAGGACACCCTGATTGGAAAAAGAGAATGCCTCAGGTCGTGGGCGATGGCACCAGAGCCACAAAGAACTTCATTTCCACTTGAAAACGAACACAAAAATGATGTCAGGTGTGAGAGAGCAAATTTACCAAAAAATTCCTTGCTTTACAAGTTTTTATCTGAAACAGCAGTTTTCAGCACATTTATTTGGAAATATTAGGGTGCCACACAGTTAGAACTAAAACGGCCACATGATCAAGTGATAAGAGATGGAAATAAAACGTATTTTACATTATAACCTTTCTCTACCTAAACCAAGCGAAGGAAGTGGCCACGGGAGAAAAAGTGCTTCCGTAAAGTGTGAGGAGGGACGCCCTGGGAGGTATAACTAATTGCTTTGGTCCTGACATTGTTGGTGAGGCTGGATTAGGACATTAGGAGGCACGGTCACAAGGCTTAATTAGTAATGTGTTGTTTGGCAATAAAGACTCAACTGCTTCATCTGTAAGATAAGGACTTTGTTGCAGATAATTTCTAAGGGTCAGAAATGCTCTAAAACACTAGAAAATTAGTGCTCATTACAGTTCAAGCTAAGAAGTCTGGTGAATGGATGAGATCAGCATGGATTACTTAAACCAAACAATATGTATGTGTGTGTATGCATGTGTTTGTATCCATTATTTTATATGAAACTTAAATACATACAAAAGTTGAGAAAATAATGTAATTATCTTCATGTACCCATTGTCCAGCTTTAACAATGACCAACTCATGACTGATCTTTTTTACGTAAATATCATATATGTAACATTAAAGGTTTTTTTTCTCACATAACCATAATAATATTATCTCTGCACACACACTTGTGTGTATTTGTATTTAAAATAAATTACTTGAATTGCCAAGATACAGAAGCAACCTAAGTGTCTATCAATAGATGAATGGATAAAGAAGATGTGGTAAACGTACACAGTGGAATATTACTCAGCCATAACAAGGAGTGAAATCTTGCCATTTGCAGCAACACAGATGACTTGGTGGGCATTATGCTAAGTGAAATAAGTCAGGCAGAGAAAGACAAATACTGTATGATATCACTTATCTGTAGAATCTAAAAAAAGACAATAAATTAGTAGATAAAACAAAAAAAGAAGCAGATTCACAGGTATTGAGAACAAATTAGTGGTTACCAGTGGGGAGAGAGAGGAGGGGAGGGGCAACATAGGGGTGCAGGGTAAGAGGTGCAAACAATCTGGTATGAAGTAAACTGCAAGGATGTATTGCACGACACGAGAATATAGCCACTGTTTTATAATAGCTATAGATGAGGTATAACCTTTAAAAATCGTGAATCACTATACTATATACCTGTAACTTACATAATACCAACAGCAACTATACGTCAATAAAAAATATTTGGCTAAAATAGGCAAAGTCAAGGTGAGTTTATCTTTCCATGACTAAATTATCATGAAAACTTATAGTTCTCCCTTTACTATAACCTCAAACTAATACTTAAGCAATAATACCTTTTCATATTTAATAGCTTTAGTTAATCAGGATTTAACTAAACCCTCTGTCTCTTTATATGTAGCTAAAAGACCTCTGTCATACTGACTCTGCTTATTTAAAACTGACCTAAATGATTAAAAAAACCAGTTCTTGAAAGTACAGAGATGTAATGATGACAATGATGAAGACATATCTAGCACTTAACCTTGTTCTAGGAACTGATCTGTAAGCCAGGTTGATATTAACAGTAAACAGCTAGAACGGCACTGACACTGAGAAATCAGAACGAATGAGTGCTGTAAAAACCATCTGGAGTCCATCAGTGCATATCTGCCAGACATCCACCCTGTGGACTTCCCTGGTGGCCCAGTGGCTAAGACGTGGCATCGATGGGTCAGAATATCCATTGAGCCCAAACACCTTAGATTTTCAGACTGTATACACCACTGATACAGAATGGGTTGAGGCATACACACACCACTATATATAGAATAGATAACCAACAAGAACCTACTGTGGAGCACAGAAACTCTACTCATATTCTGTAATCACCTATATGGGAAAAGAATCTGAAAAAGAATGAATATATGTATAACTGAATCACTTTCTTGTACACCTGAAACTAACACAACATTGTAAATCAACTATACTCCAATACACAATAAAAATTAAATTAAAAATTTAAAAAACCAAAACAGGTTGAGGACATGCCAGAGTGAATCATACACCTAATGTGGAAATAACTTGAAACAGCAGCACATACTTGTGACCTCTGCTGACTCCCCCGATGTTCATCAAAGTAGAAAAATCCTCCCCCTGCCCTCTCATTCCTTTTCCCTAGAGTCTGTTGATACTGAATTACTTAAAGGAGTTAACATCAAAATTATTCTGTAAATCTTGTTTTAAGCAAAGTAGGTTGCTGAAGTTGACTAATGTCCCTACTTGGAGAAGGAAATGGCAACCCACTCCAGTACTCTTGCCTGGAGAATCCCAGGGAAGGCGGAGCCTGGTGGGCTGCCGTCTATGGGGTCGCACAGAGTTGGACACAACTGAAGCAACTTAGCAGCAGCAGCAGCAGCAGGTTGCTGAAGGGATCACAGTTTAAAAGCGTTGTTTGGAGAAGGAACTGGCAGCCCACTCCAGTGTTCTTGCCTGGAGAATCCCAGGGACGGAGGAGCCTGTTGGGCTGCCGTCTTTGGGGTCGCACAGAGTCGGACACGACTGAAGTGACTTAGCAGCAGCAGCAGGAGATAAAGGCATCTTCTGAAAAACAGGTGACTTGGGGAAGAGGGGCACTTATCGGAAAACAAATAACATTTCAGAAAGATAAATGGTACTTCAGGAGGATATATGGGAGATAGGGGAGTTTTGTGAAAATGTCTGTCTGGTGCTTGGAACTTTCCTTAATTGTAAGACTTTTTCCAAAACTCAAACAACAATGATAGGTTGATAGGTAAAGAAAAGGTGAAAAGTCTTTGTCAAATCTTATTTATCTATGAGGAACTTTTCTCTAATTTTAAGACTCTTTCCAAGAGTAAAAAAGTCAATTAAAATGGACTTAAATGCATTCCTTTTTAGAGCTGAATAATACACAACTTCTTTATCCATTCATCTGTTGATGGACATTTAGGTTGCTTCCATGCCCTAACTATTATAAATGCTAGGAAATACATAGAATGAAAAGAATGAAAGAAATCCATAGACATTTTTTTAAAGCTATGAACATAACTGCAATGAACACTGCAGTACACGGTTTTTTTTTTTTTTTTTTGAATTTGCTGTATGATGCAGAGAACCCAAAGCTGGTGATTTGTGACAAACTAGAGGGCTGGAATCGGGAGGGAGGTGGGAGGGTGGTTCAGGAAGGAGGGTTCATATGTATCTATGGCTGATTCAGGTTGATGTATGGCAGAAACCATCACAATATTGTAAAGTGATTATCCTCTGATTAAAAATAAAAATTAGGACAAGTTAACTCATTTAAAAAAATAAAATAAAATAAAAGCGTTGTTATTCTTGGTGAAAATCCTGAAACATTTAGTTAAGAGCTATTAATAACGTAAATGTGTATTGATGTGTAAATTCAAACCAGATTACATATTTATCTTCCCTACAAGAAAACCTTGCTTTTGGAATGAACAGAATCAGAGTTCCATGGATATATACAGTGTCCATACACACACACACACACACACACACACACACACACACACGGACAAGAAAATAGGGCTGTGTCTATTTATATGTGCATTATTTCCTGAAGGTCAAAATCAAGAGTAAACAGACAGAAAGAGAGAAAAGAAACACCCAGCCCTGAGCACTCAAAGTGTTGTATGGGTTAACAGCCAAAAGAGAAAGGGTGGAGGAGCCTCAGTGAAGCAATGGATTGTGAAACAAGCAACGTGCACATAGCGACTGGGTGGAACTAACATCTTTTTGTGAGTATGTCATCTCTGAACTCCTTTTGTGTGAGTATGTCATCTCTGAACTCCTTTTGTGTATTGGGGAGGAACAACACATTGTTGATTAAAAACATCTGGAATCATTCTTTATCAGATAGATTTTGCTGGTTTGTTTTTTTTTTGGAGGGCGCAGAGAGTTGGATAGGAGTGGGATGGGGTGGTTGAGGCTGTACATTCAGGCCGAAATTCTGCCTTAGAGTCCCTGAATGACGGTGGGATTTTCCCTAATGCTCTGTCTTTCCCTAAGGCTCAAACTTCTGAGCCTGTTTTTATCTACAGATAGTTTTTCTTCTCCACATATATACATTTCCTATAAAAGCTTTAAATATGCATATTTAAAAAAATCTGCCTGTAAGAGAAAACATGGTGACTCTAAGGAGGTGTTAATGCAACTTGTGATGACTGTTTCACAGTGTATACATATACCATATCATTATGGCGGATGCCTTAGTGTCAGATGTCAGTCAGATCCCCAGAGTGCAGGAAGAAGTGTATCCCGACAGCATTCTAATATATACTTATGTTGCATGTTATATAATATACTTATATACAACTTATATAACATATATTATGAAAATATATATCTATATATTGCTTAATAGGACATCTGTTTATATCTATGGCAAAGTCAACCTTGTCTATTTAACTCAATTTGGACACGGGTTTCATTGCCACTTGGATGAGCAATTCCAGCCATGATTTTGGACCTGAGTGACTCACCTAAAGCAGCCCATTCAATATTCCACAAGCTTTTCCATCATTCTTCCCCCTCTGGTGCGTTCTCCTCCTATATGCCCTAGCTTGACTATTGGTCATTATCCATCTATTAGTCTAATTTAGAAACCCTGGCACAGTCCCCAGACTCTTCCCATTTTTCCACCCCCATCAGTCAAAAAAAAAAAAAAATCCCGTCGGTGGTTCCTGCAGAGAGCTTTCCTTTCCTTCATCCTCAGTGTTGAGACTCTCATCAGCTCATCAAGCCTCCAGAATTCCTCATCAAGTCCCATCACTATCATTTCAAATTTGAAGTGGGGATCTGAATGTTTCAATCTCCTGTTCTGTGGCTGATCACGATGAAGCAGGGAGAGTTCAAGTCTCGCCACATCTTTAAGTCCTTCGTAATTTGCCCCAACCTACTCTTCAGGGTTCAACTCTTGACACTGTCTGAACAGGATTTTAAACATTCTGTTTTGGTACACACTATTCCCTTCAAGTAGCATCCTCCTCTGTCCACTCATCCTTCATATAACCCTACTGATCATTTGGAATCCAACTTTCATGGATGTCAGCATACCTCGTGGAGAGACTTGCTGTCCATTGCACTTGGCAACCCTATCAGTAAATCCAGATGCCAACAACAACAACCTGGATAAGGTTTTTAAACCTCCCTGGGTTAGTTTCCTCATCTGTAAAATGAAGAGATTAACATGTAATTCGTAGGATTTCTGTGACATTCATATTGGTGTGCAACCATGACCACCATTCATTTCCAGAACCTTTTCATCTTCCTCAACTGAAATTTCATACCCATTAAATAGTAACTCCCCATCCCTCCCACCCCCAGCCCCGAATCCTAGGATCCATCACCCTACTTTCTCTGTTTATGCATCTGGCTACTCTAGACATCTCATGTAAGTGGACAGAAATATTTGTCCTCAAGATTCACCCTGGTTGTAGCACTATTGTGTACCGCGTACTATCGTGTATCATGCACTATTGTGCAAGTGAAGTGGTGTCTGAGTCTATAGCTAGATTGCCAGAATTAAACTATAACTATTAACAGAATTCATGAGAAAGAAAGTTGGAAAATCTGAGGTTCTTTCAGTATCAATTTGCTTTGATATTTTTATTATTTTTAAATTAAAAAAACCCCAACTGGCTGTGTTTATTTTTTCCAGGGAAAAAAAATCAGCCCACACATTGTTGCTGTTTAGCCATTCAGTCTGTCTGACTCTTTTGTGACTCCATGGACTGTAGCCTGCCTGGATCCTCTGTCCATGGGATTTCCCAGGCAAGAATACTGGAGCGGGTTGCCATGTCTTCTCCAGGGGATCTTCCTAACCCAGGGATCGAACCATTTGGTCCATGGATTATTTATCACTGAGCCACCAGGGAAGCCCCAGCCCACATATGACAACTACAGATACAAAAGAGGAGATAATTTTTAAAAAATCTGTTGGTGATAGGAATCACACTTGGTATGGAATATGTAGTGCAGAATCCAGGTCCTCAAATGCTGGTGGAGATCGTGAGGTAGCCAGTGTATGTACAACTGGAAAATAACAGACAATATTGCATTTTACCCAATTCCTGCTGTGTAGTTTTTTTTCAAAATGCAATGAAAGCCCTCCTCAAGAGGAAGTGGTTCATGGAACAACGCAGCCCGTGGTTAAAGGTTCTCGCAATGTGTGGGGGAGGAGGGAGGTAAAACTTCTGTGTAGCATAAAACAGGAAGCAGAAACATCTCTAAAATTACACACAGGATCAAATAATACTCAACAAAGAACCATAAGAAATGTCTTGGGTCAACTTAACTGGCTTTGCACAGTATACTTGAGGTCAGTGAAAAAAATGTTTTTATTGGAGTATAATTGCTTTAAAATGTTGTGTTTCTGCTGTACAACATCATGAGTCAGCTACATGTATACATATACCCCTTCCTCTGGAGTCTCCCTCCCAACCCCCACTTCCCACCCCTCTAGGTCATCACAGAGCACCGAATTGAGCTCTCTGTGGTATACAGCGGCGTCCCACTGGCTAGCTATTTCACACATGGCTCTGTGTGTGTGTGTGTGTGTGTGTATCAATGCTTCTCTCACAGTTCTTCCCACTTTTCCCTTCCCCTTCCCTGTGTCCACATTTCAGTTCTCTATATCTGCATTTCCATCCTTCTCCTGCAAATAGGTTCACGTGTACCACTTTTCTAGATTCCATATCTGCCTTAACATACAATATTTGTTGTTCTTTCTGACTTACTTTACTCTGTATGATAGACTCTAGGTTCATCCACATCACTACAAATGATCCAATCCCATTCTTTTTTATGTCTGAGTAATAGTCCATTATATATATGTACCACATCTTCTTTATCCATTCGTGGGTGGAAGTCAGTGAAAATTTTGAGAACTAGGCTAACAAATTGTTATGAAGTTAACAGGATAATCACTATGGTCATATGAACAATGCAGACCAATACAACAATCAATCACAAAGGAAATTCATGGGGGTGTCGTTAAGTGTGTGTATGTATGACCATGCAAAAGGAACAGCCAAGACAACAGGATTCTTTGGTAGGCAGTATTGTGATGGCAGAAGTTTGATGGAAAAAACATTTGTAAATGGAAGAGTGATCATGAAATGACATATTTTATTTAATAATTAAAAAAACACCAAAGGGGTATTTGAAAAAGTCTTAGAATTTGTTGACAGTGTAGACATACACATGTACATAACATGAAATGGATTACTGTATTTTTTAAAAGATATGTTTTTTTTTAATATTTGTATGTATTTATTTGGCTGCACTGGGTCTCACTGGTGGCATGCAAACTCTTAGTTGGGGCACGTGGGCTCCAGCTCCTGACCAGGGATTGAACGCAGGCCCCCTGTGTTGGGAGTGTGGTGTCTCAGTCACTGCACCACCAGGGAAGCACCAAAAGTATGATTTTTAAATGGACTTCTTTCCAAATTGTTTTAGTTTTGAGTGAATGCAGGGTGGAGTGGGCAGAGTAATAATGTACTCTGCTAAGTCAAGCTCCAGGGAGGTGAAAAGTGAGACGGCAGAAAGAGACCCAAAAATATTCAACAGCATCAAAAGTTAACCACATGTGACATGGGGGAAGGGCAGCTTATATGAATGCAAATTCTCACTTGCATCTACTGACTTTTCTATATCTTTAGAAGACAAGAAGTAGACTAGTGTCACTTGTATATACTTGGGCTGAAAAGAGATCTTGAGATTTTCTTAAGTTCCCTTTTTATTCTAATTTGAGCATTTACATAAAGTATGGGGAACTGCTTTCGTATTTAGAATCTACTGTGGCATCAAACAAAAGTGACAACATAATTTAGGGCTTCTTGAAGAGATAAAAATAGAAAAATGTATTATTCACTCATTTGTAAGTAAGAATAATGGGAACTAACTTTCATAACACAACGCCTACAGATAGTTATATGTATTGACTGTTTCCTACTTGTCCCTGTTTTCTCTTGAATTTACCCCGCTATGGCTGAATGTTTGTGTCCCACGTACCCCCTGTCCCTGCCCCCAAATTCATTTGTTGCAACCCTAATATCCAATGTGACGGTATCTGTAGACGGAGCCTCTGGGAGGAAATTAGGTCATGAGAGTGGAGCCTTCATGTTGAGATTACTGCTTGTATAAGAAGAGATTTGAGGGACTTCCCTGGTAGTCCAGTGGCTAAGACTCTTTGCTCCCAATGCAAGGGGCCTGGGTTCAATCCCTGGTCAGGGAACTAGATCTTACATGCCACAGCTAAGACCTGGTGCAGCCAGATAAATGAAGAGACACAAGAGAGCTTGCTTCTCTCTCTCTCTCTGCCATGTGAAGATGCAGCAAGAAGACGGCCATTGCAAACCAGGAAGAAGACCCTCACCAGACACGGGATCTGCTCACACCTTGGTCTCTGACTTTTCAGCTTCCAGAATGGATGAGACATAAATGTCTGTTGCTTAAGCTGCCCAGTCTATGGTATTTTTGTTCTAGCATCTCAAACTGACGAAATGAAGTGTGTTAGTTGCTCAGTCAGTCATATCTGACTCTTTGCAACACCATGGACTGGGGCCTGCCAGGCTTCTCTGTCCATGGACTTCTCCAGGCAAGAATACAGGAGTGGGTAGCCACTCCCTTCTGCAGGGGATCTTCCCAGGGATCAAACCCCGGTCTCCCGCATTGCAGGCATCTTCTTTACCATGAACTTTTGTTTCTACCCTGTCACCAAACTGTGTCAAGATCACCAACAACCATCACATTTCTAAGTCCAATAGTTAATTCTCAGCCTCTTAAGCAGCATTTAACACCATTCACCGATCACCTTGTTTTGGAAATACTTTTTTCACTTGGCTTCCATGAAAGCTTTCCTTCCTGCTTTTCCTCCTAACAGAGACCAACTGAACTTGAAGTTAGTAAAAGTTAAGTTTCAGGGATTCCAGGGACTTCTGGTGGTCCAGTGGCTTAGAATCCACCTTGCAATAGAGGCGACTCGGATTCAATCCCTGGTCTGGGAACTAGGATCCCTCATGCTGCAGAGCAACCAAGCCCATGAGCCATAGCTGGGCCTGTGTGCCACAGTGAAGGTCCCACGTGCCGCAACTGAGACTGACGCAGCCAAATAAGTAAACTTTTTTTTTTAAGTTTCAGGGATCCTCACTTACAGGCTCTTTCTAAGACTGTACTTCTCTTCTGGCCGCCAAGCCACAGCATGGAACACTGCTTTCTTGCTGAGAGAGTGGTAGTGGTCTCAGGGCTTGGAGTGGGGCTAGTGGGCTGCCAGCATCACTTCCACTTCACCTGGACTCCAGCAAGAGCTGGACCTAAGGTAAATCTCACAGACTGTGGATGCCATCCTCTATTCCAAGGAGAATCTCTGAAGCAAACACTGTTCTGCTCTGTTACTTGCCTGCAGTCACCTTGACCCAGGCTCCATGGCCACCTGACCTCACCAGCAGGACCAGCTTAGCAGCTGGGAGGGGGCAGGAGCTGTGTGGTCCCAGTTAAACTGGACCAGCTGCTTCTTGAGCCACTGGGAGCCATGGGTACCACGTTATATCTAGCAAAAGCAAGTGACTCAGTTCTCTGAGATCTTGCTGCTGGGCAAGAAGCACCTCCAGTGGAAGAAACCACAGAGCAAGTTACAGATGAGGCCTGACAATGGAGAGTTAAGCGACTGAAGCAAAACTTTTTCTAAATTACCAGTAACACAATTAATGTTGAGTAACCAAGCTGGAGGAAAGACTAAATTAGCTATTTCCACTACAGAAGATTGTATTTCAAATCCATCCCCATATGGAGAGCTGATCAGAGAATATGCAGTCTAAAATGCAGGAAGACATACGTCAGGCAGTTAGTAATAATAAAAACGTGCTTTGGGGATACTATGATATTTGTGGCATGTATGTTCTTTTAATGGAGAAGGAAATGGCAACCCACTCCAGTATTCTTGCCTGGAGAATCCCATGAACAAAGGAGCCTGGTGGGCTACAGTCCACAGGGTCGAAAAGAGTCGGACACGACTGAACGACTTAACACACACACACACGTTATTTTAAAACTGAAATACAGTTGATTTACTGTAATATTTCAGGTGTACAGCAGTGATTCAGCTTATACATATATATGTATAGTATATATACATCATATTACATATAATGCACATATATATATATTATTTTTCAGGTTATTTTCCATTATAGGTTAAGGTATTTAATACTGTTCCCTGTGCTATATGGTAGGTCCTTGCTGTTTGTCTATTTTATATATAGTAGTGTGTATCTGTTAATCCCAAACTTCTGATTCATCCTCCCCTTCCCTTTCCCCTTTGGTAACCATGGTTTCTTTATTTTTTTAAATTTTGATATATTTAATTAAAATTTTTTACAGTTGGAGTATAAGTGCTTTAAAATGAAATGAATCAGCCATATGTATACATATATATACAGCCCCTCCTACTCCGCCCCAGCGCCATCCCACCCATCTAGGTCACTACAGGGCACAGAGCTGAGCTTCCTGTGCTTTATAGCAGGCTCCCACTAGCTATCTATTTTACCCATCATGATCAGTCACTCAGTCGTGTCTGACTCTGCAACCCCATTAACTCTAACCCGCCAGGCTTCACTGTCCATGGAATTCTCCAGGCAAGAATACTGAAGTGGGTTGCCATTTCCTCCTTCAGATGATCTTCCCGACCCAGGGATTGAACCTGAGTCTCCTGCATCTCCTGCTTGGCAGGATTCTTTACCGCCAAGCCACCTGGGAAGCCCCTGTTTTACACATAGCAGCATATAAATGTCAACCCTGATTTCCCAATTCCTCCCACCCTCCCCTTTCTGCCCTGTGACCACATGTCCCTTCCCTACATCTGTGTCTGTATTCCTGCCCTGCAAATAGGTTCATCTGTACCATTTTTCTCGGAGAAGGCAATGGCACCCCACTCCAGTACTCTTGCCTGGAAAATCCCATGGATGGAGGAGCCAGGTAGGCTGCAGTCCATGGGGTCGCGAAGAGTTGGACACAACTGAGCAGCTTCACTTTCACTTTCCTGCATTGGAGAAGGAAACGGCAACCCACTCCAGTGTTCTTGCCTGGAGAATCCCAGGGACAGGGGAGCCTGATAGGCTGCCATCGATGGGGTCGCACAGAGTCGGACACGACTGAAGCAACTTAGCAGCATCAGCAGCAGTACCATTTTTCTAGATTCCACCATAGGTTTGTTTCCTATGTCTGTGAGTCTATTTCTGTTTTGTAAGTAAGTTCATTTGTATCATTTTTTTTTTTTTTTAGATTTGTGGTAAGTACTTTAAAAAATTAGCCATTTGTTGTGATTCCTTTCTCACTCTAAATATTTACTATTTTAAATTTTATTCATCATTTTGTACTCTTTTTTTTTTTTTTGAAGGGAATGTCCTCAAAATGTGTAAGATTCAGGAACCTCACTGGCTTCTCCTTTCAGCCTCTCCCATCAGCCCCTCATTTCCCAGATCTCCTGGTCTTCCCTCTGGCCTCTCTACACTCACTCCGGGCTGATCTCACACCATCTTGTGGCTTAAAACTCTGCATACAAGCTGCCGAAAACCAGTGTGCATCTCCAGCCCAAACTTCTCTCTTATTTCACATATTCAACTACTACTTGGCCCCGCCCCATCCCTCGAGTCTCTGATTTTATCTTCTTTATTTCTTCTGCTCCTGGGAGCCCCCCAGCTGCTTTAAGGACCCTGCCTGCATCTGCACATGTTTTTCTCTTTATCTGAACACCTGTTTCCTGCTGACCTAAATGGCTTACTCCCCACAGCCTTTAGGTGGTTGCTTAAATGTTCCCTCAGTGTTCCCCGACCTCTTTCAAAATCAACTCTTTACCACAAGCCCACTTCTCCCTGTTTACATTCTCTTTCCACTTATCAACTAGGATGTAAGCTCCATGAGGGCAGGGATTTGACTGTTTTTGTTTCTTGATGGGTTCCCAGGAAGCTGAGCAATGCAGAAACACGATAGACACTGAGTGAATACTTGTCACATGAATGAATGAAAAAAAAAGTAAAATGCAATACATTCATTTAAGTTTCACGAGGGCAAGGATTACTTCTGCGTTCCTAACGCCAAACATAGTGCCTGTCTTGGTCACAGAAGACCTACAAAAGTCTTCCCTGAATGGATGAATGGCTTCAAGCGGAAGCAGTGGAGGCGAAACGATGAGAGGGGGAGACAGATAAGAAAAGGGAAATGGGGACTTACATGATGGTCCAGTTATTAAGACTCTGTGCGTCCGCTGCAGGGAGTGAGGTTCAATCCCTGGTCAAGGAACTAACCTCCCAAATGCCACACAGTGTGGCCAAAAACATTTTAATAAAGAAAAGAGAAGGAAAACGTTTCTACAGCCACCGTAGTGGGTGGTAAGAGTGAACAGGAGGGAATTCCCTGGGGGTCCAGCGGTTAGGACTCTGAACTTTCACTGCCAATGGACCAGGTCTGGGGAACTAAGATCCCATAAGCCTTGAGGTACAGTCAAGAAAAGAGAGAAAAAAAGAGAAGGAAAGGAAAGAAAAAAGATGATGCTTTGCTAAGTCAAGCTCCAGGTAGGTGAGAGGTGAGATGCATGAATAAGACCCCAAAACGTTCAACAGAATTTGGAAATAGTAAGTGACACAAGAGTATTCTTTAATGCTTTCAAAGGGGATACCTTTAAATGGAAAAATCTGGTGGACACACTTTCAACCAAATAATCAAAGACTTAGGATCACCACTGATGGGACAACCTGACATCACTGCCCCTGTGGTAATGCCCCCCAGACGTGGCATCACCTCTACACTAACACACCAGAGTATTTCACTGGAGTCTAGTCTGGAGGGGTCAATCCAACAAATCTCCATTGAGGGACTTTCTGCAGAACAAACAAAATGACTTGTCTAGACTCTTCGGGGGAAAAAAAAAGATGTTATTGGGATAATTTGGAAAATGTGAATATGAACTGTATCAGAAATGTGAATATGAACTGTATCAGAAAATTATTAAGTCAATGAAATTTCCTGGGTGTGATAACTGTGGTTTGTGTTTGAGAAGGTCTTTGCTCTTAAGAGATAAATGGTGAAAAACATAAAGCACACACCGTAAAATGTAAACAATGAGTGAATCTGGGTGATGGGAATACGGCTGTCTGTTGCACTTATTCTTACTTTTTTGTTGTTGTTGAAGTATTGAAACTTTTCAAGAGAAAAAGCTGAGGAGGAGGGAAAGAACCAAAATCTTCTAAGTCCGGTGGATCTGAATTTAAAAAAGCAAAGCAGGGACTTCCCTGGTGGTACAGAGGAGAAGAATCCGCCTGCCAAGTCAGGGGATGCAGGTTTGATTCCTGGTCTGGGAAGGTTCGGAGCAACTAAAGCCCATGTGCCACAGCTACTGAGCCCAAGTACTGCAGCTACTGAAGCCCGTGTGCCTAGAGCCTGTGCTGCACAAGAGAAACCAGTGCAATGAGAAGCCATGCACTGCAATGACGAGTGGCCCCAGCTCACTGCAACTAGAGAAAGCCTGTGCGCAGCAACAAAGACCCAGAGCAATAAAAAAACAAACAAAATAAATAAATAAAATGGTACCCCTTTAAAAAAAAAAAAAAAGCCAAGCAAAAAAAGAAAAGAAAGAAAGAGGAACAGGGAGAGAATGTAATGTGAGATGCTGGCAAAGACAATACAAAAGAAAAAAAATATCTATCCTGAGCAGAGCTGATTTGTTATCTCATCTAATTATCATAAAACCCTGCAGGGGTGGATAACCCTACTACTCCCATCTTCATAGATGAAGAGCTGTTTGAGTGACAGGCCCAAGATCACACAGGACAGGACTCAAACTCAAGTCCTGTCTCTTCCATCGTGCTGCTTGCTCCTGCCTTATGCAGAAAACAAGCCACATAGTCAAAAAGTCACAGCATGGGAGTCGTAGTGAAAGAAAAACGTAGGTGCAAAGTACACCTGGACACTCGCAGCACGTCTGCCTAGAGATGACACATGGTCACAGGCACCAGGAAAATGTAAGAGGAGAAAAAGGCACACGCAGTATAGGAAACCAAACTGAAATAGGATTTCACGCAGTAACATCTCAGCTCAAAGGGAGGCTCTTTCACATCAGAGCTTCTAAAGACTCCAGGATGGGGTTTTGTCTTCATAGACATGACTGTGGGTGCTATCATAGCATCTCCCTGCTCAGCTATGCTAAGCTAGGGTCCCTGTCAGGCCATGGTCCTGACATCCACCCCTTAGGATAGATAGAAAGGGAGGGGCCGCCTGGGTCTTAACACTGTGCGCAACAAACAGGTGGAAACAAATTATCTGGCAATCACAAGATTTTGATGCATGATTTTAAAACAGTAATATTCCCTTCTTCCAACTCCTAGTTGAAAGCGGAAAAGGATGAAGGGAAAGAGGTCAAAACACTTTGGCTTCAATTTCTCATTTTTGCTGTGGCAGTGAAGACCAATGTGTTCTAGTGCAAGGAGGATTTCCCTGAGCGATTGCTGAAATTCTTAAATATCCAAGCATGAGAATATTAGTGTCAGATGGCTTTTTAATTTGCAGGAGGGCAGCAGGGATATTTCCTAAAGATTCCTAAGAATGAAGAGTCATGACCTAGGCCATAAGTGGAGTAAAAAGGACCAATGTCCCCTGAGATGCATGGAATAGTGCCCAGCAGAGCACATGTTCCAGGCTTTGCTTAGAAAGCAGGAAACAGCTCCTCAGGGCTGAATCTGCCACAACAACACTCTAAGACTGTTGGCCAGCTTTGTGAGTCATTTCTTATAGCAAAATAGACCCACAGGTTGCTATACACCATAAAAAAAAAATCACTGAAACCAAAAGAAAAACTAAAGGCAACTTATTTCCTCAACTCAAAAACATATTTTGACATTCAAATACTTCTGAAGCCATGATTCATATCGTCGAATATGAAATCTGGCTACCACCAGTAGGAATCAGCTATGACATAGTATTCCTTAACCACACACGTGTCAACTGAGTGGAACAGAAAAGGTGTCTTTTTATCTTATCGTCATTTTATTTGTTATCTGCATTGGTAGTAGAAGACACACTTGATTTAAAAAGCTATCAGGGATTCCCCTGGTGGTCCAGTGCTTAAGAATCCACACTTCCATTTTGGGTTTATTTTTGTGTATGGTGTTAGGAAGTGTTCTGGTTTCATTCTTTCACATGTAGCTGTCCAGTTTTCCCAGCACGACTTATTGAAAAGGCTGTTTTTTCTCCACTGTATATTCTTGTCTCCTTTGTCAAAGATAAGATGCCCATATGTGTGTGGGTTTATCTCTGGGCTTTCTATCTTGTTCCACCGGTCTTTATTTCTGTTTTTGTGTCAGTATCATTCTGTCTTGATGACTGTAGCAATTTGAGTCTGTTCTAGTGAGGTGGATGAAGCTAGAACCTGTTATACAGAGTGAAGTTAAGTCAGAAAGAGGAAAACCAACATCGTATATTAATGCATATATATGGAATCTAGAAAAATAGTATTAATGAACCTATTTGCAGGGAAGGAATGCAGATGCAGATACAGAAAACAGACTTGTGGATACAGTGGGGGAAGGAAAAAGGGCGACAGAGAAAGCAGCATCGACATACGTACCCCACCACCTGTGAAATCGACAGCTGGTGAGAAGCTGCTATACAACATAGGGAGCTCAGCTTGGCGCGCTGTGATGGCCTAGAAGGGTGGGATGCGGGAGGGAAGGAAAGCTGATCTGCACTGTCGTAGGGCAGAAACCAACACAACATTGTAAAGCAATTTTCCTCCAAATAAAAAATAAATTAAAAAAAAAAAAAGAATCCATGTTTCCATTGCACTGGGTTCAATCTCTGGTTGGGAAACTAAGATCCTGCATGCTGCACAACCAAAAAATAAATAAATAAAATTAAAATTAAAAATATATAAAAAGCTTAAAAAAAAATTCAGTGATGCAGCACTGAAATGTAAAGTTAAGGTCTGGCGAAGACTGACATTCATAGACCAGGACATACAATTCATGGCAGCAGGAATTACTAGAGTGCTCAGACTGTAATTTTCAAACTCAAAAGAGATGGATTTCACAGATTTATGTATCATGAAGAATTATCATTTAGGTACCAAAGGCCTACTTACTAAACACTTGTAATTGGAATCCAAAAGCTGTTTCGCTTCCAAAAATATTTAAGACAATAAAGAAAAATAAATCTTTGTATTTAAGCAAATAAATATTTTTAAAATTCATGACTTTTTTCATTTCAGTCGCTCGGTTGTGTCTGACTCTTTGCGACCCCATTGACTGCAGCATGCCAGGCCTCCCTGTCCATCACCAACTCCCAGAGTTTACTCAAACTCATGTCTGTTAAGTCGGTGATGCCATCCAACTATCTCATCCTCTGTCGTCCCCTTCTCCGCCTGCCTTCAAACTTTCCCAGCATCAGGGTCTTTACACATGAGTTAGTTCTTCACATCAGGTGGCCAAAGTATTGTCAGTCCATCCAATGAATATTCAGGACTGATTTCCTTTAGGATGGACTGACTTTTTTGGATGAGCCTAAAAATTGCACTGTGAACTCTAAAGGTTGAAAGGAACAGGCTTGGCTAAGTGTCTGGCACGCTCAGCCTGTCTTAGAATCTTAAGATTCTCAATATGAAGAGGTAAAGGCTCACATTTTATTTGTAATACCAAGAAGAAACAATATGAAATTCTATAAGCAACTGTATGCTGTTATGTCCTAAAATGTCCCTGAACATTTGATGCAGTGTCTTCCACCTCCAAAAAGAAACTGTTAAGGAACTGATCAATGAAATAGGATAAGGATGCTGAATGTTCTCAAGATGAGAAGTGAACAATGACCTTTGGCTTTAACCACATAAAAGTCACTGGTTATCTCTGGAGAAGCGTTGAGGGTGGAAACCAAATGGAGCCCCTTCAGAAGGGAGTGGGGAAGAGAGAGAAGACAAGACAACCTATCTGAGAAGGTGAGTCCATTCAGTCAGTAGCAATTATAACGTGCGTTCCTGTCACTCACAGTTCTTCCAATTTCACGGCTCCAAACATCTTTCTTTTAAACTGAAATTTTATTTTTATCTACTTATTTTTTTCTTTCGGCTACACCACACAGCATGTGGGATCTTAGTTCCCCAACCAGGGCTCAAACCCATGGCCCCTGCAATGGAAGTATGAAGTCCTAACCACCAGACCCCCAAGAAGTCCCCCACAGATGTGCTGTGCCATCATTTAACCACTTCTGTATTGCTGGAAATGGATTATTTGTCCTTCTTTTCAAGAAATAATGTTACGAGCCAGATGTTTTCCTTTGCTGAAAAATTATTTGCAGCAAGGCTTAAGGATAAAACTGGAAATATCAATTAATTCTTGTTGCCTTTCTGTGGGGTAAGAAAATCTCTGGTTTTGGGTCCTGGTCAGTATTCTGCACCTGGTACCAAAACCCCCAAAGGACTGGGGCTGTTGGTAAAAATAACAGTCAAGGGTGGTAAACTCTGCATTAATGAGCTCAAGCAGTGTGTGTCCCCACCATGCATGCCCTGGCCTCCTCTCTATTTTCAAGTACTTGTGGCCATTTCTGTGAGCGCGTGTGTCCAAAACACGATATACCACGTGCCATGGAAAATATATCAGAAAAATCTGAGGTGCATTTAAGAGTTTTCAGCGGAAACCCAGTTCTAATTCTTTTTCTATAAATTTTACTAAAACCTTTTGGTAAATTCTAATGTATTTTACTAAAATTTTAGTAAATAAGTAAATTTTTACTAAATTTTAAAATTAGTAAATTCTCTCTCTTTTTCCTCAAAGATGCACTGAAAATGTTTTTTACTCTATTTTGAAGTTAGAACTGAAGTTAGAACTATTTTCAAGATAGGAGCTGAATTTTTACTCCCACACATTCACGATGATTCATCCTTTAAAAAAAAAAAAAAAGCAAAAAACATCTATTAACAGTATTTTTCTCCCAAATCAGCTTCCATAAGTAGTTGGGGTGCAGTGTGTGTGTGGTGGTGGGGCGCTCCTATTTTGCTCACATTTGCCTTGAGACACGTGGGCCCACCCACGGCCGAGGCTGGGGGACCACGAGCCAGCTGGGGCAGACAAGACCCTTCCCCAGGGACAGAGCAGAGTCTAGAACTCCGAGACAAAACCCAGCACTGTGACTTATTGGCTGGGTAACCTTGGGCAAGTTACTTAAACTTCTCGGCACTTTAGTTTTCTCATCTTCAAAAGGTGTGATAACTAGCTGCCTCGTGGGGTCCAGGTGGGAGTCTATAAATGAATGCATGTACGGGGATGGGGGAGCCTGGGGGGCTGCCGTCTATGGGGTCGCACAGAGTCGGACACGACTGAAGTGACTTAGCCGTAGCTGTACAGTCTGTACAACAGGCCTGGCTGAGCTCTGTGCACTCAGTAACTGTAGCCCCAGTACATAAGCAACTGGAACTGAAGCCTTCTTTAGCCTCTGAAAGGCCTGGAAGGCTGAAGACATGCCGATAATAATCCTTTAGAAGCTGGTATTATTTTTCCTATTTTACAAAGTTTAAGCAACTTATCCTAGATCAGAAAATTAGTTAGCTGCAATAGTATGGAATCACTAATTACTTTACTTAAAGTAAGTGCCACTTTGAATCACTGCCTTAGATCCATTATTTAGAGTCTTATTAGCAGCTTAGGGTTTAAGGAGAGAGATTTTAGGTGAATGCAGTAGCTTTGGTGCTTGAGACTCAGCTTAAATGCCACCCCTCAAAGAAAAGCAGGCCCCCTCAAGATCTCCACCAAATCATATTGGATGCTCCAATGCTCAAGAATACGGGCTGATCGGATATTCTGATCATGGTTGTGGAGAGAAGGGTGACAGTGAGCAGTGCACGTCACACTGTTCCAGCCAACAGTCTCCTGACCAGGAGCCTAATGCTCAGCCCATCCTTTCCCCACCAAGAAAACCAACTGGCTCCACAGGCATTCTTGGTTGTGACTGGCAGGGGTGGGAAAGTCATGAATGGAAAGAAAAGGGAGAGTGTTTTAAAATATATACATATCTTTTTTTTTTCTTTTTACAATAGCCTCTTTAAAGATTCTTTTTTTTAGTTGGAGTATTGTTCATTTACAATGTTGTGTGAGTCTTAAGTGTACAGCAAACTGGTTCAGTTATACATATACAAATTATTTTTCAGATTCTTTCCCATATAGGTTATTACAGAGTATTGAATATAGTTCCCTGTGCTATACAGTAGGACCTAAATAGACATTTCTCCAAAGAAGACACAAAGATGGCCAACAGGCTTGTGAAAAGATGCTCAATATCACCAACAAGACAAAAAGTGAAAGAGAAACCGTTAGTCGCTCAGTCGTGTCCAATGCTTTGCAGTCCCATAGACTGTAGCCTGCCAAGTTCCTCTGTCCATGGAATTCTCCAGGCAAGAATACTGAAGTGGGTAGCCATTCCTTTCTCCAGGGGATCTTCCCAACCCAGGGATCAAGCCCAGGTCTCCTGCATTGCAAGCAGATTCTTTACCATCTGAGTCACCAGGGAAATGAAAATCAAAACTACAAATCCAAATAGTCAGGATGGCCATCATTAAAAAGTCCACAAATAATAAATACTATAGAGGGTATGGAGAAAAAGGAACCCTCCTTCACTATTGGTGGGAATATGAGTTGGTGCAGCCTCTGTGGTTATCAGTATGTACATGCATGTTAAGTCGCTTCAGTAGTGTCTGCCTCTATGCAACCCTATGGACTGTAGCCCACCAGGCTTTGGGGATTCTCCAGGCAAGAATACTGGAGAGGGTTGCCATGCCCTCTCCAGGAGATCTTCCCAACCCAGGGATTGAACACACGTCTTCTGCGTCTCCTGCACTGGCAGCTGGGTTCTTTACCACTAGCCCCACCTGGGAAGCCCTCAGATATCAGTATGGAGGCTCCTTAAAAAAATAAACCTAGAGTTACTGTATGATGCTGCAATCCCACTCCCGGGTATACATCCAGAGATCATTCTAATTTAAAAATGTACATGCACAACCCCAACTGCACTATTTACAATAGCCAAGATACGGAAGCAACCTAAATGTCTATTGACAGATGGATGGATAAAAAAGATGTGGTATGTATGTATGTATCTATGTAGGTATCTATATACACACATACACATGATGGAGTATTACTCAGCCAAAAGAGAATGAAATAATGCCATTTGCTGCAATATGGATGGACCTAGAGATGATCATATGAAGTGAATTAAGTCAGACAAAGACAAATATCATATAATAGCACTTATCTGTGGAATCGAAAAAAATGACACAAAACAGAAACAGACTTACAGACATAAAAAATAAACTTTTGGTTACCAAAGCGGATAGCAGGGCAGGGACTAGGAGAGAGATAAATTGGAAGTTTGGGATGAACATATACACACCACGATATACAAAACAGGTAAAAAACGAAAAGTAAACAGACTATCTTTTGTTTTCCTACAGGAAACCAAGAACACAGGTCTGCTTTATGGGGCCATTAAGTAGGTGCTGTTATAATAACCATATTTCTTACTCATTCTCTTAGGTTGGGATGACCTAGAGAAATGGGTGATACAAAGACAGATATACCTAGAGACCACTTGTTTATTTTCGCATGAACTCATTGAAGTACACAGTGATAGGTCATAGTTTTAGACCATGATTCTTTACTTCCTAATTCATTCATTATCTCAAGAAGCAATAATGGGATGCAAGCTTTCTGCCAGAATTTATGGTAATGCTAGAATCCATACCTTGAATATCTGGTGAATGGATGAATAAAGTTCAGTCTAGACAGGATGGCAGATGTGAAAATAATTTAACACCATGTAACAATAATTTAAGGGCTCCCCCCAGGAGTAGAGAATTCGCCTGCAATGGAAGAGCCACAGGAGACGCAGGTTCAATCCCTGGGTAGGGAAGATCCCCGAAGTACAAGATGGCAACCCACTCCAGTCTCTTGCCTAGAGAATCCCGTGGACAGAGGAGCCTGGTGGGCTATAGTCCACAGAGCCACAAATAGTCAAACACAACTGAGCGGCTGAGCACACACAAACAATAATATGAAAGATATAAAATAATAAGGGATCAGAGAAGAGAGATCATTCACTGTGCAGAGAAGTTGTTCTCTGCAGCCTGAGACGATGGTGGGATGCACAGCAGCTAAGAGCATGGGCCAGCACTTTGGATTCTGGAAGACCTGGGGTTCAGCCCCACCTTCACTGTGGTAAGATCTGGGGTTCAGCCCTGCCCTCATTGTGGTAAAATGTTGAGAAACTTGGCCTTAACAGTGTTGGTTTCTCAACCTATTAAACAAAGATATTTCACTGAATTTTTGTAAAGATTAAATAACACCGAATGCCTCATACATGTGAGATGCTCAGAAAGTGCTAAGAGTGATCACATCACCATTGCCCTTTTGAGTCAGTACGTATATCCTATGAGAAGAATGCCAGACTCTGGAAGCACACGGTGGGTTCACAGAGTTGGGAAATCTAGTGAGGCCCAAGCTCATCTTTTTGGATTTGGATCTGCACTTTCTTTGCAGCCTGCCTGCTGCCCTCTTAGTCTCTCAGTCGTGTCTGACTCCTTGCGACCCTGCAGACTGTAGCCCTCCAAGCTCCTCTGTCCGTGGGATTTTTCAGGCAAGAATACTGGAGTCTGTTCCCATTTCCTCCTCCAGGGGATCTTCCTGAATCAGGGACCGAACCCAGGTCTCCTTCACTGCAGGTGGATTCTTTATGGCTGAGCCATCAGGGAAGCCCCTTTTTTCGCAACAGTAGTTCTCAAAGTGTGAGTCTCAGACCAATAGCCACAGCATCACCCAGATACTTGGAAATGCAAATTCTTCAGCCCCACTCCAAAAATTATTGAATCAGAAACTCTGGGGGTGAGGACTGCTGCTGCTAAGTCGCTTCAGTCGTGTCCGACTCTGTGCGACCCCATAGATGGCAGCCCACCAGGCTCCCCCGTCCCTGGGATTCTCCAGGCAAGAATACTGGAGTGGGTTGCCATTTCCTTCTCCAATGCATGAAAGTGAAAAGTCAAAGCGAAGTCGCTCAGTCGTGTCTGACTCTTAGCGACCTCATGGACTGCAGCCTTCCAGGGTCCTCCGTCCATGGGATTTTCCAGGCAAGAGTACTGGAGTGGGGTGCCATTGCCTTCTCCAGGGGGTGAGGACTAACACTCTGTATTTTAAAAAGCTGCCCACGTGATTTGTTTGCATGCTAAAGTTTGAGAACCACTGGTTTACAAATAGATGGTAAAAAAAGTATGGGAGGTGGGAGGGAGGTTCAAGAGGGAGGAGACATGTATATACCAATGGCTGATTCATGTTGATGTATGGCAGAAACCAACACAATATTATAATTATCTCCAATTAAAAACAAATAAAAATGTTATAGGCAAGTACAGGGTGTATGAAGATTATGAGAATTAAAAGTTTTAGCCAAGACAAAAATGGCTTGTGCTTTACGTCAAATGCAAGGAAAGAAGGCACTTGCCACGTGCCATGCCCTGTATTATTTCTGTGTTAAAAACACATAAGAAACTGTCTATTTACTGTTTAAAGGTACGGAATGAGGGAATTCCCTGGCGGTCAGTGGTTTAGACTGCACTATCACTGCCCAAGGGCCCAGGCGCGATCCCTGGTTGGGGAACTAAGCTTTGTGGCATGGCTGAAAAAAAAAGATTTAAAAAAAACAACAGTATGGAACGAAAAAGAACCTGGTTAGATACTGGAAAATCCAGCTTATTTTTATCACTACCTAGATAGCATATTCAAAAGCAGAGACATTACTTTGCCAACAAAGGTCCGTCTAGTCAAGGCTATGGTTTTTCCTGTGGTCATGTATGGATGTGAGAGGTAGACTATAAAGAGGGCTGAGCGCAGAAGAACTGATGCTTTTGAACTGTGGCGTTGGAGAAGACTCTTGAGAGTCCCTTGGACTGCAAGGAGATCCAACCAGTCCATTCTGAAGGAGATCAGCCCTGGGATTTCTTTGGAAGGAATGATGCTAAAGCTGAAACTCCAGTACTTTGGCCACCTCATGCGAAGAGTTGACTCATTGGAAAAGACTCTGATGCTGGGAGGGATTGGGGGCAGGAGGAGAAGGGGACGACAGAGGATGAGATGGCTGGATGGCATCACTGACTCGATGGACGTGAGTCTGAGTGAACTCCGGGAGTTGGTGATGGACAGGGAGGCCTGGCGTGCTGCGATTCATGGGGTCTCGAAGAGTCGGACACGACTGAGCGACTGAACTGAACTGAATGTTCCTTTCCTAGGCAACATGTAACCTCTTGAGGAAAATGTTCTCTCAATTGCTATGGGACTTGGAAGCACTTCCTTTCCTTATTCATAAGAAGCAGATTCACAGTGTAAAGATGGCAATGACAATGATGGTTTTAAACAAGGCATCCTGTTCTTTGATGTGGGGTCTCTGTCCCCTCCCCTTGACTCTGAGCAGTCTCTGACTGCTATGACGGATGCAGTATCAGGGAAGTGACGCTCTGTGTGCAGGGCAGGCCAGGAGAGGCCATCCACAAAGTCACTTAGAACTCCCCCCATACACTCCCTGTGCAAGCCCAGCTGTCACCCTGTGAGAAGCCAGAGCCACCTGGAGGGGCTACAGGAGACACTCTGGTTACCAGTCCTGGCCCAGCTCAGGGGCCAGGCTGGTGAGTGAAAAATCCTCCAGGTAAGCCCAGTCTCCAGCAGTTTGCACCACCTCCAGCTGTTCAAGTATCCCCAGCTGAGGTCACAGACATCACTCAGAGCTGAGGCCAGCTAGCCCTGTGGTGGCGAGTCCTGACCCACACAATCCGTGATCACAATAAAACTGTCTGTCACGCAGCACTGAGTTTGGGGTAGTCTGTTACACAGCTGTTGATAGTGGAGCAAATGATCAGTGCAGCTACCACTCCAGAGTACCTTCTACAACTCCAGCATGGTACTATGCTCTTACGCTAGATTCTGGCTTGTTGCACCTGCTCTGCAAAATATGTTAGTCCCATCTGCAAGTGAAGAAATGGAGGCTGTGAGCAGAAAAGTGTCATGCAAAGGAACACGCGGTAAATGACTATTTATGTCAATATTCAGTGCATTAAAAAAGAGCCAAAATATCAGTATTTATCCAAAAATAATAATGAGAAAACGGCAAAAATTGTGGTGGTCATTTTGTAATGAATAGAAAGATCAAATCACTACGTTGTGCACCAGGAACTAACACAGTGGTTGAAGGTCAACTATACTTCAAAACAAAGAAATTCATAGAAAAAGATATTAGATGTGTGGTCACTGGGGGTGGCATGGGGATTGGAAGAAGGTGATCAAAAGTTATGAACTTCTGCTTATAGGATAAATGAGCATTAGGGATGTAGTGTATATCATGATCGGAGAAGGCAATGGCACCCCACTCCAGTACTCTTGCCTGGAAAATCCCATGGACGGAGGAGCCTGGAAGGCTGCAGTCCATGGGGTCGCTAGAGTCGGACACGACTGAGCGACTTCACTTTCACTTTTCACTTTCATGCATTGTAGAAGGAAATGGCAACCCACTCCAGTGTTCTTGCCTGGAGAATCCCAGGGACGGGGGAGCCTGGTGGGCTGTCATCTATGGGGTCACACAGAGTCGGACACGACTGAAGTGACTTAGCAGCAGCAGCAGCAGCAGTACATCATGATGCATATAGTTAACACTGCTGTATGTTATATATGAAGGATGTTAAGAGAGTAAATCCTAAGAGTTCTCAACACAAGGAAAAAAAATATTACTTAGATTTTATATCTATATGAGATGATGGATATTCATCAAACTTATTGTGGTAACTGTTTCATGATCTACGTAATTCAAATCACTTAAATACACTGATAGGGGCTTCCCTGGTGGCTCAGTAGCGAAGAATCCACCTGCCAATGCAGGAGACACAGTTTCTACCCCTAATCCGAGAAGATCCCACAACTAAGTCCACGCACTACAACTACAGAGGCTGTGCTCTAGAGCCCAGTAGCTCTAGAACTACTGAAGCCGGTGTGCCCTGGAGCCCATGCTCCACAAGAGAAGCCACTGCAGTGAGAAACCCGCCCCCACCCCCCTGCAACTAGAGAGGAGCCCCTGCTCTCTGCAGCTAGAGGAAAAGCCCACATAGCAATGAAGACCAGCACAGCCAAAGATAAATAAAATCATTCTTAAAAAAATAAATGCACTGATAACTTCTGATCAGTGGGCAGTGAATACACATCCTTTCCTACGATTCAAGTGAAATGACTCCAGAGCAGTCTGGAAAGCAAGGAAGGATGCCGCTGCTAGATGAAAAACCTTGAGGAATTTCTGGAAGATGTTAAGGAGAAGGGACTGTATAGAGAACCACTAGAGCAAGGGAAGCAGTGGTCCATTGTGGGTCTGGAGGAGGGCTGTCAAACACAGAGCCGAGGAAAACGGCCCAAACTCGGGGTCAGCAAAGATGGAAGTCCATGGACAAACTGGAGTAATTAAGGACCGATGCTATGGGCCATTTGACTCCTCTGTCACAAGGAACAAAGAGAAACTACAACTGCCCTGGGTCTAAAATCAGCAAGAACCCTTGCCCTATACACTATGGGAGAACTGGCTCACAGGTTCTTAAGGTGGGACTTGAGCCAGGAAAACAAAAACAAATAAAGCAGTGTGGGGCTCTGTAACAGACATGAGATCCCAGTTCAATCAGCCAACTATTCATCCATCCTTCCATCCATTAGAAGGGGTTGAGAAAAGAAATGCCCACATTCAGTGAAATGCACGAAGAATTCTTAGGAGCTCCACTTTCAGCATAAGTGGAGGCCAGCATATTGCTGACCTCAGCAAATAGCCCCCAAGGAGGGCTGAAACTTACACACATGATCTTTATCCAAACCAAACAGGAAAGCTGCCTTCTGTCAGTCACCACATCCATCTATAGAACCTGTCAGCCTCATAGTCAAGAAAGAGGCTGTTCAGCTGCCAAGTAAGTCATACCACCTTCTTATGTTATTCTAGCCTTTCAATAAAAGTATGAATCAACAACCAAGATTTCAAAAAATCTTTTCAGCTATGCTGAGAGGGGCAGCATTTTATTTGTATTATATTTGTATTGGACAGGGCTCCAAAGAACCACAGTCTTCTGTTTTTACAAGTGCCTAAGCATTTTGACTCAGCTCTCCCAGTAGCTGACACAGTGCTATGGTTGGATAACAGTTCAACTATTGGAACCCAGTGGATAACAGTTCATGTATTAGCACCTTTAAAAAAGAATAGTAGGAGTTATAAATATGGGACAATTACTATAGATCAGACGCATATAGGATCTTATTTAACTCTCAAAGCAATCTTAGGATGTAGTGACATTATTCTAATTTTATAGGTTATACAACTTAGGGCTGGAGAAAGTAATTTGCACAAGCTCACGTGAGTGGAGGACTGGACTGTGCCCAGGTCTCAGTTGAAAGCTCATGTTCACAATCATGCCACACAGCCTTCTGAAGACACAGACTGACGGTGATCATTAAGAGGTAGAATTTGGCAGCTATTTTGCTAATGGTGCTATTACAGTATCTATTTGTCCAGTTTGAATGCAACTGAGTTCGTGACTGTCTTTCACACCACACTGAGGTTAGGCAGAAAATCTTGTATTTTCATCCAAGCCTGTGACACACATCACGTACTCAGTAAATGTATTCAGCTGTTGGGTGATCCTGGCTAAGTGATTTAACCTGAGTCTTTGGTATAGTGTCTGATATACTATACTAAGCCATTATTATTATCCCCACCATCATCATTTTTGTTACTGTATCTCCCTCTAAAACCACCATGTGCTAAAAACTACTGTGTACTGTTGAGTCCGACTCTGCGACCCTATGGACTGTAGCCCGCCAGGCTCCTCTGTCCATGGGGTTTCCCTAGGCAAGAATACTGGAGTGGGGTGCCATTTCCTTCTCCAGGGGATCTAAAACCACAGGTGGAAACAAGTGTCCGTCACTTACTCACACACCACGTACCGGTTCCCAAGTCCCAAGCAGGACTTGCTTACTTCTGCCTGTTGCATTTTTGTGTACCCGAACTGCCATTTTCCCATAGACTAGGCACAGTTTTAAAATACCAAGCTACTGGAAAGGACATCTGTAAGTTGTGTTTCTAGGACAGAGATTGTTATTTTATTTTTTTTTGGCCACGCCACACAGCATGTGAGTTCTTAATTCCTCACTAGACCACCAGGGAAATCCCTAGGACAGAGATTCTTAACCATTCGGAACTATAGAGGAACTGCATCTGGAATCTCCCTAAAGCTTTTTCAAACTGTACCCATGGCACTTTTACAACTCCACAATCCAAATCTTATCACTACCTTCCACGCTGGAAGTGAAGTCGCTCAGTCGTGTCCGACTCTTTGCGACCCCATGGACGGTAGCCCACCAGGCTCCCCCGTCCATGGGATTTTCCAGGCAAGGGTACTGGAGTGGGGCTGCCATTGCCTTCTCCACCCTGGAAGGGAGGTGTATTTTTGGAGTTGAAGACCATCACAGAGAGCTGCTGTTGTGAGGGTGTGTTATGCTTGTGAGCTAGCAGATGAAAGCTAAAGAGAAAAAAAAAAAAGAGTTGACAACCACCGTTGCCTAGGGCAACCGATCTTATTTGCCGGATGTGGGTTTAGGGTATCCTGCTCTACGTTTTACTTCCACTCTTTCTCCAGTGCCTGTTACTTTTAAGAAGAATCCAAAAAAATAAGGGTGAGGATGGGAGGGTGGGCAGAGGGGACGATAAAGAATAAAAAGTAAGCCATGGCAATTTGTTGTTGTTTTTTTTGCTTAGAGGGCTAATGAAGCATTTTGGGTGTAGGCTGAGCTATGCATTAAAATCTGGTTCCAAGGACACACCCCACAGTAACAGAAAATGCTTTTTGTTTCTTTTTGCCCTTAGTTTTCTTCATAAGGCATCTAGTATCCTCCCAACAGCCGAACCGTCAACACTTAGTTAGGATACAGTATTTGTGCAATTACCTAGAGCTGCACCGTCCAGTTCAGTAGCCACTAGCCACAGGTGGCCACTGAGCACTTGAATTGTGGCTCGTCCAAACTGAAATGTGCTCTAAGTGTAAGACACGCTGGATTTCGTATGAAGAAAGAAAAAGAATTCATCCACAATTTCAATATGACTTACATTTACTGTAATTTAGTATAATTAATATTAATTCATTAAATGGTCATTTTGGATACATACATACTAAATAAAATAGGTTACTAAATTAACACCCTGTGTTTCTCTTTGACTGTTTCTAGTGTGGCTTCTTGAAAATGTAAAGTTATTTATGTGGGGACTTTCCTGGCAGTCCAACGGTTAGGATGCCGCACTTTCACTGCAGGGGGCATGGGTTCAATCCCTGATCAGGGAACTAAGATCCTTCATGCCGCATGGCGTGGCAAAATAAATAAATGAATAAAAATAATCTATGTCGCTTGCATTATACTCGTGTTGGACAGGGCTCCAGAGAACCAGAGTTTTCTGTCTTTACAAGTGCTAAGCATTTTGACTCAAAGGTGGTAGACTGTGGGGATTGTACCATATAAATGTGATCTGAGTACTACGCACTAAGATTTAAACCCAAATCTCCCCGTTTCCCTTCCCCCTGCCCTGTATGCTCCAGCTCTGCCGAACAATTTCATGCATGTAGTGCCTGAGATAGCTTTCTTCCACTGGGCCTCCTGGAAATATCTTTATCCTTCAAAATGCCTTTGGTTCCCCCCATACTATGTCTTCCCTACAGTCACTCCCATCACCGTCTTATGCTCATCACAAACTGGAATGTGTTTATTTGCAGGCCTGGGTCTCCCAGTAGGCCAGAAGCTTCTGGAGCTTTGGTGCCATATCTTATTTTGTTTTACACCTTCTACTCTGTCTGGCACATGATCAGCCCTCAACAGATATAAGACTGGAGAAAAAGTTCCAGTGTCAGCGTGTTCAGCAGAGTGTTATTCAACTTGAGTGTGCATGTAAGCACAGAGCTCCCTTCTGTGAATCTCGAATGAGGGGCACTTTTCTGCTCTGATGGTCAGGGCAGTGAGCTCCCTGGACGTTTCAGCCTTTCTCTTCTATGGCAATCTTGGGAGCCGCTTGCTCACAGCATCGCACTGCACTTACCCACGTCCCGGGCCCAAGCCACTTCATTTCTGTTTGCCACATACAATGGCAGAAATTTAAGTACCATGTCAGTCAACAAATAGTCTTAATCTGCTAAGAAACAGTCTTGACTTGCTAAGCCATATCATCTAGGAATTTAACTAGAAGGGAGTCATTCCCCTTAAAAAATAATAAAATAAATGATTTTTTTAATGCCACATCCCAAACTTCATCAGTTCATTGACCCATCAACTGGGAATTTTATGTTAGCAGCAGAGATGAAAGAGTTCATTAATACCATAAATACAGTAGCTTTAGACAAATTCATTTAGTTAGCTCACTGAATTGAGATCATTCTGTAAACTGCCTGAAAAAGATTTTGTGGTATTTTTTTCTGTCAATAACTGATTTGTTCATCCTTTTCTTTTTGAGACGAAATTCTAATAATGCACTTAACTGAAAAACAAACTTTCGCTTGTGGGGGAAAAAATAAGTCTACGACATGAACTGTGATGCAGACAATGAAGTAAGCAGAATTCCACTAAGTGCTACTATGTCACAATTATACTGCCCTGACACCTACTGTAGCCAAAACAAATGAAATGTCAGCTATCTTGACCTCAGTAGTTACTTCCTAGAAGCCACTTCCAATGTCAGGGCAATGTTACCTACCACTCTTCAACAGCTGCTAGTGAAGTCTTGGCCCTGCTCTAACTCGTGCATCCATTTAAAATCCATCTGGTTTTAGATTTTGAAAATATAAGTATCTTAACCTTGGGGCACAAAAACCTCCTTTGTGCAAAGGGCCGTTATCTTCCCTTCCTCAGAATCCTGATGTTAAACTCATAATCTTAGAGGTGACTTCCCTGATGGTCCAGTGGTTAAAAATCCACCTTTCAGAGCAGGAGACGTGGGTTCAATCCCTGGTCCGAAAACTAAGATCCCACAGGGCACAGGGCAACTAAGCCCACGAGCCACAACTAGAGAGAAGCCTGCATGCTCCAGTGAAGAGTCAATGTGCCGCAACTAAGACCCAACACAGCCAAATAAATAAATAAATTCCCAAAACCCTCACAAGCACAGAAACCTTTTACAAGGCCCATGTCACTGGTTGTGAATTCATGTATAAGTATGGGGCTTTTCAATATTCATTTCCCGCTCTCTCCTTTATTAAAAAGAACTCTCACTGTCTTGAGTTTCAAGGGCATGAAATGTTACTGATTAGCTGACTATATTCTTATTTCATTTATATGATAAAGATTGCTGGTCAATTCTTTCAGCAAGTTTCAAAAGAAGAGTTTAAAGCATTAGGATCCTAAAGACCTAGTTTTACATCCCAGTTCTTAAAATGTAATCTTGGGTAAAATTCTTAACACTCTCTAAACTGTCATTTCTAATCTGTACAATGAGAATTAATGATAGTACCTTCCCCAAAAGTTACTTAGGCTGAATGACTGTAGCCTTTTATGTAATAAGCACATAGTGATAACAAGTTGACATTTCATATCCATGTCCAAAACTTTCTTTTTCCAGATTTTTCAATTTATTTTTAATTGGAGTGTAATTCCTTTACAATGTTGTAGTTTCTGCTGTACCACAACATGAGTCAACTATATGTATACATATGTCCCCTCCCTCTGAAGCCTCCCTCCCCAAAACTCAACTTGTCACAGCTTTCCCTCTAAACTGCCCACGTGGTTGATGCCACTTCCATCCTTCTCATTGTTTGGGTCAAGAACTTTGGAGACATCTTTGGTTCCTCTTTCTCTGAAATCCCACATCCACTTTGCCAGGAAATCCTGTTGGCTCTGCCATTAAAATATATGCCGATTCCCAAAGCTTCTTAATAGATTTCTGACTTTATCCAGCTTTTTGTCAAGCAATCACAGTGAGCCTTTGACATGTAAGTGAGATCACATTATTCCTCTTCTCAGAATCCTGTAACGGCCCCTCAGTTTAACTCAATGTAAAAGCCAATGTTTTCATGATGGGTTACAAGACCCTACGTGATCTGCCATCTCTTCACCTTCCCCCTATGTCTCCAACCACACCTCCTATTACCCTCTCCCTCCAGGCCACACAGGTGCCTTTTCCCTCGAAGGCACCAGGCTTACCTGTGCCTTATGGCCTCAGCACTAGCTGTTCCCTCTGCTCAGAACACTGTTCCCTCAGACAGTCAGCTCCTTCAAACCCTGGCTCAGGTCTTCCCAATGAGGCCAAGCCTGACCATCTTATTTAACCCCGCAATTTTATTTCGTTCAACTTTATCTTTTTAAATGGGACTCTTCACTCACCAATATTATTTACTTATTTTTGATGCTTACTGATGATTATCTGCGTCTCCTAACTGGAATACAGCTCCCCAAACGCAGAGATCTCTGTCTCTTTCATTCACCTGGAATCAGTTCAGTTCAGTTCAGTTCAGTCACTCAGTCGTGTCCGACTCTTTGCATGAATCGCAGCACGCCAGGCCTCCCTATCCATCACCAACTCCCGGAGTTCACTCAGACTCACGTCCATCGAGTCAGTGATGCCATCCAGCCATCTCATCCTCTGTCATCCCCTTCTCCTCCTGCCCCCAATCCCTCCCAGCATCAGAGTCTTTTCCAATGAGTCAACTCTTCGCATGAGGTGGCCAAAGTATTAGAGTTTCAGCTTTAGCATCATTCCTTCCAAAGAAATCCCAGGGCTGATCTCCTTCAGAATGGACTGGTTGGATCTCCTTGCAGTCCAAGGGACTCTCAAGAGTCTTCTCCAACACCACAGTTCAAAAGCATCAATTTTTCGGTGCTCAGCCTTCTTCACAGTCCAACTCACCTGGAATAGTGCTTGGCAAATATTTTTTTGGATGACTGAATTCTATTTAAAGTAGAAATTGAAGTCATATGGAAATTAGCAGTTCCTAACTTACGTATGCTTTACCATACTTAAAAGTTACAGTTATCCTCTGATATCTTGGTTACTTCATTAATAACTAAGATTCTACTACTTCCATGGTACTTCCTCTTCAACATTTGTAATCCACTTTGTTTTCATGCTATTTAAATTAAAATAAGTTCTCTTTACTTTATAGGACACTCTATTTATGACCACGCTTTGAGTCAGTGAAGATTCTAATTTCAGTTTCCCAGGGGACTTCCCTGGAGGTCCAGTGGCTAAAATTCTGTGCTCGAAATGCAGGGAGCCCAAGTTACACACCTGGTCAGGGAAGTAGATCCCGGATGTGGCAAGTGAGACCCAGTGCAACCAAATGAATAAACTAATAATAAATAAATATTAAAAAATAATTTCAGTTTCCCAAGTACCAATATACTCTAATTCCCAGTTTGATATCTTTGTAAATGTATTTACCTGCTTTCTAAATCCTTTTCAAATAATCAGCACAGTCAGAATAATGATGACCTCTATCAAGAAAAAGTGAAGTGAAGTCACTCAGTTGTGTCCAACTCTGCAACCCCATGGACTGTAGCCTACCAGGCAAGAATACTGAAGTGGGTTGCCATTTCCTTCTCCAGGAGATCTTCCCAACCCAGGGATTGAACCCAGGTCTCCCACATTGTAGGCAGACGCTTTACCATCTGAGCCACCAGGGAAGTCCATCAAGAAAAAAGGGTAATGCTATTGAGAGGAAGTCAGAGGTACTAATATTATTTTACTTCTTAAGCTAGATGATATGTATCCTGATGTTGGTTTTATTATTATTTGCTGTAATAATATGTATGGGCTTGCCTTGTGGCTCAGCTGGTGAAGAATCCACCTGCTATGCAGGAGACCTGGGTTCAATCCCTGGGTTGGGAAGATCCCCTGGAGAAAGGGAAGGCTACCCACTCCAGTATTCTGGCCTGGAGAATTCCACAGACTGTATAGTGCATGGGGTTGCAGAGAGTCGGACACAACTAAGGGACTTTCACACACTCACGTATGTATCTTACATCATCTACTGTATTTATGGAATATTTCATAGTGAAAAAGGGAAAATAAATCTAATGTTTGCTTGTTCTATCACTCTGTATTTTCCCTCCAGTTTGATATGATCTATGGACATAAATCTTCTGGCCAGTTTGCGCAAACATAACTATTGTGTGATTTAGCATTTATCCCCACTCCCAGCCTGCAGCCATTTCACTGATGAGTCTGTGATATGAGATCAAATCAGAAGGATCCCCAGCAGAAGTAGGAAAAAAAAAAAGCTACTCACTATTCATTGATTTAATTAACACAGCCCATTATCAAGAGGATTGGAAATATAATAAAGCTAAAAATGAAACCACATGGGGACTTCCCTGGTGGTCTAGTGGTTAAGACTCCATGGTTCCAATGCAGAGGGTATGGGTTCAATCCCTGGTCTGGGAACTAAGACCCCACATACTGTGCAACACAGCCAAAAATTAAATCAAATGGTTGCTGCTAAAGAAGATTATTTTTTCGAAA
Source organism: Bos indicus (assembly GCF_029378745.1). Taxonomy (NCBI): domain Eukaryota; kingdom Metazoa; phylum Chordata; class Mammalia; order Artiodactyla; family Bovidae; genus Bos; species Bos indicus. The sequence continues at coordinate 18,109,880 of NC_091772.1, forward strand.
GACATGTTTTCCCACTCTAAAAAGGCATGTTCTTTGCTGGGCCTACCTTCACTTCATCCTCCCTGACCCCCGTGCGGTGTAGGAATCTGATGGGTGCTCCCACAGCACAAGGCCTTGGTCGTGTGTGGGGCTGTAATTGCCCATTTATGTCTCCCCTAGTAAACTCGAACTTCACTGAGGAAAGGCCTCCTGTTCTTTTTCACCATTTAAGCCCTTGCCCTTGGTATAGCGCCTCAGTGCTGGTGTTATACTGACTCAGTTCAAAGGTCAGCTCTGCTTCTCACTCCCTGGGTAAGCTTCTTAACCTCTCTGCACTTTCATTTCCTCAACGATAAAGGGTTAACAGTGGTATAAGCCCACGTGCGTGCATGCAGGTACGCTAAGTTGCTTCAGTCGTGTCCAACTCTTTGTGACCCTATGGACCATAGCCCGCCAGGCTCCTCTGTCCATGCAATTCTCCAGGCAAGACTACTGGAGTGGGTTGCCATGCCCTCCTCCAGAGATCTTCCTGACCCAGAGATAGAACCCAAGCCTCATTATGGTTCCTGCACTGGCAGGCAGGAAACAGCGCCACAGGGGAAGCCCCATAAACCCAGCATGTGAAGCTTACTGAAACAACACATCCACATTAGTTAACACAGGGTCTGGTACAAAATATAAGCTAAATAAATATAATAACTGTTTATGATGACCAGTTGGTGATAAAGAGGAAACTGAGTTGACAGAGAAGAAAGACTAGCTCTTATAATATGATTCTTGGTGATTCAAGTGCATAGATGATGTTTAGAAAATGTTTGGAAATGGTGTCAGGAATTCAAGCTTTAGAACAGGAGCTGAGAAGGTGTGGTGCCTTGGGGCGATGCTATAGGTCTGCCTGCTCAAGCGTCAGGGTTGGTAGGGGGCCAGCTGGGTCTCAGGGCTTAGACGGATGGATTGATGGTACCACCCAGAAGAGGTACTAATATCACTGGACATTTAGTAAATGTTATTTGAGTCCCAACTATGGTGCAAGGAATTTGGCTAGGTGATGGGGATGCAGTGCAATTGTAAATGTTTTGGTGTGACAGACTAAGGCACACAATTTATTACAAGGTTCTGCACTACTAAAAGGTACTGAGCATAAAAATAATTAACACTGAAGATGATTAGAAGTAAATTAAAATCATGTTTGTGAAAGTGGGATGGTTTAAAGAAACTGGAAGTGGTATATTAAATATAGGCATTTTCAGCGATGCATTTTTAAAATGCTTTTTATGTGAACCATTTTTAAAGTATTGAATTTGTTACAATACTGCTTCTGTTTTATGTTTTGGTTTTTTGGCTTCAAGGCATGTGGGATCTTAGCTACCTGACCAGGAATGGAACTGGTATGCCCTGCATTGGAAAGGAAAGTCTTAATCATTGGACCACTTAATCAAGTCCCAGCAATGCATTTTATGAGCAGTTCATTCTAATAGTAATATGAAGATATCTAGAACTTTTAATTTGTTATTGAAAAAAGTCAAAAAATAGTAGGTGATTGGTATACATTCTCAGGATATAAAAATACAAAAGATTTAATAGACACTACAAAATTTAGTGTTAAGTGTTAGTTGCTCGATCATGTCCAACTCTTTGCAACCCCACGGACTATAGCCTGCCAGGCTCCTCGGTCCATGAAATTTTCCAGGCAAGAATACTGGAGTGGGTTGCCATTCCCTTCACCAGAAGATCTTCCCATCACAGGGATCGAACATGGGTCTCCTGCATTGCAGGCAGATTTTTTACCATCTGAGCCACCAAGGAACAAAACCTAGTAAGCAGTGCTTAGGATTTAAAGAAACTGAGTCATAAAGTAATCCATATTACAAAGTTATATTTCCTGAGAATTAACACTTGAAAAAATTTGAAATCGATTATATAGACCTACCCAACCTTGGGGTCATCAATTTCCTATTGAAGTTTTTCAATAGAATGGAAATGCGCCTTCTTACATGTTGACCAGAAATCTACTGTTTCTTGAGGAACTTCTCAGAAACAAAAGACCTCAAAAGATTTGACTCTAACATCTGTTATCATCATTTTCTCCATTCTTTTTTGTTAGTGATCAGCCATTCTTTGTCAGCATTCAAGACAGGACAGATTCAAAGAATTCTGGAAACTCCTCAATTGCTATTTTAATGATAGATATCAGGTAGGCCAGTAATCTTTACTGATAAGGTTAGAGAGATCAAAGCAACTTAATTAACATCATTTTTTCTCTAGCTAAAGGCAGGTCTGGAAAAGAACCCAAGTCTCCCAAATATCCGGGAAAGATATAAATATCAGTAATAATGTGAAAATGACTAAGAATCGGAAAGAAAGTGAAGTTGCTCAGTCGGGTCCTACTCTTTGCGACCCCGTGGACTCTAGCCTGCCAGGCTCCTCTGTCCATGGGATTCTCCAGGCAAGGATACTGGAGTGGGTTGCCATTTTCTTCTCCAGGGGATCTTCCCAACCCAGGGAACGAACCTGGGTCTCCCACCTTGCATGCAGACTCTTTACCATCTGTTTCCCTGGTGGCTCAGAATCTGAAGATGACATTAAATTTCTTAGACCTTTCACAACACGTTGAGCAGACAGGAAACACCACCATGAAGACCTTACAGAAATTTCCTAGTAGATTCTCTGTTAATTTTGCTAGCCAGCGTTACTGTAAGGCTGCCCATGGGCTGTCCCAGTATTTCAGTATTCGGGCCAGAGAGAAAATTGACCCTGAGGTTTACTCAAAGAGGCAAAGGCCTGGAAACCTCCATTCGGAGGCCTAGACTTTAAAATCAGTAGTAGTTAGTACTCTGGCCTTTGTTTAAACCACGTTATACCTGAGCAGTAATAAACCCCTGAGCCTTTTCTGTTTGTTATTTCTGCTGATACTCCATTTCTTTCTATAACAATTGCATTTAAAGTTATTTTTGAACCGCTTTGCAGTGAGTAGCACCAGGAACAAACACATTTAGCGTTCCACAACGGTCTGAACGATGAGATACACCTTCCCTGAAGGAAGATAAGGGGTGCGCTTGGATGAGGTATTCTGGGGGACCCCTACCCGAGATCCTCCTGGATATAACGACATCCTGGTTAATTTGCTTCGTGCTTCTAAAAGGACGCTCTGGATATTCATTCCAAACAAAATTACAACACCTGTGCCTGGTGTCCAGCTCGTTCCTCTCTGCTATTTTAAAGCGAAAAGGACAATAATTCGGATGCAAAGTTATTTTTAAAAAGAAGAAACAGCCGTCTGAAAGTTTTCAAGGAAAGAAACACTAGGACGCGACAGACTTGTGACCGTCACTCTCAAATTCTCACATGACCTGCACTCAATGCACGGCGCCCGGAAATGCCCCCGGAAATGCCCCCTGGAAATGCCCCCTGAAATGCCCCTGGAAGCCCTTCAGCACTGGTCAGGCTGCGGCTCCCGGACCCGCTGGACAGGAGAGGGTACACCGGTTCCCCGTCTGACTTGGGAGCAATTTTCTGGGCAGGAAATCAGTCAAATCTGACGAAACCCAACTCGGGGAAGGCGAACCCCAGCCCCAAACCCCGCGGAGCTGGGTCAAGGGCAGGGGTCGGCGAAGGGCACCGCCCTCCAGGGCCCAGCGGAGCCGCGCGTTCACCGGGCCCGGCCTCGGGCACGACCCTGGTCGGGAGACATCCCGGGGAGGGGAGTCGGGGGCCGGGGCGGCCCGGGTGCCGCTCCCAGGGCTCCCGGGGCAGGCGGGCCGGCGCCACTTACCTCGACGGCTGCTCGGGGCGCGCGGGCACTTGGCGGAGACTCGTGCGCGGGGCAGCTTCGGGGCGGCGGCCGGGAGGCTTCGCGGAGCGCGGGCTGCGCCCCGGCTCGGGTCGGCGGCTGGGGAGGAAGTGGTGTCAGCCCGGCCCGGCCCTCGCGGCGCGCAGACGTGGGGCGCTCGGCGCGCGGCTCCGCATGGAGGTGCGAGGAGGGCGCCTGGTGGGAAACACCCACGGACGCGGATGCAGACGCCTGAAGCCCCGGGGCCGCTTTTTCCGACTCGAAGGCTCTGTGCCTCCGCGCATCTTACCCCTCCCCCTCCCCACCTCCCACGGCCCAGCTCCCCCTTCCTCCTCCTCTCCCCCCACCCTCCCCAAAGAAGACCACAACTTGGGTTGCAAGCCGGGGGAAAGGTGCGCCTTCCTCTCACCCTCCCCTACCTGCGTCGCGGGCCCTCCCCTCTCGGAGGCGTCCTCTGGATTGTCGCCTCGGTGTTTCTATTACCGGCCAAGGGATTGGGGCCCAAACGGCGGTTCCACCAAAGCCCCAGAAGCCGGTTTCTTTTGCAGCGGTGTTCGTAAGTGTCGACTTCAGCCCTTTTGGGGCTTCCTCTTTTCGGGCCAGTTGTGCAAGGCCCTGCTTGCAGGCCGCGCGCCGCCCGCGGTTGGGCGGTCTCCGTGGTAGAGCTGGGGCGGGGAAGGGTGCGCTCCGCAGGGGCAGTGTCTTGATTATCGGGTTGGCAACCCCCTAAAGACTAATAATGACACTCAGTTGGCGGGCGAGCCTGTGGCCTCTCCCATATAGCTGTGGAAATCCAAAATAGCCAAAACCTTGTGCACGGGGATTCGGCCACAGAGATTTAACTTACATCTGCAGTGACCCTTTGACCCAGCGATCTAAGATCTAATTTAACACATACTAAGAATGGGCTACAGATATGCAGTGATGCGCACCCGCCAGGCCACTCTTAGCCGCAGGATTTGTAATCTCAAAGGACTAACTGGAAAGAACCCGGTGACTTAATCTCCAGAGGGAAAGTGGGTGAAATCTGAAAACACAGCAGTTAAACCCAAATTTGGAAATGTGGTTGAAGTCACCTCCTCTGTCGTTCTACAGCTGGATCTGTGAGGAAGGTGGTAGAGACCTGATGGCATAAATTAGACCCATAAATTCATTAGGTAATTTCAGATAGTTCAGCCATTAAATACTTAAGGAAAAACTGTTTACCACCTACCCTTCTAAGAACAAGCAAAACAGTAGAGAGTAATTCCTGCTCTCATGGAAGGTACATTCTAGTTGGGAGAAAACAGACAATATACAAATTAATATTTAACATGTCAAGTAATGTCAGCATTTTGACAGCAATTAAAAGGGGAGGAATAGAGTGGGGATGGAGGTGCTGTATTAATTAGTGTCATCAAGGAAGATCTAGCTAAGTGACACTTTAGCCAGACCTAGAAAACTAAGATCATGGCATCTGGTCCCATCACTTCATGGGAAATAGATGGGGAAACAGTGGAAACAGTGTCACACTGTTTTGGGGGGGGCTCCAAAATCACTGCAGATGGTGATTGCAGCCATGAAATTAAAAGACACTTACTCCTTGGAAGGAAAGTTATGACCAACCTAGATAGCATATTCAAAAGCAGAGACGTTACTTTGCCATCAAAGGTCCGTCTAGTCAAGGCTATGGTTTTTCCAGTGGTCATGTATGGATGTGAGAGTTGGACTGTGAAGAAAGCTGAGCGCCAAAAAACTGATGCTTTTGAACTGTGGTATTGGAGAAGACTCTTGAATGTCCCTTGGACTGCAAGGAGATCCAACCAGTCCATTCTGAAGGAGATCAGCCCTGGGATTTCTTTGGAAGGAATGATGCTAAAGCTGAAACTCCAGTACTTTGGCCACCTCATGCGAAGAGTTGACTCATTGGAAAAGACTCTGATGCTGGGAGGGGTTGGAGGCAGGAGGAGAAGGGGATGACAGAGGATGAGATGGCTGGATGGCATCACCGACTTGATGGACATGAATTTGAGTGAACTCCGGGAGTTGGTGATGGACAGGGAGGCCTGGCGTGCTGTGATTCATGCAAAGAGTCGGACATGACTGAGCGACTGAACTGAACTGAACTGAAATGGATGAGAGAGCAGTCCATGTGGATTTTTGGATGAGAATATTCCAAGCAAAAGGAGAAGCACATTCAAAAGCTTGGGTTAGGAGGGCACTCAAGATGTTAGAAAAACAGCAAGGAAGGGACTGTTCTGGTCTAGTAGGGGTCTTGCTCTGAGTGATGGGCAGCCAGTGGGAGGTTCTGAACAGTCTCAGTACTGGGTGAAGAGGCAGAGCCAAGCAGCAGAGTGACTTTCATGGCAAAAGAGGTTAAGGAACACCTCTGCAAAATAATGGAAAGGGGCAGCCATTCAGAGACTTGGAAAAGCATTCATAGTGAAGAAAGCAAGAAAAGATCTTGAGGAAGGAACGGAGAGGGTTAAAAAGGCAGGGTAACTGGAATATGGCAAAAGAGTCGGGCAGTGGTAAAGGCTGGGGACAGAGAGGTAGGCAGGTGCCAGACCAAGCAGGGCTGGGAGTCAGCCTTGAGGACGTTGGGTTTTATTCTAATTGTAGCGGGGAGATATTGGAAGGTTTTTAGCAAGTGATTCGATTTCTGCTGTGTGCCATCGTGCTGGCCCGTGATTGGAAGCTCAGTCAGATGGGACAAGAGGAAAAGCAGTAAGAGGACATTTAGGAGGCTGTGGGGACCATCCAGATGAAGGATGGTGGTAGCTTTGATCAGGATTTGAACAGTGGGGATAATGAGAAGAGTTTGGATCCAAGATACAGTATGAAACCAGAACCTGCAGTATTGCTGATGGGCTGGGTTGGGGGTGGGAGAGGGGCAGAAGGGATTAGAAATTAAGTGTAAACCAGTGAGACTGGCATCCTGGGAGCACTGGTATGAGGCAGGGCTACTGAAGAAAGATCAGTAGGGACAAGCCAGGTTAGGACCATGGGGACCATGTCCAGGATTGTTTTCTCATCCATGAGATTGTGTAAAATAGTATCTGAAGCCTTTAGTTTCTTTGTAAAGTAAAAAAAGAAGTAGGATCATCTGCTGGGGGAGGGGGTTGATAGGAGGTTAGCAGGTCATAGATTTAGGGAGCTGGAGAAAGTTTAACAAGGGCATTGCTAAGAATCCAAGAGTGAGTTGCTTAGAAGAATATAATGGGATTTCCAGGCAGCCTGAGTCTGAAATTGGTGATGGTGGCAGAAGCAGTCTGCTCATTCATGTGGCCCTCCTGCAGAGCTGGTTACCTAGGTTTGGAGAACATTTAGCTGTAATAGGAGTGGCCAAAACAAGCCAGCTGGAAGGATGGGTCATTGTGGTCAGAAGGGAGGCAGTTTGAAGTTTGCTTCTGGAGGCAGTGAGATTATGGATGTTGACAATGTCCAGGGTGTGACCAAGGGCCTGGGTGTCTGAGATGGTCAAGGAAGTAAGATGCCAAAAAGTAGCAAAATGTTAAGTCACCCAGGGTTAGGGTGATCACATAGAACTGTTGAGATGGGACACTTTTGAGGGGACCAGAGCGCCAACTGGATGAGAAATTGGGAAACAGGTGTAATGCATGACTCTTCTGGACAAACAGAATGACAACAAGATTTAAGGTCATCTTAAAGGAAGATTGGGAGTCAAGTGTCAGGGTTCTTGTGAGAGAGCAGGAGTGACTGAAATTAGGGGAGATGGCTGTTCTGAAGAGGTAAACGGAATAGTTTACCCAAATGGCATGAGCCTCGAGAGAAACATGTGTTTGCTTTTTGTATTATTTTAAATAAAAAGTTGAGCCACTAGAATGTCTGCAGGTAGCAATGGGGAGCACAGAGAACAGCAAACTCACCCTCTGAGCTTAAGGTACATAGAGTGTGAGAGAATAGACCGCCTACTATTGAGAAAGTTGCAGTGGCAAGTCTGCAAGGGCAGAGTTAATGCCCCAATAGAGGGACGCTCCAGAAATAGCTTCAGGACACAGGAGTGGCAGTGACTGAGTTTGGAAGATGGGGAAGAGAATGCCTGATGGAATTACAGGCAAGGAAGAACTGATTATCCTGGTACGATGGAGTGGAAGAAAATTCTCCAGGTGGCTTCCTGTTTGGGGAGGGCCTCCCTGGAATATCTCTGCAGAGGGTGGCTCGTGGATAGAGAGTGCAGGGGAACTCGGTTTCACTGAGCTGGATTTTCAGTTTCTTACAACCTTGCTCTTTGGGCACATCCACCAAGTCCAACTTGTGTTTTGGCTCATTTCCTTCCAGCTAAAGGGCGCTTTCATCTTCTGGCAAGGGGCCTGGGTTGACCTGAGGTAAAAATCTTGCTACCTTTGTTTCCTCCAGGGGAGAGGGATTTTTTTTTTTTCTTTTGGTTTAGCATTTTGTATAGTTTTGCCCATTTATTTTATTTGCCTTGCTCTTAATCATAAGGAATATCTGTTTCTGATATAAATGTCTAACTTTTATGCCCCCTGCAGTGGACTGTATTTTCCAAAAATGGCCACAACCATCTCTCTCTTTCCCCATGAAGAGGTGGAATCCATTTCTTTCCCTCCCCCTTGAATCCAGGCAGGCGCTGTGACTGTTCTGACAGATAGAGGACAGCAGAAGTGGTGGCGGGCTTAGCCCTTCACGGGCTCTTTCAGCCCGCAGCGGGGTGAGGCCATTTGGAGAAACACAGAGGCACCAGGGATGAGGTGAAGGCACCCAGCCCCCTTATCTAAATAAAGCTGCAGGAGAGAGACCAGGGTGAAAAAACCACCCAGCGGAGTTCAATCAACCCACAGATTCCCTGAGAGATAATGATAAACAGCTGTGTGAGCCTCTGACTTTCAGCTTGTTCACAGCCAGAGATGCTCAGGATATCATCTTGGGTATCTGCTTCTCCTTTTTCTGTCCTGGTAAAGGTGTACTTACAAATGGGTAGTAAAAAAAAAAATAACTCTGCTCATGATTTCTATTTTAACCATAACACCTATGTGTAATTAGGATGCTATTACTAGGGCTTCCCAGGTGGGGCTAGTGATAAAAAAAAAAAACAAAAAACAAAAAAAAACCCACCTGCCAAAACAGGACATGTAAGCAACTCGGGTTCGATCCCTGGGTTGGGAAGATTCCTTGGAGGAGGGCATGGCAACCCACTCCAGTGTTCTTGCCTGGAGAATCCCATGGACGGAGGATGGGTTTTCTTTAATAAAAATTTTAGTCGCACTGTGTGGCATATGGGACCTTAGTTTCCTGACCAGGGATCAAACCCATGCTCCCTAAAGTGGAGTCTTAATCCTTGGACTGCCAGGGAAGTCCATATATGTTTTATATATAGTATATATCTTTCCTCTTCCTTGTTAGTAAAACCCTCCCTCTGCCTGACCACTTAGTCCTCTGACCTTTGTTCACATCTTTCAGCCAACCCTTTCCTGCTCCACACCCTGGTGCTAGTGAGTGGGAGGAAAATCAGAATAGAAGAGATGGAAGAATAACCCCAGGAGGAGAAGGATGGGGAAGAAGACAATGCCCAAGAAAGCTTGGGAGAGAATTTTTGGTGGGGAACTGAGAGCTAAGCAGGGAGAAGGATGTTTGGGGACACTGCAGGGTAAGAGAGAGGCAGAAAGTGAGAAGAAAGGGAAGAAGGGGGGTTTAAGAATTGTAGGCTTGGTTTAAAATTAAATGTGGTTGTTGGTTTCTTTGCATTGACACTGCACAGAGACTATGCCCATGGGAGCCTAGTGTTCAGTTACTTAATAAGCATTAACATCTGTGAAATACTGAGATGCGCGCATACACTGTGCCTCCCTAGACCTTGTGACTCTGGAGCCGTTATCATTGCCACCTAGTATCACTGATTTATAAGGAACAAATTCCATTCAACATGGCTCAGGCATAAAGGAGAAGTTCTTGGAGAAAAGCTCTGATGGCTCATTGAACTTGGGAAGTATAGCTGGGTCTCTTGAGGGACTACACTAAGAACCAGGGGACTACCAGGAAGGCTCTGAATCTTTTTTTTTCTTTTCCAATTTTTAAAATTGTGGTAAAAAAAAATATGTATCATAAAATTTATCATCTTAAACATTTTAAAGGGTACAGTTCAGTGGTATTAGATAGCATCACCAACTCAATGGACAGAAATTTGAACAAACTCCAGGAGGTAGTGGAGGACAGAGGAGTCTGGTGGGCTGCTGTCTGTGGGGTCTCAAAGAGTCAGACATGACTTAGCAATTCAACAACAACAACAACAATTAAATGCATTTATAATGTTGTGGGACCATCGCCACCATTCATCTCCATTGCTTTCTTCATCTTGTAAAAACCAAAACTCTGTACCTATTGAACACTAACTCCCTAGTCTTCCCTACCTCTAGCCCCCGGCAACCACCTTTCTGCTTTCTCTGTGATTCTCACTGTTTCATATAAGGAGAATCATACAATGTTTGTCTTTTTGAAACTGGCTTATTTCACTTCCATGTTGTCCTTAAGCTCCATCCATGTGGTAGCATAAATCAAAATTTCCTGCCTTTTTAAGGCTGAATAATATTCCATTCCTTGTGTATTCACATTTTGCTTATTTGTTCTTTTATCCATGGACACTTGGCTTACTTCTGCCTCTTAGCTTTTGTGAATAAAGCTGCCTCAATATGGGTGTACAAATATCTCTTTGAACCCCTGCTTTTAATAAATTCAGGTATATACCCAGAAGTAGAATTGCTGGATCGTATCTATTTTTTATTTTTGAGGAACTGTTGTGCTGGAATCCACAGTGGCTGTACAATTTCACATTCCCATTAGCAGTGCTCAAGTGTTCCAATTTCTCCACACCCTCCCTCTTTCTGCTGCTGCTGCTGCTAAGTCGCTTCAGTCGTGTCCGACTCTGTGCGACCCCAGAGACGGCAGCCCACCAGGCTCCCCCGTCCCTGGGATTCTCCAGGCAAGAACACTGGAGTGGGTTGCCATTTCCTTCTCCCATGCATGAAAGTGAAAAGTGAAAGTGAAGTCTCTCAGTCGTGTCCGACTCTAGCGACCCCATGGACTGTAGCCCACCAGGCCTCTCCGTCCATGGGATTTTCCAGGCAAAAGTACTGGAGTGGGGTGCCATTGCTTTCTCCGTCCCTCTTTCTAGTAGCTGTTAATCAGTGTGAGGCAGTAGGCACCTCATTGTAGCTTTAATGTACGACATGATAATTCAGTACATAAATATGTTGTGAAATGATCACCAGGATAAGTCTAGTTAACATCTGTTACCACACACAGACACACAGTTACAATTTTTTTTCCTTGTGATGAGATCTTTTAAGATCTACTGTATCAGTAACTTGCAAATAGACAATCCAGTATTATTAACTGTAGTTATCACTCTATACATTTTTTTGCCTTCTCCATTTTTATTTGGCTTTGTTGTATTATTGTTGAGTAATGAGTTCTTTGTACATTATGAGAATATTAAATTTTTGTGATTAAGTTTTTTAAAGTCGAAGTATAGTCAATTTACAATATTATATTAGTTTCAGGTGTAAAATATAGTAGTTCAGTATTTTTACTTAGCAGCAGCAGCAGCATACACCATTTAGATTTATTATAAAATATTGGCTGTATTCCCTGTGCAGTACAATATACTGGGTAGTTTATTTGTTTTTTTTTTTTTAATTGAGGTATAGTTGATGAACAATAAGTTTCAGGTGTGACAGAAGTTTCACAATTTTTAAGTTTATACTCCATTTAAAGTGATTGTAAAATATTGGCCATATCCCCTGTACTGTACAATATATCCTTGTAGATTATTTATTTTATCTGTTCTGGTTTGTGTCACTTAATCCTCACCCCTATATTATCTCACCCTCTTCCCTCTCTCCAGTGGTAACCCTAGTTTGATCTCTATATCTGTGAGCCTGTTTCTGTTTTGTTAGATAATTTTACATTTTTAATATCCACTTTCTGCTCACTCAGTTGTTAACTCTGCTGCTGCTGCTGCTGCTACTGCTAAGTCGCTTCAGCCGTGTCCAACTCTGTGCGACCCCATAGACGGCAGCCCACCAGGCTCCCCCGTCCATGGGATTCTCCAGGCAAGAACACTGGAATGGGTTGCCATTTCCTTCTCCAAAGCATGAAAGTGAAAAGTAAAAGTGAAGTCGCTCAGTTGTGTCCAACTCCTAGCGACCACATGTACTGCAGCCTACCAGGGATTTTCCAGGCAAGAGTACCGGAGTGGGTTGCCATTGCCTTCTCAGTGTTAACTCTAGCAAAACCTAAAAAAAAAAAAAAAAAGAAAAAAAGAAAACACCTGTTCTTCCACACCATTTCTTTTCACACAGTAATGGCAAATGGCAACATCCAGCAGTCAGCTTTTGTATGAAAGACCAAACCTGGTGAAAAGTGGTTTAGGGCTGTCAAAGTAAAATGTGTGAAAATGCAAGCTATAAAACCAATATTTAAAGTCTTTCCTCTGTATGCTTCATCCAGTTTGATTGCCACGCCTGGGTGTAAATGAAAACCACGAGCAGAACCCTGAAAAATACTTATGCCTTAACCAAAATCTTAAAAAACTTGTTGATATCAAAACTGCTGCACTGACTGAAACCATATGAGGCACTACTACATACTTATCCTGCTGCTGCGTCGCTTCAGTCGTGTCCGACTCTGTGCGACCCCATAGACGGAAGCCCACCAGGCTCCCCCGTCCCTGGGACTCTCCAGGCAAGAACACTGGAGTGGGTTGCCATTTCCTTCTCCAGTGCATGAAAGTGAAAAGTGAAAGTGAAGTCGCTCAGTCGTGTCCGACCCTCAGCGACCCCATGAACTGCAGCCTACCTGTCTCCTCCATCCATGGGATTTTCCAGGCAAGAGTACTGGAGTGGGGTGCCATCGCCTTCTCCCATACTTATCCTAGTATGGCTAAAATTAAAAAGAGTGATTATAGTAAGTGTTGGCAAGGGTGTGGAGGAAGTGGAACTCTCTGATACTGCTTGCAGGAATGGAAATGGTACAGCCTTGGAAAATGGCTTAGCAGGTGATTACAAAGTTAAACACATACTGTGCTGCTGCTCCTGCTAAGTTGCTTCAGTCATGTCTGACTCTGTGCAACCCCAGAGACGGCAGCCCACCAGGATCCCCCATCCCTGGGATTCTCCAGGCAAGAACACCGGAGTGGGTTGCCATTTCCTTCTCCAATGCATGAAACTGAAAAGTGAAAGTGAAGTCGCTCAGTCGTGTCTGACTCTTCGTGACCCCATGGACTGCAGCCTACCAGGCTCCTCCGTCCATGGGATTTTCCAGGCAAGAGTACTGGAGTGGGGTGCCATTGCCTTCTCCGGAGCTGGATATAAGATCAATACAACTTATTTCCTTAAGGCACTGGGGTTACCAACAAGGTCTTATTCAATAGAACCATTTATATTATGCAGTGGCTAAGACTGTGCTCCCAAGATTCTAACAGCTTTGACTGTTACATTTACCTGGTTTTACATAACTGTTTTATTGACCTTTCCACTTGAATTTTATTTTAAAGTCTTTATTGAATTTGCAACAAGTTGCCTGAAACTTATTTTGGATAAAATAGAAATTTTTATTTTCCCTTAAACCAGTGCTCCTCTCAGTCTTTCTCATTTCAGTAAAACCTATCTCTCCCCTTCATACCTCAATCCTAAACCCCAAAACCATTATTAATTCTGTCTTTTAATTCTTACCCTTTTCGAATGCAGCAGATGTCCTTCTGGCTCTCCCCAAATGTATATCCCTTTGTCTCTTGGACACCTACTTAGTCCAAGCCCCATAAACTATCCCTTGGGCCATTTCAATAACTTCCCAGCTGACCTTGCTCCTTACCCACTGCCCCCAATCCATTCTCCAAACAGCAGCCAGAATAATTAAAAATAAAATAAAAGCAAGTAATGTTTGTGGCTCAGACAGGAAAGAATCTGCCTGCAATGTGGTAGACTGGGGTTCTATCTCTGGCTCAGGAAGACCCCTGGAGAAGGGAAAGAGGAGCCTGGTGGGCTACAGTCCATGGGGTCGCAGAGAGCTGGACATGACTGACAACTAACACACCCATACACAATGTTTACCGATGCTTTTTAGACACGAGGCACCATTCCAAGTGATTTACAGTGAATCATTTCAATAGAGTCCTATGTTGGACTAGTGTTACCTTTGTTAAAGAGGAAACTGACATAATGAAATTAAATAATATGTCTTCATTTAATGGTAGAAATGGTGTTTGAATCTACATAGTCTGATTCTTGGAGAAGGAAATGGCGACCCACTCCAGTGTTCTTGCTTGGAGAATCCCAGGGACAGGGGAGCCTGGTAGGCTGCCGTCTATGGGGTCGCACGGAGTCGGACACGACTGAAGCGACTTAGCAGCAGCAGCAGCAGACTGATTCTAGAGCTTGAATTATTAACCATTATATATCACACCTCCCTGAACATGTCAGATTTGTCATTCTTTGCTACGGAAAATTTAAACTTGCCTTTGTACTTAGGATAAAATCTAAACTCCTTGCCATGACCTCCAAGGGTTTACAAGATCTGATGCCAGAGAATTCCAGTGGCGGTCCAGTGGTTAGGACTCCGTATTTTCACTGCTGAGGGCCTGGGTTCAATTCCCGCTCAGGGGAACTAAGATCTCACAAGCTGTGTAGCCATTAAAAAAAAAAAAAAAGATCTGATGCCAGCTCCACCTCTCTAACCTCATCTCATAGCATCTTGTATTCTCGTCCAAAGCAAGCTGAGTCCACACTACACTGGTGTATTCCTCTCTGTTCTTGATTGAGGAACTTGGAATTCTTACCTTCTGGCTTTTCCTGAATGGTGTCTTCACATCCTTTCAGTCTTAGCTTAAAGGTGGCCTCTGCCCTGTTAGGAAAGATCCAGGAAGACATGGAGGTGTTGCTGCACTGTGGGGAAAGGGGTGGTTTGAAGGTAGGGACAGAGGGAGCTTAGGGAGCTTTGTTTCTCCAAGTACAAAGCTACACTGCTACACTGGTGCCTTTTCTAAGAGAAATAGTTTGAAGTGTTCAGTTTAAATACGGAGATCAGACTGTGAAACATAAGGAGGTCAGAAGTTGGCATGTTTATGTTCTCACCCCACCCTTAGCTATAAAATGAGACTAATAATAATGTCTTCCTGCCCAAATCACAGTGTGGGGATGCAGATAACGTGGGCAAGTTTGCCTTGAAAACTGTAAACAGGAACCACCAATGCTTCAGGCTAATGTGGTCTTCACATCATGGCGGTGCCTTCCTTTGTGAATTCTGCCAAGGACCAATTAGAGAAGGTCAACAGGCTAGAGGAGATGCCCTTAGGATCATTTCATCGCCTGCTCTGGGGGCCTCAAGGGACCCACTGCCCATCATGCAGCAGCCTTCAGACACTAAGTTAGTGACAATATGCGTGTCTTATTTCAAAGAACACAGCAAAGAAATACATTTCATTTGATGTGGGCCATTTTAAAAGTCTTTATTGAATTTGCTACAATGTTGCTTCTTTTCTATGTTTTGGTTTCTTTGGCCAGGAGGCTTGTGGGATATTAGCTTCCTGACCGGGGATCATACCCACACTCCCTGCCCTGGAAGGTGAGTCTGAACCACTGGAGTACCAGGGAGGTCCCCCAAAATTAAATTTCAAATGAGAAAAATTTCTCTAGCTAACTTAGATCAGAATTCCCTTTTTCCCTCCCTCATTTACTGTCTCCCCTGTTTCCTTCCCATCTTTGTCAAGATTGAAGCAGGACACTGGTCAAAGTGGAAAACTTCCTATGAACAAATGAATGGCAAGCACAGTAAAATAGCTGGCAGTAGATATTTTAGTGTTACCCATTATTGATATTAGGGAATGTTGGTGTAATCAGATGACCCAGGGGAGCTGCTGAGGCCCCACAGAGGCTTCTTCTGTTTGCTTTGCTTCATTCAGTTTTATATCCTATCATCTAAGGTGAAAGTTTAAAAAAATCCATCACTGGATATGTAAATTTCTAATTAGAACTGTGTTGGGGGTGAAGTCTCCATCTTTTAACTGTAATTTATTCAAAATAAGGGACAAAGTCAGATTCTTTCTTTCCTAGAGCCATGCTTGCAATCAGTCAATTAGATGGTATTTGGTATAGCCATCAATGCATCTGTCAACAGGCTCCTTTATTTTTAGTTCCCATCCTTATTTTGCGCGATTCTTAGTGATTTTATTATTATTTTAAAAGGAATCTTACTCAAAAAAATTTCCCCCAATAATATTTCATGTTGATGTGATCTGCCTTCCTTTGAATCTTGTGAAGCTAATCCTGGCAGACTCCCACGAGCAGGGTCCCACAGGCTGTGTCCCTGGACTCTTCTGCCCCTTGAGTGAATGGCTGCTCTCTTGACTGAAAGCTCCCAGTGCCCTGTCTTCACCATTCTGAGCACTCAGGAGAAACATTTGTCTACTCCCCACGTCATGCTGAGGCTTGGGGACTGAGCTGTATTTTCTAACATATCTTCTTCAGCTTTTTGCCATGTGGCTGTCTTTACTCTCTGAGCCGTGGACAGGCGGGGGACAACGGCTCCCTCCACGGGCAACCAGAGTTGAGTCAGGGCACGGATCCACCTGATTCAAAACGCTCACCCCTGCAGACCAGCCCAAAAGGCTGGGCAACCCATACCAGCTCCCCTCCCTGTTCCTCTTCTCTTGGACTCTCTTCTTCTACTCCAAGCTTTGGAAGTACAAGTAAAAAATCAATTCTGCTCAGTCCTGTGTTATTTAAAATCTTTTCCTTCTCTTTCTTTCTTATGAGAAGGTGATTTATAACTCAGGCAACGTCTTGCTCAAAACTCCTCTCTTGTTCCTGTAGATAGTATTTGAGGAAAAAAAGAATGCATGGATGCAAAGGAAAATATCTCATCAGGCTAAATCATGCAGACGTTGTTAATAACAAATTTATAATGTATTCAAGTACAAATAAGCAGTATTTTTAGAGTCCAAATTGCATTTGCACAGAGAAGCTATTTAGTAACATACAATTAAACTACATCAGAAACACGTCGAAGTTAAAGTAGTCACACATAGTGTCACAGTTCAGTTCACATAACACTTTATTGAAAATAAGCCACCTGAAGGCCACATCCTGGTCTGAATCTATCAAAGGCTCTCACCAGCGCAGGCTTTACTTTTTCTTGTGATGCGTGGGCCAAGGAAGCCTTCCTGTCCCCCTTGATGAGGGGTTGCCTCTGTTGTCAGTCAAACCCAGTTACTCTTGTCCCCCTCTTTTGCTCCTCACTTTCTGGGACTCTAACTGTGTGTTAAGTGTTTCTGCTGTCTTACATGTATCTCTTATGCTATTTCTGTAATTTTGAATCCTATTTTTTCTTTCCGTGCTTTAATCTTCTGAGCTGTGTTCTGGTTCACCTGTTTGTGATCTACCGTTAAACCCAATTGATTTTGCTCATCGTTTCAGTTCTAGCATTTCCATTTGGTTCTTTTAAAAAAAGAGTTTCCAGTTCTCTACTGAGATTTTTCCATCGTATCATCTAATTTCTTGAACATATTAATCATAGCTGTTTTTTCCCAGCGTTCTGGAAATAAAATCAACATATAACATTTGGTAAATTGAAGGCGTGCAGTATAATGATTTATACACATATATTTGCAAAATGATTACCACACTAAGGTTAGTTAACATATCCTTTACCTCACATGGTTATCATTGTGGTGGTCTTGTGGCGAGAAAATTTAACCTCTCCTCTTACAGATATTTTCAAGTATATAATACAGGATTGGTAACTGTAGCACCATGCAGTACATAGTTCCCCAGAGCTTACTTATCCTATACCTGGAAGTGTAGACCACCATTCTCTTCTCTGTTTCTATGAATTTAATGTTTTTGGATTCTATATATAAGGGAGATCATGCAGTAATTGTCTTGCTCTGTCTGACTTGCCCTCAAGGTTCATTTTTGTTGTTGCAAATGGCAGGATTTTCTTCTTTCTCATAGATAAATTCTATTTTTTCTCTTCCCTTATATCTATCTATCACATTTTCTTTACCCATTCATTAAATCAGTAGAC
Organism: Bos indicus; assembly: GCF_029378745.1. NCBI lineage: Eukaryota > Metazoa > Chordata > Mammalia > Artiodactyla > Bovidae > Bos > Bos indicus. Next base: position 18,127,686 of record NC_091772.1, read on the forward strand.
ACTTAAGTTGTTTCATGTCTTGGCTATTGTCAAAAATGCTGCAGTGAACACGGCAGTGTAGATACGTCTCCGAGATAGTGATTTCATTTCCTTTGGAAATACACCCAGAAATGGAATTGCTGTAGCATAGGGTAGTTCTAGGGGCTTCCCAGGTGGCGCTTGTGACAAAGAACCTGCCTGCCAATGCAGGAGACGTAAAAGATGCAGGTTCAATCCCTGGGTCGGGAAGATCCCCTGGAGGAGGGCATAGCAACCCACTCCAGTATTCTTGCCTGGCGAATCCCCATGGACAGAAGAGCCTGGTGGGGCTACAGTCCTTATGGTCGCAGAGTTGGCATGACTAAAGTGACTTAACACACACACACAGGGCAGTTCTATTTTTAATTTTTTTGAGGAACCTTCATACTATTTTCCATACTGGTTGCACTGTACATTCCCAACCAACAGTGCACAAAAGTTCCCTTTGCTTCACATGCTCATTAGCATGTTATCTCTTGTCTTTTTCATAATAGCTGTTCTAGCAGGCGTGAGACATTTCCTCATCGTTTTGATTTGCATTTCCCTGATTAGTGATGTTTATATTTTCATGTACTTTTGGGCCATTTGTATATCTCCTTTGGATAAATGTGTATTCAAAGCCTTTGCTCATTTTTAACTTGGGCTGTTTAATTTTGCTGTTGTGTAATCTCTTCATGTATTTTGGGTATTAACCCCTTATCGTTTCCCTATGTGGAAACTTTTTCCCTTTGATGTAGTTTCATTTGTTGAATTTTGCTTTTGTTGTTGGTGCTTTTGGTGTCCAAATCAAAACATTTATTGCCAAGACAGATGTCCAGATTTTTCTCCATGTTTTATTCCAGTTTTGTGGCTTCAGTTTTTACACTTGAGTTAATTTTTTGTAAAAAAGAGGTTGAATTTCATTCTTTTGCATGTGACTATCCAATTTTCCCAACACCATTTATTGAAGCTTGCCCAGTGCAGGGGGAGATTGTGGCCCCAAGTCCCGTGATGGTCGTTAGCTCAGGCTGCTGGGCTCCACAGCACGGACAACTGTGTGGTCCTTGATGAGCACTGCAGGAGGAGGGGAGGAAGGTCTACAGAGGCTGCAGGGCTGGTGGGGTCCTCAGCAGAGCCTCCAGGCTCCGTGGACAGGGGCGAGGGCAAGCAGCAGGGGGGTAGGGGGGTGGGGGAGGTTGGGGTGCGGCACTGGAGGCATGGGCACATGCTCAGCTGTGGTGGCCAGCTGCAGGTGCCTGTGGAATGGAAGCCAGTGACATCTGCGAGGAATCTCTTTAGTAGTGAAGGCTGCTGGGTTTGTCTCCAAGACAGGTCACTGAGAACCCATGATCATTTCTGCCACGTGTCTGCTGCTGGTAGCCTCCTGATTTTGTTGTTCCTAGTTGTCTGTATATATCTCAGCTTTGCCAGCCTCTGGTTGTGGTAAAACTGAATGCGGTCTTTCTATGGGGCTAAGAGAGACTGGGAAGCTGGTTGCTCACCCTGCTCTTCCTCTTCTTGTGAGGGGAACTGCTTCTAACTGGGGACTTCTCTCTCTCGATGCAAAGCTGGCTTGGGGGATGGGACGATGTGGGCAAAATGAGCTGTCTTCCTTCCCTTTTTGTGTGGTTATTCTCAGGTTTTTTGGTTCTGCTGTGTTACTAAAGTTTCTTAAGTGAACTCCAGAGCTCTCCCAGGGAGTGTGTTTGTGCGTAGCTAATGGATCTTTGTTGGGATATGGCGACTTAGGGTCCCCACACTCCACCATCTTGGTGACATCATTCTCCCTGATAGATGCTTAAATATATGTAACATATACACACGTATTAGATACATGAAAAGAAAGCTACCTCCCTTTCTCATACCATAAACAGAAATAGTAAAGGTTTAATATTAGAAAACAATAAAGAATTACAATGATATTTTGGAGAGTAAATTTGAAACGGGAAAAATCCTCCAAACAGACCAAAAATCCTAGTAATCAGAGAGGTATGTTTTTTAACATATATATTTTTTAAAGTTTATGGCAAAAAAAATGATAGACAAAATTGAAGGATGGACTGGAAAATATATTTTCAATAGATACGACAGACAAAACTATTAATATCCATAATAATAATTTCTCTGAATAAGAAATAGAAAACATAGGGGCAAAGGTGACTCACTGAAGATAAGATTTGTATGAAAAGATACTCAAACTGACTAGAAGTCAAGCTGGTAAAAGTTAAACAAGGAGTGTGTGTGTATATGCATATTTATATATATTCTTTGTATTTTTTGGCTGTGCCTCACAGCACATGGGATCTTAGTTCCTTCACCAGGGATTGAACCTGGGCCCCCTGCATTGGGAACACAGTCTTAGCCCCTGGACTGCCAGGGAAGTCCCAGGAGTTAAAGCAATAATTCAACAACTATTTTTAAAATTATAAAGAAATGTTCTGATGTCAGGTGGGTGCACGTTATATCGGCTCTTTTCAGAAGGAATATTTGATAATGTGTATATTTTACAAAGTGCTAACAATCATTAAATTAACTATAAATCATGTAATTGGCAGGAAAAAGAAAGGAAGGGGAAGGATCACGTTGTGTGCCGCTGTGCTGCAGAAAGCGGATGTTCTCTGCCTTTGCTTCTGGAGGTAGTAAAGTGCCGTGCCTTTTCTGAATGTAATCTGACCGCATCTACCAAAAGAAAAAAAATTCATTCTCTTTGGCGGAGGAGTTCCACCTTAGAAATCTGTCTCATGGAGATAGTGGCATAGAAAGCCGTATGTTCCTGGATATTTGGTAACAGCTTTGTTTGTAGTGGCAAGCAAACAAAAAATGATTAAGTTGTCAGTTACTGAATGACTAATTTAGAAGGATGTTCAAAAGCTGGAGAGCAGGGAAAATACTGATATGGACCCGTGTTGTGTGACCTTGGTTCTGTAGCAAACACTGTAGGGGAGGGAGTGCCTCGACCTTGATTTCAGGATTTTACAAGGTCTCCTCCTTTCTCAGACTTTTCTACGTGAAAATGTTTAGGTGTTTGACTTCATCATTATCTGCTCTGCTTTGCTTAGGTATGGAGTTCAGAAATTCTTTCTGATAGAGGAAAGATTGCCTGGATGAACAGTTAAATAACCCTGGGGCCTTGTACGTGCTAAACAGAATGTGATTTACCTCTACAACATTTTTGTGTGTACTGATATATAATTTATATAACTTGGTGTATCGATATATACGATATTGGACATAGATATGATATAGATGTGGTATGTATTGACAAAGGTGGAGAAATCTGCATGATTATTATTATTAAATGGCAGAGGCAAAGTGCTGAGAAATATCAATAACATGATCTTACTGTTGTAAGACCAGATACACTTCATGTATATTAGCATTTATTCATTAATTTGGGGAAATTTGTTGAGGAAATACCATCAGCTTTTATTAAAATCAGTTTTTTCAGCACATAGTATGTCTTTCACTTTACACATCTCAGATGGTTTCTTCTGTTACAATGAGCACACATTACTTTTTTATAAAACACACAGGCTGTTAATCTTTGCTCACCTGCAAATGCATTAGCAGATTTCCGGACTTCTGAAGGTAAATCCTAGTTCTAAATTGCCTTCCCTTTACCCATCACTATTCTTTTGGGCATTCCTCAACATCTGCCTGTGAGTTCTTAGGAGACACAAAGGTGTTTTAATGTTGGATTAGCCAAAAGTTTCATTGGGGTTTTTCCATGAAATGGTTTCCATTAAAATCAGCGGAGTCAGAAGAAGGTTTCCTTAGTCCATTTTGTTTCATAACTGAGCACTTTCATTTAACCTATAATTTGACGGGGTCTTAGTTGTGGCCTGCATCTGCGTGGCTCAGAGGTTAAAGCGTCTGCCTGCATCTGCCTGGAATGCGGGAGACCTCGATTCGATCCCTGGGTCGGGAAGATCCCCTGGAGAAGGAAATGGCAACCCACTCCAGTATTCTTGCCCTGGAGAATCCCATGGAGGGAAGAGCCTGGTAGGCTACAGTCCATGGGGTTGCAAAGAGTCGGACATGACTGAACAATTTCACTTTCATTTTCACTTTAGTTGTGGCACACGGGATCATTGCGGCATGTGGGATCTTTAGTTGTGGCATGCCAACTCTTAGTTATGGCACGTGGGATCTGGTTCCCTGACCAGGGATTCAACCTGGGCCCCCGGCATTGGGAGCCCCACTGGGCTACCAGGGAAGTCCCTGACCTTTCAAGTATTAATGAAACATGCTTATCACTCATATTTTGAGAACATTTATAGCTAGTTAGATAACCAGAAAGATGAAGTTCACAAAAAGAAAGGAAGTCAAAAGCTTGAAATGGATTTTCTCTCACATCCACTGTGCTGTTTTGGCGTTTCTTTGCTTCCCCAGTTGAAGAGCTGACTCATTGAAAGACTCTGATGCTGGGAAAAGTTGAAGACAAAAAGAGAAGGGGGTGGCAGAGGATGAGATGGTTAGATAGCATCACCAACTCAACAGACATGAACTTGAGCAAATTCTGGGAGATAGTGAAGGACAGGGGAGCCTGGCATGTTGTAGTCCAGGGGGTCATAAAGAGTTGGACACGACTGGAGCGACTGAGCAACAACAACAAAAAGTTGAAGCAGAACGGACTTACTATGTTACTGGCACCACCTGGGAAGTGAAAGGATTCTGAGGACTGTTTACTTGTAAGTTGCAGATGGAAAAGGAAGGATCCGAAAGAGTAATTTTGCCTGCACTGTTATACCAGCACTGAGAGACCAGTAGATGTCAGCATAAGGACACAATCCTCCTGGTTTCCGGTTCTCCTAGATGAAAAGATTTGGTCTTGTTGCTCATACAAACAGGAGCCGCTGGGGCTTCCTCCCTCATCCAGATGCCTGCTTCTCCCTCTAGGGATGTGGCAGCTTTATGGTCATTTGTGGAAGAATTACTTCATGCCCTTTGCAGAAGAATCACTTTGTGCCCTTAGAAGTCACCTGTTCCCGACTCCCACATGAAAAGCCCCCACTCTTAGGATTCTTTGTCTACATTTCTAGAGTGACATCTTGGATTTTACACTTCGAGATCACTCTGATCCACAGCCAGGGTTGAGAAGTGATGTCTGAAGGTGTAATAAAAAAGACATTACTTTGCTTCCGTGCATACTTGTTTTATCTAAATGTGTCCTTGGATTTTACTCTGTTTTATGAAATATATTTGTGGGTCTATTGTCATTGATTCGTTTATTAATTCATCTAGTATTTGAAGAGTCTGCTATGCCTCAGGAATTGCGCTAAGTGTAGTTAAGGACGGTACCCCTAAGTTTGGCAGGGGAGATAATGAGACACCTATGATAAGAGTTTACTCAGCAGTGAGGAGAAGTGAGAAGGAGCTCTTCACCTAAGGAACACAGGCATGGCACAACTAAAATATTGATGGGGAGGAGGGCAGGGAAGAGAGCCTGGACAGGCACAGGTGCCCTGTCCTTGGTGCTGACTCTTCACTGGCTAAGATGAAGCTTTTCCTAATACCTGGCTTCTGATAATTTCTCTACTATCTGTCCCACTAATTCCAAACCAAATGAGGAAAAGGGGAGGAAAAAAATGAAGGACCCCAAATGTAAATGATTAAAGAAGTTATTGAAGAGACAGCCACTGAGTTACTGACTTGGTGATGTGACGTTTGAGGGAGAAGGGAGCAGAGATTTCAAATAATTCCAAGAGGGAAGTTTCTCCTCCAGAAAGGAGGAGAAAGCTCTCCAGTACTTCTGCAGTGTTATACTTATGAAAGCAGAGGCTTTCTAGAAGTGTTAACAATGTGAAATGGGTCCTGAAATTCACCTCTAGGTGAAGGGGGCCTGAGAGGCATTCAGGCAGAGACAGCATTATTAACAACAAAAAAACAAACTTGTTTAAGGACCCACATGTAACTTAAAACAGCAAGAACACTTAGTGTGATATGATATCATGATATACTAGTGAAGATGTAGCTAGGAGTTATGGCAAGGATGGTCTTGCATGTGCTCCTCATGGAGGCCGGCAAGGTGCCTCCCTCCCTCTCCCTAAATGGCTCCCCCTGGGGCTCTTCCACGGAGACCCCCACTCAAAAGCTGCCTCACCCCACTACTCAGGCCACCCGACTGTCTTCATGACCCTGATCACAGTCTGAAATGTGCTACTGACACAGTGACCTACTGATTGCCTGCCCTACTGCCCCACGGACCTTGTCTGTCTTGTCCCTGGTGTCAGTAGACCCACAGATAGCATTCGGCACAGTTCCTGCTCCGTAAGTATTTGCTGAATGAAGTAATTGTGTGAGCTAAAGCCTTCATTCACGTCTACTCCTCACAAACGAACACCTGTGTTATAGAGAATATTCTGGAATAGAAATTTTGTTTCCAGTTTTTGCGGTGTTAGAGGCTGGCACTTTTTGCAGGATGTGGCCGAGAACCATGGAAGGGAGTAAATAGACACGTGGGATCCTAGAACGCTTCAGGATAGGCTTTCCTAAATTGTTTTCCTAACACTGCAGGGGTGAGTAGATCTCTCGTTCTGAACACCGAGGCTTCTCCTGGAAATCTCAGAATAAGTGGTTCATAAGATAACTGAGTTTTAGAAGTGAAAGGATCTTAGGGTGATCCAGGGTTTGACCCATTTCTCTGCTCTAAAGATGAAGCTCCTGGAAGCCAGAAAAGTTCTAAGACTTGCTGGTCAGACCAAATGCCCAGTGTACCCTGGTAAGTCCTCGGATGTGGGTGTCCTGACCCTGCAGAGTCTACTGTTTTACCTTACACTGTCCCCCAAATACGGCACTTCTCTTTGCAATGGACCCCAACTCTTCTGCACACAATGCCCCCCGCCCCCAATGCAAGTCCTTTGCAGTAGAACCAAGAGCTGGTGAGCAGAGGTTAGATCTGAGAAGCTTGCAAGTGGCGGAGTTCCATGGGAGTGCCACAAGAGAGGAGGGGGAGAGAATTCCTTCTCCTCCATGGTGGCCCCCAGAGCTTTGGGTCTACAGGTCTGAGGATAAGCATTACTTGGGGGTTAACCCAAGAGGCAACACCCTTCTCAAGACAACCACTGGGGAGGATTCCTATACCAGCTTCTCTGTCGCAAGATTTTCATTGTCCATCTACGTGGAAAAGAACCACAAGGTCCAGTAAAACCCAATTGGACAAGCTGAGGATTCAGGTACATGAGGGCAAACCTGGGGAGGATGGACAGCAGCTGAATTCTAGATACCCACATCCTCCTCCTAAGAACAGCCGTATCTGCTGATGCCCACCCTTCTTCCACCCTGGACTTGAAAGGGACAACCAATTTCCCCGGGGAAACTCACAGATGAGCTTGGACTTGTCTTTCAGTGGGTCCAGCCTTCCTACATACACACAGAGCAGCATCCAACGATCGTAATGTAAGAATGGCTGAGCAGTGTGGGTTTAGAAACAGAGTAAGACAGGTGGAGAAAACACGAGCAAGTCGGTCTCTTGCCAGGGAAGTTTGCTGAGTGATCCAGAGAGGTGATGGAACTTGTCCAAGGTCACAAAGCAAGTTAACTCTGGGCTGAGACTGAAACCCAAAGTTGTTACAATATAAATGAATAACGTTAATATAAATGTTATGCCTAAGTTCTAGCTACATTTAATATTTTTGCCCATAATGGTAGTTGTTTTGGAATGCCATTCTTTTTTAATCCCGTGTTCTATTTAAACAAAGCTCTTTAAGGAAATAAAGCTCTCTACCCAGACCGAGTCCCTAAAGGACACAGGCTTCTCCACAATTCTTGCTGCAAAGACCTAAGATGGGCATTGTGGGCACCAGGACCACCCAGTCTGACCCACGGCCCAGACTCACAGCGATGCAGACAAAGGCCTCCGATGATACTTTCAAATCAGAGATGAACGTTTCTAATGGAAAATGACACAACTGACCTTGAGCAGCTCCAGACATGCAAACTTAGTGAGAAAACCTACCCGAAGTGGAAGGAAGCCGCTACCCCACTCTAGTCCGAGTCCAGCAGCTTGGTGGCCGCAAGCCCCTGCTCACCTCCCTATTGCGGACGGGGCCGCTGGCCCCTGCTCACCCCCCTACTGCGGACGGGGCCGCTGGCCCCTGCTCACCCCCCTACTGCGGACGGCGCCGCTGGCCCCTGCTCACCCCCCTACTGCGGACGGGGCCGCTGGCCCCTGCTCACCCCCCTACTGCGGACGGGGCCACTGGCCCCTGCTCACCCCCCTACTGCGGACGGCGCCGCTGGCCCCTGCTCACCCCCCTACTGCGGACGGCGCCGCTGGCCCCTGCTCACCCCCCTACTGCGGACGGGGCCGCTGGCCCCTGCTCACCCCCCTACTGCGGACGGGGCCGCTGGCCCCTGCTCACCCCCCTACTGCGGACGGCGCCGCTGGCCCCTGCTCACCTCCCTACTGCGGACGGCGCCGCTGGCCCTGCGGGACGGTCTGTTTCCAGTGCAGTGGGGCTAGGAAGGCTTGGCGGTCAGGAAGCTCCAGTCATAAACCGAACACAGTTGTGTGCGGGGCCTTCCTTGTAATTCGCAGAGCTTAAAATAACGAGTCCCAAATTAATCCTTCAGTACCCTGTTCCTATTTTACTTGAGGGTATGTTCCCTACTTCTCTTTTTTTCATAAGGGCAGGGAAGGGCTCCTGTGGTTCAGAAGAGACCCGTGTTGCCACAGTCCACTCACTGGGAGTCTTGAGATGCTAATTCTAGTCAAGTCAAAGCGGATGGAGAAGATCCAGTCCTTCTGAGGATCACTTAACACCTACAGAACCCATAATACTCTCCACTGCTTTTCATCATGTAGAAAAGAACTGGTTCACTCAGCATCCTCAAAACCGGTTCAATTCTATCTCAATGTCATATTCAAAAAATGCAGCAGGAAGGCAAGCACTATTTGGTCTCTGTGTTTATTTAACACTTAATAAGTACCTACAATGAACCAGGAATTGTATCTTATTGTTTAAAAATGTCAAAGCTGTAAAATATGGCCCCAGGTGAGAGGTTACCAAAAGTAGCCTGGAAGGATCAAAATCACTTATGTAGCAAATTCTGCTCTGCAGCTCAGCCAAGCATCAAAACCCCTAGACCCAAAGGAAAGCCCAGGGCGGAGATGGTCTTGCCAAAGACCAAGAGGAGGAGCTTGGGGGGTGGTGCGGGTGGGCGACCCGGGAGAGGGGCCAGGTGACAGCCCCAGTGGGTGCATTTAAGGCACAGCAATGTCTGGCATCTTAGCAGGACCTCCCATCTTGCCCTCCAGTTGGTTTTAAATCCGACTTTTTTGCCTCTCCCAGTTTAAAAGAAAAAACGTAAAACAAAAAGGGAAAATTCATTGGCATACTTCTTCTCCCGAACGACTTTAAGTCAAATCTAAACTTAAAGGCAATAAATTGTGTGGTTTTCTTCACCCTTCATTAATGAAAACTGCCCGTTCAAAAACTACACTAAGACAATGTATTCCTAAATAGCAATCCGGCTTTAATTGTAGGGCATGAACCACCTTGCAAACAAATTACATCACGATGATTTATCAATAGGTACTGTACTGGGTGTTGTTGGGCTTTTTTTTTTTTTTTTTGCAAACTTAGAACAAACCAGAGAATGTAATGTTTAAGTCTTCTTCATCATGTAGAAAAATAAACCCAACCTAAATTACCTTCATGTCAAGGGATCCATTCTGCAAAAGCAAAACTGAAATCTACACTTACAACAGAGTTTTAAAAATCCTCAGTGCAAGAAACATAACCAATTAATACAGATCAATGCTCAGGAATATGGAAAATTTTCCTATACAGAGGTAGAATCCAGTGCACAAGGCTAAAACAATATTCAATAGTCTAAGCAAGACTGAGTCAGGCTTTACGGAATCCACTGTAAGTCAGCAGACTGTAGGTACATACATACAATAAATAGACTATACAATTTTTTAAAGTACTTTAATAAACTCCACAAAATAATAGCAGATGCATGGAAATATTTACATAATTCAATTTTCAAATCTCTCATTCAAATAAAAGGGATAAAAATAAGATGTCTGCTTGAAAGGCAGCAAAACCTCTTTCCTGAAATGGATCGGTAAAGTAAGATACTCTACATGGGAGGAACTAATTTATTTGAGAGGTATTCATAGTCAGCTAAGAAAATATGTCCCTTTTTAAGCTATATAGTTTAGGGAATATAAAATGTTATTTTCTACATTTTTGGGGGGTCTCTATTTCATGTTCTAAATCCAAATCTTACTTGAAGAGAGCAGCTGATTTTGGAACCCATGTGGAATATACTGATACACAGTTACAATGGAAAGATAATTAACTTTTCATGTTCCACTTGTTTGCTTTTGAAAGTTTAAGCCAGAAAGAATCTAACAGTATTTCTGGCCCACACAGTTGGGTTTACACATGCTACAAACTTCAGGGCCATCTGAGTAGCACTGGCCTTTGTGTTCTTGGGCTGCTTGGCTGTTTCTGAGTCCCTCCCACTAACAAAGCATGTCTCCTCAGGGGCAGGCATGTCTGGGGAGCAGGTGTATGAGTTCAGGGCACAAGACAAATAACGTAAGATTCCAGAGTTTTCCAAGCTCACACAGGAGGGTGGTAAAACACAGATTAATCTACTGCCATTTGCCTCAAAGACCTGATGAAAGAAAAACTTAGAAACCTCTGTCATTGTGACCCAAGAAAATATGCAAACCCCAAAGCACTGTATGCTTCACTGACCCAGATTCTTAGACTTAACTGTGAGGTTCTGTCATTAACCCTTCAATTTTCCTTGCTACAAAAGCTCTCCATTTGGCCCATAAGGAAATGAAGAATAGTCAGAAATGAAAAAGGACGGTCATAATTAATGACATGTAAACCTTCACAGCTTTAGTTTCATATAACTTCACTAAGCACCCACAATGAAAATGCAAGTTGTTTTTTATTCAATCATTCTGTGAAAAATACCTCAGTAAATAGGAACATTTTGCCCTTCAGTGATCTTCCATGTGAATACCCACCCCACCCCCTTTTTTTTTAATTTTAGATTTTTAAAAAATTTTTATACAAATAGACTAACTTTGATTTGAAGTAAACATATAAAAGTTGAGAGGAATATTGCTTGCACAATGGACGTGGAAGTAGAGGAGGGGGGTGGGCGGGGCGAGGAAGGGGCTGCCCCTCGGGGCAGGCAGAGAGAGAGACCACCGCAGGATCAGAAGGCACAAGCACCCATGTGATCTAGAATGTTCCTGGGGGAGGAGCTGGGGGAAGGGAGTCGTCTGGTTCAGCACTACAGTCAAGCTGATTCCGCCACTGTGGAGAAAACCGGCTAGGATAAAGGTGCGCAGACACGGGACAAGTGCCCCCCTGGAGAGCAAGAAAGCTCAGAAGACAGCTCGCAGGAGTGGTGCAGAGAAACAGCCAGTGCTATTTATTTGGATGTCTGTGCCATGGTGGGTACAAACTATATTCTCTGCTCTGTGGGATCAAAACCAAAACAGAATAAAACAAACAAAAATCCCCCCCAAATCCCCGAGAAGCAGCAAGAAGGAATGCAAGAAGTCTTAACGGGACATACTGATCCGGGTGGGGTGGTGAACGCGGCGCGCGCCTTTAATGCGCATCCAACTTTGTCACCTATGCCGGGCTCTCCTATCAGGTTGGTTCGGCTACTGACCGACGGGGACTTAGGAACCAGGCCAAGCCGCTCCCTGCCTCTATGCGACTTCCCGTCCCTTCCCTGCCTCCTCCAGGGTTAGAGTCTTTTTCCTCCACGAAGGAAGCGCTGACCCGGGGCTGGGAAGGCGTGGACGGGATCCCACGGCACCGACTTCGCGTCCTCGGAGCCCTGCTGCGCGTGCGCGCAGCCCAGAGGCGCTCATCAAGGCAGCCTGGCGGAGCTATGAATTAAAAAGAAAAGGAGAGGGGAAACAAAACAAAACCACCCCACGTCTGTCTTTTCTCGAACTAAAGGAGAAACTGAGGGATGGCACGGCCTCCGGCAGGGACGCCCACGGTTAGGAGATGATGGCCGGGGACCACCTGGGCAGAGTCAGATTGTCAGCACTCGCTGACCGCTTCCTCGTGGGTCTTCTCAGGTCCTTGTACTTGTCCTCGCAGAGGCGGGAGATGGCCTGAAGGGCAGGAGAGAGACACTCAGATCAGCCCCGGGGCCGGCACCCTGCCCACACTCTCCATCCTTGCAGTGGGCCAGCACCATCCGCGACACTGAGGATGTGCGGGATGAAGGTGCTGAGGGCCCCGCACCTCCCCTGGAAGACGGCTCTGACCTGTGAGCCTTCTCCTCCCCACACCTGCAGCCGCCAAAGTCGGATGGGAAGAGGCCGGTGCAAGTGCAAAGCCGAGCTATACGTAAGACACAAGTGTCACACAGCTTCACAGTGACGGCCCTAAACCCAGGTCAAGACCAACAACAAGGCTGTGGAGAAAACAGCTTCAAAAAATGAAAAAAGCGGATTCAAACCTTTCTGGATTGCCAATCATAGGGTCATCTGGTATCTTTTCCCTTATAAAAGTGAATGCTGGTTTAAAACGGGTTTTAAAAAACTTATTTGATTTAAAAAACAGAATCAATGCACGTTAAATAAAAACCAGTACTGAGAAGGTTATTAAAAGTATGAGGTTGTACCAATGCAATCCAGGTCATCTGGTCCTTATTTTATGATGACCGGCAATGGCAGAACGAGCCTGAGCACAGAGCTCTGCCGCAGGAGTGTACCCGCGGGACGCTGGTGCCTCTTACCTCCAGCTTGTGGGCCCTCTCCCTGCTCAGGGGCTCCAAGGGGAAGCTCAGGTTGTTGGCTTCCGCCAGAGAACGAAGATCAAAATAATACTTGGCATAAACACTGGAAGGAACGTTGATGTTGAACTGGAGCAATTCAAGGAACTGTCGCTCTAGCTCGTTCCTGCAGAGTAAGACAGAAATGCACAGCTCAGCTGCTGTCCCCACCGCGGACAGCCCAGGCAGGCTGCCGGACACGGAGGCCACAAGACCGCACCCTCCAGGGAGAACAGCCATCTCACCGGCGGCCCGCTTGGACGCAGAGTTGCCATCTCACCACCAAACTGGTGATAAAAGCCAAGCCCATCTGACCCAGTGCCCAGAGGATGAGGCATGATTAACTGGGATGATCAGCACCAGGAAGTGCTTCAGGGTGACCCCAACACTGAGACCAAGCACATGTGTGTGTGCACACACATACACATGCAGCGGGCTCTGGCCTCACCTCACCACATGAACCATCAGTTCAAACGGGGCAGAAGACACAGTTAGGAGCTGTCAAACAGAGTCCAGTGAGACTGGACGGCTGCCTAGAGGACAGGCCTCCGAGACCCAGAGGATCGCCTTGCGGGGAGGGAAGGGTGGGGAAGCGATGAGCAGCTTCCTCAGGACCATGGGAGTGCAGGAAGGAGACCACCAGTCTCAGCATGCACCCACCCACCCCCCCAAACCCTAAGCCTAACCCATCACCTGCAGGGTCTGTGAGGACCCACAGCTGGGCCACCCATCTGATTTGACAGGTCTAGGTGGGCCCAAGAACATGCATCTCTAGTACGCTCCTGCTGCTGAGCCTTCCCTCCTGCCTTCCCTCCTGGATAACAGTGCCTGGTCCATAAAGGAGCCAATCCCCTTATAGCTGATGAGGCTGGAACACATTGTGTAACGCCCCCATTAGCAGGCCCACCTCTTGGTAGTCACTGCCGGGGGAAAAGCATCCTCAGGGACAGGTCTGTCTGTCAGCACTGGTCCTGGGCCAGATTCTCAGTTCTAGGCCACCCCCCGGGCAGCACCCTGGACTCACTTCTGTCCTTTAACACAGTCTCCCCTCCTCCTCTCCTCCGAGACAGAAACCGTGACATCTGACTGCAGCCTGGCCCCAGCACAGCACCTGACACACAGGTGGTGCTCAATAATTAGTTATTAATTATTGAATGGAGTGGACCAAGCGTAGCCTGGGTGGAGGGATCAGGGAAAGCTTCCTGGAAGTGACAGCTGAGCTAAGTCTGGGAGGCGGTAGTGGCTGGTTCCCTGACAGCAGCTCCTAGGCAAAAGATAACTGAGGAACCTCAGCAAGTTGTTATCGAAGGCCTGAGAGCTTTGGAGGGAAAGATCAAGACATCGAATTCAGTTCATCTAATCAGAAGGGCTGCTTCCATGCAGCTTTGAGGAAGAAGTTAAGCCCCAAATGTATATGTGATGTCAAAATTTACACTTCTAATGACTTTTATTTATGCCTGCTTTAAGTCAGACTTAGGAGATCATCCTGTGAAATAACAAGAATCCAGGTAAGATCTTAACAAGACTTGGGAGCTGCCTGTGGACACACTGCCACCTAGTGGCCAAGTGGTGACACTGCAGCTCCCATTCTCCAATGCCAGGAAGAAAAACCAGTGAGAGAGCCAGGAAGCTATTCCCACCCCAGATGGTATCTAGACACCACTGCCTTTTGTTGAGGGTATAACCAGGATTAAAGTCGAGAGGAATCTGGTTTCTAACAAGGCGGCAGTTTCCCCAGGTTCCTTAAGGGAAAAACAGCCATTCTGAATATTTATTTTTTTAATGTTTCTGTTTATGTTGTGGGGGAAATAAAGATTTTAGAATGGCTGTGTTTTCAAACTAGGGCAATATTTAGAAAATAAAAATAATTCCCCAAATTTGAATTTCCAAACAATAGCAGTACCTCCTCCAGGGATACCTGACAGCTTGTTACATGATAAATCATCAGAAAACTAAGTGATGCAGAGGGAATGGGCTTGATGGATTTGCTACTCTCAAGGGTGTGTGTGTGTGTGTGTGTGTGCATTTAGTTGCTCAGTCGTGTCTGACTCTGCATCCCCATCAACTTTAGCCCGCCTGGCTCCTTGTCTATGGGATTCTCCAGATAAGAATACTAGAGTGGGTTGCCATTTCCTTCTCCAGGGAATCTTCCCCAGGACATCGAACCTGAGTCTCTTTCGTCTCCTGCACTGGCAGGTGGATTCTTTACCATTAGCACCACCTGGGAAGCCTAATTACCAGTAAATAGTTCTGATGTAAAAATTTATAATAAATAAATTCAAGTGAATAAACCAAAACATTTCCGAAGTATTTGTTGCATTAGGTCATCACTGTAAAGAAACCCAGTTGATTGATGCCACTTAGCAACTTTAGAATGGGGCTCTACAATGAAAGAAAGTTGTTTTCATCACCTCATGGCCTATCGACTTTTCTAGAAAAATGAGCCCACTTTAAAGACCAGCTATTAAGGGGCAATCCCACTCCTCGGCACAGACTCCAAAGAACAGAGAGTAGGGCCTCAGGGAGGAATTTGCACACTGATGTTCACATTTACAGCAGAGTTACTCACAGCAGCCAAAAGGTGGAAGGGACCAACTTACGGTCTGTATGACAATTCTCTTAATAACTGTTTTCAGCTTGAAATAAAATCAAGACTTTAAAAAATTTTTTAATTTTCTAACTCTTGCTATCAAAGACTTCATATTTTTCTTACTTTTTAAGGATAAAGAATGACAGGTGCAGGAAAGAGTCTTACTGGTCTGTAGTAGGAAAAGGCTCTGTGGCAAAAGATGGAAGAACATAAACAAGTGTCCCCAGGGCAGCAAAAAGAGGGGGGATGCCCAGCCAGCCAGCAACCAGAGGAAGGGGCAGGTAGGGTCCAGGGACATGGATGGGGTCTGGGACACAGTGGAACCTCCTCTAGCAAGAAGAGGCTGTCCGGCTTGAGGAAGCCAGACAAACAAGATGAGAAACACGTCAGTAAGAACTGGGTCAGCAGTGCAGAAGTTCATCCTGATTGTTTCCAAAGCAGCTCCTTTCGTCCTGACCCCACTTCCTGTACATCCAGCCCCAGGGACCCCAGGCCTCGGGCTGCAGGTGAACCCAGAACGGTGCCCTGAGAGAGGAGTGGCCCAACCGGGAAGCACAGGAGGACCCTGAGGGACAGAAAGTTCATGTGAAGCCAAGTGAACTTGCAACACGTGTCAAAAAGCAGTGATAATCTTCTTTCTGAAACTGAACAGAGGCAGGGAGCATTTTAGCCTGTCTGCTGCCTGTCGTCAGTCTGCAGTGAGTACAGAGTGGGGATGAACCCCACCGCAGACGGGGAGCAGAAAAGTAAAGGAAGGTTCCCTGGAACATGGTTTCAGAGACTAGATTCATAAGCCAGAAAGCTTGTCCCAGTACCCATCTGGGACCCACAGGATGAGACGCACAGGTTTTTGTAAATCCTATCCGCAACCGTGTCCTTGCTCAGCCAGCTCACAATAGATGCACAGCCACGGTCACTCACTCCTCCCCGTGCACGTCCACACGGGGGCGCCCCCGCCCACACTCACATGTCCTCCACCGTGATGTCCTTCAGGATCTGGCAGTAGTCCACGTTCCACACCGCCTGGTCATCCCACACCTTGGAGGCCAGCAGGATGGCCCCCAGAACAATCCGCTTCCAGTTGGCCGGACAAATGTCAATCTCGGCGTATGTGAGAAGCCGTTCGAGGTACACCTGGAAGACACGGCCACACCAGCACCCTTCAGCCCTAAGCCACAGACAGAGGGAGGGTCAAGGGCTCCCTCCCAAGCCTGGCAGCCAGTCTGTGCGGCCTGTGGTCTGTGAACGGGGGCCCAGGTGGAGAAGCCCAGGGAAGCTGACCAGGGCCAGCACCTTGTCTGCCTCTGCCACTCAAACAGGAGCTCTCTGCCTCTGAGATGAGGGCTGGCACTCAGCTGTCTGCTGAGTCAGTAAACAGACAAGTGATGATGGTTCTTTTGCTTAAAACATTTCGTTCTGCTTCCAGTGCTTTACTAATGAAAAGTCAGTTCTTTCCATCTTAAAAAGCAGGATTTTTATGGATGATCTCAGATACCAAGTACTCCTCAGACCGGATGAGGGGCACAGTATGAAAGACAAAATAAAAATCATGAGAAAGAAATTACTAATATAATCACAAAGACAAAATAGCCATACCCAATGAGCTGCCAAGAGGCCCTAAGTTTCCTGAGAGGTGATGAAACGGGAAGCCATCATGTCCACCTTACTGCCCCACCCTGGTCCAGTGACCCAGCCCTGCCACCGTTGGCTGCGTCTCTCCCCAGGCAGGGCAGCTGCCCTCCTCCGGTCTCTCCCCCGAGGAAGCCAAGTCCCCTGAGGACCACGCCCGGGCCTCACTCCCACCATGTGCCCAGCACTCAGCACGCCGCTGGTTCAGGGAGCGGCCCCCACGTGCTGGCCTCAGGGACACAGGGCCCTGCAGGAAGGACGCTCTGGATGTGGAATGCGGCTACAGGAGAGCAGGTCTAGGGAGGCCTGAGTGGATGAGATGACCACAGCAATGGCATTCAGGAAGGAGCCGCGGTCAGAAGCAGGCGGGAAACTCAGGCCCTGGATTTAGAGACAGGTGCGGGGGGAATGGGGGGTCAGAGGAGACCACTCAGGGAAGAGCCAGTCCCCTCTGCGGTGCTCAGCACTAAACATCTGAGAGGCCTTCAGAGAGGCCTCTGGGGTCACGACACGTGCCTGCCAACCGTGCTCTATGAACCTTCAGGGGCGCTTCCAACGTCCCTCAGGGACAGAACAGCACTGGGCTATGACAACCACTGGTGAAGAAACGTGGGTCACTCAGCAGTCAGTCATCTTTTCCATTGTACAGATTTTAGTTTTTAATGGCATTTATTACATCAAGGAGCAGGAAGAGTAAGCTAATGTTTTAGATCATTATTTTTGTGTGAAAACTGAAATCCTTCAGCGAGAGATCCAGGCCAGGCTGAGGGGAAATTTAATTAGACACCGACCTCAGGAGCCCAGACTACATGTATGTTACAAAGGTTGATGACTAACTCTTCTTATTCCACCAAGAAAAGAATTTTTTAAATGTGCCACAAAACTGTACTAGGAGCAGAAAACTGAGGCTGGATCTAACTCCAGATTTTTTGAAGCAATCATTATGGACACTCTTCAACCACATCCCTAAGATGCTACTCCTTTATATAAATGAGCTATGTAAACCTCTCCAAGCTCCCCAATGAAATAGCTTCTCACTGACTCAGTACAAAAAGGTTACTCAATTTTGTTCTTACTTAACCACAGTAGATATATATTAATAGGTACACTAGGTAACATTTAAAATAATGTTTGGAAAAAAACAAGCCATCTACCACATCTGATATTCCACTAAGATGACCTGGAGAAATTAGATATGATAACACAGTCCATTACCGAGGGGAAGCAGATGTTATGTTTGGGGAGAAAGAATTCATAAAAGCACCACATAATAGCATGCAATTTGGAAGAATCTGCCAAGAAAGCTATATTCAAGGATCAGCTGTAATTTCTTTAGTAAACTCCCACTTGGCTATTTTAATTTTCTGCCAAGTAAAATAATATACGATTGATTTTTTCTGAACACCATTCCCTACACCATTGCTAATAGGACACTGCTGCTCAATTAAATTTTCAGATTTAACTTCCTAAGAAGGACCATCCTGAGAGTCTCTAGAAAATACAGGTTAGTGACCGCTTACAGAGCATTCAGGTGACTGTACAAAATAAAACTGTTGGAAGGCATGGCGTGGGGGAGGAGAAGAGGGAGAAAGTGCACAGTCACGGAGTCCGGGGTGCACGGGACCACACTTCTGAGGATGCTGGGCTTCCCTGTACATCACTCAGAGCAGCCCCGGGGGGCAGGGAGAAAGTGCACACTCACGGACTCCAGGGTGCACGGGACCACACTTCTGAGGATGTTGGGCTTCCCTGTCCATCACTCAGAGCAGCCCCGCCCACACTTCTGAGGATGCTGGGCTTCCCTGTCCATCACTCAGAGCAGCCCCGCCCACACTTCTGAGGATGCTGGGTTTCCCCGTCCATCACTCAGAGCAGCCCCACCCACACTTCTGAGGATGCTGGGCTTCCCTGTCCATCACTCAGAGCAGCCCCGGTCGGTGCACTGTAGGCCCTCACCCACAGCTCAGCTGACTGGGCCTCCCGAGCGCTTCCTATTTGCTAATATTTGAGGTAGCTGGATTCCTCACTGGACTTTATCTGAACAGCACTTTTGACCTCGGTAGAAACCACTAATGTGCCCTAAAAAGGGGGGTCTCTGGGGTCAGAATGGATAGATTCCACAGGTGGCCTCTTCACCAGAGCACCGGCCTCCGAGAGGCACTTTGGGGCCAAGTGACAGCCCTCAGGGCCGCCGGGGGGGACCCAGCTGAGCTGGCATGCCTGGTGCTCCTGGACACACGCAGCAGCAAGTGGCTGAAGGCTCTGGAAGCGTCTCCCACAGGCAGGCAGCGGTCTGGTTCCCCATAGGCAGCGGGGCAGAGCTAACTGTGGTCCTCCCTGCCTCCTCTGGGCAACGGGCCAGGCCACCAAGGGAAAGCCCAGGAGAAAGGCAGAGAGGGACGCAGCCCGCCAGCCCCAGCCCAGGCCTGCTGTGAAGGGTTGTTGTGAGCCTGGAATGACGGGTGGGACCATCACACGCCGGGCTCGATCGCAACACAGAGTTGGCTGCCTGGGCCAACCAAGCAGACCCCGGAGACTCAGTCTGCAGAGCTGTGCCTGTTGTGAGGGCCCCTGACGCTGCCCACCTGTCAGCTATAGCCAGAGACGCTCATCTCCTGCTAAGCCACCAGCTGATGTCCCAGGACAAGGGAGGATTTCAGCAGCTCCCACAACTGACCCACTCCCACAGCACTCCCAAGACAAACTAACCACCCACGTCTGCTTGGAGACAGGGGAACAAACTACATGTTCTCAACAGAAGTGTCTGCAGAAACTATGTCTTTCACAGGACACAAAGCTTCTTCACGCTGATAAATCCAAACTGGAAGGTGCTACAGGGCAAAGTCAGGTCACCATTTTCTTCAGAACAGAAGGCAAAAAACCCCACCACATCTTGAAACAGGAGCTTCAATAAATCTTTCTTCAGGGCGTCAAATAAGTACTCATTATCTGATTTTCTTCCTCTTCTTCCCCCTTTGTCACAATCTCCCTTCATTAAAATGTCAACCCTGCTGCCTGGAGGGGGTCTTTTGAGGTCTTGACATCCTTTGGAGGAACAAAGCTGAGCCATAAATATGCTTCTCAGTCATGACCTCAGGGTTTATCAGCAGGCCACATCACCTGAGGAAGACTCGCTGGATGTCTGTTCACCTGTCAGGGGGCAAGTTCCACAAGAGAAGGAATTCACAAGCAAACTGGTCACTGTGCCATGAGCTGAGAACAAGGGGCTCTCAGTGTGGCGGAGATGTGGATGGTCCTTACACTCGTCGTCATACCACAGGGTCTCTTCTCAGGGAACTGCATGGGCCCACGGGACAGCCCACGCACTGGCAAGCCCGTTTCTTATCTGAGTGGTGCACAGTGGGAAAGGTCAGTGACAGCGGGCTCCGCTGTCAAAGCTGCTTCCCCAATGAGATCGGAGCTAAATCAACCGTCCCTAAGGTTTTAAGAATCTAAGGAAGGTTATAGGTTTTTAACTTGAGTCAATGTGCAGATTATGTCCACGCTGTCTCTGAATGTCTCATGAATGTCTCATCTTACAGACACGTATTTACACAAAAATCACAGAGGAGAAGGCAGCAATTACAGCAGTCCTCGCGACGTAGGGAACCAACACCAGAAACCTGGACATCAGTGAGGTGGCCCTGGTCCTTCTCAGCACTGTGGACCCTGCATGGGTCGTTTCAGCTTTCCTGCTTCTGAGTGTGATCTGACAAGGGGCTTTAGGTGGGACTGCGGAACAGACCGCATGCTCTCTTTTGGGAGATTCAGTTGCTATTCTGGATAAAAGACAACCCTGAGGTGGCGTTGGGGTTCCCAGGTCTGCAGTGGACACTCCCACCTGCACCCTACTCGATGGCCATGTCATCCTGCGGGCACTCACCAGGGTGACGATGGCACATTCTGCAGTCAGCTGAGCAGCACTGAACAGTGTCCGAACAAACCGGTAAATCTGCTTCTGCTCTGGGTTGTGTTTGTCATAATCTGGTGGCACTTCGGATTTCTGGGGAGGGAGACATTCTCCATGAGTAGCCGCCCCACAGGAGCCACAGAGACATGACTGGACCATACCCTGGGACCCAAGGGGAGGGTTACCGAAAGAGGGTGAAGGTTTTCATCGAAAATATCCAAGAGCATCCTTCCATCTGGGTCCCTGGGGAGGAAAGTAACAGAAAACGGAGTTTCCCTTCTGTAGCAGAGTGCCAGTCAAAATGAAAACAAAATGTATTTTGATTCAACTGTTATTTCAAGAAACAGAGGCAGTACTGTTAAGAGATGCTATTGATTATTCATGAATTATAATTTGCTTTTCTTGGGGACATTACTTAATCACTTTTGAATAGTCCATAAAATAAAGGTTATGAATCCCATTTAGTAAAGTAAAAATCAAAGATTTTCATTTCTTGAGTTTTCAAATGCACCAAATCTAAATTTCTTTAACATCTTATTTCTGAGCAAAGTTTGATGGATCTGTTTAAACTATCACTACGTTGTCAACACAAAAGAAGTCTGAGGGTGAGAATGAACACGCAGCGTGTCCTGGAGATTAGTCTGAAATTCTCACAGCATGCAGCTTAACCACTTCACTAATGAGGGGCCTCACGACTGTATTTTTAAAAAATAATTTAATGTATGTATTTATTTTTGGCCGTGCTGGGTCTTCGCTGAGGCATGGGCTTTTCTCTAGCTGCTGTGCAGGCTTCTCGTTGCGGAGCACAGGCTCTAGGCACGTGGCCGGCAGCAGTTACCGCACGTGTGCTCAGCGGTGGTGGCTCCTGGGCTCCATGGCACAGGCTCAGTAGTTGTGGTGCATGGGCTTAGCCGCGCTGCAGCACTCGAAATCGTCCTGAATCAGGGACCCAACTTGTGTCTCCTGCACTGGCAGGTGGATTCTTTACCACTGTGAGCCATCAGGAAAGCCCCACGACTCAATTTTGAAAAACAACAGGGGCCATGTAGAAAAGTGCACCTGGCTGTTACCAGCCGGTACCCACACAGACCCACTTAAAGGGGCGGCTCTCTCCGTGAACGCGGGCAGAGGGGGTGCTGGGCTCTGGGGGGGCCACGGCCATGTAGAAACGTGCACCTGGCTGTTACCAGCCGGTACCCACACAGACCCACTTAAAGGGGCGGCTCTCTCCGTGAACGCAGGCAGAGGGGGCGCTGGGCTCTGGGGGGGCCACGGCCATGTAGAAACGTGCACCTGGCTGTTACCAGCCGGTACCCACACAGACCCACTTAAAGGGGCGGCTCTCTCCATGAACGCGGGCAGAGGGGGCGCTGGGCTTGGGGGGGACCACACCCCGCTAGTGACGGCTCTGCTTCCACCTGACTTATGTCATTTGAGTGTTGCCTAAAAAATTTTCTTTGGAAACTGCTGCTTTGGTAACAGCAAGTAACGTTCCAATGTCAGTTAGGCTCGCGATTATCAGAAGCTGCAGATGTGCCTCTGCCATGCACCCCCATGGGACACACCAGTTTCTGCTCTATGACTTACTGTCTGCAGAAAGACGAAAGAGAGCTCGGCTGAACAGCTAACTTCTTATATGATTTTTCCATGATTCACTTCTAAAATTAACTGAACTATCTCCAGACTCCCATCAGAAAGGATTGCTACCACCTTAAAAGAGTTTACGACTAACTTTACAACAAAACTGTTTCTATGAACTTCTTTTTCATGTGAAAGCTGTGCACAGAAACTTGTTACAATATTTTATAAAAGACAGAATGTTTAAGTGAATGACACAGAAAATAAAGTCAAGAGGAGGCTGAATACTGTCAAGAAACTCTGTTCTCTTTTGCTGACTTCATTTGGTTTCCTCTGACTCAGAAGCAGTTCAGTACTTCTCTGGGAGGTGTGGGTAAACTGTGTTACCTTTACAGATTCTATGAAAGTGAGATAAGAATACAAAACTCAAAGGCTGAGGCAACTAGAACGCAATAGGAAAAATGTCATTGCAGATAAAATGTGATGTTTTCAGCACAAAATTAAACAAAATCCACATACCTGTTTTTGATGTGGTAATATATTGCGAGAGCTACACTGTAAAATAAAATGCAGGAGTTCAGTGTTTCATAAGCATATTCAAGATGTTGCATTTTCTCTGGCATTAGTCTGATCATAAGTATTTAGAACTTAAGTAAAACGATCCATCTGAACAGCCCCCATTTAATTCAGAATGCTAAGAATATGCACTCTTCAAAGTAAATCAATCAGATATTTATATCCAGCAGTTATTAAATCTTTTCCAGAAACACCAAAACTTTGTGATACTCAGAAATAAATTTCTCTATCTGAAATTTTAAGCTTTCCTCACTGTATAATATAGTCACTATGCAAAAATTAAGTGATTAAATTAAACTCCTCTAGAGGTCTCCCAATTCAGCACCTGCTATTTTAGGCAATCAGTGGTTTCTTTATAACTGCCAGAAAAATGTGAATATTACCCACAGTGGTTTATCATTTTTTCTCTTAAAATCAATAACCTATTGGCAATCTGCCTAACTTATTCATTCATCTGCTGAAATGGTACTTACCTCTTATTTGTAATACCTTATAGTTTAATACCTTAAAATTTCATTTTACATTTTAAAAGAATTTAATGAAGACATTCCCATCCCCTGAATTTTCAAGTACTGTTTCTCTGATTATAAAATGAGATATATTCATATTGTAGAAATTTTTGGAAAATAAAGTATACAGAAAATAATTCCTCTGCCCAAAGATGATTACTACCAGCTTGAGATATAGAGACATCGATTCCTAGTTACCTATAAATTATGTGTGTAAGCAAGCAGGCTGGCATCCCACTTTCATCCTCATTAACAAGTTTCTTACCATTAAAATGTTACTCAAAAATACAACTTTAAATGGCCGACTATATTCCATATTCCACCATACTTTATTAACCATTTCCCTGTTCTTGAACATTTAAGTTGTTTATAGTATTTTGCAATTATGATTAACACCATAATATTCCCACAAATAAACATTTTGTGACCTATTTCCACAAAACATCCTGTAATTGGAAACAGGAGGTTTCTAAGGTTGTTAATAATCGTAAGGCTCCCCCAAACATACCTCCCAAAATCTTTGCAGAAAAGCTGTACCAGTGTACACTTCCTCACCAGTGTCTGTCTCACTTCACCTTCACCAACGCTCACCTTGAATGTTTTGAAAAAATGTTCTCCAGCTGGATAGAGTAAAAAGGGTAACTGCTTTCAACCTGAGTTTCTCTGATCACCTATCAAGTGGGCAGGGTTATTCAGGTTGAACTGCCCAATCTTTTTATTACTTCCTCCTTTGTAACCTGTCTAGATCCTTCCACAATTTTAAAATTTGAAGAGGCCAATTTTTTTTTTTTAAGCTTCTAAGAACATAGCTAACTGGCTGCATCAGATTGTGCTCTGGTCTCTGAGCCCAGGAACTGCCAGCCAGGGCCCCAACATGGAGCAAGCAGACTGAGCCCCAGACACCTCTTCTCACTCAGTGGTGCCCACTTAGAGCCCGGGCGTGCACACTGGACTCCAAAAGGCCCAGACATTCACCCACAACCTGACAACAGCTCATTTCACTCTGCCGAAAGAGAGCACGTTCTCCCAAATCTCTCTTTCCAGATCTATGAATTCAAGAGATTTTAGATAAGTGTGAAAAGTATTCCTGAGCAAGTGTAATATATTAGTTCTCCTAAAATCCTAAAAAGCATCTAAGTTGATGAAGGAATTGTAATTGGGGTGAAGGGACTTCAAAAGTTTAAAAAATAATGGTACAGTTTTCCAAGTACCTTCACATGTACCTAAAAAGCCCTGCCATGGGAAATAATAAATGTTACTGTTTCTATTTTATAAATGAGAAAATTCATGTAAAGATATCAGATATCAGGATTTCTGACTTATATAATGGTTTTGTGCACTTTCATTCTATAATGCTGGCCTCTGGAAAAAAGGAAGAGATACTGTTTTATTCATTTAAAAGTCACGCTGTGATGATTAAATTGAATGTTTCATATGATTGGGTTTGGTAAAGTGATTACTTTAACTGCTTTAGGAAAAAATATGGTCCCTGTGCTCCCTGTGAGGAAACATGTCATAGGAAAAACATCACTGGACTGAAGTCAGACCAGCTGGGCTCAAAACCTGGCTCCTTCATCAGTTAAGAGTTCATCCACCCCTCAGAGCCTTCACTTCACATTCAGACAATTCAACCTGCATTGCAGAGTGGTTATTACAATCAAACGAAGTAAATAAAAGCATGATCTCAAATATAAAGTTCTCAAATGAAAGTTACTATTATTACTGCTGTTGTTGCCCAATGAATGATTCCATCTCTGGAGGTCTTCCAGCCTCTGTGGAGGGAAAGTCTCAGGGCCCCAGGTTACTACTATCTCCCGTATCTCTAGAACCCAAAGCCAGGTTGGACGTTATCATGACTCACACCCCCGTGAAACACAGGGATGCTCGGAAGGCCAATGTCCACTCAAGGTCAAACCCCGAAAGTGGGAAAACCAAGCTGAGGATGCACGTGTGGTCTAGCTCTACTGGCCAGTTCAGCAGGTCACGGTGAAAGCAGCAAGCAACTCTTGGGGGCAAAGCCTGGCCAGCTGGAAATGGAATCAACCCCAGGCTTCACTCCCAATGGCCAGCTTGGGAGGCCTGGCCAGTCTGCCACATCCTCAGAACTGGCGAGGTCTCCAAGGACAGGCCAACCAGAGGGCTAGAGCAACTGCCCTAGTTGCAGAACCAGGAGGAAAGGGGAGCCTGGAAGGAAAAGAAGCTATTTTCTTGCCCAGGAAAACAAACCCCATTTCTGACAGCTAGCACCACCCTTGCCTCACTTCTGACCTAGAGCTAGGTCAGAGGTGCCGGGTTCTGGAAGGTGTACGAAGCTGCTCTGATCCTGAGGCCAGGGGCCATGGATGGTGCTGCTGCTGCTGCTGCTGCTGCTGCTAAGTCGCTTCAGTCGTGTCGGACTCCATGCAACCCCATAGACGGCAGCCCACCAGGCTCCCCCGTCCCTGGGATTCTCCAGGCAAGAACACTGGAGTGGGTTGCCATTTCCTTCTCCAGTGCGTGAAAGTGAAAAGTGAAAGTGAAGTCACTCAGTCGTGTCCGACTGTGTGCGACCCCATGGACTGTGTAGCCCACCAGGCTCCTCCATCCATGGCATTTTCCAGGCAAAAGTACTGGAGTAGGGTGCCACTGCCTTCTCTGATGGATGGTGTGGGCAGCTGCAAACAGCTCCTCACCACCTGCACCCATCCTCTGAGCACCAGCCCCATGCTTGTACACAACTGGGGGCCTGGGGTGGTTACAGGGGCACCAGGGTGGATGGCAAACTCTGAATTCATACCACAGCTATCAGCATTCAGGGGAAAAATCAAGTTCTCAGGGAAGATATCATGCCTGTGAAAAAAAAGGAACACAGAATTGTGTGCAAACCTGTCACACATCTGCTTCTTTGACCTTTCAACCCTCCACCCATTCCCTAACCAGAATGTGCAAATATGTTTGCTCTTTGGGCAATCCCCAATTTACAAAAGAGTTTTCTTTTTTTTTTTAATACGAATTTTATTTCACAGTACCTTTCAGTTCCTGGATTTCCAATTGGGTCTTTTTGTAATTTTATTCTTTTTTCTGGCTGCACCGACTAGGTATTGAACCCAGGCCACAGCCATGAAAAGCCCAGAATCCTGACCACTAGGCCACCAGGGAACTTCCCAGAGGGTTTTCTTCTAAAATTAGCTTACAAAGCACTTGTAAGAACCCAGAGCTTTTCTCAAAGGTCAAACGTGGTTAACAGAAGATGAGTTCAGCCCACAAATGCCCCTGCCCCGCTCTGCCCACAGGAAGCTGAATGACTGATTAGTGAGTTTGTATCAATTTTGACATCTTGGGGGAGGAGACCACAGGGGCCTTGGCAGGTGGCAAAATTTCAGAACAGGAGAGCATTCAGACGTCGCACACCCTGCCCTTCATGACATGCATTCCCCTTGTGCAGGCAAAGGCCCTGGCTGAAGTCTCCCAGGCCTGCTAACACCTCAAAATGACCATCACCAAGTCACGTGTGACATACAAGATTTACAGGGAAGGATTCTGATGGTATGTCTACAGTTAGGGTCCACCCTGCCAAGCTCTCAGATCCAAAATGGACATTTGTAAAAACAGGGCACGTTTTAAACAAATAAGCTATTGCCTGAAGGCATCTCAGATCTGGGTGGTGCCCAGGGAAGCCACAGCGTCCACACTGGACTCTTCCTCTGGAAACTCAACCCTCACCACTGCCCTAGCTTTCCAGCTTCTCTTCCTCTTTTTTTTTTTTTTTAACATTTATTTATTTTTTATTGAAGGATAATTGCTTTACAGAATTTTCCTGTTTTCTGTCAAACCTCAACATGAATCAGCCATAGGTATACATATATCCCCTCCCTTTTGAACCTCCCTCCCATCTCCCTCCCCATCCCACCCCTCTAGGATGATACAGAGCCCCTGTTTGAGTTTCCTGAGCCATACAGCAATTCCCATTGGCTATCTATTTTACATATGGTAATGTAAGTTTCCATGTTATTCTTTCCATACATACATTCTCTCCTCCCCTCTCCCCAAGTCCATAAGTCTGTTCTCTATGTTGGTTTCTCCACTGCTGCTCTGTAAGTAAATTCTTCAGTACCATTTTTCTAGATTCCATATATATGCGTTAAAATATGATATTTATCTTTCTCTGACTTACTTCACTCTTTAATAGATTCTAGGTTCATCTACCTCATTGGAACTGACTCAAAGGCGTTCCTTCTTATAGCTGAGTAATGTTTCGTTGTGTATCTGTACCACATCTTCTTTATCTATTCATCTGTCAATGGACATCTAGGTTGCTCCCATGTTCTAGCTATTGTAAATAGTGTTGCAATGAATAATGGGATACATGTGTCTTTAAATTTTGGTTTCCTCAGGGTATATGCCGGGGTCATATGGTCGTTTTATTTCTAGTTTTTTAAGGAATCTCCATACCGTCTTCCATAGTGGCTGAATCAATTTACATTCCCACCAACAGTGCAAGAGGTTACCTTTTCTCCACACCCTTCTCCAGCATTTACTGTTTGTAGACTTTTTAATGATGGCCATTCTGACCGGTGTGAGGTGATATCTCATTGTAGTTTTGATTTGCATTTCTCTAATAAAGAGTGATGTTGAGCATCTTTTCATGTTTGTTAGCCATCTATATGTCTTCTTTGGAGAAATGTCTGTTTAGGTCTTTTTCCCACTTTTTGATTGGGTTGTTTGTTTTTCTGGTATTGAGTTATATGAGCTGCTTATATATTTCATAAAGCAATCTTTTGTCAGTTGTTTCATTTGCTATTATTTTCTTCAGACAACATTCTGAGGGTTGTCTTTTCAGCTTGCTTAGTGTTTCCTTTGCTGTGCAAAAGCTTTTAAGTTTAGTCAGGTCCCACTTGTTTACTTTTGCTTTTATTTCTATTACTCTAGGAGGTGGGTCACATAGGATCTTGCTTTGATTTATGTCATCTAGTGTTCTGCCTATGTTTTCATCTAAGGGTTTTTATAGTTCTGGTCTTGTATTTAGGTCTTTAATACATTTTGAGTTTATCTTTGTGTATGGTGTTAGGAAGTGTTTTAATTTCATTCTTTTACACGTAGTTCTCCAGTTTTCCCAGCACCATTTACTGAAGAGGCTGTCTTTGCCCCATTGTATATTCTCGCCTCCTTAGTGAAAAATAAAGTACCCATAGGTGCATGGGTTTATTTCTGGGCTTTCTATCTTGTTCCACTGGTGTATATTTCTGTTTTTGTGCCAGTACCATACTGTCTTGATGACTGAAGCTTTGTAGTATAATCTGAAGTCAGGAAGGTTGAGTCCTCCAGCTCCATTCTTCTTTCTCAAGACTACTTTGGCTATTTGGGGTCTTTTGTGTTTCCATATGAATTGTGAAATCTTTTGTTCTAGTTGTGTGAAAAATGTCATTGGTAATTTGATAGGGGTCAGAGTGAATCTGTAGACTGCGTTTGGTAGTATAGTCATTTTCACAGTATTGATTCTTCCTACCCAGGAACATGGAATATCTCGCCATCTGTTTAATGTCATCTTTGATTTATTTCATTAGTGTCTTATAATTTTTTGTGTACAGTTCTTTTGTCTCCTTCAGTTCAGTTGCTCAGTTGTGTCTGACTCCTTGTGACCCCATGGACTGCAGCATGCCAGGCCTCCCTGTCCATCACCAACTCCTGGAGTTTACTCAAACTCATGTCCATTGAATCGGTGATGCCATCCAACCATCTCATCCTCTGTCGTCCCCTTCTCCTCCTGCCTTCAATCCTTCCCACCATCAGGGTCTTTTCAAATGAGTTGGTTCTTTGCATCAGATGGCCAAAGTATCGGAGCTTCAGCTTCAACATCAGTCCTTCCAATGAATATTCAGGACTGATTGATTTCCTTTAGGATGGACTGGTTGGATCTCCTTGCAGTCCAAGGGACCCTTAAGAGTCTTCTCCAACACAACAGTTCAAAAGCATCAATTCATCAGCGCTCAGCTTTCTTCACAGTCTAACTCTCACATCCATATGTGATGACAGGAAAAACCATAGCCTTGACTGCTGCTGCTGCTGCAAAGTCACTTCAGTCGTGTCCGACTCTGTGTGACCCCACAGACGGCAGCCCACCAGGCTCCCCCGTCCCTGGGATTCTCCAGGCAAGAACACTGGAGTGGGCTGCCATTTCCTTCTCCAATGCATGAAAGGACTGGATGGACCTTTGTTGGCAAAGTAATGTCTCAGCTTTTTAATATGCTGTCTAGGTTGGTCATAACTTTCCTTCCAAGGAGTAAGCATCTTTTAATTTCATGGCTGCAATCACCATCTGCAGTGATTCTGGAGCCCCAAAAAATAAACTCTGCCACTGTTTCATTGTTTCCCCAACTATTTGCCATGAAGTGATGGGACCGGATGCCATGATCTTAGTTTTCTGAATGTTGAGCTTTAAGCCAACTTTTTCACTCCTCTTTGACTTCATCAAGAGGCTCTTTAGTTCTTCGTTTTCTGTGGTAAGGATGGTGTCATCTGCATATCTGAGGTTATTGATATTTCTCCGGGCAATCTTGATTCCAGCTTGTGCTTCTTCCAGCCCAGCGTGTCTCATGATTTGCTCTGCATATAAGTTAAATAAGCAGGGTGACAATATACAGCCTTCATGTACTCCTTTTCCTATTTGGAACCAGTCTGTTGTTCCATGTCCAGTTCTAACTGTTGCTTCCTGACCTGCATACAGATTTCTCTGTATGCAGAGGCAGGTCAGGTGGTCTGGTATTCCCATCTCTTTCAGAATTTTCAACAGTTTGTTGTGATCCACACAGTCAAAGGCTTTGGCACAGTCAATAAAGCAGAAATAGATGTTTTTCTGGAACTCTCTCACTTTTTCAGTGATCCAACAGATGTTGGCAATTTGATCTCTGGTTCTTCTGCCTTTTCTAAAACCAGCTTGAATATCTGGAAGTTCACAGTTCACGTATTGCTGAAGCCTGGCTTGGAGAATTTTGAGCATGACTTTACTAGCATGTGAGATGAGTGCAATTGTGCAGCAGTTTGAGCATTCTTTGGCATTGCCTTTCTTTGGGATTAGAATGAAAACTGACCTTTTCCAGTCCTGTGGCCACTGCTGAGTTTTCCAAGTTTGCTGGCATATTGAGTGCAGCACTTTACAGCATCATCTTTTAGGATTTGAAGTAGCTTAACTGGAATTCCATCACCTCCACTAGCTTTGGTCATAGTGATGCTTCCTAAGGCCCACTTGACTTCACATTCCAGGATGTCTGGCTCTAGGTGAGTGAGTGATCACACCATCATGATAATCTGGGTCTTGAAGATCTTTTTCGTATAGTTCTTCTGTGTATTCTCGCCACCTCTTCTTAGTATCTTCTGCTTCTGTTAGGTCCATACCATTTTGTCCTTTTGTCCTTTGCATGAACTGTTCCCTTGGTATCTCTAATATTCTTGAAGAGATCTCTAGTCTTTCCCGTTCTATTGTTTTTCTCTATTTCCTTGCATTGATCACTGAGGAAAGCTTTCTTATCTCTCCTTGCTATTCCTTGGAACTCTGCATTCAAGTGGGTATATCTTTACTTTCCTCCTCTGCTTTTCGCTTCTCTTCTTTTCACATCTATTTGTAAGGCCTCCTCAGACAACCATTTTGCTTGTTTGCATTTCTTTTTCTTGGGGGTGGTATTGATCAATGCCTCCTGTACAATATCAAGAACCTCCGTCCATAGTTCATCAGGCACTCTATCAGATCTAATCCCTTTAATCTATTTGTCACTTCCACTGTATAATCGTAAGGGATTTGATTTAGGTCATACCTGAATGGTCTAGTGGTTTTCCTTACTTTCTTCAATTTAAGTCTGAATTTGGCAATAAGGTTTTCTGTGTTGTCTTTATCTCGTTTTGGTTATCAGGGTGATGGTGGCCTTGTAGAATAAGTTTGGAAGTATTCCTTCCTCTGCAATTTTTTGAAAGAATTTTAGAAGGATAGGCATTAGCTCTTCTCTAAATATTTGAAAGAATTCTCCTGTGAAGCCATCTGGTCCTAGGCTTTTGTTTTTGGGAAGACTTTTGATCACAGCTTCCATTTCAGTGCTTATAATTGGGTTGTTCATAATTTCTATTTCTTCCTGGAAGATTAAACTTTTCTAAGAATCTGTCCATTTCTTCCAGGCTATCCATTTTATTGCCATATAGTTGTTCACAATAGTCTCTTATCTTATAATCCTTTGTATTTTTGCATTGTCTGTTGTAATCTCTTTTTTCATTTCTAATTTTGATTTGATTCTCCTCTTTTCTTGATGAGTCTGGCTGAAGGTTTGTCAAGTTTATCTTCTTAAAAGAACCAGATTTTAGTTTTATTAATCTTTACTATTCTTTCATTTTTTTTTCATTTATCTCTGCTCGGATCTTTATGATTGCTCTCCTTCTACTAATTTTGGGGGGGTTTTGTTCTTCTTTTTCCAGTTGTTTTAGGTGTAAAGTTAGGTTGTCTATTCGATGTTTCTCTTGTTTCTTGATGTAGGACTGTATTGCTATAAACTTCCCTCTTAGAACTGCTTTTGCTGCACGCCATAGGTTTTGAGTTGTCATGTTTTCATTGTTGTTTCTAGAAATTTTTTGATTTTCCTTTTGATTTCTTCAGTCACCTGTTGGTTATTTAGAAACATAGTGTTTAATCTCCATGTGTTTGTGTTTCTTACAGTTTTTTTTCTTATAATTGATATCTAGTCTCATAGCGTTGTGCTCAGAGAAGATGCTTGATACAATTTCAATTTTCTTAAATTTACTGAGGTTTGATTTGTGACCCAAGATGTGGTCTATCCTGGAGAATGTTCCATGTGCACTTGAGAAGGTGTATTCTTCTGCATTTAATGTCCTGAAGATATCAATGAGACCCATCTCATCTAATGTATCATTTAAGACTTGTGTTTCCTTATTAGTTTTCTGTTTTGATGATCTGTCCAATGGTATGAGTGGGGTCTCCTACTATTATTGTGTTACTGTCAATTTCTCCTTTTATGTCTGTTAGCGTTTGTCTTCGGAGACGGCAATGGCACCCCACTCCAGTATTCCTGCCTGGAAAATCCCATGGATGGAGGAGCTTGGTAGGCTGTAGTTCATGGGGTCTCTAAGAGTTGGACACGACTGAGCAACTTCACTTTCACTTTTCACTTTCCTGCATTGGAGAAGGAAGTAGCAACCCACTCCAGTGTTCTTGTCTGGAGAGTCCCAGGGACAGGGGAGCCTGGTGGGCTGCCGTTTATGGGGTCGCACAGAGTCAGACACGACTGAAGTGACAGCAGCAGCAGTGTTTGTCTTATGTATTGAGGTGCTCCTATGTTGGGTGCATAGATATTTACAATTGTTATGTCGTCCTCTTAGATTGATCCCCTGATCATTATGTAGTGTCCTTCCTTATCTCTTCTGATATTCTTTATTTTCAGGTCTATTTTGTCTGATATGAGGATTGCTACTCCAGCTTTCTTTTCCTTCCCATTTGCATGGAATATATTTTGCCATCCTCTCACTTTCAGTCTATATGTGTCCTGAGGTCTGAAGTGGGTTTCTTGTAGACAGCATATATATGGGTCTTGTTTTTGTATACATTCAGCCAGTCTGTCTTTTGGTTGGAGCATTTAATCCATTTACATTTAAAGTAATAATTGATATATATGTTCCTATTGCCATTTTCTTAATTGTTTGGGGTTGATTTTGAAGATCTTGTTCCTTCTCTTGCATTTCTTGACTATATAAGTCCCTTTAACATTTGTTGTAAAGCTGGTTTCATGGTATGAGTTCTCTTAACTTTTGCTTGTCTAAAAAGCTTTTTATTTCTCCATCAATTTTGAATGAGATCCTTGCCGGGTACAGTAATCTTGGTTGTAGATTTTTCCCTTTCAGTACTTTAAATATATCCTGCCATTCCCTTCTGGCCTGCAGAGTTTCTGCTGAAAGATCAGCTGTTAAACGTATGGTGTTTCCCTTGTATGTTACTTGTTGCTTTTCCCTTGCTGCTTTTAATATTGTTAAGTCTTTGTTAGTTTGATTAGTATGTGTCTTAGCATGTTTCTCCTTGGGTTTATCCTGTATGGGACTCTCTGTGCCTCTTGGACTTGATGTGACAATTTCCTTTTCCATGTTGGGGAAATTTCAACTATAATCTCTTCAAAATTTTTCTCATAGCCTTCCTTTTTCTCTTCTTCTTCTGGGACCCCTATAATTCGAATGTTTGTGCGTTTGCTATTGTCTCAGAGGTCTCTGAGACTATCCTAAGTTCTTTTCATTCTTTTTACTTTATTTGCTCTCCAGAAGTTATTTCCACCATTTTATCTTCCAGCTTACTGATTTGTTCTGCTTCAGATTCCTTCCAGAGTATTTTTAATTTCAGTAATTGTGTTGTCTCTGTGTGTTTATTCTTTAATTCTTCTAGGTCTTTGTTAATTGATTCTTGCATTTTGCCCAGTTTGATTTCAAGGTTTTTGATCATCTTTACTATCATTATTCTGAATTCTTTTTCGGGTAGTTTGCCTATTTCCTCTTCATTTATTTGGACTTCTGTGTTTCTAATTTGGTCTTTCATTTGTATAGTATTTCTGTGCCTTTTCATTATTTTTTTTTTAAACTTATTGTGTTTGAGGTCTCATTTTCCCTGGCTTCAAGGTTGAATTCTTTCTTCCTTTTGGTTTCTGCCCTCCTAAGGCTGGTCCAATGGTTTGTGTAAGCTTTGTATAGGTTGAGATTTGTGATGAGTTTTTTGTTTGTTTTTCACTCAGCCTTGATGGGCAAGGCTGAGTGAGGTGATAATCCTGTCTGCTGATCACTGAGTTTGTATTTTTGTTTTGTTTGTTGTTTAGATGGGGCGTCCTGCAAAGGGTGCTACTGGTGGTTGCATGATGCTGGATCCTGTATTCAAGTGGTTTCCTTTGTGTGAGTTCTCACTATTTGATACTCCCTAGGGTTAGTTCTCTGGTAGTCGAGGGTCTTAGAGTCAGTGCTCCCACTCTAAAGGCTCAGGGCTTGACCTCTTCATGTCCTTCTTCATCAGAGTCCTTGAGTAGTTTCATTGCTTGTTTCAACAAGAAGAAAACCCACCAACAGGGAACTATGAGCACCTCAGTAAGAGGGTGTTAGAGTGTAGAGCACAGGGAACTGCACCTAGTGCTCTCTGGTGACCACTTTAGGCATGTAGTCAACATCACAACATCACAGTGATGAGACAAACGGATACCATAGACCAGTTGTCAGTGTTTACAACGAGAGACCAAGTCGATGTGATGTTTTCTAGAAGAGTCCAGCATCTGTGGTAGTTCTTAAAACAGGTTAAGTTTTCATTTTTTTTGCAGATACAAGTCACGACCTGATGAGACTGAGGGTGTCAGGTTGGACGTTCCACCCTTTGCGTGGGAGACCCTTTTCTTTGTCTTGGTATTAACCATAGGTGACACCTTCGAGAGAATTGCAAGGCAGAGGTCCACAGATGTCTGGGGTCCTCAGCTTTGGCTACCCATGAAACCCTCCTGGAGGGGCTGACAATCCAGATCCTGGATGTGTGGGGCCAGACACATCTCATGGAGCCCTTAAGCCCCTGCGGGGGCCTTGCAGGTGCAGTATGGCTAAAACTGCTGATGCACAAACCACACACACGACTTTGGAGCTGGCACCTCTCAGACTCAATACTGAAGTATCCAACTGTCACCCAGATATCCTGCTGGGCCCCCGACTGTCTGTGTCACAATCAGGGGCAGTGTGAAGTCATCCCTGGAGGAAGTTCTGAGCAACAGAGTCGGAGGCCCAGGAAACCGACTGGCCCCGAAAACGGGTCTCAGACCCCAGGGAGGCTGAGCTCCAGGGCTGGAGTGGGTGCTAGCTACCAGGTCTCCAGGCTCCCAACCCCCAGCACCTCTCGTTCCTGGCATGAAGCTCCCAGGGCAGAGTGGCTTGACCAAGGGCCTAACAGGGGTGAGGGCACACATGGTCCCCTAGCTGTGAGTGTCCACCATGGGGTGATGCCCACTGGTCACCACCACACCCTCCATCACCAATGGAACAAAGGAAGAAGCTACATTCCCATTTAGGTCTTAGAGACATGCAACTCACCCAACTCTCCAGGTGGGCCCACCTCCCACCTTCCCCCTGGAGGGGACACTGTCCACAGAAGACTATCCCAGTCTCCACTGCCCAGCAGGCCTAACTCACTGTCACATATGGGCATGTGCAGGAAAGGGTTTCTAGACCTGAAGGCCTGGCCCAATGGAACAGAAAGCATCTTATTTAGAAAGCAAACACTCACTGCACACAATGGCACAGAGAGCTGTTAAACATGGATTCTCCTTAAATGAGTACAGAGGCAAAATATCCCAGGTTTTTCACAGTGAAGCCTAGACTAGATCCCGAGCAAGTGGGTCTCTATAACCTCAGTCAAGGCTTCCTACTACAATGCTGGGGGGCACACTTCA
Organism: Bos indicus; assembly: GCF_029378745.1. Lineage (NCBI taxonomy): Eukaryota > Metazoa > Chordata > Mammalia > Artiodactyla > Bovidae > Bos > Bos indicus. Next base: position 18,163,680 of record NC_091772.1, read on the forward strand.
GGGAAAACCAGTGCTCCAACCCTCCCATTTCCCACTTTAAAATAAGGGAGCTGAAGCCCAAAGGTCAAGATTTTAATCCAAAGACTCCCCTTCCTCCCTTAAACCCCACTTTACAGCAGAAGCCCAAAGTGAAGGGTCTTCACTCCCACCCTCCCCGCTGGGGAGGGAGCCAAGGTCAGAAGCCTGCTGTCCTTGCTCCAGACAAGCACCCTTCCAAGGTGCCAGGCCTGCTCTCTACTGCAGCCCCAAGTCAAAGTGGGACCCATCACATTCTGACAGTAAAATTCAAGCAGAGTTAGGCTGGGATGGAGTCCATACGAAGTGGGAAGGTAGAAAGCATCCACAAAAACAAAACTATGCTTAACTTACAATTTCAAGTCATTGAAAATTTTGGTCTTTTTTGTAAATAGTAATATACATAAATATTTTGAACATCTCTACATTTTAACTCCCCAAATCACATTTTTAAAAGACTCCCTGAGTATCAATGTCCTCCCCCTACCCAATCCTACCACTCACAGATCCCACAACCAGTTAGCCAGCAGGTTAAGGAACAGAAAAGACATTCAGTTAAGGAAAAAATGTGTATACCCACCATTTAATTGTATACTTGAGGTTTGGTTGACTGACTGTGCTATCATCTAGGAAAATAGTCGAGCAGGAGCTGTATTTCCTCGCTATTTGTCCTGGAGGATGCTACAAAAACAATGGCAACAAGACAAGAACAATTAAAAAGGGGCTCAAAATTCTTCCAAGGAACATCATCCCCTTCACCTTGAGACCAGCCTATAGAGGAAAAGTGTCTTACCGAGAAATGTTAATACTACCAGCAAGTACAGCACAAAACTCACTTTCTTCCTACCATGGAATTCCATGTTCTTCCATATAAAAAAGTCACCACCACCACTCCCGGTCCCAAACCTCCATCAGCTCAGCACACTCCCAAAATCGAGCATCAAAGGGTGTGCTGCAGAGTCCATAAAAATCACTGAGAAACAAGAAGCATGCACTCTTCTCACCAGCAGAAGCCCATGCTTCGGGGGCAACCCCGTGTGAGGTGCCAGAATCAAGACAGGAGTCCACAGAACCCATTTTTTCCTACCCCTGAGGTACAGTCGATTTGGGGACCATGGAAGAGACAGCCACTGTTAATTTAGAATCTCCTACTCCTGAATTGAAGACAATTTCAGGAGGTGAAGATGTAAAGAAAAAAATACTCCTTCTTTAAGGGGAAAATACATTTTAAAGGTGCAAGTTATCTGATGCTTTTGAAAATATGACCAGTGGATGAGTTTCAGGTGGGTGCCTGTGGCAGCTGTGCACCTGGTTCTCTCAGGCTGTGTAAATTTTGAGCTCTTTGGAAAACTTTAGAACTGAGAACTATAGTTTTAGAACTATATTCTAAAACATACTGCTAAGGAAAAAGAATTTAAATTATACGCAGCTGACATCTAACTGAATAGTAAGTAGATTTCTGGCAATTATGTGGGCAATGTGATTAGTAGATATCAATCTGGATCATTCTTGCTCAAAGTATGCTAAAAAAAAAAAAAAAACCAAATCATCCAAACGAGTTTCGACTGGCCTGGTGCTATGTTGACAATCAAAAGTTGTCATTTTCAGCAACCAAAACAATTAATTCCTTAAGGATAATAACACTGCCCTAACTCACCTGCCCACCCCCAGGGAAGCCCTTAGTACCCATGGTTTATGAACATGAAGGGAGCCTTAAAGCTCATCAGAGACCAAATGCCCTGTTTAACATTTACTTCTTATTTAATAAGGTTTCCCGTGTAATAGGGCTTCCCTGGTGGGCTCAGACGGTAAAGCTTCCGCCCGCAATGCGGGAGACCCGGGTTCGTTTCCTGGGTTGGGAAGATCCCCTGGAGAAGGAAATGGCAATCCACTCCAGCATTCTTGCCTGGAAAATCCCATGGACTGAGAAGCCTCATAGGCTACAGTCCATGGGGTTGCAAAGAGTCGGACACGACTGAGCGACTTCACTTTCCCGTGTAATAAGGGCTTCCCTTGTGGCTCAGCTGGTAAACAATCCATCTGCAATGCAAGAGACCTGGGTTCAATCCCTGGGTTGGGAAGATCCCCTAGAGAAGGGAACGGCTACCTACTCCAGTATTCTGGCCTGGAGAATTCCATGGACTGTATAGTCCATGGGGTGCAAAAAGTCAGACACAACTGAGGGACTTTCACTTTCACATGTGATAAAATTATAGAAATATGCAACAGCCTGAGAAACAGAAGACACTGTTATAAACAATCTCCCCTCTTGCTGATCATCACTCCTTGGGGCATACAGTTCCTAAAATCCCCACCAGAGGGCACTGCACCACTGAATCACTACAACCCTCTGGAGCACTGCTTTTGCGAAGGGCATGTGGGTCAGGAGGAAATAACCAGAGTCAGGGAATTCAAAAGATAAGGCTTGTTCTTGGCCAATGTGTTTAGGCACACATTGTTCTGTGCCTGTGTAAGATAATACGCACAGTCGTGTCTGACTCTTTGTGATTCCATGGACTGTAGTCCGCCAAGTCCTCTGGTCCATGGGATTTTCCAGGCAAGAGTACTGGAGTAGGTTGCCATTCCCTTCTCCAGGGGATCTTTCCTTCCCAGGGATCGAACCTGGGTCTCCTGCATTGCAGGCAGATTCTTCACCAACTGAGCTACTAGGGAAGCCCTGTGTAAGATAAGGACACCAAAAAAGCCTGTCAAGTTCAAGTTTCTTGAGTGCAATTTTAACATGGCATTTTTCACGTCTATCAGATTAATCACAACAGTTTCATTAAGACAAGCCAGAGACATTAAAAACCATTTTGATCTCTTTTGTAGGTCAGGTAGCAATCACACTTAAGTCACAGACAAAAACTTGCAATCTAATAATAGATTATTAACGTGTGGCAAGTTTTAAAGAAAATTCTTATGAAATTTTCCCCACCAATGGAAAATCTACTATAAACAGAAACCTCAACAGATATACTTAACTCAAAAATTCAGTAATTAGTTGATATATTAAAGAATCTTTAGAGATACAAGAGAATTATTATTTAGGAATAATCACAACAGTGAGGCAAAGGACAGCAATGACTGACTTCTATTTATGAGGTTTCCACTGTTTCCTCTGACACAAATTTCCTAAGATGAAAACATGATGGGCACAGCCAAGAGTAAGTGGTTTCCCTAAGAAAACATGAGCACTAGACTTAAGGAGAGGAGGTCAGTGATATACCAGGTCACAGAGTGGGCACTTCCTCATCCTCCTTTCAGGAGTAGCAGTACCCTTTGGGTTCACAGGGTTAACTGGAAACCAGCATCCCCAGGGGCCGGTCCTGGCCTGAGGATCCCCCAGCTGTTAGTCTGAGCCCTCTATCACTAAGGGCTGGTGTGCCAAAGGGGGATGCCAACTTAGTTTTCTGACTCTTCGCAACCCCATGGACTGTAGCCCACCAGGCTCCTCTGTCCATGGAATTCTCCAGGCAAGAATACTGGAGTGGGTAGCCATTCCCTTCTCCAGGGGGTCTTCCCGACCCAGGGATGGAACCTGGGTCTCCTACAGTGCAGGCAGATTTGTTACCATCTAAGCCATCAGGGAAGCCCCCTTCAAACTATTTAGTAATTTCTAAATTGAATAGAACTCCTTGGCATTGTTATAATGGGGTTATGTATGAAACCTTATTTGGGCATCAAGTCATTTGCTGGATAGAAGGGCTACAAGGTTCACAGAATGTATACTTCTCTTGATCTGACATCCACCCCCCACCCCCCCCCAAAAAAAAAAGCTGAGAGAACAAGGATCCCTCCACAGAAAGGCTCCTGAGCTCAGTCAGGGCAGCGCCCCTGCCTGGTTCCTGGTTTGAGCTCTTTTGTGTGGCAGAGGCAGGCAGGGACTGTGCTCAATAAATTTGTGTTCTATTAGGAGCAAAGCTCCCAAAGAGACAAAAGCAAAGTTTACAATTTTTAAAATTTCAATTCCTGGATCACATTCACTTCATTCCTTAAGTTCTATGGCTTAATACTTATGAAAAAACTATATCCGTACTCAAAATACCAGAAAGACTTTGATCAGTTTTGCTACTGAACTTGGAAAAGTAAACAAAATTTACTTACAAATCTAATGAGCAATAACAAAAATAACATCAACATACTCAGATGGTGCTAAAATCACCTTCTGTTCAGTCCACTAGGTAAACAGGCGGACCAGGAGTCATTCTACGAGATCAGACAACTATGACTTCAAGACTTTTTCAAGGTCCCCCTGTATCAGCTGGTAGATTTAGGGCTTGAACAAAATTCTTTTGGCTCCAAGTCCAGCTACAAATGTGGCTCCTGCTAAACTGATAAAGAACGCTCTATATTCCTTCACAAAGTTTTTACAGCTACCACTTGTCTCAATATTAAGACAAATAACTGTGATTATTTTGCCGAGGGTAAAGAAGGCTGGCCATTCAACTCCTGACTCACTCTGTTTTAATTTTTTCTTTAACTTAGAATGATCAATTCCCTTCAGGTACGCTGTCATCAAGGGGAGGAGAATGTCATGGAAAAATTAGGCTAAAGCAAAATATCTGCGTTTTCCTTAAGTTTCAGGAGAGAGATTCCAGATTCTCAGCCACTGACAATGCCACCCACAATTTATAATCAGAGACTACCGCATTTTAATTAAAAGATTCATTAAAACAGCTAGCTCAAACTTCAGCAAATTTTAAGCTGCTGCTGCTGCTGCTAAGTCGCTTCAGTCGTGTCCGACTCTGTGCAACCCCATAGACAGCAGCCCACCAGGCTCCCCCGTCCCTGGGATTCTCCAGGCAAGAACACTGGAGTGGGTTGCCATTTCCTTCTCCCATGCATGAAAGTGAAAAGTGAAAGTGAAGTCGCTCAGTCGTGTCCGACTCTTAGCGACCCCATGGACTGTAGCCCACCAGGCTCCTCCATCTATGGGATTTTCCAGGCAAGAGTACTGGAGTGGGGTGCTACGAACTTTAAATAAAGCCCTTTACACAATCTTTGCTAAAATACCTAAGTGTCTCTATTATAATGTATTAAATTTTCCTCTAACTGTTGATCTGATAATTACATCTAAAACATAGCGCTGATTAGAATATTAATCTTTATAATTTGCCCTGGTTTAACTTACTGTTAAAACTCCCCCAAAGGGTTTATCCTCAAATAGCTTCAAGATTTAAAACCTATAATAATTCTTTTAGAAGAAGCTCCTTTTACTTTGTAAGTCTCTCTTGGCAGTTCTCAGCCAGTGAGCAGTGCCCTCTTTACCAGCCAGGGGTTCCTTCTTTTGGCCCCTTCCCTGGAGGCTGTATCCAAAGTCAGCTTCCATCACTTGCTAGACTGTGTTACTGTCCTGGAGCCAGAAAAAGCCTTGTTTCTCTCCACCTGGTGGAAGCTATTTCCCTGTTGTGACCATCACCCCTCACCTTTCCTCACACGGCTGACCTACGTCCACTGCTTTTTCTTAAATAGCAGCCTCTTTACTGTCTTAGCAGCATGTACTAATAAGCAGGTTCTTCAGAAACTTGAAGGGTAAATTAAGAAACAACATCCCTCACAATAAAGCAAATACAAAACACAACGGATTTTATAAACAAGGGCAAATAATAATGGTCATTCCAGAGTTCAACAACAAAAGAAACTACAAATGTTAGTTGGGGCCCCGATTCAGAAAACAGTGTTCTCTGTCTTCAGATGAAAAGCTAAACAACTTGTGTCCGGGTGGCGCTTGGTATGACCGTCTGAGGACTGAATGGCCCGGGCCAGCCCCCTGGGCCCCAGGCTGGCTCCACTGCTCAGATGGCTGACTCTTTGTGCCTCACTTTCCCCACATGGAAGGCTGGAGTGACATGCAGTTCTTCCTGGGCAGAGTTACCCAGCACATTAGACTACAGAACAGCGTCTGGCACAAACACGGTATAAAACGTGCACCAGACTGTACTGACGATTACTATTACCACTTCCCGTCTCCTTATTGCCCTAACTTATGACACTCGAGGGTCTCAAAACTTGAAAAGCACAGCTGGTTTATTAGCCTAATTGAACCTGCAGGTCCTTCCACTCCAATTCTACTTCAGTTGGTTGAAACAGCACATTCCAGTGGCTTCTCCCAGCGTGCGCAGAGCTGAGATGCCACTGTGCAATGTGGTCTGGAGGGCACGCTGTTAGCCGGGCATCTGTTACGTAGCACAGAGATTTCTTCTATCGGCACGAGCACATCTGAGCACATTCCAACAACTGTGCTTCCGCTCTTGGTGTCGGGGGGCAAGAGGGCTGGCAGGGGTGAGAGGACACGCTGGGTCAGGGGCACAGCGCAGGGCAGGTGCCAGGATGGTGCGCCGCAGAGCGTGAGGCCGTGGGGCACAGGGGAGATGTGGGGCGTGCGGCTGGCACAAGGGCAGGCCTCCCCTCCAGCCACTTGAATGGGGCTGCAGTGACCAGCAGAGGTGGTCTACAGGCTCCTGGGCAGACGTGCTGACTGGGGGGCAGTGTTCCAGTGCCCCTGGCATGTGAAGAGGCGGGAGTGAGACTTACAGAATGGGGTCAAACCTCTCATCTCTCCAGGTCCAGGCAGACACAGCTTTCAAAAAAATCAAAAAGGGCATAGCAGTTTTCCACATATTTTCCTTAAGACACAGATCGTAATTTCACAGATGCTTCACACTGCTGTGGCAGAACTGGAGAGGGCCAGGAAAAGGCCGTGAATTGCTGTAAGAATCTGATAAAAACTACAGGGCGTCTCTCCAACCCTGAGACCACTGCCTACGAAGGACTCACCAACCTCCTATGGGCCGAGTGTGGAGCCCTTTGGGTCCAAGGGTCCGGCTATGAGTTTCCTTTCAACTGCATTTTGCCCAGATTTTCAAAGAGCAGAAGAGGCAATACTATGGCTTTAAGTCTGTTTAGCACAAAGCTCCAGTGCCTAGTACTTCAAGATCTACAAATACTTAAATGCAGACAGTTTAGAAATCCTGAGAAAAAACCCTGAGAAATCAAACACATCATTCTCGTTTTGGATGTGAGAATTGATGGCATATACTTATTTGGTAACACACCTGCTTCATCAAGAGGCCTAAGTTTAGAGGATTAGGATGTGTGGCCATAGTTCTGGTGGCTGGGCACCACAGTCCTGGGGGGGCAGCTTGAGATCACCCCCGGGCAGGGTGGAGGGAGGCTGGCTGCACCCACTGATTAAAGGAGAAAAGATCAAATATCTTTATGCCTGGCCAGCAGCGCAGGGAGATGCTGCTCAGAATGGCTGAAAGACTAGAGCTGGGTTTTTTTTTAATTCATTTTAAAATTCAAGTGTTGTTAAGTTCATCCTTTCTTAGAGCATCGAAGGAAAATGCAGACTCTACTGCACCTATAAACAACAAGGGGGAAGAAAACATGTGTTTGCTTATTCAAATGGGACCGAGTTAGGAGACAGTCACTCGGGGGAAGGGAGGCAGGAAAGGACCTGTGGGATCTGCTGCCACCCTGTCCACGCACACCAATCCGGGAGCAGCAGCAGCCCGGGGCTTCAGGTCACACAATGGCCCTGGCGATAAATGCCAAGCCGTGCCCGTCCAGCCACAGGCCAAACAGAGCCTGAGTGCCCTGCAGCCTTCTTCACACTCTTCAAAGTGCAGACAAGATTCACGGGCCACTTCCCCACTGCACACACAGTGTGGTGGTCTCTGGACAGTTATTATGAAGAACACAGGGGAACAGCTCCACTTACATGGTTAATGAAGAGACTCTTGCGCTTTTCTCTCACTGTGAAAACAAAAGATGCAACAGAAATGTTACACGCCTGCGTGCGAACCCCTGGCAGGTTGCTGAGGATGGGCCTCTGTGTCAAGGTCCCGTCCTTCCACCAACCAACATATCCAGCTGCTTGATTATGACTTAAGAAATGCGACCTGCTCACATGCAGATGTGACCTCTGCTAAGAGAGCAGAACATGAAACCACGTACATCACAGCACCCAACAAAACCACTGCACCATAGTTAACTGAGTGGTAACGGCTTCCCAACTAAAGAAAACAGTAACTAGTAAAGCTCATAAAATTCTGCATGCGTCCACTAATTAAGATGGTCAACAAAAAGCAGGACTATTTATTTCTAACCAAAACAGACCCATAAAGGTCCATACTACTAGGGTGAAATAAGACACGACATAGTGACTAGACAACAAATGATAACAATACTATCCATAACTGGATTGAAATACAGAACACTGGACGTCGGAAGCATCACTGGAAACCAGTTACTCTCCGCGCTGGTGCTGGGGGCCTCCCAGAGCATCCTGCCCTGCAGGGAGGCCGAGCAAACTCACAACAAAAGCACCCCTTTTCAGAGGCTGTTCTCACGCTGCTGGCTGTGTGGCAGGGTCAGCACCCCACCTTCGTTTCCCAGACCTCAGTGTTTCTCAAAATGGGGGCCTCTCAACCTCAAAGATGTAGAAGGGGGAGATAGGGAACCCAGAGGAGATTTTTAACAACCTAGTATCACTGAGTTTTGCATTTTCTTTCCTGAAAACTCCCTTTTGAGAGTATATAGAGTGAGAGTTCAGTCAGGATGATCCCCTGGAGAAGGGATAGGCTACCCACTCCAGTATCCTGGGGCTCTCCTGGTGGCTCAGACGGTAAAGAATCCGCCTGCAATGCATGAGACCCAGGTTCGATCCCTGGGTCAGGAAGATTCCCGGGAGAAGGGAATGGCAACCCACTCCAGTATTCTTGTCTGGGAAATCCCATGGACAGATGAGCCTGGTGGGCTACAGTCCATGGGGTCACAAAGAGTCAGACACGACTGAATGACTGTGCACAGCACAGAGTAATAGTTGGACCATAAAGGAGGCTGAGTGCTAAAGAGGTGATACTTTCAAACTGTGGTGCTGGAGAAGACTTCTGAGAGTCGCTTGGACTGCAAGGAGATCAAACCAGTCCATCCTAGGGGAAATCAACTCTGAACATTCATTGGAAGGACTGATGCTGAAGCTGGAGTGCCAACACTTTGGCCACCTGATGTGAAGAGCTTACTCACTGGACAAGACCCTGATGCTGGTAAAGACTGAAGGCAGGAGGAGGATGACAGAGGATGAGAAGGTTGGATGGCATCACTAACTCAATGGTCATGAGTTTGAGCAAACTTGGGGAGACAGTGAAGGACAGCAAAGCCTAGCACGCTGCAGTCCATGGGCATCGCAGAGTCGGACGGGACTTAGTGACTGAACAACAACACAGTAATCAATCAACACAGTTAACAAGCAGGTCACTGGAGAGGACAGAGATATATTTAAACCAAAAGGAACATCAGCTGAAAGGAAAAGCGCAGGTGAGGCTCTTTGACTGAGTGTGGATGTGAGGTCCTTGTCTGGGAGGTGCTGCGTCTGGCGTGGAGAAGAGACCCGCGGCTGCTCCAGAGGGCATGCAGATGCTGCAGACCCCTTGTCCACTTTCTGCAGGCTCCTGAGTGTGTCAGGTCAGCCCGGGTGCCACCAAATGGCAAGAGCACTGGACACGAGTGACAGTCATTCACAGGCTTTAGGGTGTACTTTCCAGAAACTCCTTACTTTTAAGGAGCTCCCACAACCAGGCGAGAAACTCTTAGAATTAAGTGGATTCTAATTCCTTACTGTCAACAGAAATGAAGGAGAATAAGACTGAACTGCAGCGATTAGGAGGAATTCTGGATGATAAATCCCTTGGAGATTCTGACACATACACCAAGTAGCGTAGAACCTATGGATTCTTCAGTGTTTCACTGCAACACATCCCCTGAGTGGGGATGGTGGGAGGAAGAGCCTAGCGGGCAAGCGGAGGGAAAGAGGAGGAGGAGGAGGTACAGGAGTGTTCGCTCTGCAACCTGGGAGACAGGACACCGCACAGAGATGGGTGTCGGTTCCTCTTCCTTGTTTTTAACCTGTGAGACTCAGGTAGATCCTCTACACTCAAAGGGAAGACCCAGCATTTGAGGAATGAAGGAAAAACAGAAGGACGAGAGTTGCCAACATACCAGTGATCGGTGGAGGAGGGGCGGGTGAGAGGGAAGGGGTAGATGCGCGCCCCTGACTCACACCCGGGGATCCTGTGAGGTCGGAGGACCCTGCCATCCGTTTCCCCATGACAACCAAGCCACGTGTCATCCACTTAAGAGGCTCTAATGCCATTCCATGTGAATCTAGGTAAAAAGCTTCTGGGTGATGTTGGTCTGTGCCCTGAATTCACAGGAAGCGAGAACCGAATCTGAAAGTGTGCCAGCTTCGTGCGACTTGTTTTCACAGTACTATATTAAGTGCAAAGACCTGCTTTTGACTCTCATTTTTCATTGTCCCAAACCTTCACCCCACCAGCACTTTCCTGCCTGGCAATAACCTCCCCTCTCCATGGGCTCCCACTTCACCAGGTGAAGAAAAAAATGTCCTACTTAGCTTCCACCCAAAACATTCAAAACTTATCTCACAAGTATTTGATGCCTACAGTGGTTTCTTCTTATACACTTAAAAAAAAAATGCACCAAATTCTCTCAGATCTCATCACTGGCCTGCTTAAATCAAGATCACCAATATTTTATCAGCATTATGCTACATCAAAGTTGTCACCTAGCCATAACTGAGGAGTTATCAGTTCTTAAAATGAACTGTCTTAAGTATGTTTGATTACTTTTCTAGTCAACTTAGGATCTCCTCAAAATGAGAGCTTAGCAATTTGACAAGAGTCACGGCTAGAACCCCCAGGACCTCAGCACTGTCAGTACAGCATCATATAACAGATTCCTTCACTGCTCTTTTCTGCAGTAACAGGCTATGTCCACTGTATTGTGTCTTTTATCTCTCCTTTGTAGCCAAGAGCCAGGGAACAGTGACATAAGTCAAGGGCTGGAAAGAGGGGAAAATCCCCCAGAAGAAATTCCACGCCACAGAACAAGCAGCTGAACACAAGTATGACAGAAGGAAAACATCTACCCCTAGTGTACAGGTCAATCTGGCTCTCAAATGACACAACTGAGATAATGGTGTTTTTATTTAGAGTTGTATTATGATTTCTTTTTATATACTATCCAATACTTCTGATCTTTAGAGAATTTATGCAAATAATAAATTTTTAAAGGAAAGTCTCTGATTCTCAGGGTACAAACTGCCTTGAACTATCCCAACTGATTGGCAAAATGAGGACAGTTGCTTCAAATAGTAAATTCTAAAAATATGACTTACTATAGAGAAACCCCAAAGGGTAACCACCCAAACATCCTTCGTGGTCACTAAGGATGACCACTAGGATTCTATCTTTATCCTGAGAATCACAGTGACTGGAAAATCAAGACAGGCTAGTTACCAGCATAAGTCTTAAAAAAAAAAAAAAAAGAAAGAAAGAAAGAAGAAAGAACCTACCGTCTGTTTGAGATTTACTGAGGAATATCGTGCTGGCCCGAGGATGGTCTGAGGGATTGAATTCCATGTTCAAATCTTTAAAGAAAGAAAAAGAAGATATATGAAAACCCACCAGATAACTAAAGGGCATCAAGATTTTCAATTTTTTAAACCTTAGATTACTAAGACATTCAAGGATTCCGGAAGAAACCAACAGTTACTGTGTTAATAGATTTTTCCAGGTTCCACTTTGAACACCTGACTATTCAGAAACTTGATAAAGTCATACATTAAAAATTAGACACCTGGCTGGAGATCTATTAGCCGAAAACTCCATTTTCTTTGTAAAAGTCTGTTCTGCACCAGTATAACTACAAAATAGCAGGACAACGTCCTAACACGTAACTAAGGAGAGGTACGTGCTAAAACTGACTCATCTAAATCCACAGTTAATTGAGTGGTATTTCCTCGTTAAATGTGATCAAAATAGGATATATCTCAGCCAAATTGGTATCTACACACTCTGCTTAATTAAGACGGTTATTTTCTGAAAAGGCAAAATTAATTCTTTAGAGCAAAAGCTCACATTGCCCATCTGTGGGCATAATCGGGGCCACAGATGTGTTTTGTCTGATTCATTCATTTTCTTTCTTTTTTAATAAATTTGAACCCATGCATAATTTCTGTATTTCAAACACATATCACAAAGGGAAAAAAACTTATTTCCAGCTTCTCTTGAGAAATCAGATCATTTAGCAACACCAGGACCCACCCCAATGGTAGCAACTGGCAGGACCTAAGACCCCAGTGCCCAGTCCTCACCCTCTGCCCCACCACCCACTCCTTGGGGCCGTTCCTCAGTTCCTCCCGGCTACTGGCATATGCCTTTGTAATCCTGCCTTAGAACAGTCTCCAAGGGCTACAGGCTTGTCCAGTCTAAACAATCAGAATCCCATCACAGGGGAGTTTTTTCAATTAAAAAAAAAAATTCCATACGGAAAGAATGGTTAAGCAAAACAAAAGAATAAAGATACAGAAGAGAAGAGAGAGGACCAAAATTAATGGAAACTCAGAATGGTCTTCAAATCAGCTTCTAACATCACAGTGAAAACTTCTGAGTTCCATCATTTCAATAAATTTGCAAAGAAATCTAATCAACACCAACAAAAAACACAAAGTATCTTATCCTTAGCTTTAATAGCTCATCTAGTCAAAGATAAAAGCAAAGAAAAAACAAGGATGGTCACACGTTGTTGCTGTTGTTGTTGTTGGGGGCATCCAGGGCCCTTGCAAAGTAGCTCGCTGGGCTCAGGGCAGCCTCAGCTCTGGAGGGTGTTGGCGTGTCTGTGCTTGTGAGTTTTCTCTGGAGCCTGCCTTGAGGGAGAGAATGACTGTGTCTCAGCCTGAAGTGCCACCTGCATTAAGGTGTAGCAGCTCATGACCTGGTGAAAGGTGGGCATTTGTGACTTGCTGGTGGAAAGAAAGAGAATCAGATCAGGAGAGCCCTCATGGTGCCTGTGGCTCATGTTGGCTGGGGCCCTGACTCCTTGTTTGTTTTTGTGTTCTATCGCTTCATTTTAAAAATACATATTGTATTTATTATTTATTTATTGGGTTGCCTCAGATCTCAGCTGTGGCAGGTGGGATCAAGTTCCCTGACCAGTGATCCAACCTGGGGAGCACAGAGTCTTGGCCCCTGGACCACCAGGGAAGTTGCTCTTTGCTCATTTTAACTTGAGGATCATATCCCCTGAGGAGATAAGTATCTACCTGCCAATCAGGAGAGAACATAGGGGAAATGGCTTCAGAGTCCATTCAGAGTGGCAGGTTAAAGCCTAGGGCTTGCTCTAAGCCAGTGGTCCCCAACCTTTTTGGCACCAGGGACCAGCTTTGTGGAAGATCGTTTTTCTACAGATTTGGGTGGGGAGGATGGTTTTGGGGTGATTCAAGTGCATTACTTTTATTGTGCACTTTATTATTCTTTGTTGTTGTTCAGCCACTAAGTCATGTCTGACTCTTTGTGACCCCATGGACTACAGCATGCCAGGCTTCCCTGTCCTTCACCATCGCCCAAAGTGTGTCCAAATTCAAGTCCATTGCATCGGTGATGCCATCCAGCCTTCTCATCCTCTGATGCCCTCTCCTCCTCCTACCCTCAATCTTTCCCAGCATCAGTGATTTTTCCAATAAGTCGGCTGTTCACATTAGGTGACCAAAATACAAGAGCTTCAGCTACAGCATCAGTCCTTCCAATGAGTATTCAGGGTTGATTTCCTTAAGATTGACTGGTTTGATCTCCTTGCTGTCCAAGGGACTCCCAGGAGTCTTCTCCAGCACCACAGTTGGAAGGCATCACTACTTTGGCTCTGTGCCTTGTACCCTGGAGGCAACACCTGATGGCTGTCACAGAGACCCCTTTGAGGTGACTGCCTCAGAGAGAAAAGGCAACTTTAGGAGATGTCGAGTCCCTGGAGTTGACTTCAACCCACTGCTTCTTTATGATGATGATACTTATTAAGCTTTCCAGGTGGCTCAGCAGTAAAGAATCCAATGAGGAGACGCAGATTCAATCCCTAGATTGGGAAGATCCCCTGGAGAAGGAAATGGCTGCCCACTCCAGTATTCTTGCCTGGGAAATCCCAGGGACAGAGGAGCCTGGCAGGCTACAGTCCACAGGATCACAAAGAGTCAGACATGACTGAGCACCTCACACTAATAGAACATTATAAGAGTCTACAGCCAGACTTTCAGGTGAAAACAGAAATACTTGGTCACAATGCTTTCAGTCCACGTTTAGGCCGAGTACAAGGCATGACAGGATCCCTTTATTCAGAACTGAAAAGAAACTGACAGAATTTAATACAGCAATGCTGTGAGCCTTCCATGTCTGTGGGAACTGCACCTGTGGGTTCAATCAACCTTTGGTCAAAAATAATGCATTTGCCACACATGGGCATCTATTTAAATAACATTCGTATTGCATATCTACAACTCTGTATATAAAATTTACATAGCATTAGGTATTACAAGTAACCTAGAGATGACTTAAGGTGTACAGGGAGATGTGGTAGGTTATATGCAAATCCATGCCATTTTATATGAGGGACTTGGGCATCCACGGATTTTGGAACCAATCCCTGGTGGTTACTGAGGAATGACTATATTCTCCCATGCCACGTAGCCTAGTTTTTTTCTGTCCTTTCCACAGATGTCATAGCCTTGTTCATCTCAGCTTTTAAACTAGCACCAATGCTATAAGGATCCCTGTGATGGTGCCTAAGAGAAGTGAGAGTCATAATCCATGACTGACGGTCTGGAAAACCAGAAAAAGAAAAACACGACGGTGCAGCAAGGCCTAAACAGTGCTGGGTCTAATTAGGATAGATGAGGAGACATAAAAGACGAGCTGCAAAAACCAGAAACTTTCACCTCCCACCCACTTTCTCCACACTGCCTGGCCTCAGGTTGGTGGTGTTCCAGTGACTCATCCAAGAGATGAGCTTGACAGCACCAGTGAGTAGAGGCCGAAGGACTCAAGGACGCTCTGAGCACTTGGTAGTGTTTTAAGACCAACTGTGGTCAGCTAACCACCCCAACCCAACCTCAGATGACTCCATCACGCCTGTTTCCTATCTTTAGACAAATGTATTTGACATGATCATAATCTTAAACTTCTAATTTCAATTTTAGGTTGTCACATTGCTAACTGTGACTAGGATCTGCAAAGCAATGATGGAAAATCAACAAATAAAGCCTGTTAATTTTAAATCAGTTTGGTTTACTTTTATTTTTAGTCACTACTGACCCACTGCCTGAAGATCAGCGACTCTCTCCATTCATTAGTGCTCCATTCATCAGAACCTGACCCCATTGGTTTGCTCCATTGGTTGCCACCGGGCCAGCCCCAATCCCTGCATCCCGCATCAGCACCCCTATTTATAAACCCTGCTGCTGTTGCTGTGGCAGCAAACTGCTGCTACCACAATTCCGACTGATTCCAAAGCCATCTTTTGTACCCCCGCTGACTTCATGGTTTTTTTTCACAATTATTCTAATGCGCTCACATTTGGTCATTTTCTGTTCTCACTCTCCTGGGGGCACACCTATGCATGGTGGGCCTCCAGCCTAGGTCTGTGCACACATCTGACTCACACTCATGTGCTCTGTCTCTCCATCCACCTCCTTCCAAACTGCCTATCTCTCAGTCTCCTACTCACTCTTGTTCTCTTCCTGTATCTGTCTCCTCTTTCCCTCCCGCACCCTCTCTCCAGTTTCACCACTGCCCCTTTCAAATATTTTTTGTTAAGATGAATCAAAGGAGAGAAAAGATCCTAATGTTTAAGGCTAAACAGAGACTGTTCTGCCAATACAGCAACTAGATAACCTATAAGCTCTCACACTACAAGCACCTAGAAATCTGAGATAAAATACAAGACATGCATTTAAAAGCCTAGATAGTGAGGCAAGGGAAATGGCTTGAGCCTCTAACCGAAGAGTGGAGTGGAGTCTTCTGGCAGAGTAAAGGCTGTCTGGCTATGTGCCCTGGGTCTCGGGTTTCAACCAAGGTGACCACATGTCTTGGTTCACACCGATTATTCTGGCACAACAGCCAATTCTATCCTCTTTACTTATAATGTCCTGATTAGGAAGTTAGCTTATTTTAGAAAGAAAAACACCAATACAGTATACTAACGCATATATATGGAATTTAGAAAGATGGTAACAATAACCCTGTGTATGAGACAGCAAAAGAGACACTGATGTATAGATCAGTCTTATGGACTCTGTGGGAGAGGGAGAGGGTGGGGAGATTTGGGAGAATGGCATTGAAACATGTATAATATCATGTACGAAACGAGTCGCCAGTCCAGGTTCGATGCACAATACTGGATGCTTGGGGCTGGTGCACTGGGACGACCCAGAGGGAGGGTATGGGGAGGGAGGAGGGAGGAGGGTTCAGGATGGGGAACACAGGTATACCTGTGGCGGATTCATTTCGATATTTGGCAAAACTAATACAATATTGTAAAGTTTAAGAGTAAAGTAAAATTAAAAAAAGGAAGTTAGCTTATTTTAATGTCCTGCAGGATAGGATATAAGCCAGTATAGGGGATACAAGTTAGAACAGATGCTTGTATATGTGTCTGAAACCCTCAAAGAGATACAACTGCAACAAAAACTGAATTAGAAAACAAAGTTATCTACAAACCCAAATGAAAAAGGAGCTGGGCCTCAGAAGGGGAAACATCTCCCAAGGCCCCCTCCCCTGCCCACAGTGACTGGTACCCACTGGTCTGTCCGAATCTCCAGCATGGTTCTGGAGTTCCACTCTACTCTGCACATATAGTCCAGGGAACCCTGTGACAAGACTTTTACACCAAATTGGTCACATGCCAGTGAGACCCCTGTGTGCCTGGCAGAAGTAACTGCAAACCACTGCTTCTCTGAGCCCCTCCAAAGACAGGCTCCCCATCCCAAATGACATGACTCAGAGGAAATGATCCACTACAAGTGAGAATCAAGAGACACAACAAATGATGTGACTAGAACCTGGATAACAGAGCTGGTGAGAGACGGCAAAATAAGCACGGGCTGAGGTACTTAAAGTCCGGGAGAGAAAAAGATTAAAATGTACAACTAAAAATGACAAGACTGAATTCTGGCTTCTCCTCGGCCACGTGAGCAAATCACTTAAAGATGATGGTGACACTCTGACAGGCCACCAGACCCTGTGATGATCAGAAACACTGCTGCTTAAAGCTAGTGGGATTCGGGGGCCCCGTGGAAAAGCTGAGTGGGGCCCTCAGCCCCACAGATCCGCACTGAGGACAGAGACCACATGTACAAAGTCCAAATGCTCAACAACAATCAACAAACAAGCTGAATAATGGAAATACATAAGAGAATGATCAAGTGAAGCAGCTCTTCTCAGCTTATCTTTTTTTTTTCTTTAAAGAAAAACTGGCAAGAACCAACCATTAACTCACATGTAGATTAATTCAAAGAGAAAGAATCTCCTAGCAACCAGCCTCTCCTGAGGCCTGAATCAATGCTATTACCAAACAGGAAAACCACCACTTGGAACACTGATATTTTAATATCAGGCAAATAACTAGGTCTAGTATGGGCAATATTGGTAAAATTGGCCATTGCAGACAACTAAAAAGTGTCTGAAGTGACACACTGAAAGTCAGCAGAGACACTTGAGTCCCAATTATTACTTTATTCAATGGTCAATAAATATTTACTCAGAATCAACTTGATGCAGGCGTTGCATGCAAGAAATACAAAGTGAAAATCCCGTGGCCCCAGGAATGCTGAGGCCTGGAGGCAGGGAAGCAGTCAGGGCGGGGCGGTGCCACAGAACCCAGGAGAGAGCTGAGGCTGCTGTGAATTGAGTCACACTGCGCGCTGAGTGAGGGGAGAGGGATGTGGGGGTGCTGGGGATAAAAACAAACGCACCAAGAACACTCAGTCCACAAAAAGATTCACCTCTGATTTTAGAGGCAGGTGGGACTGAGTAGCATCCGGGACAAATGAAGTCAGTGATACTGAGATTTCCCAATAACAGATCCGACAGTATTTCCACTTTCAAACACAAAACCACCAAAAGGCACAGGTGCCGTAAGGAACACAGAGCACAAGCAAGAGGTGGCAAGAGACTCTCTGATCAACTGTCAGCGAGCGATCCGAAGCATTCCCCAGGCACCCCACACATGCAAATGAGGGCCACATCTACAGCAGCAGCAGAAAGCGCTAGAAACAGAGACTATGGTTATATAAATCAGGAATTATCTGAAAGCACTTTAAAGAGAGGAAATAAACCAAAGAAAAAATGAAAATAAGATTACAAAAGGATATCACGTGAAAGACAGGAAAACAGAAAATATAACTCGGGGCAAGTGCAGTGTAACCTAT
Source organism: Bos indicus (assembly GCF_029378745.1). Classification (NCBI taxonomy): domain Eukaryota; kingdom Metazoa; phylum Chordata; class Mammalia; order Artiodactyla; family Bovidae; genus Bos; species Bos indicus. The sequence continues at coordinate 18,181,969 of NC_091772.1, forward strand.
GTGTGAGGAGAGCTGTTGGGTGAGAGACACCAGAATGTGGGCACCGAGGTGCAACGCCCCAGAACCGTCTGAGGGGAAGAAAGACCTGGCTCCTACTCAACGCCAACAACACGGGAATAAATGACAGGAAAGGAACCAGTCTGCCTCTCTTACAGCAATTCTATTCCACAGACTCTGAAGACTGTTCTGTCAGTTCCAATATGTCAGCCGAGAGCACGTCTACAATTCCAAGAGGTCAAACTCACTCTGCAAATGAGATCATCACCCTTCAGTATAGACCTGATCTATATCTTATATTCTAAGAAGAAAGTTAAATTCAGAATTCACCTCCTACTTCAGTCTATAACTTCAACCTGCCAATTCTGGAGAAATACATAGAAGGGAATACTGTGGCCCTCTGAGAGTCCTACTTGACTCAGACACAAGGAAATGGGATGCATAACTAATAATAAAACCTGAGAGGCAACTGCCAGGGCCGAGCCGTTCTGTATTTAATGGGGTCTGTCGAGCTTCAGAGGGAAAGAAAACAGGCAGCCAGCCGGACAAGACGTGCATTCAGAGGAGCCACACCGGAAGATCAAAGTAAATAAATGTGCCTCCGAACCTGCCATCACAGACCTGCTGCTCGGTTCACCAGCACCGAACTGAAACAATCACATTTCGTTTTTGAAGCTGAGTCAGCACCAAGTCCAGCAGGAGAGAAGCGCGGTGCGGGCTCTGCTGTCCCATCTGAGGGCTCAGCACTGGGCGCGCCAGGCTCCAGTCCCAGCGGCATCGAGGCGCCGCCAGGTTTGGTGAAAATGCATTTTTTTGTCCTCCCTGCACAACCATCTGGCCAACGGTGGATGCAACTGAACAACTCTCAGCACACATGAGTGCAAGCACACACGCCAGCACACTTGACACCCCTCAGTCCTCTGCAAAACCCGAGACACTGAGACAGGGAGGATAGGCAGCCGAGTGCCCAGCCAGCTACTAAAACAGCCATTGCGACGGCAGAAGAAAACAAAGGCACATTTGACTGGGGCAGGTCACTTGGGGTCCCTGGTTTGTTAGCCTAGTAAACAGTGTTCGACCAGTACGCCAGAACCAGGGGCTCAGCACCCGTCCTGTTCCTCTCCTGTCTAGATCTGGTGAGAGATCAGGCACCAAGCCTGCTCGTGTCCCCAGGCCCGAGCGGGACAGCCAGGGTGTCGGGCATCTTCTCTGTGCTGGCAGCATGGTGGCGACCTCAGGGGGAGCAGAATAGGAGCAGGCCCTCTGGTAGGTTTCTTGTGATGGAGAAGAGGAGGGGAGAAGGCCACATTTATTACATTTTTCCTACCACAACCTTCCAGGTTTGGTGAAAATGGATTTTTAAGGCAAAATTTTTCTCAGCATTCCAAGAAATCCATGATCAACCACATACCCTGGTGACTATGTTCAAAATAGGAAATGTCACTTGTTTGCATGATACAATGAACTGCCCTTTGAGAAGAGGAAAAGACTAGCAGGGATTAGCTTTGATTTTCTTCCATAATTAGAATGTCCTAGAGCATTCACTGAAAGGTCATCCTGCCATGGTTACCGCGCCCAATGGAAGGGGACAGTTCCAGCGACATCAGGCCCTCGGAAACCCTCGGGTACTATGGTCACTGCATCATGCTTCTTGGGAGTCGGACTGGTGAGAGGTTCTGAGTCACTGACAGCCTCCTCCTCAAAGCACCCAGCGGCCACCTCTGATCCAAGCAGGGATCATACTGCTTCATGGGAGTTTGTGAACAGAAAACACAGATTTGGACAGGTCACAATCGAAAAATTGATAAGGGCCACAAGTACATCAGTAAAACGCCAATATTATTATTACTAGAGAGCATGCACAACTGCAAAAAGCCTTAAATATACCAGATCTTCTTTTACCTGATTAAACTCTTTTAAAAAGTCTAGTCACTGGAGAGAGAAAAAGTAATTAAAAAGAATTAAAATAAGCTATGCCTGCTCAATTTAGACATCCAACGAGTAGCTTTTGCTAGTTACATTAAATATTAGTATTACGTACTTTCTCACATTGTAATTTCAGACTGCAATCTGAAACTATGAGTCATTCATTTAGTTTTGGGACTCTATCCTAGTGATATGATCTCACATGCAGACAAGGCTTTAATAAGCCCAAAGATGTTCATTACTGCATTATTTATAATAGGAAAAACAAAATTATAAATAATCTAAATGTTCACTAATAAGAGACTGAATAAAGCAGGTGGCAAATTTACAACATTTAAATTTGTAGCTATTACAAATAATAAGTGTTTATAAAATGCATAATGCGTTTATAATTGGGGAAATGCTTCTATATATCATGCTAAATGAAAATGAAAATAAAAAATTTGTACACAGTGTCACCACAATTATATGTCACCCAGGTTTGGATTTTATTGCTTTGGTGGTAGTGGTTTTAAGTAAATCTAGCTTTTAAAAGTACTAAAAGAAACTACACAAAAAAATGTTCACAGTACTTCTTTTGTATAAGGCAAGCATAGGAACTTTTTCTCTTTTCATTTTCTTTCTACTTTATTTTTTTAATTGAAAGATAACTGTTTTACAGAATTATGCTATTTGCTGTCAAACATCAACGAGAATCAGCCCAAGGTACACCCATATCCCCTCCCTCCCAAACCCCTCTCCCATCTCCCTCCCCGTCCCACCCCTCTAGGTTGATACAGAGCCCCTGTTTGAATTCCCTGAGTCATACAGCAAATTCCCATTGGCTATCTATTTTACATAGGGTAAAGTAAGTTTCCATGTTACTCTCTCCAGACATCCCACTCTCTCCTCACCTCTCCCCGCGTCCCTAAGTCTGTTCTCTATGTCTGTATCTCCACTGCTGCCCTGCAAATAAATTCATCAGTACCATCTTTGTAGATTCCATATATATGCATTAGTATACGATATTTATATTTCTCTTTCTGACTCACTTTGCTCTGTAAATAGGCTCTAGGTTTGTCCACCTCATTAAAAGGGTGTGGAAAAAAGGGAACCTTCTTGCATTGCTGGTGGGAAAGTAAACTGATACAGCCACTATGGAAGACGGTATGGAGATTCCATTAAAAACTAGGAATAAAACCACCGTACGACCCAGCAACCCCACTCCTAGGCATATACCCTGAGGAAGCCAAAATTGAAAAAGACACATGTATACCATTGTTCATTGCAGGACTATTTACAATAGCTAGAACATGGAAGCAACCTAGATGTCCATCGACAGATGAATGGATAAAGAAACTGTGGTACATATACACAATGGAATATTAGTCATAAAAAAGAACACATTTGAGTCTTTTTAAAAAAAAAAAAAAAAGCTTTTCTATATGTTCCAGTTTTTCTCTGTGGACATATTTTGCACATTCAAAATGAAGAGAAAGTTAGAGCTGCCCTTTATATCATGCTACAGAGCGTTAAATCTTACCATTAAATTTTCAGCATCAACAAAGACAAAAAAATTTACTCTAAAATGGTGGAAACTTCCATAGTCACTTAGATGAAAAACAAAGAGTTGGTAGTAATTTCATATATTAGATGGGAAGTTAAACATTACAAATTAAACAAGGTTAAATTTATTTACTGCTGAACAGGAATATTGTTTTCATTCCAGATAAGCAAGGTTATGATTGGTTTAAAGACCAATACCACTGTTGAGCTGATATAAACTAAAAGGCTATTTTGATATCTGAATAGGAGGTGTGCATGAAAAGTGTGCATGTCATTTCTTATTTCAGCAGCATTTAACCTAAAGGTATATGCAGAGATGGGGCTTCTCCTGTCGCTCAGCTGGTAGCTCAGCTGGTAAAGAATCCACCTACAAGGCAGGGGACCCTGGTTCGATTCCTGGGTTGGGAAGATCCCCTGGAGGAAGGCTAGGCTACCCACTCCAGTATTCTTGCTTGGAGAATCCCCCAGGAGCCTGGTGGGCTACAGTCCATGGGTTTGCAAAGAGTCAGACATGACTGAGCAACTAAGAACATATGCAGAGACAAAGTCTCACAGAAGAGTAGGAAGCCAAGCAGAGCACCCAGGGGCACCCTGAGTAGCTCAGTGCCCCAAAGAAATCCCAGGATAGACCTACACATTTGGGCTAAAAGCCTATTAATTGTTTCCTGCCTGTTACTTCCTTATCCAATTATCTGTGGTCCCAAATCACAGACACAGCACAAATAGCCAACTTTGGCTAAAAAGACTGAGCAAAACCAGTGAACAGAAATCACATGAAGCCTGCAAACGCCCCAGCGTCAGACACACTATTTCTGGCATTTCATGGTAGACACACTACATTTGGATTATTATTTATAAAGCTTTTAAGCTACTGAAACAACACTGCTACTAAATAGCAGTGTTAGATATCTTAGAAATTAAAATTTTATATTACTTCCAGTCTTGCCATATTTTTTCTTTTTTTAGGATTCAGAGTTAATTTTGGGGGGGCCACACCATGCAGCTCCCACCAGGGATCGAACCTGGGCCATGGCAATGAAAGTGCCGAGTCCAAACCACTAGACCACCAGGGAACACCCTTGTCATATTTCTTAAGAAACATGAATGTACAGTGTTAGAAATAACTGAGATGTAGACAACGATGATGATGGTGATCAATCATCGTCACCACCATCTTCGTTATCATCATCACCATCTCAGGCCCAGAGTGCTGGCTTTTATCCTCTGCTTTTAAATATAAATGAAAACCAACCTGCTTCTTCCCCTCTAACCAGCAGAGCAGGGAATCATAAACAGCCCTGGGGAAACATCGTGGGCAGGGGGGTGGGGGTGGGTGGTCATCAGCTTCACAGATCCCACAAGGGGCAGAGCAAGGACAGAAGGCTGTCTCTCCTCACCACCAAACAAAGATCCTGGCAAAGAGGGGAAGCTGCTCGAGAAAGACGATCTGATACAATTTTATGATAATTCCTGTTTCTGAGTTTTGTGTTCCAAATATATACTATCTGTGGCAAATATACACCACCCATTTTCACTCAAAGCAGGGAAGGAAAGGGAATGACTTCCTGCACACAAACATGGTCCAGAGGGCAGCAGATTTAGGACAGTTAAGTACTATTTAAATGAACTAAAATCTTCTGTATTTGGAGGGGATGGAACAAACTCACATTTTCCACTGGGCGTATATATTTGTCCAATGTTGAAGGGGACAATGCTTTAGAGATTGATTTGACATGTAAGTATTTTGAAGGGAAGACTTTTGAACCTCACTAATCTATCTCATGCCAAAGAATGCTCAAACTACCGCACAATTGCACTCATCTCACATGCTAGTAAAGTCATGCTCAAAATTCTCCAAGCCAGGCTTCAGCAATACGTGAACCGTGAACTTCCAGATGTTCAAGCTGGTTTTCGAAAAGGCAGAGGAACCAGAGATCAAATTGCCAACATCCACTGGATCACGGAAAAAGCAAGAGAGTTCCAGAAAAACATCTATTTCTGCTTTACTGACTATGCCAAAGCCTTTGACTGTGTGGATCACGCTAAACTGGGGAACATTCTGAAAGAGATGGGAATACCAGACCACCTGACCTGCCTCTTGAGAAACCTATACGCAGGTCAGGAAGCAACAGTCAGGACTGGACATGGAACAACAGACTGCTTCCAAATGGGAAAAGGAGTACGTCAAGGCTGTATATTGTCACCCTGCTTATTTAACTTATATGCAGAATACATCATGAGAAACGCTGGGCTGGAAGAAGCACAAGCTGGAATCAAGATTGCCTGGAGAAATATCAATAACCTCAGACAGGCAGATGACACCACCCTTATGGCAGAAAGTGAAGAGGAACTAAAAAGCCGCTTGATGAAAGTGAAAATGGAGAGTGAAAAAGTTGGCTTAAAGCTCAACATTCAGAAAACGAAGATCATGGCATCCGGTCTCATCAATTCATAGGAGATAGATGGGGACAGTGGAAACAGTGTCAGACTTTATTTTGGGGGGCTCCAAAATCACTGCAGATGGTGACTTCAGCCATGAAATTAAAAGACGCTTACTCCTTGGAAGGAAAGTTATGACCAACCTAGATAGCATATTCAAAAGCAGAGACATTACTTTGCCAACAAAGGTCCATCTAGTCAAGGCTATGGTTTTTCCTGTGGTCATGTATGGATATGAGAGTTGGACTGTGAAGAAGGCTGAGCACTGAAGAATTGATGCTTTTGAACTGTGATGTTAGGGAAGACTCTTGAGAGTCCCTTGGACTGCAAGGAGATCCAACCAGTCCATTCTGAAGATCAGCCCTGGGATTTCTTTGGAAGGAATGATGCTAAAGCTGAAACTCCAGTACTGTGGCCACCTCATGCGAAGAGTTGACTCATTGGAAAAGACTCTGATGCTGGGAGGGATTGGGGGCAGGAGGAGAAGGGGATGACAGAGGATGAGATGGCTGGATGGCATCACCGACTCGACGGACGTGAGTCTGAGTGAACTCCGGGAGTTGGTGATGGACAGGGAGGCCTGGCGTGCTGCGATTCACGGGGTCACAAAGAGTCGGACACGACTGAGTGACTGAACTGAACTGAATCTATCTCACTTCTCAATTAATAAAATTAATAAATAACACAGTGTTACACTGTGGAATCAAACATTTACTATTTTTTGAAAAAGGTCCAAATAGCCATCATGTTCCTCTACCTTTTCTGCTGATTGGTTACCAGTCAAGAAAAATCAATATCTAAAAGAATATTTTTTATTTCAGAACTTTATAATATAGTCCAAGTCCCACACTTTGGAGGAGTGGCTTAAGCCTCCCATCAGACAAATAACCATAAAATATTTTAGGAGATGGTAGGGTGTCCTAATTATTTTCCAACAGAGTGTCTCAAAAGCCTTTTCTTATGAGAGTAAAGGGTATTAAACAGATTATATAACAAATGTGCGAGTTCTTAAAACATGAACTATTTAGAAGTAAAAGTACCTAATGTCTGCAACTTATTTTCATATGGTTCAGGAAAAAAAAAGTATGTAAGAAAGAAAAAATAATAAAGCGATTGTGGCAAAATGTTAACTACATTTTGTGGTAACGTTAGTACTATTCCAACTTTTCTGTAAGTCTGAAACTGTTTACAAATAAAACATGAAGGAACATGTATCAGCAGGTTTAGTACACAAAAGAAGAGTTACTTAGGTTATGAACTCTTTCCTACAGACTCTCTACCTTTCCTCATTTCTGGTTCTCATCCAACCCTCCCTAGTCAGACTTGTAGGAAGGCAGGCTCTCTCGCCCCACTCCCGGCTCCAAGCCAACTCCAAACACGGCTTCTGTTTCTTCTCACCTGAATCCTTTCTCACCAAAGTCATCAATGACTCTCATTCCCGACACACTAGCTCTAAGCAGACTCCAGCTTTTCTGGTAGAGATGTGACTCCAACTACTGCTCTGCTGTTGTCTCTCCACGAAATTTTCTTCCTCTGACTCTTAAGACTTCCCTTAGACTTCAAATACGATGCACTTTTTGCCCAACTCCTGTCAATTCCCAGTGCTCTGCCCTGGGAAGGATCCTGAGGCTCCACTGTAAACCCACGCAGGGCAACGGGCCCTGAATTCACAGTTTGCCAAAGTCCAACCTCAGCACGTGACCTTACACAACAGGGGCGACACCGATGCGCTCTGCTGGGCACGTAACTGGTCATTTAGTGCTGGTCATGGAGACAAGCTGACCTTTCCAGCCCTTGGGTTATGCCCAGGGACACTTTTCATATTGCTTTACTCAGACTTTTAAACTGTTGTTTAAAACCTTTCTCTATAACTGTTTCACTGTTTAAATTTTTTTCTATCTAAAACTATAAATGGAAACTTTCCCTTTCATAGATTTTCTTATAAGGTTGGGTATTCTCAGTATCTTCAACTCTGAAGCCAAGTTTATTTCCTGAGAAACACATTTTCTTTCTCTTCTAATTTTACAGTGAGTCATTAACCAAAATTAACTTTATATAAAAGGCATCTCCACTGTCAAATGAGACACAACAGATAAACTCTTACCAAATGTATAAGAATAACCTCCTGCTTTTTCCATTTAATAGCCTAATTTCTGGGTACAGTCTATTTATAGACCACGAAGATAAAGAAAACAAGCAGCGCACATACGGCTGATGCGCAGAAGCAGCACTCTATGAAACCACCCAGGGCCACACACACACAACATCTGGGAAAGCTCTGGCTCTTCCTGTCACCGTCCCTTCCACAGTGAAAGTCATTTCAAACAAGACTGTTGCTGCTTCTACGCTGACAATAGTCTAAAAGCCAACTTGTTCCACACTCACAATGGCGCCTTTCTGTGAGACGGTGGAACGGGCTGTGTTCTGAAGGAGGGGGCCCGACACCTGTCGGAGCTGAAGAACCCGCAGCCCAGCCCAGCCCAGCCCATGACGCGCTCCACAGGACTGCCGGGAGCACAGAGCCATCTTTCAAAGCATGGAACATTACACAACAGTGCTCTTCTCAGATTGTTGTATAATTGCAGCACTTGGGACTCAGAATTAAGTTCCTATATTATATTTCTACTGCTACATTTTATGTCCCTTTAGTATGAGGAGAACTTTTATGAAGTTGACATTTTGGGAAACTTTACACTTCAAGCAATTTCAGCCTGATCTGTAAAACATGACTTTCCTTAATAAAAAAAAAAAAGGCGGGGGGGGGGGGGGGGGGGAGAGGGGGATTTCCCTTCTTGTCATGAACATTTATCATCTTTTCTTTTCTACTACAGGCCTTGTTGTTATTGAACTGCTAAGTCGTGTCCAACTCTTTGGGACCCCATGGACTGCAGTTCACCAGGCTCCTCTGTCCATGGGATTCTTCAGGCAAGAATACTGGAGTGGGTTGCCACCCTCTTCTCCAAGGAATCCTCCTGACCCAGGGATTGAACCTGAGTCTTCCCCTTGGCAGGTGGATTCTTTACCACTGGGTCACCAGGAAAGCCCATATTATAGGCCTAATCTCAAGTAAATAATCTAATGCATGTTATTCATTTCAGTCTGGCTTCTTAAGAGACTCTGCCTTTAAATTTCCAGCAAACGGGGTCTTGTCAGGGAGGTGCTAATAATATAGCATGAACTCTGGATTAGCAACCACAATACTCTAACTGGAGAAATAGCACAGCTTTCTGCAATGTCTCAGGCCACAGCTATACAACAGAAATAAGAGCACCCATCCTTAAAAAACATCATAGAAGCACAAGCCAAAATGATGTGTAAAAAGAGATGTTTTGACTCAGCGACACTATGAGCAAATGCAGACATGGTTCAGCTGAGTTGGATGACTTCTGTGGGTAGCATCACTAAACACGCTGTGAACAAGCAAACAAGTGTTGTGTCATGTCTACCGCAAGTGCAGCTCACTAGAGACTGGTCCCAGTGTGCTTGAGTGTGTGTCAAAAGCCCCCAGTCAGACACCCCAAAGAAGCTTCTGGGAGTGTTGGAGAAACAGCCGTAGGAGGCATGGGAAACAAGAAGGGTCTGCAGCAGGGGGACCTGCTCATGTGCAGCTTGTCTGCGGCTGTTTCTGCAGCTCTTTGGCGGAGCTGAGTAGGTGAGACGCAGACCATGTGGCCTTTTCAGAAACGTCAGCTGACCTCTGGTCTAAAGCTAAGGAAAAAGACCAAGGCTGGAAATACACGTGAGGGAATCTCTGGATAGGGGCATAGAGGTGTCACTCCCCAGGAGAACAAGAATGTCTAAGTCAACTGACGGTTAAGTAGTGGGTAGGACAAGGAAGCTTCTAGACCAGTCCCACCTGGTCCTTACTCTTGATCCCCCGACAGCATACACTCTGCTAAGTAAAAAGTACATGTGCAAAAGTACATGTGTTAGTTCTCGTAAACAAGTGACAAGACACACCACAAAAAACAAAGAATTATTATGCTTAGCTTTTTGAAAATGGTGGTTTCTTTTTATCCATGTAAGGAATACAGGGACGTACCATTTATTCAAGTCTCTTACCCTTCAATGTTAATTATCAGTATCTCAAAAAAAAGTCAAACACTCTTAAGTGTTTGAAAGGCATTTATATAACCCAAATTATGCTTCAAAAGATGCATGCACTCTGCTGACACGAGAACCTGCTCTGCCCCACCAACCTGCCTTCCTCTGCCCACTGTTGCACCACCACAGACACAGAGTGGGTTGAGCAGGTTATGCACGGTACAAGGTAACAGTCTTAATGTAGTTAGTTAAAGCAACCCTATAAACATGGTCTTTTAATTCCTATCTTACAAATGAAAACTGAGGCTGGTGCGTGCGTGCTAAGTCGTTTCAGTCATGTCTGACTCTTTGCGACCCTACGGACCGTGGCCCGCCAGGCTCCTCTGGTCCATGGGATTCTCCAGGCAAGAATACTGGAGTGGGCTGCGATATCCTCCTCCAGGGGATCTTCCCAATCCAGACATCTAATCTGCGCCACTTACATCTCCAGCACTGGCAGGCAGGTTCTTTATCATGAGCATAACCTGGGAAGCCCAAACTGAGGCTGAGAGAGAACTAAATAACTGCCCTAGTGTCTCAAAGCTATAAACTGGCAGACCCGATACCCAAACCTAGCTCACCTGACCCCACAGTCTATAAAGCATTTTCATCTCCTGCAGATGTAAATCGTATGTGAACTCAGCACACCAGGGAAGCATAAAGCTACTTCCCTGTAGAGCTGCCCCTAGGGAGCAGTGGATAAGGACAGCTGCCCCAGATTCTTTCTCTCCATAGCCTAAGACAATCCAGGGAAATGCAATCGTAGTCAGGAGCGGAGCTGGCAGTTTCCTCAGTCCACGTTGCCAATCCCTAAATCTGCCTCTGCAAAGGCCAGGCGAATGCTGCTTCATTGAGGCTCTGGCTACCCGCTACCCTATGGCAGATTCCATTCCCCTCCAGGAGACACTCGTGTTCGTTTCAACAGTCAACTGTCCTTATTTGGATTGAAGAAAAGGACAGAAGGTCCAGATGCATTCAAAACGCTCTCCTCCAGGGTTCCCTGAGTTTGCGGAAGCACCGCGCAGTGGCTCAAACCAGTGGTTCCCTCCCCTCATGCATCCAGCACGTGCTGCCAATGTCAACACCTTAACCTTATCTCCATGACCTCTCTCTCACCTGCACAACTCCCCACTACATCGCCTCTCTAGGTTGTTCTTGTCTATTCTCCAACCCTGACAAGTGTTCCACCCGCCCTCCCTCTCTTCTCACACCCCATCACTGGCTTCTCACTGCTCAATGTAAACACAGAGAGGATTGCCACAGCCTGCTTGCTGTGTTTCACGCTTCCGGGCCCACCCTCCACCACCCCCCTCCCTCTCATGCTCCTGTTCTGGCCACGTGGGTTTCCTGCAGCTGCTGTGGCGGGCAGCGGTCCACACGCTTACCTCTCCACTCAAAAGTCCTCGCATCACCACTGGTCCCTGCCGAGCCCTCGGGTCTCAGACGCGCCCCGGCCCCGTGGTGCAGCTTCTCCCTGCAGGCTCTCCTGAACGCCCCCAGCATCCATCGTAGAGCGCCACCTCTCCCTCCTGACTGTCAACCACTGGCAGCAGTGGCGACATCTGCTTTGCTCACCATTTTAACCCAAAGCTCGGCATAGATTAAGAACATAATAGACAGCTGTCAGATAAATAAAAGCCAACATATAATCAGAACGTGCTGATACACGCCCAGAAAGAACGAGCCGATTTACACTCTCACAGGGTGTGAAAGTGACTTTCCCCACCTTCGTCACCAGGTACTAGGGAAGTTTCCATGTCCTGGCTAAGTGGTAGCTGCCAGGCCCAGGAGGGGCAGTGGTGAAGGACACAGCAGCGTGTGGCGCCCTCACAGCTGGCATCCATCAGCGCTTGGCTGGTTGCTGCTTCTTAAATCTCAATGAAGGATGTAATTTGAGACTGGGTTTCAGCCTCTTTTACGAAGTCCTCTGACAGACTCCCGCTGACACTACACATATTTGCTCCTGGCAAATCCAAGACACTGATCTCTACTCCCTTGCAATCTATGTTCTTTATTTACACATATGCTTCCATGGGTTGTAACAAATTTATCTCATATATATACATGGAGAATGTATGTACCAGTAAGTATTAAAATATTCACACAGATACACATATTCATTAACATTTATGGAACACTTATTATGTGCCAGGCACAATAACAAAGGTTTTAGATGCATTATTTCAGTTACTTACTAGAAGGCTTTCAAGAACATTCTATGATCATATCCATTTTAAAATGAGGAAACTGAAGGTTAGAAGGCTGTATAGCTGGCCCAAGGCTACATAAAGAAGGATGAGCCCCGAAGAACTGATGTTTTTGAACTGTGGTGCTGGAGGAGACTCTTGAGAGTTCCCTGGACAGCAAGGAGATCAAACCAGTCAATGCTAAAGGAAATCAACCCTTAATATTGGAAGAACTGATGCTGAAGCTGAAGCTCCAATACTTTGGGCATCTGATGTGAAGAGCCGACTTATGGGAAAAGATCCTGAAGCTGGGAAAGACTGAAGGCCGGAGGAGAAGGGGGCGACAGAGGAAGAGACAGTTGGATGGCATCACTGATTCAATGGACATGAGTTTGAGCAAACTCCGGGAGATAGTGAAGGACAGGGAAGCCAGGTGTGCTGCAGTCCATGGGGTCGCAGAGAGTCGGACACGACTGAGTGACTGAACAACCACAGGGGAGAGGCAGAGCAGGCGTCTGTCTGCTCCAGACCCGCCATCCCTTCCCCCAAGCTCCCTAGGCTTCTGCCAAACTACAGCTAACCAGCAGGAGCTTGGAAAGAAAAACGTTTTGGCTTTTTTAAGAGAAGAAAATACCACCCTTAGCTTAATGAGTCTTTCCATGCCACGGCAGGCCCTGACCACACACAGAGCTACAACAGTGGGTTTATTCGGAGATCCATCTCCCCCACAGAATGGATTCTCAGGCCAGATGGAAGCACATACAATCACACGCATCAGAGAAAGGCGGGGAAACTACCAAGGGTAATACCACTTACTTAGTACATTTCTTAAAACTGGCTCTTTTGATTCCACCCTTGCTGGCCTGGATGGAAAACTACAACATGCCCTTAGGAAGCATATATTTTAACTACAGAGAAAATGACCACGTCCCTCCCTGGAAGAACACCCATGACGTACAAACCCTGAGAACAGCAATGCCAGGGCCCTCCGCTCGCACTGCTGCTCCTCACCCACCTTTTTTCTTGTCCACTTTTTAAAAATAAACTTTATGGAGGTGATCTACAGGGAATTAAACATACACCCATTTTGAATGTACATCTCAGGGCGTTTTGACAAATTTATACACTGTATGACCACCATCACAGTCAAGACACAGAGTATTTTTCTAACTTCAGATCTGCTCCTGTGCCCCTTCCCAGACCGCACCCTACCCACAGCAGGCCCTGATCCCTGGTCACTCACAGTGACCTGGAGGCGTCTTCTCTAGACTTGCACACAAACAGGTGCACGGAGTATGACCCTTGCCCACCCCTGACTTAAATCTTCTCCACAGTGCACTGTTTCATACATCCTGTATTTACTGAATTCCAGCTGTGCTGTCTGATGCTCTGTTCAATGAGACACAGTGTGGAGAGGCAAGTTCATGCCACACTGACGCACCCAGAAGTGTGCATGCAAGCAGCTGAGCCCCGGCACAGTGCCCTACCTCCCAGCACCCCAGGCAGGCTCAAGGCATGGAGCCTGGGAAGCCCTGGTTTCCTGTGAACCCCAGGAAGAGTCTCCTGTGACTCTGGCTGCTGCAAAATGAGCCCCTGGCTCACAGCAGGTCCTCAGGCTCTCTGGAATTGTGTTCAGCATCACTTCTGTTTCATCTTATGCTTCCATCACAGTTTTCCTTTTTCTTTCCTTCCCTTTTAAACTTATAGTATTTTCCTGCGTGTGTAGGTGTCACAGACAAGGTGGAGCTGGTTCCCTGACTGGACGTGAGGGCAGGACTGGGAGAGACAGGTAACCACCTCCTTTTCCCTCGAAGGAGAGCTCCTCTCCTCCCACTGATCCATCCCAAGCAATCATGCTCACCTGGCTTCAGGTGAGACTCACCTGGGAAGTTCACAAAATACTGATGCCTGGATCAAATCCCTTATGATTATACAGTGGAAGTGAGAAATAGATTTAAGGAATTAGATCTGACAGACAAAGAGCCTGATGAACTATGGACAGAGGTTCGTGACATTGTACAGGAGACAGGGATCAAGACCATCAAGACCATCAGAGCCTGATGAACTATGGATGGAGGTTCGTGACATTGTACAGGAGACAGGGATCAAGACCATCCCCCAAGAAATGCAAAAAAGCAAAATAGCTGTCTGAGGAGGCCTTACAAATAGTTGTGAAAAGAAGAGAAGCTAAAAGCAAAGGAGAAAAGGAAAGATATAAGCATCTGAATGCAGAGTTCCGAAGAATAGCAAGGAGAGATAAGAAAGCCTTCTTCAGCAATCAATGCAAAGAAATAGAGGAAAACAACAGAATGGGAAAGACTAGAGATGTCTTCAAGAAAATTAGAGATACCAAAGGAACATTTCATGCAAAGATGGGCTCAATAAAGGACAGAAACGGTATGGACCTAACAGAAGCAGAAGATATTAAGAAGAGGTGGCAAGAATACACAGAAGAACTGTACAAAAAAGATCTTCACGACCAAGTTAATCATGATGGTGTGATCACTCACCTAGAGGCAGACATCCTGGAATGTGAAGTCAAGTGGGCCTTAGAAAGCTAGTGGAGGTGATGGCATTCCAGTCGAGCTATTTAAAATCCTGAAAGACGATCCTGTCAAAGTGCTGCACTCAATATGCCAGCAAACTTGGAAATCTCAGCAGTGGCCACAGGACTGGAAAAGGTCCATTTTCATTCCAATCCCAAAGAAAGGCAATGCCAAAGAATGCTCAAATTACCCCACAATTGCACTCATTTCACACGCTAGTTAAGTAATGCTCAAAATTCTCCAAGCCAGGCTTCAGCAGTATGTGAACCGTGAACTTCCAGATGTTCAAGCTGGTTTTAGAAAAGGCAGAGGAACCAGAGATCAAATTGCCAACATCCACTGGATCTTCGAAAAAGCAAGAGAGTTCCAGAAAAACATCTATTTCTGCTTTATTAACTATGCCAAAGCCTTTGACTGTGTGGATCACAATAAACTGTGGTAAATTCTGAAAGAGATGGGAATACCAGACGACCTGACCCGCCTCTTGAGAAACCTATATGCAGGTCAGAAAGCAACAATTAGAACTGGACATGGAACAACAGACTGGTTCCAAATAGGAAAAGGAGTACGTCAAGGCTGGATATTGTCACCCTGCTTATTTAACTTCTATGCAGAGGACATCATGAGAAACGCTGGGCTGGAAGAAGCACAAGCTGGAATCAAGATTGCCTGGAGAAATATCAATAACCTCAGATAGGCAGATGACACCACCCTTATGGCAGAAAGTGAAGAGGAACTAAAGAGCCTCTTGATGAAAGTGAAAGAGAAGAGTGAAAAAGTTGGCTTAAAGCTCAACATTCAGAAAACGAAGATCATGGCATCTGGTCCCATCACTTGATGGGAAATAGATGAGGAAACAGTGGAAACAGTGTCAGACTTTATTTTGGGGGGCTCCAAAATCACTGCAGATGGTGATGGCAGCCATTAAATGAAAAGACGCTTACTCCTTGGAAGGAAAGTTATGACCAACCTAGATAGCATATTCAAAAGCAGAGACATTACTTTGCCAACAAAGGTCCGTCTAGTCAAAGCTATGGTTTTTCCACTGGTGATGTCTGGATGTGAGAGTTGGACTGTGAAGAAGGCTGAGTGCCGAAGAATTGATGCTTTTGAACTGTGGTGTTGGAGAAGACTCTTGAGAGTCCCTTAGACTGCAAGGAGATCCAAGCAGTCCATCCTAAAGGAGATCAGTCCTGGGTGTTCATTGGAAGGACTGATGCTGAAGCTGAAACTCCAATACTTTAGCCACCTCATGCGAAGAGTTGATTCATTGGAAAAAGACTCTGATGCTGGGAGGGATTGGGGGCAGGAGGAGAAGGGGATGACAGAGGATGAGATGGTTGGATGGCATCACCGACTCGATGGACATGAGTTTGAGTAAACTCCAGGAGTTGGTGATGGAAAGGGAGGCCTGGCATGCTGCGATTCATGGGGTCGCAAAGAGTCGGACATGACTGAGTGACTGAACTGATACCTCGATCCACCCCAATAGCTCCTAATTCCACAGGTCTGGGATGGGCTCAGGCCAGGCGTATCTCAGAGTTGGTTGGGGAGACCGCGGGGTAGCCGGAGGGAGGGGTGGGGTCCTTGACCAACCTCCCTCCGGCAGCATGCCACCCCCAGCCCCCCACTACGAAAAAGACCCATAAGGCACCCGAGTTCTTCACTCCAAGGCTTTAATGCCTTAGTCCATCCAGGTACCAACTACGTCCCTGACAAAATTCATGTTGCGTGTCCTGGTGTGCAGCTTGAGCAGTGGATTTCTGTGATGCTTAATAAATCTGTGATAGGGGTCACTGCATTTAATTACTAACATAAAGCCCAAGATATTAAAGGGATCTTTTTTCTGCTCTGCTCAAGACACCAATATACTTTTTAAGAGTGCACAATGGATCTTAGAAATGGTTTCTTCC